>NC_088915.1:43942000-44592750 GCF_963576675.1 Euphorbia lathyris | reverse complement strand
AACAAGTGCATCAACTCCAATTCTATGCTGTACTTGCACAAGTTTCTGTGTCACAGTTTGTTTGGACGAACTTGAAGCAGTGTGGTTGAAGACACTGACTTGTACGTATTAGGTGATATTTTCCAAAGCAACACTGTCAATTCTTCAAAAATATTGATGGAAGGTCTTGTTGCCGCTTCTCGGTCCAAGGATAAGAAGATTGGATATGGGAATATCATCTGTGGAATTATTCTCGGGGCCAAAGGAGCAAGTTCCGTTCCTTGGACTGATGCTGAACCCTTTCCGATAATGGATTATGAATTTTTGGAAAGTGAGGGCCTCGTGAAGCGCATTTTTAGGGTTGGTCCACGATTTCTTTCTACGGAAGAGAGATAAATCTTCGTGCAAGCGAAGATTGATCGTTATCGGGCTATGCAAATCCCAATTCAACGGGATGAGATTTTAGTTTAGATTTGTTTTATGTTGTTTTGTTTAACTTTTTATCTGTCTGTACATAGTTTGTATATAGGTTATTTTTAATTTTCCTTGTACATATGTTCTTATTCAAATATGTAACTATATGTGTTATGCAATAAAACTTAATTCCATTTCATAATTTTAATTCTTCATTCTGATTTATGTCTGTTCAGCTTTTTACACTGTTAGCATATGAATCGGTATGAATAAAATTAACGCTACTAAGTTTTAATCACTACTAATTATTGAACATGATAATGAATTTTCATTTTGATGCAATCATTAAGTTTAATTTTATTATGAACTTATCTGAGATTATAACATGTTAATTTTTACATATATCAGTATAAACCTATTAAAATGACAGTTATAACTTTTCATATGAATCTGTATCAAATTTCATTAATTTGAATGAGGTTTAATTCCTACATGACCTTACATGAACTTACATTCATTACCTTTTAGAAAATTCATTTAACTTATATAACTTAATGCACATTAATTGTTCATTAACTCTAATTAAGGCATTTAATGTTTCATTATTCAAAATTTAATAAGGATAAACCTTTGGTTTTCCTTGAATTTAATGTTTTAATTTGTGTTTTTAAGTTCAGGTACATATTTACTTAATTACAGGACATATTTACTCAGAAAATTACGCAAAACAGAGTTTTTAGGCGCATTTTTTCGCAGCCAGGTGCCGAATCTCGAGATTATATAATCTCGATACGTTCAGCGAAGACGTGCGTTTTCAAGAAGGATTTTCTCCCTGAAAACGCCGTGTCACGATCGAGATTCCAAAATCTCGGTCGCGACACGCGACCTGTGTGGCTGGTGGAGTCCGGATTTTTGCACAATTTTTTGTCTTTTCCTATTCCTATAATCACCTATATTCACCCTATATATAACTACCTCTTACACAAACATCAAATCACCTCCAATTTTACACAATCCCTCACTCTAAACTCTTCCCAATACACTACCTTTTGTTCTTCCCAATTAATTCTTTCCCTATTCCAAATCCATTACCCTTTCCCTCTAGCTTCTCTTTCACTCATTCACCATTACCATTACACAAACCCTCTCAAGCTTTTGCTTTTCTCTCTATTTTCTCTTCTTCTATATTCTCAAACACTAACCAAAATCATGCCTAGAACCAAGGTTTCCGGTCACAAGACTAAGGTCACCGAAGCCAATCGACTTCGTGTCCGTTACGGTGCTTATTTTGATATTGAAACCGAGGAGGAGGGTAAACGCTTTACTGACTTTTTCGGGACCAAAATGGAGTACGTAGATATGCCTTTCCTCCATTTTGATTCGGTAAGTGAATTATCTTTCTCTACTCGGGTTAATGAGTTCCTTGATACTCTAGGTTGGCATACATTCTCTACAATGAAATTCCCTCATAATGATGAATTTATCATCGAATTTTTGGTCACTTTGAAGTTTGATAAAAAGAAGAATTTTATCACCTTTAGGAACACTAGTGTCACCTATACTATTGATTATGAGGCGATGGGGAATATGTTCGGGTTTCCTACGAGTGGTTTTGTTGATAAGCCTAGGGAGGTCGATTCACACACAATTTGGCATGCACTTTCGGGCCAATATTATTTTTATCCCAAAAGCACTTCAAGCAAAATGATTAGGGATAATTGTGTGTTTTATTTTCATAAATTTTTGAGTTTTTCTTTGTTTGGGAGAGTTGAAAGTTCCAAAGTTCAAGTTCGAGATTTGTTCGTTCTCGATTGTTTGTTGAAAGGTCTTCGTGTTGATAGCATTGGGATGTTATTTGATAATTTATATCGTTCTTCCAAGTCACACACTAAGCAAGTGCCCCTATGAAATTTTATTACCAGCTTAGTGATGGGTGCCCGTGGGGAATTAGCGGATTATGACATCACCTCCTACCATTGCTATACACCTCTTTTGGACATTGCGGCCCTTAATCGCGCTAACTTATTGATTAGTATTAGTCCTCCCATTTTTGTTTCGTATGAGTCACGTATTGCACATCTTAGTGGTCATACGGGAGGAGGAGCCTCGAGTTCACAAAATGTAGGTACCGAAGAAGGCGGTGAGGAGGAAGCGGCGCATGATGTACCACAAGCACCACCACAAGCACAAGCACCTCATGATGATGATCCTATTGATTTAAGGATGATTTGGAACCAAATGAATGCGCATAATCGGCAATTAAATTTGCGATTAGACGACATGGTTGAGAGCAACAATGTGTTGAGTTCCCGAGTCACCGAGGTGGAAACCAATATTAATACTTTGCGGAGGGAGAACAAGTCCACAAGGCGTAGGCTATTTTCATTCTTCCGACGTCAAAATATTGAACCTTCACCATCTCCATCGGATTCCCCTTCACATCTTAGGTTGTTTCTCCTCTTTTTCATCCTTTCTCTTGTTGTTTTTAAGCTTTAGTTTGGTACAATTTATTTTTACTATGCTTCGTACAATTTCAATTTTATTCTATGTTGGATGTTTTATTTTAGTTTTATGATGGATGAATTTATTTCATAATTTTACTATCTTTAATTCGTATGCTTTATTTTCGTCACCTATTTTTCGTGTTTTATCCATTTTTGCACCAATGAGGACATGATCCAAATTAAGTATGGGAGGAGATATTACATATCGTTTTATTTTAGTACGAATGAATGAAACGAATAAAGATAAAATGACATCCATATTAATGATAATGATATTAATATAAATGTATGTTAATAATCTTAAGCAACCCTTGTTTTATGCAAATGCAACATATATTACAACACTTTTTCAAAAATAAATGACATTTTTAATATGAACACATTTGTTTTATAAAACCTTACATTATTTTTCATATGTTTAAAATATATAACTTATGATTATTTTTAGGTTATCATTATCGTTAGAAATAATATTTCTACAATGGCAATATTTTTCAAAAATTTCACAAATCTCCGATACGATTTTAAGTAAAATTGTATCGAGTGAATGTATTTAAGTAAAAATTCTTTATTCCAATCTCTATTTTATATCATGGAATTCATGATACAATAAATCTTATTTTAAATTTTCAATTAGGTTTATAGGCATTAAATTGAACTAACAATTTTTAGCTCGGTTTGATTTTCGTCTTACATTAACACCAGTTGAAGTTTTTAAGGAAACTTTAGCCATAATACATGTTGAATTTTAAGTCAATATAGGATGAATGTGTTATTTTTCTTTTTCCCAATTTACAATTTTAATTTTATAATTCATGTTAATTAAATCAAGTAGTTGTATTCTTAACTTTTGGCCACGATTGAGATCAACCTTATCACAATCGAGGTATGAAAGGGAAGAAAATTAAGTAAATGGTACTTTTGGCCACGATTGCGGCCACCCTTATCACAATCGAGGTATGAAAGGAACGTTAAAATTAAAGAAAAAATTAAGCGTGTTTAAGTTTAAAGTAACGATTGCGTCCACTCATGGCATGGTCGGTACCTCTTAAGCGAACACAAATAAAATTCACATAAAGTTACGATCGAGACCACCCTTATCTCGGGCGTAACTAAGCAAATAATTTAATCTATATACTTATTCATTTAATATTTTTCATATAATAGTTTAGGTTTGGGAAAGGAAATTTTGTGCTTTGAAATGCCTTGAGACGAAAGACTCAATAACATGCATGCTTATATCGTCCCGAATACTTCAATTTAAAAATTTAAATACAAGACGAATGATATATTGCCTTTATACTAGTTAGTTTGATATTTTGCGTATAAATTTATCATGCGAAGTTAATCTTTTCGGCTTAACTAATTTAAAACGAAATACAAAGATATATGTTTTATTTTTCATAAAGAGATTAGTTAAAGGATAAAAACAGTGAAATTTTGCTCGGGACTAGCAAAAGATTAAGTGTGGAGATTTGTTAAGCCCAAAATATACCTAAAATATCATCAATATTTACATCAGTTTTGTTACGAATTTATGATGTTTATAACTATTTAGAGTACTTTTACGTCCGAATATGTTTCTTTCATACAAGGCACCTAAATATTTGGTAAGATCCAAATAGGAACGACAAGAGATCAAAAACGAAGGAAAAACCCTACGAAAAGAGTCAAAGACAAAGAAAATCAAACGCACCGAAACGAAGACAGGAAACAAAGTTGGAGACGGGAATAATCACTCGTGTCACGACCAAGATTCCCTAGTCTCGGTCGCGACACGCTAAAACCCAGCACTTCTCCCCTTTCGTTCTGAAGGATAAAAATTGCTCCTCAATCTCGGCTGAGATTCAATGATCTCGGTAGGATCAGCAGATCTTCCAGCACAATATACACATGTTCGATTTCAAAGAAACACGTCCGTTCGGGTGGATAGAAACGTCTCTTCGCAGCGGACATGACCCCAAGACACGACTCTTCAGCATCTATAAATAAAGAGTTGGATTCAGAGTTGTGGAGAGAGTTAGATTATTAAGATTAAGTGCAGAATTTATGCAGAAACTCTGACTCAGAAATAAGTCAGAGATTAGATTTCATTTCTGTCAAAGCAATCTGATGTACACAAATTGTTCTTAGATTACTTACAAACACAGTAGCATTGAGATTTAGATTAAGATCTGTTCAAACTAGTTTACATTTTGGTAGTATAAGAACCATCTCTATTCCGAAGATTCAGCGAGAAGATTAAGTAGCGGATTCGACCCCGGAGCCTAACAAATTCTAACGAGGTTTGAGGAAGGATTGACGACCCGAAACTCCAATGTCGTTTTGAATGCTTCCATGCTTTTTATTCTCTGTAAACTTGTATCAAATTCACACTTCATCTAATAAAGTTCATTCAATTCAATATAATTTTATGTAGCACTTCTGTAAATGATCCGAAGTGAGTTCTGGTGTTTTCATTAAAACGTAGTTAAATTCAATATCTTTACAAGGAAACTTTGTTGAACACTTAGGCAAATTCATTCTTACGGACGATATGATCGTTAAGTCGGCTTATCGGAAATAAGTATAAATTTGGCTAAGGTAGCGGTCTTGCCCGACCGTAGGAAGATCGTCTGCGGTTCAAAGCCTTTTAATTGAAGGAGTTCACGTTATTACACTTTTATAATTTTTACAAAGTTTAAAGTTGTTTTCTTTGCTTAATGCAAACGAATATAATTATTCTCTTATTTTAAACACTAAACGTTTCTCTTTTGTAATTCATACTCAAAACAGAATTGATTTCTAACATTCTACATATTCTCCAATTTGATTCTTATTAATTTGATCTCAAAACCAAATTCAATTAACGATTATCTATTAAATAAACCTTAAGTCGTATTTAAACTACATTTAAATAAGTTTTTGTGAAAAAACGTTCCCTGTGGGATCGATATCTTTTTATTACTACAAGCGAAACCGTGCACTTGCGGAAATCGCTCAACAAACTCATTGCACGAGGGAACTAACTGAGAAACATGGGTAGTAGGAGCAAGACGTAGGGCGCGGTAGTTATTAGCTCCAAGGGAAAACGAGAAGGGAGTTTTTCTTCCATGTTCGATTTTGTTTTTATGTTCTTGTTTTGTACTTTTGGAATTAGTACAAAATTTTTTTCTTGCGGAGGGATAGCGACACCCTCACACGAATGTTCGTGTGTGCTAATTCTTTTCAGTGTTTTGAATTTTCTTTAATTTTATGTTTTTATGTCATTACACATTTCATATATTTCGTATGTGTTTTGTAATGCATAATAAATAAATAAAAATAATATATATATATATATAAACAGCTCAAGATTAAATCAAACCTATCGCCACCTCCAAAATTTTGTTTTTTTATTTAATCTCAAAAATAAATACTCGATGCGAAAGATCAATTCAATTGAGAAATATTAAGTTTTGATTCCGAAACAAGGCAAATTATTATGAGTAGACAAAACTTGCACCTAACAAAACGAATTCAATAGTTCCAAATTCAGGAGTTATTTCATTAATTAACCTTAAAAAGGCAATAAAGACGAATTTTTGAAACTTCTTAAGAAACTCAAAAGCTCAAAATGAACTGATAGCGCGACGCCTAGTGGTAGAGTTTCTACGACGAAATGTATATATTATGAGTGCGGACTCTATATCTATGGATGTGATCTTTCTAAGTGCTCTATCTTCACTAGACGTCACTACTTAGGGGCAAGTGTACCCCGTCGTATCAAGTAATAATCCGGTTAAGACCGGGTATCGAATCTACGGGATTTATAATTGCAAGTATTAGACGACTCGGTTTTATACGTTATTTAAGCGGTGAATACTTTGAGTTGGTGTGAGACACAACTACAAACTATTCCTAACCTATTGGTGAGACAGATTTATGTAACGGAAAACTCCAAGGAATGATATGGGTGACGATAAGTTATAAACATAATATGCAATAACTCCGAATATATTCGGTTGACAATTTACTCTTGCAAAGACGACTACGTGTAGTTCGACCGACCCGTGAAGTACTTAGACTACGTGGTTCCTAGTCAAAGCGTGTCTAATGCTGGGGATCAGAAACTAGGGCCCGTAAGTTCTGTGGTGTGTCAATTCCTACGGTTTCCGGTTTGTCACTTCCGGTAAGGCAACACCTATATGAATCCCTAAAGATAGCCCGAATGGCGTCGGAAATCGCGTTCCCCTACACAATAATCAATTACGAGTATCAAAACAAGCAATAAACATCAACACGTATATAAAAACGGAAATTGCAGATCATGAATTATAAATATGGAGAATAAAAATATAGAATACAACCAAGCCTAGTACATAGGATGAGATCAAGCTAATTAGCAAGTAGAGAGGGAAGAATCGGCCCTCGAGACTAGCTAACCGGACTCAAGGCCGTCTCTTAGGACTTGGAGGTGGAACTCTCGAGTTTGGTGGACGAGGATGGAACGGAACTTTTGACGGAGTAACGGATCAAATGAACAAGCCCGAAAGGTGATAGAGTTTTATTACATAAACTGAATCTTAAAACCAAAACTATACAACAACTATCTAAAAGAAGCAAAATGTAGCTATGTTCAAGGTTTTCAAGAGATCAAGAGGTGTCTAAATGAGTGCTAGTCACTCTTATTTATACATCAAGCTAGGGGTAGAATTGTAACTTCATAAAGTACAAATATGGAGCAACATTATTTGGTGCAGAAATCCCATGATACGCCCCGCGTAAGGTGATATACGCCCCGCGTAAGTGCCCATTCGGTCAGAAATCTCCTGCATGTGGACCAATTCCATGTCTTGTTGTCTCAAGCACGCCCTGCATAGCTGAAGTACGCCCCGTGTGTTTGAGTCTCTGAAGTTTTATTGCTTGAATTGGAGCTTTTACGCCGTGCGTAGCTGAAGTACGCCCCGCGTAAAAGAGTTGACTCAAGGAGACAGTGCAGTCTGACTTTCAGGATTAGGCCAATCATTTCCGACATATTTCATACGCCCTGCGTAGGGTGGCATACGCCCCGCGTATGCTGAGTCAATTCCACATGGCGTCTGCGGATAAGGCAATTATTGCTGACACCATGTTTCATGCCCCGCGTAAAGGGTGATACGCCCCGCGTACCTGAGTAGATTTTTGCTCCTTGCTCGTACCTAAAATACCAATCTTGCGAGCCAAGTTAGCTTGACGTTTTTATTTCCTAAACTAATCAAAAATTTCTTTTGCACTTCGATTCTCCATTCCGTTAAAATTTAACTCTCATTAAGCTGTTTTTTTTGGATATTTAATTTTAATTATAGTTTGAAGGTATTCCTTTCTTGGCTCTTTCTAAATCCGAAGGCTGATGAGTAGATGACCTAGCCGCACGTCCTCGGTAATCAGCCGCTGTCGCCGGCGGTGCGCCGCCATGACACCCTCCCTTGAAGATTTTGCTATTGCTCACTTGTTCTCACGAGCCGGGTTTGAGAAAGCCGCTGAAGCCGTGCATCTCTCCGTAAAGGATCAGAACCTCCCGTCCCCTAAAGCCAATCCAGGTACGTCTAGAACTTTTGCCTCTGTGGTTAATGAGTTACGGGCTTCACCTATGATTCCGAAATCGGATCAAACTTTGATCTCCGAAGAGGGGGGTTTTAAAGCTGTCAAAGTTCAACAAACAGTTTACAATGAAAGACTCCTTCTATGTAAGCACTCTGTCATTGGCCGTATGACCCTGTCGAAGGGCGAAACTGCTTGGAAACACCAGGACCTGAAACGTAAGTTGAACCTTATCTGGGGAATAACAGTTGAATGGCGTCTAATTTATCTCGGGAAGGGATTTTACCACATAATTATGCCATCTGCGGAGGATTTACAGACGGTTTGGGGGCAAGGCGCAATCTCTCTCAGGCCTGGTATCATGAGATTCACGCCTTGGTCGCCTGGATTTAACCCGGATTCACACAGGTCGACATCTTCTTAGGTCTGGGTCCGCTTCTACAATCTTCCCTGGGAGTTTTGGGACACACGGATTATGGCCAGCATTGCCCGTGCTGTAGGTGTCCCTCTGCGGTTCGACAGAAACACTGTAGAAGGCGAGTTTGGGCATTTTGCAAGGGTACTGATAGATGTTGATCTTTCTAAGACCTTACAGCACAAGGTTCGGGTTGACACAGATACTCAGATGCACTGGGTTCTCTTGGAGTATGAACGACTGCCGGACCTTTGTTCTATTTGCAATTCGGTGGGTCACTCTACAACCAACTGCAGAAGAAACCCCAAATGGGAAATCGTAAAACCAACAGAGAACGGGGAAGCACCAAGCCTAGGCACATGGGTCGAAGCCTCAGCATACGGCTGAACAGCAACCTGAAACTGGCTGCAAAGGGAAATCCACGCGGTGGGCTGATTGTAGTGCATCGGGGGGCGATTCTGAGACTGAATACGATGCCCCTCAGCCTTTAGCGCTTCAACTGTTCACGAGCACTGAGTCGAAAAGGTCAGACAAAGAAGTTCTCAAGGACTCATGGAACTTTATGAATTTTGTTAATCCGGTTCCATTCTTGCGCGGAGAGGCATCCTGTTTAAGACCAGTTATTCCAGCCGAATCTAATCTACAAATTACCTTAGTCCCATATGACAAGGATCGCTCTTGGATCACTGTCAGAAGGAAGAAGAAGAGCAAGAGCAAAGCTTCTCTTCAACCTATAGAGATCCACTCTCAGCGGCATAGCCGCCTGCCTTTGATACCCCAATGGTTGTGCTCTTCTAGAATTGCAGGGGCCTTGGGAACCCCCGCACGCAAAGAGCATTGAAGCTATTATGCCAGACACATAGTCCTGACTTATTGGGCATTGCTAAACCCATGGTTCCTTTCTCCGCTATACCTGAGCGCTTCTGGTCCTCGCTTGGCCTACAGTTTATTGCTCAGAATGAAACTGTTAACTTGTGGATCTTTTCCCGTTCAAATGCTTCTGCAGGGATTACTTCTCTTCACTCTCATGAGCAGCACGTGACTTTACAGGTGGCCTCTAACTCCTCAGTGCATTTGATTACTTTTGTCTATGGTAAAAACTCTGCACTTCAGAGACGGGATTTATGGTCTGATCTTCGTCAGATTCGAACTACAAACAGTTCTCCTTGGCTTTGCTTGGGTGATTTTAACGCCATCACAGGGGCACACGAGAAGTCTGGGGCCTCTCCTGCAGTGGGATCCTGCCACGACTTCCGAACCTTCATTAGCTCTTGCGATCTGCTGGATATTCAAACCGCAGGGTTCCAGTACACGTGGATGAATTGCCGTAGTGGTAATGCTCGTGTTGACTGCCGTCTTGACCGGGCCCTAGTAAGTGAGGACTTCCTAGACGGCTGGGATTCAGTTATCTGCTCGGCTTTCACCCGTTACCAGTCCGATCACCGGCCATTGATTCTCCGCTGTAAATCTGGGGCTTCGCGAATCGCATGCTTTCGTTTTCAGGCAATGTGGTTAACTCATAGTACACTCCGTGAGGTTATTGCACATCAGTGGGCTGCCTCGTCAATCTCCTTGCCTCCGGCTCAGGTTCTATGTCACAAGCTCAAGCTTCTCCGCCCTATTCTACGGGAATGGAACAGAACGGTCTTTGGGAATGTAACCAATAACATTCAAGCCGCTGAAAGGCGTTTATCTATTATTCAAAGCAGAATTAGTAGAGATGGCTTAACTGAGGATCTTCAGCTTTAGGAAAAAGAAGCGCCGGAGGATCTTGACCTACAGTTACTACGGCAGGAACAAATGTACCGGGAGAAAAGCAGAGTCCGATGGCTGGCTGCGGGAGACCGAAACACTACTTTCTTCCACCGGGCAGCACAAATCCGGAAGTCACACTCCGGTATCACCTCCCTAATTATTTCCGGTGATCAACCGACTTCTGAGCCTGACAGTATCGCCAATCATGTAATCAGCTACTATTCGAATCTCTTCAAGAACGACATGGGTCCGGCTGATCTATCTGCAGTCAGTTCTACCATCCCCCGTCTGGTTTCTGCTACCGACAATGATCTCCTGCTGGCCAAGCCCTCCCACGAGGACATCTGTCATACTGTCTTTAGCATGGATGCGGACAGCGCACCAGGGCCTGATGGTTTCGGTGGCCGGTTCTATCAAAACTTCTGGGACATCATTGGCAATGACGTATGCAACATGGTTCAGTCTTTTTTTGAGACGGGTTGTATCTTCCCAGGGCTGAATTCTAACCAATTAGCGCTTCTTCCTAAATCCGCGGAAGCTAATAGAATTGAAAACTTCAGGCCAATTGTGATGGGCAGCTTCAGCTTTAAGATTATTTCTAAAATCCTAGCAGACCGTCTGGCTGGCATAGCCTCCCGCATTGTTTCAGATAACCAGTTTGGGTTTATTAAAGGTCGGAGCATGCACCACTGTATTGCTGCTGCCTCAGAAGGGGTAAATATGCTTGACAAACGTAGTTTTGGCAGTAAGATGGCTTTAAAGATTGATATCAGAAAAGCATTTGATACACTTGACTAGAATTTCTTGCTTGCGGTGCTAGAAGCCTTTGGCTTCTCACTTTCCTTCAGGGACTAGATACTTAACATTTTGGCTTATGCGAGAATCTCAATCATGATCGACGGGACTGCTAAAGGGTATTTCGTTGTTCTAGAGGTGTTCGTCAAGGCGATCCTCTATCCCCTATTCTCTTCGGTATTGCAGAGGATTTCTTCTCCCGTTGGTTCTCTAAGCTGGAAGTTGAGGGCCAGTATACAGCCATGCGATATTCGGGTGGTTCTGTGTTTCCTACTCACTTGTTATATGCTGACGACATCCTCGTGTTTGGGGATGCAACCATGAGAAATATCAAGGCACTAAAAGAGGTTCTCCGCTTCTACGGCAGCATTTCCGGCCAAGTGGTCAGCTGGGAGAAATCAACGATTTATTTTGGCCGTGGGGTCATCAGTACACGGGCTAACAAGCTTGCAAGTTACCTTGGGATCAGACAGGTCTCTCTATCGTTCACTTACCTCGGGGTTCCTCTCTTCAGGGGCGCGCTAAAAGCAAGATACCTAAAACCAATCACGGATAAATTCATGATGCAGTTCAGCAAGTGGAAAGGTACAAGCCTCTCGTTCGCTGGCCGTTTAACTCTTGTTAAATCCTCACTAACTGGATCACTGGTGCATTCTTTTTTGGTTTATAAGTGGCCAGCAGGCCTCCTAAAAGCGCTTAACCGCGCTATGAAGAATTTTCTTTGGACGGGGTGCATTGACTGTAGGAAAATGGTTACGGTGCCGTGGAGCACCTGCTGTAAACGCCTTGATGCTGGAGGTCTGGGAATTAAAAATTTTGCCCACTTTAACACAGCTTTACTCAGGAAATTTTGCTGGGACCTCATCCAAGGGACCGACTTTGTGATTAATTTGCTGCGATCCAGATTTTAATCCGCCTCCGGCCTTCCTAAACTTTGCATCGCACCATCTTCTATTTGGTCATCGTGTAGGCTGATCTACAACACTATAATATCTCTCTCCAGGTGGTGGATTGGGAGCGAAGAGAGGAGGCTAAACTTCTGGACTGACCACTGGATACATCCCTTGATGGCTGATCAGTTAGGCTTATCGGTGGGGGCTCGGCGTCGTAATTATGAATGTGTTTCAGGTTTCCTCCAGGGAAATGTTTGGGGAAATTTGCAGCAGTTACCTTACCCATTGCAGGAGCGAGTAATGTCAATCAGTCGCGGCCTAGATAAAAAAGACGTCTGTGTCTGGGAGCCGGACCCAAAAGGCGTGTTCTCGGTTCAGACGGCCTACAAACTTCTATCTAATAGCATGGACAGGGCTAATTGGAACATGAAGATTTGGGGTGCACATATCCCGCCGTCCCGCTCTTTCACTTGCTGGCGGGTAATTCACGGGAAAATTGCAACGCATGATGCACTTAAAGCCCGGGGTTTACAACTTGCCTCGCGTTGTGCACTTTGCGCTGGCGACAGCGAAACACTGAGCCACCTTTTCATAAGCTGTCCAATTTCCAGGTCGCTGTGGACTAGCATTGGAGAAAGGTTCAACGTGCCAATGGCATTTACTACTGACTTCTATTCCTTTTTTGCAGGCCTTTGTGAGATTCGTTTTGGCGCACAAGTGGCTTACTTGTGGTACTCGGTAATTGTCGGATGCACTTGGCTCATCTGGAAAGCCAGAAATGAAGCCATCTTTGATTCACAGCTCCCTTCAATCCAAACACTGCAGCACTCAATCAATACTCTCGTCAAGGAATCGAATGGCATAGGGCGAGGCTACTGTCATAACAGGCATGACCGTGACATTCTCTGTAATCTTCATTTGACGCCCCGTCCACCGCCGGAGCCTAATATAAGAATTGTCAAATGGATCAGACCACCTGCGGGGTGGATAAAAGCCAATACGGACGGCTCGACTATAAGCGGGACTGGTGCAGCAAGAGCGGGCGGCATCTTCAGAAATCACTGCGGGTTCGCACATGGGAGCTTTGCCTTTGCAATTCCTACTGCGAATGCTTTTTTGGCGGAGATTAGAGCAGTAATTTTTGCCGTGGACATCGCTTGGGAAAAGGGATGGACCAACCTTTGGATCGAATCTGACTCACTGGTCGTGGTAACGCTGCTAAAGACCCGCTCTGATTCGGTCCCATGGTCAATTCGCCAGCAATGGCTCAACTGTCTTCGACAAACCTCACAAATGGAACTCATCGTCACCCACATCTTTCGTGAAGGAAACAGGGCTGCGGACGCCCTTGCACGCTTCGGTGTCGACGCCATCGACATCAATTAGTGGAACACGGCTCCAGACTTCTGTCAGCCAATGGTTTTTGATGATTTATGTAACATTTGTCACTTGCGTTTGTCTTAACTTTTTTTTCTCCCTTCTTCCCCCTATTGTACTTTTTTTTCATTTTTTATCTAATATATTCGGGTTTTGCTGAGCCTGCGGCTGGGGTGCCAACATAGTTGGGATGTCAGTCTCAGACCTAGTATCGTCCCAGCTTTCATAAAAAAAAAACTAATAAAAAACACGGAAAATTAACTGAAAGTACGAAATTTATTTTTATTTCTTTATTTTATCAAAACACTTTATTTTTATAATTAAACTTATTTATTTTATCCAAAATCAACCCGTAAATCACGCTAAAAGATAGGGTACAATACCCCTATCATGAACCCACAATTTTTATGAGACATTTTGAGCCAAAAAGAGTTCACACGAGAACTCTATATTCTTTCACTATTTTGAGAGCTTTTGCTTTACTCAAATCATAGAGTTTACATCAAATATCAGGTTAAGTATGTCTATTTCGATATAAGAACAATAGATGATAAAATAATCTCACTTAGGCTAATTCTTTTGTATTGTTTTCTTATTTTTCGCAATCCTTAGAAAACCAACTTTGAGCCATTAACTAATTTTCTTTCTTACACCCATTAACATTTAACCCATCTGTTGGGGTTTAGTGTGCTATAGACAATTGTTCTAGGATACAAACTTAATGTAAATGAATTGTTCTTTATATCATTTGTTTAATGAGATATATGTTTTGTAACTATATAAAGGCAATCCCTTTTTAAGCACTAAATAAAGTCTAATAAAAGGAAATCCGTAAGTTTGTTTAAAGTGATTATAAAGTGTTCATACAAGCATGAAGTGAGACAAAAATTTATAGTAAACTGATAAACTTAAAACCACCCCAAGTCAAGTGATATGTTTGGGATTGACATATCACTGTTGAGACTTGTATGTAACAATGTCTTCTGTCCGACAGAAAGCTGATCTCACGAGCTTCATATATACAGATATCTGGACAGTTACATAGATCCGATGAAACGTTGTTCATTAGGATTGGGGATCCGATTTGAGATAACAGGATGGGTAGATTCATCCTTGTCACATGTTCATCTCATCGGTATTAATAGGTATAACTAATCCTCAGACTCAAAGGAATGTTAATTGGTCATCCTGAATTACTGAATGTGAGACTTTGATCCTGCTGTCCCACGATCCTTAACAGAGATGACTCTGGGGTGTGAACGGCAAAGGTTGGGTGTCACAGGAGGTAATGTCAGGGTAGTTATACATTGGATTGAGCATTTATCACTCCCGATAAATGGGAGATACGTCCATGGATCACTTGTGGAAGACTCGACTCTAAATCCTTGCAAGGTGATAGCTTAAGACTTGAAATGCAGATTTCACTTAACCTATCTATTTGAGTTGACTCGGCATGTACAAGTAAAACGAACGTCTCGCTATATGTGACTTGACATCATCCATAGTCATAAGATTTAGTTCAAGGATGTAGTTGATAAAGGATCGAATTATACTGTAACTAATACGGAAAGGTTAACGACAGAATCAACCTGTCTTCTTAACGGACTCTGGGGGAATGATTACAGACTTGCCAATAACATACTCAGTACATCATTCCGTTATGCAAAGATTAAATATAATTCTTGAAGAAATTAATTTAATAGTTGCATACGGCCAGAAGTAGTAAGAACCTAATGGATCACACATAAGACTTGAAACCAAAAGAGAGATGGATGTTATTAATTGATGGAAGCCCAATTGAGCCCAGTAAGACCCATTTAATTAAAGGGGGCCGAAATTTATATATAATTAGTAATTAATTATTTTGATTTTATTAATCCTAATTTGATTAGGAATATGAATTAAATTAATTAAGAGATAATTAAGTTAGGAGTTTTAATTAGATTAATATACTCCTATTATTATCCAATAAGGTTGTTTATTATTATCCTAGATATATTAGATATATAGTGAGATAATAATTAGGAATTCTATTCCGAATGGAATTCCTATTAAGTAACCTATTCCTATCTAACTAGGGTTTAGATACAAGTGATTATATATACCCCCTACTACATAGAATTTTGACTAAGCCTAGATACTCCCCTTTTGTGAATTTCGATTTTTGCAAGAGAGAGAGAGAAAAGAATTCGACTCCCCTAGTTCGTGGACAAGAATTCATACGGCTTCCATCGATCGATTAATTTCATCTATCTCCCTTTTTCTTTGATCTTGTGTTGATTAATTAGAGGCAATCTAAGTGCTATTTCCTGACCTAAGCAACGAAGCTGTCCTAGTCACTAGTTGACTAAGCCAGTGTCTTGCTGAGTGTTAAGTGCCGCTGTTTTATAAACTTTTCTTAAAGAAAAGAAATCTGCCCAAATTATTTAAAAAAGGTAAAATAGTTCCTAACCCCCCCTTGGAACTATATTTGCAACCTTACAAGGGACCAACAAGTGGTATCAGAGCCTAAAAGCTCATTACTAAAGGTCTAACAACCTTGAGTTGATCCATACCATGGGCGAAAACAGCACTCGGTTTCTCCCTGGAAACCAGACAACTCAGATATTACCTGAGGGGCTGTCCATTACCAGGCCTCCCCTATTCTTCGGGTCAAACTATACCTTTTGGAAGAATAGGATGAAAAACTTCATTCAAGCTACAAACATGAGTGCCTGGTTATCTATAGTCCAAGGCCCGTTTGTACCTGTGAAAGTTGTTGATGACCAGTCAGTTGTTAAAGCTGAGGTTGAATGGACAGAGGATGATCTTAAGAAGCTTCAAAACCATGCTTCGGCTATCAATATGCTTCACTGTGCGCTCGATGATGCAGAATATAACAAAATCTCAGGCTGTGAGTCGGCACAAGAGATCTGGAAAAAGCTGGAAGTCACCTACGATGGAACAAACAAAGTAAAAGAATCCAAGGTGAATCAGCAGATGAGACTGTACGAGCTGTTCGAGATGAACAATGATGAGGGCATTTCAGACATGAACGCAAGGTTCACCAACATCATTAATGAGCTCAAGAGACTTGGGAAAATCTTCACTGAGGAAGAACAAGTCAAAAAGATACTCAGGAGTCTTCCAAAAGACTGGCAAGCAAAGAAGACAGCAGTTGAGGAAGCTCAGGATTTAACCACCTACAAATATGACGAACTCATCGGTTCATTGCTGACCCATGAGATATCAATGAAGAACTTTGAGGTGAAGGAAAAATCTGATGACAAGAAGCAGAAGTCACTTGTCATAAAGGCTGACTCCACTGACGGGAGTTCAACTGATGATGAGGAGATGGCTATGTTTACAAGAAAGATGAAGAGGCTGTTCAGGAAGAACGACAAATATTCCAAAAAGCCTTACAAAAATTTTGATAATTATAAGGCTGACTCAAGCGACAGCAAATACAGAAAGGATAGCTCAAAGCCCATTACATGCTTTGAGTGCCACCAAGATGGCCATATTAAGTCAAACTGCCCCACGCTGAGGACAGACAAGAAAAGTGGGAAGAAGGCAATGGTGGCTACTTGGAGTGACAGTGATGAATCTTCATCAACAGAAACCGAGGCCACCGAGTCAGCGAAGATATGCTTTATGGCTGACGAACTTGCTGAGCCATGCATTTCTGAGCATGCTGACCAATCTGATGAGTCAGATAATGAAGAGTAATCTAATGAGGTAATCTCACTCTCTCAACTCAGAAATGAAATGGGTAACGCCCTGAGTGATCTCTATACACTTGTTAAAAAGTGTAATAGGAAGATTAAAGCACTCAGCCGGCGCTGTGATGAAGTAGAAGAGGTCAAACTGAGTGACCTCAGATACCTTCTTCAAGACAACTCAGTTTTGCATGAAAATATGAAAATCATTCATGAGTCTGTCTCTGAAGTCCAGTCAGTTTCAAAGAAACTGAGGAAGGATGTCACAACCATTCAGAACCAATTAAAGGTTCCAAACAAAAACAATTTTCCGCTGAGAACTCAGTATCAAGGTACACAGTACCAAGGTACTCAGCAGAGAAGAAATCCCCAACGAAAAGTCCAATGTGATTTTTGTGGGAAGTTAGGACACACTACTAAATTGTGCTGGCACGCTCAGCACTGGGGTGCTGACAAGTCAGTAAGAAATCCTAAACAGAAGGTCAGTTGTGACTTCTGTGGAAAGAATGGCCATACTGTCCATGTATGCCGCCATAAAATAAAATATGATGCTATACCTGTTGCACCTAACAAGTCAGGACCCAAAAAGAGTTGGGTACCTAAAAGTAACTAGTTACAATGCAGGTAAGCCTGAGATGTGCCGAGAAGTCAAAGATGTGGTATATTGACAGCGCATGCTCAAGGCATATGACGGGTGATGAAACTCAGTTCATCACGTTTGAACGTAAACGAGGAGGGAGTGTAAGTTTTGGAGACAACAAGAAGGGTAAGATAGTAGGCTCAGGAACCGTCGGAGGTAACCCTACTATTGAATCTGTCTCCCTAGTCAGCGGACTCAAATATAACTTACTCAGCGTAGCTCAGCTATGTGACAATGGGAGAAAAGTTATATTTGATGCTACTGGATGTAAAATATACGAGGGTAAAACTAATGAGTTAATCTTAACTGCCCCTCGGATAGACAATGTCTTTATGCTAAACCTCGAAAAGAAGTTTTCAAAAACTGTATGCTTAGTCACAAAGGAAGAAAATTCCTGGCTATGGCACAGGAGACTTGGTCATGTAAGCATGGACCTCTTGGCCAAATTAGCAAGAAAGCAATTGGTTGAGGGACTGCCTGAACTTAAATTTCAAAAAGATCAATTATGCCATGCCTGCCAAGCTGGAAAACAAACCAAGCAATCTTTTCAAAGTAAAAACATTGTCTCAACTAAGCGTCCGTTAGAAATGCTACACTTGGATCTCTTTGGTCCAGTCCAGCCGCTGAGTCTGGGTGGAAGAAGGTTTTCCTTGGTTATTGTAGATGATTTCTCTCAGTACACATGGGTTATCCTGCTGACCAGTAAGGATGAGACTTTTGAGACATTTTCAAACTTGGTTAGAAAAATTGAAAATGAGAAAGACCTAAAATTAGCTCATATCCGTAGTGATAATGGTGGAGAATTCAAGAACCAAAAGTTTGTTGAATTCTGTGAAGCCAGCGGCATTGACCACAATTTCTCTGCTCCTAGAACGCCTCAGCAAAATGGGGTGTTGAAAGGAAGAACAGAACTCTGGTTGAGATTGCCAGGACAATGCTGGATGAGCATAGGCTTCCAAAGTATTTTTGGGGAGAGGCTGTTAACACAGCATGCTACATTCTTAATAGGGCTCTAGTTAGACCTATACTCAAGAAAACCCCCTATGAACTTTGGAAAGGACGAAAGCCCAATATTGGATACTTTCGTGCCTTTGGCTGTAGATGTTTTATTTTAAATACCAAAGATAGCTTAGCAAAGTTTGATTCAAAAGCTGATGAAGCTATCTTTCTGGGCTACTCAACAAACAGCAAAGCATACAGAGTTTTTAATAAGCGAACTCAAGTTTTAGAAGAGTCAATACATGTAGAGTTCGATGAAACTGACCCTGCAGGTAGATACCAGCCGCTGACCGAAGATGATCCAAACTCAGTAACCATCGCTGACTCAGAACCAGCTACTGAGTCATTCACGAAAAGGCTGACCAAGAGTAAGAGTGAACCTAAGATTACTTTTACTGACCCATCTACTTCTGCAGAGATTGTTGAAACAGGAACAGCACAAGACATGAATCTACCCAAAGAAATAAGGATTCCTAAAGGGCACTCCGAAAGTGCAATCCTTGATTCTGCTGGGAATACCCTGATGACGAGGAATCAACTCAGGAAATACCTCAGCAATGTTGCTTTCGTCTCAGTACAAGAACCGAGGAATTTCACTAAAGCTGAGTACGATGAATTCTGGATGAACGCAATGCAAGAAGAGCTCGATCAATTTCGAAGAAATGATGTATGGGAGTTAGTGCCTCATCCAAAGAGTCAAAAGACCATCGGAACAAGATGGGTCTTCAGGAACAAGATGGACGAACAAGGAAACATAGTCAGGAACAAAGCAAGGCTTTTAGCTCAGGGCTACAGTCAGCAAGAAGCTGGCGGATATCTTCACGAAGCCACTGGCTCGTGAGCAATTTAGCATACTGAGAGAAGCAATTGGTATGTTTAATCCTCTTCAGTAAATTCCTGTGCTAAATGAATATTGAATGCTGAATGAATTACATGCTGAATGATTTATTGTTTGCTGAGTATGTCATTGAAACTGACTGAATATACAATACTGAGTAATCTTGCACACTGAGTAAATTAGTTTTCGAACTTGAACTAAAAACCATCCTTAAAGAATGCACTGACTACTTAGAATATGAAACGTTTATATCAACAAACGCTAAGTAAAAGCACTTATTAGCATTTAATGTCACTACACGCGAAGTGACACCTGTACTGCGCATGCGCCGAATAACGTTTTAATAGTGTCATATGTGTCAGGGTTTCTGTCGATTGGACAACCCAGAGCAAAACTGGATAAAATTCAAACGGAACCCTACACCATAAAATCTATAAATAGTAAATACTAACCCACTACCCTCGTCACATATACATTGGACCCTAAGAAAGCTTCTAAATTTTCCAAAGAGCTTCAAAACTTCAAAAATGTCTTATAATGAAAGTTATTTCTCTCCAACTCTCAAATCCTCTGACCAGGCTGGTCCTTCAACTAGCCTAATGAGAAAAATGATCAAAGTACACTCTTGGGCCAAGAATCAAGAGGTACTAAGGAGTCGATTCTTCCATCCTGATTTCATCTCTTCAGAGACTCCATTCTGTGAATGGATCAAAAACAACAAATGGACAGGTCTCTTCTCTCTTTCCGGTCAAACCTATCCCACAATGGTGAGAGAGTTCTACTCCAACCTGCATGTTGATGCAGATGACTCTGACTACCTAGAGACCACAGTCAAGGGTCAAAAGATAGTGATAACCCCTAAATATCTAGCCACATTGCTAGAGATACCAAATACAGGGATTCAGTTCAGAACCACAAAGGAGCCGATACCGAAAGCCATCGCAGAAAAGATGAAGGGGTTCTGTAAACCCAGAAACTACAAGGGAGAAGTACCCAGCACCTGCATGGGCAAAAATCAGAAGATGGCCCACTTCTTGCTGACCAACTTTATCTTCCCTAAACTCAGCTCTCCCTCATCTGCCTCTAATTTTGAACAATGTTTCATCTGGCATATGCTGACCAGCACTCCTTTCAACATGCCTGTATTTTTGGTCGGGGCTTTCCAAAGAAGCGGAAGGAAGCTCCGTTTAGGTTCTCTCATCACCAGGATAATACAAGACAAGAACATAGAGACTGTTGATGAAATAAGTTCAACAGGAACTGCTATCACAGCACGTCTGCTGAATGGACTATCACACAGCCAACCCCTGAAAGGGTATGATGAGAATGAAACCTCTGAGGAGGAGAATCTTATGGCTGAGGATGAGCAACCCATTGGAGAAATGGAAAATCTGGCTAACCTGGATGCCATTATAGATGATGTTATGGCTGAAGCCGCTCACACTGCTGAGGGTACAGAACCAATCAATGAACCTCCAACTGAGAATCCGTCCACTGTGCCATCTGAGGTTGCTGAAGCTGAGAAGAAGAAGAAAAAGGGAGCATGCTCGAAGGATATTCATACTGTCCCGAGAAAGATAAGGCTGATAGAAAGCAACAAGAGGAAAGCTGATCAAGACCTAGCTGAGTCAGCTGAGAAGAAGCTGCGAACAGCTGAAGAACCTGTTCTTAAAGGTCATGTTGCTCAAGAGGGGTCTCCACAAAATCAAGCCTCTGTTCCTCCCGTAGAGAAACAAGCCAAGACCCCTGTAAGTCCAAAAGAATCTCCACTCCCACCGCAAACTCAAAGCAACTCAGCACCTGAGGTCAACACGCCTCGTAGTCCTGTCACTACACAAGGCCCTCAGTGTGAACCCACTTCTGCCAAATATGCACACCTTGGTGCCACTGAGTCAGGTCGGCGTGTCATCGCCTCAGCAAGCACTCTGCTTCAAGAACAAGCACCTACTCCATCAACTCCTGCTCAGTCCTCTCATCCACCTGTCACTCACCATATTCTGCGTGAAATCTATGATTTGATCAATCACTTCTCCTCTGTCCAGCCGCAGCCACCACCACATGCTCAACTGACCAAAATGACCGAACTCATGCTGACTATGGTCAGTCACATGAATTCCTTGGAGGGTCAAATACGTGTGCTGCAGGATCAGGCCAATTCTCCTGCCCCTACCGTCAATTTGCCTACTGCTGATGCTGGCAAAACGGGGGAGAAAAGTGGCAACTAAGGAGAAGGAACTCTAAGTTAGAAACTAGACAGTTAGAAGATAGAAGTTAGGAAGAAGAATTTTATTATTTGTTGGCTTGTCCTTATTCTTTTCTGTTTTAAAAAATTCAATATGCCTAACTTCTGTTACTTTTGGAATACTTGCATTACTATTTAACTATCTGAATGCATGCTGCGTATAAATGTTTGAACTTGTCAAATATAAACCATTGAACAAATAATTTACTCAGCGCTCTGTCACTATACATTACTTCCGCTGAATACTGAGTAAAATAGAATATGTCCCATAAGCTGACCTATATCTGAAAACTGACCTTAGACTTATTCAATTAAACCTTAGAATGTTTAGAATAAAACTAAGTCAGTAGCTCAGCCCTGACGGGGGAGTTCACTTAATCAAAAAGGTCAACTATCATGGGGGAGCTCAACGCTGAGTTCCTTACTGATTACTTTTGCCAACATCAAAATGGGGGAGTTTGTTGAAACACCTTTCCACAGGATTTTGATTTGACAAAATTAATTAAGTGAAAGTAAATATTCTACAACACACTAAGTTTAAATACTTTGATTTAGTGTTACTAATGTGTTTGTTCAATGTTGAGTTTATAATTATTATAAGACATAAAGATCATAAGGCCCAAGCCCTATATGGAAGTCAAGGCTCAAGTCAAACAAGCCCAAGATCTCTCAGCCTGCGTATTTCCAAAACGCTGCCGTTGAAGTAATGAAACGCATGCTGAGCAAAGAAGGATCGAGAAGATCCACGTAGACAACTTCGGTATGAAGCTGCTGAGCTGTCTCGACAAAGCGTACAAGACAGCCGCTGACTACAAAGCAACTTCCAGACCAAGTATTTCCTCATTAGGTAAAGGTCAGAAGACACAACAAGCTGTCTGGTTGACATTACCCAAAATGGTGGAACATACTGACTCACTGACCGAAGAACAGAAGATGCTGGAATCTGATTGGCTAGGAGAACTGCTGAACAGACTGAGTGAAAGCGACATGAAGCCGTTTCCCTCCAACGGTTATTTCGAAATTTGAAATAACCAGAACCTCTCATAGCTCTCTATAAATAGAGCATTCAGAATCCACATTCTTCAGAGAACTTTGAGCAAAAGCCGTTACGCTGACCAAACGTATATAAAAGTTCTCCATCAAAAGCAAAGCAAATTTCTTACACTACAAAGTCTATTCATTTGTGTAAAAGTCTAGAGTGATTGTTTTTCAATCATCTAAGGTGTTCTAGCAATTGTTGTTTAGGACAAAATCTTTATCATTTCTAGAAGTAGAAAGGAGAGGCTGAGTACTCGGTTTTAAGTACTCAGTGGAGAGATTAGGATTGAGTAGAAGTATAGAGGAAGGTACTCTTGTCATACTCAATTGCTGATATTGTAAAAGGAGAGATTAGGATTGAGTAGAAGTATAGAGGAAGGTACTCTTGTCATACTCAATTGCTGATATTGTAAAAGGTTTGAGGCTCTACCTTTAAAGAGCTCAGTAGAGGATTTGAAATCTCGGAGGTGTTCCGGGGACAGGACGTAGGCTTAGAAGAAGCCGAACCTGGATAAATCTGCTGAGTGAAGTTTTTCTAAACCTTAACTCCTTATTCATATTGCTTGCTTAAAACAAACTAAAACCGACCAAGCAAAAGAGGTCAAGCTGAGTTGTGCGCTACAAACGAGCAGGTTCAGGAATAGACTCTAAGTGTTATTTCCTAACCTAAGCAACGAAGCTGTCCTAGTCACTAGTTGACTAAGCCAGTGTCTTGCTGAGTGTTAAGTGCCGCTGTTTTATAAACTTTTCTTAAAGAAAAGAAATCTGCCCAAATTATTTAAAAAAGGTAAAATAGTTCCTAACCCCCCCCCCCCCCCCCTTGGAACTATATTTGCAACCTTACAAGGGACCAACAAGCACCTACAAAGCTAGGTTAGTAGCGAAAGGAAATCGTCAGAAGCAAGGAATTGATTATGACGAAACTTTCTCCCATGTGGCTATGTCCAAATCAATCAGAATCATGCTTGCAATTGCCGCTCACTACGATTATGAGATTTGGCAAATGGATGTGAAAACAGCTTTCCTAAACGGAAACCTGCTTGAGGATGTATATATGATGCAGCCTGAAGGTTTCATATCAAAGGATGCAAATAAAGTTTGCAAACTTCAGAGATCCATTTATGGACTCAAGCAAGCATCTAGAAGCTGGAATAAGCGTTTTGACAAAACCATAAAACAATTTGGTTTCGAACAAAATTGCGAAGAAGCTTGCATTTACAAGAAAGCAAGTGGGAGCTCTATAGCATTTCTCATACTATATGTGGACGATATATTATTAATGGGAAATGACGTTGCTCTCTTACAGTCAGTGAAAGTTTGGTTATCTGGTAACTTCTCAATGAAAGACCTTGGAGAAGCAGCCTATATACTTGGTATAAAGATCTACAGAGATAGATCGCGTAGACTGCTTGGTCTTTCACGGGCTACATACATTGAAAAGGTGCTAAATCGGTTTAGCATGCTTGAATCGAAACGAGGTAACTTACCCATGCTACATGGAGTAAAGTTAAACAATCATCAATGTCCTAAAACCGATGATGATAAATGACGCATGGCTGTAGTCCCGTACGCCAGCGCAATCGGTTCGATTATGTATGCTATGCTATGCACTAGACCTGACGTAGTGTTCGCGTTATCTGTAACGAGTCGTTACCAAGGGAATCCGGGAGATGAGCATTGGATTTCCGTCAAGAACATTCTTAAGTACTTGAGAAGGAATAAAGATATGTTCCTAGTGTACGGAGAAGGAGATCTGAAAATAGAAGGATTTTCAGACGCTAGTCATCTCACATATGAGAATGATTTTAAATCCCAATCAGGATACCTGTTTATCTTGAATGGGGGCGCGGTCAGTTGGAAGAGTTCCAAGCAGGGAAGCGTAGCTTTCTCTACGACCGAGTCAGAGTATATCGCAGCTGCGGAAGCAGCAAAGGAAGCAGTTTGGATTAGAAAGTTCATTACAGAACTGGGTGTGGTGCCTGACATTGTCAATCCCATTACACTGTACTGTGATAACAATGGAGCCATTGCGCAAGCAAAGGAACCACGGTCTCATAATGCGTCCAAGCATTACCTTAAGCGATACCACATCATTAGAGAGATTGTGGCTAGAGGAGATGTGAGAATAGAAAGAGTACCTACAGAGGACAACGTTGCAGATCCGTTAACAAAGCCTTTAACCCAGAAAGTACATGATCGTCATTTAACTTCTACTGGGATAAGTTTTAGAAACAATTGGCTTTAGTCCAAGTGGGAGTATGTTGGGGTTTAGTGTCCTATAGACAATTGTTCTAGGATACAAACTTAATGTAAATGAATTGTTCTTTATATCATTTGTTTAATGAGATATATGTTTTGTAACTATATAAAGGCAATCCCTTTTTAAGCACTAAATAAAGTCTAATAAAAGGAAATCCGTAAGTTTGCTTAAAGTGATTATAAAGTGTTCATACAAGCATAAAGTGAGACAAAACTTTATAGTAAACTGATAAACTTAAAACCACCCCAAGTCAAGTGATATGTTTGGGATTGACATATCACTGTTGAGACTTGTATGTAACAATGTCTTCTGTCCGACAGAAAGCTGATCTCACGAGCTTCATATATACAGATATCTGGACAGTTACATAGATCCGATGAAACGTTGTTCATTAGGATTGGGGATCCGATTTGAGATAACAGGATGGGTAGATTCATCCTTGTCACATGTTCATCTCATTGGTATTAATAGGTATAACTAATCCCTAGACTCAAAGGAATGTTAATTGGTCATCCTGAATTACTGAATGTGAGACTTTGATCCTGCTATCCCACGATCCTTAACAGAGATGACTCTGGGGTGTGAACGGCAAAGGTTGGGTGTCACAGGAGGTAATGTCAGGGTAGTTATACATTGGATTGAGCATTTATCACTCCCGATGAATGGGAGATACGTCCATGGATCACTTGTGGAAGACTCGACTCTAAATCCTTGCAAGGTGATAGCTTAAGACTTGAAATGCAGATTTCACTTAACCTATCTATTTGAGTTGACTCGGCCTGCACAAGTAAAACGAACGTGTCGCTATATGTGACTTGACATCATCCATAGTCATAAGATTCAGTTCAAGGATGTAGTTGATAAAGGATCGAATTATACTGTAACTAATACGGAAAGGTTAACGACGGAATCAACCTGTCTTCTTAACGGACTCTGGGGGAATGATTACAGACTTGCCAATAACATACTTAGTACATCATTCTGTTATGCAAAGATTAAATATAATTCTTGAAGAAATTAATTTAATAGTTGCATACGGCCAGAAGTAGTAAGAACCTAATGGATCACACATAAGACTTGGAACCAAAAGAGAGATGGATGTTATTAATTGATGGAATCCCAATTGAGCCCAGTAAGGCCCATTTAATTAAAGGGGGCCGAAATTTATATATAATTAGTAATTAATTATTTTGATTTTATTAATCCTAATTTGATTAGGAATATGAATTAAATTAATTAAGAGATAATTAAGTTAGGAGTTTTAATTAGATTAATATACTCCTATTATTATCCAATAAGGTTGTTTATTATTATCTTAGATATATTAGATATATAGTGAGATAATAATTAGGAATTCTATTCCGAATGGAATTCCTATTAAGTAACCTATTCCTATCTAACTAGGGTTTAGATACAAGTGATTATATATACCCCCTACTACATAGAATTTTGACTAAGCCTAGATACTCCCCTTTTGTGAATTTCGATTTTTGCAAGAGAGAGAGAGAAAAGAATTCGACTCCCCTAGTTCGTGGACAAGAATTCATACGGCTTCTATCGATCGATTAATTTCATCTATCTTCCTTTTTCTTTGATCTTGTGTTGATTAATTAGAGGCAGTCTATTTTGGTTGCATCTCATACGGTTGATTCTAACTTAATCTTCTTGTGTTTTACTTTGTGCTTGGGAACTCGGATTAGAGTTGTGGGCACTTCATTAACAACGGTAGATTGTTCATCGTAAGTTATTTCTTCTTAACCCTCTTTATGTGAAATAACGATTAACGGATCCTATGGTTATATGGAAGTTGGCTAAAATTTTTATATTTCCGCTGCTATACCTTAGCCTAATTTCCAACACCATCTTCTTCCTCGTTTGAGCACCGGAAGAATCAAAGCAATTGCATAAAACACTTAAAAGCCAAACTTCTAACAAGAAGTAAAAAAACTACTATTGAAATAGTTTTTATGCCACTCTCGAAAAAAACAAAACAACATAAAATAAGAGAGTTTCAAGCATTTTCAAGCTCTTTCGAGCACTTTCGGTCATTATCTTTCCAAATTGCTAAATAACCAACAAATCATGATGCAAATCAGAAAAGATTGGTGCTCAAACTTGAGCCTCACAACTTAACTTCTAACCCGTCTAAAAATCCTCAACCTCATTATAACCCAAATCCAAGATCATTTTTAATATTATTTTAACCGTAACAAAGATGGAAAGACTCGGATAAATGTGCAAACTCAGTGTGACTTTGGGTAAGTATAAAGAAGAGAGTATAAACACCCAACCACCCAAATTTGTGTTATTTAGTGAAATACCTTAGTGAGGTGAAATCGAGTTTCTCGAAAATAATCAAATTTTGTTAATATTGCCTATTAATATTAAGTGATGACATTTCGAAACGGGAATTTGATAATCCTTTCGTTCACACGGGTGGTCATTAAACTCTCCTCATAAAATCTTAGTTTCAGAATCACACACTCAGTTAAATCGAGAAATTAGGGCTGCACAAAACTAACCGAAAAACTGAAAAACAATTTCTGAAACCGAAACCGACCCGAAAAATAGGTTAACCGTAACCGGTGGACTAGTTTATGGTTTTTCATTTCAAAAACCGATGGTTAACCGAAACCAAAAAATAAACTGGTTATGTATCGATACACATAAAACTAATATAAATATATGTAGAAATTTAATGATTAATATATAAATATACATATTTATATTGAATTTTTAAGTTAAAAATATTAAAATAAATTAAAATCTATTTGTTTTGGCGATTTTGTTAATTAAATTTGAAGTTCAATAATTTTATTTAATATTTAAATAATTATATATTTATTTTAAAGTGATATTTATTACTAAAAGTCACAAATGGTTAACCGATCAAAATATAGGTTAACCGACCGAAGTAATAAGCTAACCGAAATATGGTTAACCGAATTAAATGGACTGGTTAATGGTTTTTGTTAATGGACTGGTTAACCGACCATGTTTACCCCTACGAGAAATGGTTTGTTTCTCAACATCTTAACTCTTCATCCTTCGACTACATTTACTTAAGGACAAAGTAAAGCTTTAAAGTCTGAGTAGGCTGATAGGGACGTTTTATCCCTATCTTTTAGGGTGAATTACGGTTTATTCTTGAGCTAATAATGACATTTAATGTTTAGTTTTTTACATATTTCAATAAATCAACAAGATGCAATAAAGTGTGTACTTTTTAGTTAATTTTAATCATTTTGAATCTCTTGTCGTTATAAATAAAGTAAATAAATAAATCAAATAATCTCGAGTCTAGCGGTTGTATTTTACAGGCTTAAGGAACGCACGCAAGATGCAAGTGACAGACGAAAAGCACAGAAGCGACGCATTACACGTCATGTAAAAGGAAGAAAACACTCTTCCAGAGTCCCACATGTCGTGTGGGAAGTCAACACGGTGCGTGGGTGTGAAGGGGACAAGACGGAAGTCAACGGAGACATTTTCGAATAAGTTCCCTAGTCATCAGGCATCCCACACGGCATGTGGATGGCCCACACACCGTGTGGGGAGCCTGGAACTGCTTTTCGAGTGTCGAATTTTTCCCGAATTGGGACAGAAGTAAGCCCACATGCTGTGTGAGCTAGCCACGCACCGTGTGGGACCATTTTTCAACATTTTAGTGTCTGAACAATAAAAAAAAATGTAATTACGACTGTGCTCGAGCTTGATTTTTGTATAAAGTGCTCAGCACTCAATTAGATATTCAGTTTTTATGTAATAAAAAACTGAGCTTGTTGTAATTCTCTCGTTACTCCGATGAAGTTACGTTCCATCCCTATTTCCCAAGGTCGAGAGTTCCACCTTCGAATCCTAAGCGAGGATCTTGAGTCCAGTTAGTTAGTTCTAAGAGCTGATTCTTCTTCCATTTTTCCTTGTTAACTAGTTTGTACTCTTCCTATGTGCTAGATTCAGTTGTATTTTGCATTTATGCTTTTCATAGTAATAATATACGATTATAGTTTTCAGTTTAACTATACTTGTTAATGTTTACTCCTTGCTTTGATTCTTATAATTTAATATTGTGTAGGATGATTACAAACTCCGAAATCCATTAGAATTCACATAGGTGTTGCCTTACCAGAATTGATAACCCGAAAACCATAGGAATTGACGAGCCATGGAACTTAAGAGCCATATTTTCTAAACCTAAGAATTAGAGTCACCTTAAGAGGGAACCACGACCTAAATACTTCATGGGGTTGGTCGGTTTACATATAATTATCTTTGCAAGAGTAAATTGTTACTCATATATATTCTGAAATATTGTTTATCAAATGTTGTAACTTAACGTCATATGTATCATCCCATAATGGTTTGAAATGTGTAAAAATTGTCTCACCTATACTTTAGGAGTAGTTTATAATTGTCACCAAACCAACCTAAACTATTCACTATTTAGATAACGTATAGAACCGAGTAATTTAATACTTGTGGGTATAAGTCTCGCGGATTCAATACCTGGACTTAACCAGATTTATTACTTGATATGGACGTGGTACACTTATCCCTTAGTCAATGTTGGAGTAGGAATCATATAGAGTGCATCACTACACCTCGACTCATCACCAGCCTAACTAAAAATAGGTCTAATATTTTATTTAATATTTTGACCAATTTTAGAAAGAAAAAAAATATTGTCCTAAATTTCCTGTTTCCTTCTTTGTCCCTCTGACAGAAAATTATTCGTAATTAAAATATATTGGTGGATCTACGAGGCCTATACAAGAAAATAAAGGTTTTTTGTGATGGGCATGGAGAAAGGGACGTGAAATGAAATTTCATACCAACGTTTTTCTTCTGATAATGGATTTATACATATTATCATCCTTACTGCAAACAAACAACGACCGAGTCTTAGATCAAGACTTAATAGAATCTTAGTGTGAAAATTAAAATTCTTCTAAAACTTAGATTTAATAGTGACTGAAATTCATTTGGTCGGTGAACACCATGCTACTACAAATAATATATGAATAAAAAATGAGTAAATTACACCAATGATACCTGAACTTTACCCTAGTTCACACTTTGATACCTAGATTACATTTTGTCTCAAAAATATACCTAAAGTAACGATGACCGGACAATTTAGTATATTTTACCGGTCAGTGGCCATTCAATACGAGTTTGACAAGTAAATTACACTGATAGTACCTGAACTTTACCCTAATTCACACTTTGATATCTAGATTTCATTTTCTCCAAAAATACACATCAAGTAAAGATGATCCAATATTTTAGTAAATTTGACCGATTAGTGATCAGTCAATGCAAGTTTGACCATTTTAAATTAAAAATTGAGACCCATCACACACTCAATTAACATAAAATTATAATACTACTATTTAGTTGTTTCTCTCTCTCTCTCTCTCTATATATATATATATATATATATATATATATATATATATATATATATATATATATATATTAAATGATAATATTATAATTTTATGTTCATTGAGTATATGGTGTGTCCCAATGTTTAGTTTAAAATGGTCAAACTCACATTATCCGGTCACTAACTAAATTTTTCAGTCACCTTTACTTGAGTTATGTTTTTAGGATAAAATAGAATCCATGTACCAAAATATGAATTAAGATAAAATTCAGGTACGATGTAATCAACATATGAAACTCACGTTGACCGGTCATTAATTAGTAAAATACACTAAATTATCTGGTCATCGTTACTTCATGTATATTTTTGAGACAAAATGTAATTTAGGTACCAAAGTGTGAATAGAGTAAAGTTCAGGTACCATTAGTGTAATTTACCCAATCAAAAATAATATTAGTAAGTTCTGAATTTATGAAATTTTCATTTATTTTCTATGTAAAGTGAATGTAATTACCAAGAAAAATATACATACTTTAAAAAAAAAGTTAGGAAGTGTTAAAAGTATTCAGGAAGCCTTTTGATTTGACTTTATCCTCTTTGCTCTCGAGTACAAAAAGACTCCAGCCATTGCTAATGTAGTTCCTGTAATTAAAACCGGTTATTATTCTCATGCAGAAAGCATAGCTTAAGTAATTAATAAATATATAAATAAATAACGATAGAGTGTCTCGTTATCTTTTAAATTTGTTTAAAGTGAATTATTAGTTATTTAAAGTGATCTACTTATCTTCTAAAGTTGTTTATAGTGATTTGAATATGTACATTTTAATTTATCCAAATTCTATTGCCACCTGTAATTAAGAGGAAACTAACAACACTATTATGATAAAAAAAAATAAAGAAAGTTAAGTTACCCATCAAATTAAGAGGGGAAATGGGAGTGTTGAAGATGATGAGTGAAGAGACAATGACTACCACACGCTTCACACAGTTTCCCACTGCATGAGTTACTGGATTTACCTTCTCTAGTATCATATATGACACCTATACATACAATATATATTGTTTTTTAGCTTTTTTAATCCAAAAAATATACTATATTATTAAAATAGGAATTAGGGAAACTGAAACCTCACTTGTTGATAAGAATGGAAACATATCCCACTTATAACACCTCTTATCAATAACTCTTTAACATTCAAACCTGACTTTGCCTGAAATTAGTATAACACAAAATGGAACTTATACAATGATAAATTTAATCTACTGGGCTCCAACATTATTTTAATTTTTTTAAATGCAAATATACTTTTAATATAAAAAATACTAAAATTTTGTTTTACCGATTGAATGTTGAAAGATGAAAAATGAGGTTTTAATCTTAAATCAATAAAAAGATAGAAATTTTCAAGGTTAAACTTGAAGGAGATGAACTCCTAAAAGGAATAAAACTCTAGCCTCCATAAAAGTATTCTATATTTCATTGAATAAAAGATGCATAAAACTTCAAAATTGGGCTTTATACCCACTAAATCCTAGCAAAAAAAAAAACACGTTAAAGCTCCTACGAACAAACTAGCTTAAGATTACTTAAAAGGATAAAAAGAACAAAGTGCAACTCAATAGAAACTAGTAAAAGTAAATAACTTGATGGCAGGAGTTGTAATTGAGCAGCGACACAATTGTAAATAGGAGATAGTTTGAGCAAAATGGGAATCTCTGTTTTACGCTAGCCACACAACATGTCACAAACCCCACATACCGTGTGAATTAATTTTGAGAAGCACGAAATCTGCTTCTCTTCCACACGGCATGTCCGAGACCTTCAAGACACTCCAAATAGGCTTGATGACCTCGTCATTCTCTCATTTCCGAAAATAGTTTGACCCAAATTTTGAATAGGATAACCAAGAGACGCATCTGGTTAAAATAAACTCATATCCCACATATTGAACGACGAAGGCATCTTTCCCAACCAATTTGGAGTGTCATGTGATAAGCATTTGCACTAATTTCCTTTACGATCTTAAACAAGCCATAACTCTTACGTCAAATCTTACTACTTGGTGGACTTGCTAGGTGCTCCTTGATGTGAGCAATATGGACAAGATTGCGAGGCAAAGCTTTCATGGAAAAGAGCTTCAAAGACAAAGTTTTCGACCATTTAAAGGAGAAACATCCAGAAATAACAGTTCAATAAGGATTCCTCTCGAACAACTATGAAGAAGGGCAGAACATCATTATAACCAGCAGAAAAAGGTCTAAAAGACGGGTTCCGGACTTTAGCGCGGGTCAAGCAAGAAGAATGAGAGAGAGAAATGTGGATGACAGCTTGCATCCACCGTGTGCATAATGAAGGGTTGAGATTTACTTCTTTTGTTGTAATAAACATTATTAGTTACTCTTTTACCCTTACTGTTTAGGGCAGAATCTTTATCCTATAAATAGTTTATTTTGTGGTTGGTGAAGGGGATCTCTCTTTTAGCCACCTTTTATTCCAGCTTTTAAAGCTTCTACCTTTAAAGGAGCATTTTGGTCTAGACATCCTGTTCACTCAGGGAAATGAGTGAGTAGTTACCTTTTGCAGGTCTAGCTAGCCATAAATGGTGATTGTAAGTATTACTATTTCATTAATGAAGTATTTTTTTTTATCCATGAATGGTTATCAATAGTATGATTGAATGTTTAGGTTAAGATCAAATCCATGTGATAGTAACAATGGATGACACGACGGTGCTCCGAAGTTATGGAAACAATCATTTGTTATATATTGTTGTGGACGGACACTAAAATGACCATATATCAGGGTTTCACTTGTGAATGCTCTCTGTTGCCTAACGCTGGAACATCCTTAACGAAAGGACACTTGGTTAAGCTCTGTTCTTAGAATCTTTGGAAATGTGACACCGGACCTTAGTGAGAAATGAGAGAGATACTCGAACTAGGAAACTTAAATATTCTTCATTATATGGAACAGTTGTACGAACAGTTGTCTGTTTGGTGCAGTGCTAGGCATGTGCTTGTTCAAAGCTGATATTCATCCTTTACATACTCTGTTATTTACTTGTTCATGTTATTGTCACTTAAACAACCTCAACATATTGAATTCTAGTTGTTAAGGTAACTGTTCATTAGACTTAAAACTCAATCCCTATGGAAATGACTCTTGGCTTTATCCGACTATACACGACCTAATGCACTCGCTAGAAGCCCAGATTTAACACGTCAAGTTTTTGGCGCCGTTGCCGACGATTGATAAACTAAGTTTAAGTGAATTTGTATGCTTAGCGTAGCTACCTGCTAACCACCTGTTTATTCAGTATTGTTTGGTTTCAATTTCTAGTTGTTTATGCGAAGAACATGTATTCGTATCCTTCCTGTGGATTTTGAGATAAACAGAACCTATAGGAGGAGGAGAAGGCTATTGAGGCAAGCCATACTTGCAAGGATGGATAACCAAAATAGTGGACCAGAACATGCTGGGGGACTAGAGAATCATGAGGAGGGTCATGATGACAATTTAAATAATGAGCCACATAATGATGGCTACCGGAACAATGGAAATCAACGGTTGCAATGAAGGATTACTCCAGACCATCCACGGAGGGCCATTCTTCTTGTATTGTTTTACCTGATGAAGGGAACCACCTGTTTGAGATCAAGGCATCAATGATCTAAATGCTTCAAACAATCGTTCAGTTCTGTGGGTATCCAAATGGAGACCCAAATGCTCATATTCAAGATTTCATCACAATGTGCAATAAATTCAGGATGAACGGGAACGAGAGTGATGACATTATCAGACTGAAGCTATTCCCCTTCTTGCTGAAGGATAAGGCTAAGAACTGGCTGAAGAACCTACAACCAGGCTTAATCACTACGTGGGAGGAGATGGACACACTGTTCTTGATGAAATACTTTCCTCCGAGGCAAGCAATCCAGTTAAGGAATGAGGTATCTCATTTCTACCAAAAAGAAGATGAGTCGCTGTCTGAGGCATGGGAGAGATATAAAGAACTATTGAGAAGAGTCCCCAATCATGGAATACCTATGTGGATGCAAGTCCATAACTTTTACAATGGAGTGACCAATGCCTATAAGATTCAAATTGAATCTGTTGCCAACGAGAATCCAGAGGAGCTAGAACCATAAGCTTTGTATGATTTGATTGAGAGGGTGGTTAACACAGGTTACAATTGGTATTCAGCGCAAAGTGATGGGAAGAGAGTCTCCACTGACTCAAGTAATGATGCCATTACCAGACTATCTGCTCAAATGGAACAACTAGTTAAGACTGTGGGTAGATGAATGTCTTTGTTGTTCAAACACAAACACCTGTTCTAAACAAGATGTCACCACATGTAGGCTGCAAGTACGTAGTGTAGCGAATAAAGACTGGAAAACATCCAGTTTTCAAATAAATAAATAAATACATATATATATATATATATATATATATATATATATATATATACATATATTTACATTCACTAGGGAATCCTTGCACATATAATTTTTAATTCCAGCATAGCACTTAATGGCAAGTTTTAGTCATTCAAAGCGAATAGTAGCTTATTCCATAAATAAGGGTGTTCAATGGGGTTTTAAATAGAATAGGTACAATCCTGACTTGGGGCAAATTTTCAAAACTTAGAGTTAATAAATTCCGAGTTTTAATTATTTACCCCCTTGAAATCTTAAACCCCCCCCCCCCCCCAGACACACACATTTATAGATTAACTAAATCAATTCGTAACATTTGCCAATTTCAACCAATTATTTCTATTAAGCTTTTAATTTTTTGCTTTAAGTGGTCTTATCACTCATAGGTAGTGAAGAGGTGTTCCACGTCATATCCGTAGGGGTTTGGTGACCACCAATGGTGCATATCGTACTTAATGGAAGCTGTCTTGTCACATCATTGGGGACTGTAACCTGCTGATTGCTAATTTCAAATGGTAAAGAAGAGGAAGAGACTATCTTCACTGCCAAACACGGAACGTGGATAAACTCATTCTTGAGGTGGTTAGCAATCTCATTGGCTGTTCAAATTCAAACCGCCAACCACGTTCCACTTTCCCCCCTCACCTTTATAAACGCCTACTTTTTGGAACTCCACACACCATAAAACTGATACCCAAATTCCATAACTTCACATCTCTCTCTCCTTTACTCAAAGAAAAACGCTAACCTCATCCTCATGGCCAGAAAGAACACCAGAGCATCCACAACAAACAAAGGAAATGATAAGAAACTAGACGTGAGCAGTAGCACGATCAATTCCAACACCCTCTCACGACAGCTGATTACATTCTCAGAGGAAACTGAACAAAAGAACTATGAAAACTTCAAGAACACTGACCTTCACTCTGCCCATTAGATTTGTTGGGATAGTCTTGAGACAGTAGGTCTGACCAAGGAGATGAAAACCTTCATTGATGGTGCAAACCTTACCACATTCCTTGCTATTGATAAAGAATCATATCATAAGCTCACATTGTAATGCATCTCCACCTTCCAACAGGATCCAACCATAACTGACCCAGCACATCATAAGAGGTACCAGTTTCGCCTTAGAGGGAATCATCTCAACTGTTCCATCAACAACATGAATATTCCACTGGGTCTGTATGACCGGGATAGACTTGAATAGGAACATTATACCTCTGCTGCTTGTGAGATCCCAGTAGACTTCGACGCGGCCGCTTTCTGGAAAACTATCATCGGTCAAAGCGAGTATAGCCCAAGCACCTCCAAGGCCTCTGGCATTGATAACTATTCACTGAAGTACCATTACGAAGAATGTGGGTTTCTTCGACCCTAAATTCACTACTCTCACCAAGGGGCCACACATTGAGCCAATCAATCTCCATGCTTTGGAGTGATTAGAGATTTGTTGTGAAGTTTAGGGTGTCTGGTACTTATGGAAGGAGGAAGAGATGTTGAAATAGAAGGACAATGAACAAGCTGAATGATCCAAGAAGAGCAAGAGCAATGATGGCATGGCATAACCTATTCACATCTCCCCACTGAAGACATTTCATGAGGAGCATATCCATGACATTGGAGATGAGCAATTCTTTCGGCAAGCAACATTGAGATATTATCCTAAGGACCAAAAAGGATATTCACCTAGAGAACGCCGCGTATTAATCCCCAAAGGAGATCCGGATGGCGGATCTCCACGATCCCATTCAAAGAGATCCGCTGGTGAACCTATAAGGCGGATCTCCTCATCTACTTGATTCGTCACTGTAACAGCTAAAGCCGACTCGGCCATAAAGGCCATTAATGAGCTATCAATTAGCTAAACCGCCAGTTTAAGGATAACTTATAACCGCCATTAATGGAGCATTAATGGAGACTTTCTGGTTGCCAAAGGTTACGACTTCCAAGCTATATATAGCCTACATCCTTAGGCTATCAAGGTATACTTACTGATTCTCCACTTTTGTGCTTACAGTTTATTCTCAGAAATATTACTGACTTTGGCATCGGAGTGTCCCCGGCCGATCCCAACGGCGCCTCATAGGGAAGTGCTCCGATCAAGGATTTTTCCACAAGTCATCAATTGGTGCGGTGAGCGTGGAATCCTTAAACAAATAAAGGATTTTCACTCACGATTAAAAGAAATATGACAAATGGAGATCATACCCCCTCCTCAGGGATTGAAACACCACTAATAACTAGTGATGGTCGCACTGATTCCAATGTTCCCACAGCGCACGCTGAAAGTAGTATGCCTCCGGATGCATTCATCAACATGTGTGCAGAAGCTATAGGGGAAAAGTTTGGTCCAGAAACAGGTGATCGCCTACGGTCATTCATGACCATTCCCCCATTTTGGAGTTTGCCGCCTTCATCTACAATACCTTCCTGGCCCCAGATGACTCTAGGACCAGGCGCCCACAATTCTTCATTTCTCCAAGCCCATAATACGGAGTCCATGGTAACCACCACGACAACGTTAGGAGAGCAACCAATCAATCGAGAGTTATTTCCTGCTGGCGCATGAGGGAGCCAAAGAACCCCTCAAACTCTAGCGGGCGGATCTACTAGCCAGAGGATTGATCTGGGCGGATCGGATATCCCAAGACGACCGCGGACGAACCTCTCCTTGGGCGGATCGGAAGGGCGAAAGCATAAGAAGCGTAGAAAGGAGAAAAGCAGGCGGTCTGAATCACCTTCGCCTCGAGAACCGAGATCTTCCCGTAGAGGCAGGTCACCCCCATCTGCTAGACGTAGACAGAGTAAAAAGCCAGCGGACACACCACATCCAAGTGGGCTGCCACCACCACCACCACACCAGGGGAATGATGGGCATATTCCTTCAAGAGGCGCTGGAGGAGATAACGGACAGGCTCCCCCAGGCGGAGGAGGTGGAGGTGGAGGTGGAGGCGGGCATGGAGGCGGAGGCGGACGTGGCGGACGATCACCCTCGGATCCGTCTTCAGGATCCAGTTCGTCATCTTCTCCAAGCAGATCTCCACGGAGGGGTCGCCCAAGGGCGGATCCGGAGAATTTTGACGATAGAGTTCGAGCAGCGGTGCTCCGCATGAATGAGGAGAATGCCAGGCATAACCCATTCGCCAATTGGGATTCGCCCTTCACGGCTTGGATTGAGGCAGAGGAGACGGATAGGCATTTTAAAATACCTAATCTTGCTATATACACAGGTGCTGACAACCCGGAGGCACATGTCAGAAAATACCGAATATTACTTCGCCTCAATCGTGTAACCGAGCCAGTGCTGTGCAAAATGTTTGTCACCACGTTAGGAAGTCCCGCTTATGGTTGGTTTCAATCCCTACCTCCTGGTTCAATTGATAGTTGGGACCAACTAAGCAGAGAGTTCTGTGCTAAATTCGCTGGCTGTATCCCGCCAATGGTCAAATCCAGGAAGCTTTTCGAATTGAAGCAGAAGGCAAATGAATCCCTTCGAGATTATATAAACTCCTTCAACAAATTGTGTATACAAATTGTGGATGTAGATATCTCCATGGCAGAGGAATCTCTGGTAAAAAATACCACTTGTAAAAGCCTACAGGAGGATCTAATTCGCAAGAAGCCTACTAGCATGGCGGAACTAATAGAGCGCTGCAAGGACTTTATGGAGGTAGATGACATTCGTCGTGAATCTCTATCTCCGCCTAGAAGGGACAGAGGCGATTCTCGCCATCGAGATAGAGAAAAAGACAAGCACCAGGATTCCTCCTCTAGAGGTCGGCGAAAAGGTTCTAAGAACAAATCGGCATTTGTCACCTCTTTCACGCCTCTCAATGCTTCTAAAAGTGAAGTACTTATGTGGATCGAGAACAGTCAACACAAACGGAGCATTTCATACCCCGAACCAAAAGGGGGGAGTACACCAATACTGGTAAAAATCCTAAAAATTATTGTAAATATCACAGGAAAAATGGCCATGACACCGATGCGTGTTGGGAGTTGGCTAGAGAAATCGAGCGTCTCATTGAGAGAGGCAAATTGGATCGGTTCATCCAAAATGATGGCAAGAAGGGAGAAGGCGATAGATCCAGAGAGGACCCAAATAAGAAAGGAAAGGGTACCATTAATGTCATAGCAGGCGGACCTGGATATCAACCAATGCTGAAGAAGGCAAAGACCACCGCTCTTGACAGGACATCGTTAAATCGCCCCTTTGCTGATGTAGGTCCTGAAATCTCTCCTCATGCGGATGCATTGGTCGTCACTATGATGGTGGAAGGCTGGGAGATGAAAAGAGTGATGATTGATACTGGAAGTTCGTGCAATGTCATCACTAGAGGAGCTTTCGCCAAACTCATAATTGATCCGGTCCAAGTGGAGCCAACTGTGGTAGATATCCTAGGAGTGACAGGGCACACCATCCAGACGAAAGGCCAAGTCACTCTGGATTGCGAGCTTGCAGACGATGATCAGATTTGGAAAGGTGATCTGGAATTTTCTGTCTTGGATGGTCAGTTAGCCTACAATATCATCCTTGGACGGCCCTTTATCTCCGAAGCAGCAGCACTTATCTCCATACGCCACTTAACGCTTTACATCCCCACAGCCAAGGGAGGTGTAATGATCAGAGGGAGCCAAAAGGTGGCTCAGGAGACGTATTCGGCCTCACTAAGGATTCGCCCTCAATCTAAGGAGGAGGATGAGGAGGAGCTCGTCACAATGGCCTTGGGCGAGACAGAAATGTACCTCATGGCGGATGAAAAACAGGTGCGAATGGCCAGGGGGCTCAAGGGCGAAATTAAAGACGCAATCACCAAGGTACTCCACGAAGCGGAGGATGTCTTTGCTTGGAAGGATGAGATCCTCCCCGGGATCAGTCCAGACGTGATCACTCACAAGCTTAACATTGATAAAGATGCAATTCCTGTAGCTCAGAAGCGAAGGAACCATGGGCTTGAAAGACAGAAGGTGATAGAAGAAGAGATCACCAAGCTCCAACGGGCGGATGCCATTGAGGAGGTACTTTATACTCAATGGTTGGCGAACGTCGTTCTGGTGAAGAAAGCAGGTGGATCCTACCGCATGTGTATCGAATTTACAGATCTTAACAAGGCTTGTCCCAAGGAAAACTACCCTTTACCATGTATTGACATACTCGTAGATGGAACTGCCGGGCATGCAATGTACTCCTTTACAGACATGAAGTCAAGTTACCATCAAATTCCCATAGAGCCTTCGGATAGAATTAAAACCTCGTTCGTGACTCATCAAGCCACTTATTGCTTTAAAGTCATGCCCTTTGGGCTTAAGAACGCAGGAGCTACCTATCAGCGGATGATGAACAAAATATTCGCGGAAAGCAAGGGTGATAACTACTCAGTCTATGTAGATGACATGATCATTAAAAGCACAACCGTGGAAAAGCATGCGGATGATGTGAAGGAGGTACTGGGCGTACTCCGACGCCACAATATTAAGCTGAACCCAGAGAAGTGTACTTTTGGTGCGACGTATGGAAAATTCTTAGGGTTCATGATCAGCGAAAAAGGAGTTAGCCCAAATCCTGACAAGGTTAAGGCTGTCCTAGAAATGCAAGCACCACGGAACATTAGAGAAGTGCAACGCCTTAATGGCCGGATCGTAGCCTTGGGCAGGTTTATCTCTTGTTCAGCGCGCAGATGCCAGCCCTTTTACGAGGTCATCAAAAAGCAAAAGGCGTTCGAATGGAACGAGGATTGTGAAAAGGCCTTTGAAGGGATCAAACGGTTTCTCACGGAGCCGCCCATGATGAGTCGGCCGAAGAAAGGTGAGGACCTCTACATGTACGTATCAGTTACGGATAAAGCTGTGTGCACGGTCATGATACGAGAGGAGGATGGCCAGCAGTTTCCGATTTATTATGTGAGCAAGGTTCTAAAAGATGCCGAAACTAGATATTCTAGGCTTGATAAAATGGCGCTGGCTGTTGTCACCACAGCGATCCGCCTTAGGCCATATTTTCAGGCTCATACTGTGGTGGTTCGAACGAATATACCGATGAGAAAGGTGTTGCAGAAACCGGACACTTCTGGAAGGTTGATGGAATGGGCAATCCGCCTTGGTGAATTCGATGTGAGATATGAAAGCAGGTCAGCTTTAAAGAGTCAGGTCTTGGCAGACTTTGTGAATGAATTCACTGAAGAGGGGATAGATCATCCCAAACCTCAAATGGAAGAGTGGACAATGTACACCGATGGTGCCTCCTCGACGGATGGAGCTGGCATAGGCGTTGTGATCAAGGGTCCCCAATACATAAAGTTACGGTACGCAGCAAAATTGAATTTTCATGCAACTAATAATGCCGCTGAATATGAAGCTCTGGTATTGGGATTACGCCTACTTAAAGAAATCACTCCCGAGCGGATTGTGATCTATAGTGACCCCAAGCTAATGGTCAATCAAGTGATCAAGAATTACGAGGTAAAATATGATGTTTTGGCCAAATACGTAGCAGAAGTCAAAAAATTGCTAGATCACCTCGAGGCTAAAGAAACTAAGTGGGAACTGATTCATGTCCCACGGGGATCCAACATTGAGGCGGATCATTTAGCCAAAATGGCCTCTAGTGAGGAGAACTGGACGGATCCACAATGTCCCTTCGAAGTTAAAATAGCTCCAGCCTTCGCCTCAGAGGAAGTATCCCTACTCACAACAGTAGAAGATGATTGGAGATCGGCCATTCGCCAATATCTGCTAGGTGGAACTCTACCTGAGGATAAAGAAGAGGCACGGCAGATTGTCAGAAAAGCGGCTTATTTCTCCATAATCAATGATGGCCTCTATAGAAAATCTTTTAGCCATCCTTGGTTAAAATGCATCCTGCCAGAAGAAGGACGACAAGTCCTCAAGGAGTTGCACGAGGGATCGTGTGGGGCCCATGAAGCATCCGCCTCAATCTTGAAGAAATCCAGGTTAGCAGGATTTTATTGGCCAACGGCCGAACTTGATGCGCAAAAATTGGTGGAAACTTGCCATAATTGTCAGATTCATGCGAATGAATCACATACAGCCAAGAATCTCCAGAGGCCCATCATAGAAGGACGGCCATTCGCCCTTTTGGGAATTGACATAGTAGGGCCATTCCCTCCTACCCGCCGACAGAGGAAGTACGTGATAGTGGCAGTAGATCACTTCACTAAGTGGGTAGAAGCCGAAGTTGTTTCCTCCATCACTGCTGAACGAATGGTGGAATTTGTCAAGGACAACATCGTGGGAAGATATGGCATTCCCCACACCATCATCACCGATAATGGAACACAGTTTAACTGCGGCGAGTTCAAAACTTTCTGTGAGAAATTGGGCATTCTAAACAGATTCGCCTCCGTTTACTATCCCCAATCCAACGGAATGACTGAAGTTACGAATCGGACGATCGTAAAAGGCATAAAGAAGAGATTAGGGGAACATGATAAAAAATGGGCGGATCAGCTAACCAGCGTCTTATGGGCCTATCGCACAACTCCTAGAACGGCGACAGGAGAAACGCCATTCGCTCTCTCTCATGGGGTAGAGGCCGTGATCCCAATTGAGATACAGGTTCCAAGTGATAGAGTGGCATTCTATTGTGAGGAGGACAACGGTGACAAGTTAAAGGAGAGTCTTGATCAAGTGGAAGATCGAAGAGAACAGGCCTACGTACGTATGGCGGCTTACAAGCAGCGAATCGCCGCTTACCATGACAAAAATGCCAAGCTTGTGGACCTGAATGTAGGTGATCTCGTGCTCCGCAAGGCCGACAAAATCCAGTCTCGAGAGGGAAAGGGCAAGTTAGGGCTCACCTGGACGGGTCCGTATCAGATAGTGGACAAGATTGGATTCTCCACCTTTAAAATTCAAGACATGGAAGGGAACACATTGCCGCGCACATGGAACCTCCAAAATCTCCGCAAATATCTTGTCAGAAAATAAAGTGTACATACGGTCTTGAGTACTCTTTTTCCTTTAGTAAGCTTTTTCCCATGTGGTTTTTCTTATTAAAGGTTTTAATGAGGCTCACATATAAGACCTGCTTACTGTAATGAAGCATTTCTCCTATCAATAAACAAATATTGTTCTATTCTCTATGTTCTTTTTAAGGTTTTTCTTGCAGCAATATTAATATTCCAGTCTTAAAAAGAAGGGGGGCATCCAACGCTCTCCGCATTAAAAGTATTGCTATCTCATTGCTACTTTTTCTCCTTGGATATAGAAGAATCAATCTCATGGGCGGATCCATCTCTGTGATGATCCCCATTTTAGATAGAGTTAAAAACGATCCTTGGACGCAAGGTCTTTACACTCTCTTACATCCTTCCCAAATAAGGATTCACAAGTCCTACGGGCGGATCACTTCACCTCAAAGACAGGTAGCAAATTGATCCCCTAGGCAGCTTTACTTCCTTCGATGGAATAAAACAGCTTCTAACCTTCACAAAGGTTCCTACTATGGAGTATGGCTGGCCACCTACTCCAGAATAAATCCTAGATGCCTATATATTTACTTACACAAACGTAACAGTAACATAAATAGCTGCCATAAAGGATTAAACAAATTGTACTTAACGATTGTTTACAAATCAAAAGTAAACGACTAAGTAATAGTGGGAGCATCCTCCTTTGCACTCTTCTCGCTTGCAGCACTTGCTTGAGAAGCCTCCTTCTCCACAGCCTCAGATACGCCTACAAAGGGTACCTCCTTTTCCACGGAAGATGTGGGACCAAGAGGAAGGGTGTTATCGTTGATCGGTTCTTCACCCGCCTTAGGGGGCACTTCCTCAAGCTCCACTAGTTCAACATTAGTGGGGGGTTTGCTTTCTTCCATGGGTCCCTTCATCCATCTCCGAACGTAGTCACGGAGGTAGTCTTTAGCGTCAGGCATTTTGTTATATTTGGCCACATCATCTGGGTCTGGAACGGCGAACTGTGGGTCTGTGAAATCAACCTCGGGATGCGCTAGAGAGAAGTACGCCATGAGTAGTTCGCCATAGTAGAAAGCTTGCTCACCAGCTGTGTACTCTGCTTCTCCTATCTCCACCTCATAGTTCTTAGCGTCTGTCACGATCTTTTCCTTCAACTTCTTGATCTCCGCGTCTCTAAGAACCAAGGCAGCCGTGGCAGAGGCAATGTTCGCATTCGTAGAGGCGATCTTCGCATTGGCATCCGCTACCTCTTTCTCCAACTTTTCAATGGTAGCCTTATCAGCCACGCTCTGAAGAAGCTCAGCTTCCATGGCACGTATGCGAGTATACATCTATCAAAAACAAACGGTTTCGTCAAAAGAAAAGAACAAAAGAACAACTTTTTCGGCGAAACGAAATCCTTTGTAGTGAAGGGGTTTACTGTGAGGAGCTCCGTCTTCCCCTTTTGTGCATGAATAGAACCGGGGATCTGGTTCTGATTCCTTTGCACTTCGCCCAACTGGCCCAGGGCCTCATCTAAGTCGTTTATGACGGACTCATTCTCCAAAGTTCCTTGGGCACCATACTTGGCGAACCAGTATCCGCCCAGATCAGGCTTCGCCGTCTGCACAAATATTCAAGGATCAAAACTCAGATCCAAAATTTGATGAACAGATAAAAATAAAAGGCAACTTACCTGTTCTATCTCCCCTACAGGCATGGCGGACCTCATGGCATCCGCCATAAGCTTGGGGCCTCCAGTAACTATAGGCTTCCTCCTTTTTAGTGGCGGTTCGACCATTATTCCAGCGGGACACTTCCCATCATCCTTTTGGGGATTCGCCGCTTGATCTTTCCTACGTGCCTCAGCCTCTAGAAACTTCCTACGCTTCTCTGCAATAGCGTGATTGGCCTTAGATAAACCCCTGCCAAAGAAAACAATAAAGTAATCAAAGTTCAAGAAGAAATAAAAGTTACCTTGGTCAAATTGCGCAATCTTGGAGTAAATGAACTGCTCCCCCTCTCGGCGAATCAACGGAATATCACTCATCATGAAGGCTAAAGCGTCTGCGTATGTCCATGCATCCGCCTTGACCTTCTTCATGAGCTCCGCCACCACTTCATCGCTATCAGTCAATATTCGCATATCGCTTGTCATGTGTAAAGGCTTGGGATTCCAAAACGAGGGAAAACCCAGTGATTCGCCCTCTTTTATCTTCACATAGAAGAATTTCTCATCCCAGCAATGGACATTGGACATTTTGTCACTGAATGGCGAATATACTCCGAATTTGGCGAAAGTGAGATAAGACTCGGACTTCCGTTTTGAGGGTTTATGGAAAGCTCTAAAGACACGACCCGTATAAACCACTCCTAAATTTGAGGCGAGGTAGCAGTCTAAAGCGATATCCAACCAACCGTTAGGGTGTAGTTGGCTGGCAGTAAAATCAAAGTATGAGAGGATCTCCGCCATCATCTTTGGGAGAGGAAGTCGGAACCCTCTCTCCACATGACTACAATATACGGTCAGAAAACCGCTAGGCGGACAGGAGGGTCGTTGATGGGCTGCGGCTAACTGAGTCTCGTAATTATCAATCCAAGGGAAGCGATTCGCCAGATCCGCTAGATCCGCGGCACTCATACGAGACGGAGTTGATTCCGCTCGAGGGTTCTTTTTCTTAGGTTGATTTGAAGAAGAGGCCATTGCCCCCGGAAAACACCTAGACTTAACGGCCGGAGCGGCACCGGAGATAGAAGTAGAAAGAACTTGACTTCTGGTTGAACGAGTCTGATAGCGATTACGCGCCGAGTTACACAACCCAGCTAACTCAGAGCTAACAGAGGCCTCGGAGGAAGATGAGTTCTCCGATGACGAAGTGGTCCAACTAAAATGAACTACTATTTCAGGAGAAGGGGTCGAATTAAAAAGCTCCGAAGTTGATCTAGAAGATGATGAAGAACTCCTAAACATTCAGAACAAATCGAGTAAGGAAAGATGAACTTACATGAAATCAAAAAGCTTTGAACTCCGAAATTCCCAGACAAAAAGCTTCACGCAGATGAAAATGAAGATGAAATGAGGGAGAAGGAAAGAGAGAAGAAGAAGGCGTCTTTTCTTTCTTTGAACAGAGCGCTCCTTACACGTGTCACTCTACGATTGGCATCGAACGGAGTGTTCATTAATGCAGATAATCATGACGGCGCCCAGAAGATCAAAAGCCCTAAAGGACTTTAAGGGAACTTTGGGGGGGGCTTTTGATAACATTGAGATATTATCCTAAGGACCAAAAGGGATATTCACCTAGAGAACGCCGCGTATTAATCCCCAAAGGAGATCCGGATGGCGGATCTCCACGATCCCATTCAAAGAGATCCGCTGGCGAACCTATAAGGCGGATCTCCTCATCTACTTGATTCGTCACTGTAACAGCTAAAGCCGACTCGGCCATAAAGGCCATTAATGAGCTATCAATTAGCTAAACCGCCAGTTTAAGGATAACTTATAACCGCCATTAATGGAGCATTAATGGAGACTTTGTGGTTGCCAAAGGTTACGACTTCCAAGCTATATATAGCCTACATCCTTAGGCTATCAAGGTATACTTACTGATTCTCCACTTTTGTGCTTACAGTTTATTCTCAGAAATATTACTGACTTTGGCATCGGAGTGTCCCCGGCCGATCCCAACGGCGCCTCACAGGGAAGTGCTCCGATCAAGGATTTTTCCACAAGTCATCAATGATCAACCTAAGGGTGATGGAACGCTGACTGGAGGCATATGATATGAGCATGAAATTGTGCTCTTAAAGGCCAATATTGATGTGCTTGAGATGGGAACAAGTACTGCCAGTACCAAATAGTATGTTTCTAATGCGTCTCAGCCCAGACCAACAAAGCAACAAGATGACAAGGAAGAAGATGGAACACCTGTTCTTAAGAGTGCTATTGAAGTAGAGGATGAAGTTGAATCCTCCCAGTCCCCTACTGTCTAATGATTGAAGGTTCTCTCTCTCTTGCTTGACCTTGTTTGCGTGTTTTTCCTGAATGCCTATTCTGCTGATGTTGTTTTCCATGCTCCCTTTTGTCTATCATTGAGGACAATGTCTTGTATAAGTTGGGGGTAGGGGAATCAACATCTTAGTATCTGATTAGATGATTTATGCAATCTTGGCACCCTCTTGTCGTATTTAAACTCTAGCTTCGCTGTATAAACAATCACCCCACAAAAATCAAAACACACCATCACCATCGACCTTGTGCGCATCACCCATCCTTTATATAGGCTGTTTAAATAATCACCTCTAGTTAGGCTTGACATGCAATTCAATTGTTTGACTTTTAGAGAATAATCTGTTAAGAAATCTTTAAGTTGAGTAGATATGCACATTTTTTTCCTGTGATTGGTATCACAACTGTGTTGCAAACTTGCCTGGTGAGAATTGAGCCCTAATTATGCATGTTTATGCAATTTATTTATTTTATGAGTGGGCTCTGCATGCTTTAGTTGAGGTTGATTTTGCTCTAGTTTCCCTTACAGTAGGTATATAGCTTATTGGCATGAGATGATAAAGATTTCAAACTAAACACACGTGCCCACCACTACACACCTGTTTCTACCACTAAACACATGTTCTCCATACACTCACCCAGACCTTAAACACCCCACTCACCATCAACCATCTATAGTTGTTTTCAAAAATTCCACAAGGCCAATAATCTGAGCACTACACCAAAGCTAGTACCTTTAGAGGAGAAGTATCTTTATCCCAAAAAAATCATCATCATCAATCAATAACTATTTGGATACTCCCCTCTTAGTAAAATAAATAGGTGCAGATGCAAACACCAAAAGAAGTGGCCTATTCATTATAGAAAAGTAAAACAGCTACAAATGGACCTTTCACCCTATTTCTCTTACCACCTAGCTTCACCTTTACCCCTCCATATTCTTTTGATTATGCCAAGAAGTTATCAGCTCTCTGTTTGGACCGAATTGCAAAATTGACTTTTTTACTTTACATGCATTGTTGTCAAGTGACTTAAACACCCATGAGAGGAGTAAAACACCATGAAATGTGAGCATATCAGATGCAACCTAAAGTGATGCCAATAGACTTCAGGAGAAATACTTGCCCATCTATTTTCAACTTGTGATTTCTTGATTTGCATGTCTTCTCTTATAAGTCAAACTTTGAATTACATCAACTTAGATGGTCGTGTTTTATTTACTGCTTGTTCTTTCACCCTCTTTTATATTGTGTTGCTTGAGGACAAGTAAGAGAGCTCAAGTTGGGTGTAATTTGATGTGAGCAATATGGACAAGATTGCGAGGCAAAGCTTTCATGGAAAAGAGCTTCAAAGACAAAGTTTTCGACCATTTAAAGGAGAAACATCCAGAAATAACAGTTCAATAAGGATTCCTCTCGAACAACTATGAAGAAGGGCAGAACATCATTATAACCAGCAGAAAAAGGTCTAAAAGACGGGTTCCGGACTTTAGCGCGGGTCAAGCAAGAAGAATGAGAGAGAGAAATGTGGATGACAGCTTGCATCCACCGTGTGCATAATGAAGGGTTGAGATTTACTTCTTTTGTTGTAATAAACATTATTAGTTACTCTTTTACCCTTACTGTTTAGGGCAGAATCTTTATCCTATAAATAGTTTATTTTGTGGTTGGTGAAGGGGATCTCTCTTTTAGCCACCTTTTATTCCAGCTTTTAAAGCTTCTACCTTTAAAGGAGCATTTTGGTCTAGACATCCTGTTCACTCAGGGAAATGAGTGAGTAGTTACCTTTTGCAGGTCTAGCCAGTCATAAATGGTGATTGTAAGTATTACTGTTTCATTAATGAAGTATTTTTTATCCATGAATGGTTATCAATGGTATGCTTTAATGCTTAGGTTAAGATCAAATCTATGTGATAGTAATAATGGATGACATGATGGTGCTCCAGAGTTATGGAAACAATCATTTGTTATATATTGTTATGGACGGACACAAAAATGACCATATATCAGGGTTTCACTTGTGAATGCTCTCTGTTGCCTAACAATGGAACATCCTTAACGCAAGGACACTTGGTTAAGCTCTGTTCTTAGAATCTTTGGAAATGGGACACCAGACCTTAGTGAGAAATGAGAGAGATACTCGAACCAGGAAATTTAGATATTCTTCATTCTATGGAACAGTTGTACGAACAGTTGCCTGTTTGGTGCAGCGTTAGGCATGTGCTTGTTCAAATCCGATATTCACCTTTTACATACTCTATTATTTACTTGTTCATGTTATTGTCACTTAAACAATTTCAACATATTGAATTCTAGCTGTTAAGGTAACTGTTCATTAGACTTAAAACTCAATCCATGTGGAAATGACACTTGGCTTTATTCGACTATACACGACCTAGTGCACTTGCTAGAAGTCCAGATTTAACACGACACTCCTTGCTTAAGTAAACCATCACTTCATCCTTGGCCTCAAATTGCATTCCTTTCCTCAAGTCTCATTTTGACCTATTTGTGCATTTGTTTAATCTCTTAGGGTAACTTTTAGGCGGGGACACTAACCTTCTATCTGTTTGGATGGTTCATAAGGTCAAGAGTGTACTTAGGAGTCTTGGTGTAGATCGTCTCAAAAGGCGACTTCTCAGTTCATGAGTGAATGGCCTCATTATAAGGAAACTCCATTTGAACCACCGCGAAATCTCACTTCTTCAGCTTGTCTTTACACTTTCTTCTCAAGAGATTATCCAAAGTTCAGTTCACAACTTCTATTTGGCCAATAGTTTAGCGGTGGACGGTGGTGCTAAACATCAATGATGTATCAAACAATGCCCAAAGAGTCCTCCAAAAATGGCTAAGGGACTTGTGTCATGATCGGAGACGATGCTCTTAGGAACGCCGTGTAGCCTCACAGTTTTCCAAAGAAAGAGTTTAGCAATGGATAAGGCGTCATTGGCCTCCGTATGTGGAAGAAAGTGTTCCATCTTGGAAAATCGATCAACTACCACGAAGATAGAATACATTCCCTTTTGATTTCTTGGTAGTCCTAACACAAAATCCATAGATAGATCCTCACAAACAATGTTCGAAACCAGCAACAGCTTATAGAGTCTCGAATTATTGGCATGTCCTTTAGCGGTTTGACAAACATAACATCTGTGATATGCGTATATTATACCTATTTTACCCCTTAATTCTTATGATTTAATTGGATAATTATAGCTATTAATGGAAACTTTAAGTGATTTTTTCTATAAATTGGAAAAAGAGGACCTTGGTAGATCACTTGTGCTTAATTGGAGTGAAATTGGTATTTTGGATGAGCAAAAAGACCAAAATGGAAAACCAAGGATCAAAGAGGAATTTGGAGAAAACATATTCTGCTTGTTCAGGGGTCACTACCTGTTCAGTGGAAGAGTTCACATTGTGCGCAAGAGGAAATGGGCGCTTAAAGGAGAAGAACAACCAGGAATGAGTGAGAACAACTGGTCGAGTGAAGCATGAACCCAAAATATGAATTATCACTCTTTCCTGAATTCCAAAGATACCTTTCTTGAAGAAGAATTAAATGTGCTGCAGAACAACCATTATTTTGGAAGAAAATAATACATCATGGGTTGTCTGTCTGTGCAACAGACTGCTCTCTCTGTCAAAACAGATTGCCAGACCATATCTTGAATATTTTAATTTACCTAGAACAATGATTTCTGCTGGATTTTTAGGCTATTTAAAGAGCCTTCTTTTATGTTTTGAATCATTCATATTTTACATCTGAATCTTTTTAGTGTGTAATTTTGTTCTTGTTATTTAAATGCATTATTTGTTTCTTCATTATTATTTTGTCTTGCCTCATTCAATTATGAGTGAATAATTTAATTAATAGGTATGCAGCTATGTAGGGATATGTAAAGGGGCAGGTTTACTTCCCTCTAAATTCGGTAAGTATACTTAGCTTGACTGTTCAGTGAGTAATTAGCGTTAAATAGGAGTAGCTAACCTATTTCTTAATGGAACAATTACGAGGAGACTCTGTTTGTGAGCTGAACTTTCACTTAACACATATAATTATGAAACATAGACGTAATTCATTATATGTTAAGGGTTTTCATCCTTTAATTAAATGCTTTCCTGTTCTTAATGCTTGAGAATATATTAATCTCAATGAGGCTTATTTTAATTGTTTTTAAAGAACGTTAGGAACAAAAGACACCTGACTCAACCGGTTTTCGTGAAAGATACGTTAAGCCAAAGCTGTTTTTACTTAACGAACAAGGAGAGAAGTGCATGTTCACTATCATTTATGTTCATATTGTATTCCTGTTCTTCCCAAATCTGAAATCAAACTTCTTTTCAACTTGCTTTACCATTTTATTTTTGTCAAATCAACACCAACTCAATTTAAGTGATCATCTACCTTTAAACTTGATTGTGTTCAACTTGTTAAGTAATCATATTCAACTTGTTATATCCTCGTGGAGAAGATATCTTACTTATCATTATATTACTTATACCTAGTGCACTTGCTAGTGTTCACATTTTAGGACAACAATCTCTCCATCAAGTAAACTACATCTTTCCACATCTTCGACCAATAATAACATGAACTCACCGCTTCATAGGTCTTGTCTCTACCAAAATGCCATGCTAGGCTACCTCAATACAAATCTCGAATGACCTTTTTATCGAATGGAAGTACAAGGGAAACATAGTTGGCTCCCTTTCATTAGATAATAATTCAACAAGTAGTAGTCACTGTCTCCTCCTTGATTGGAAAACTTCGCCCAAATGACCCCAAAATCCGAATCTTCCTTGTAGTCGCTTCTCACTTGCTGAAATATGTCCACCTCAAGCAATATTGTGTTTTGTAAAACCACCCTCCGACTCAAATCATCCACAACTCGATTTTGTTGTTCGAACTTATGAATAAGTTCGTATGGAAACGTATCCACAAATATGGACCATCTAGCATGCATGGGACTTTTAAGTTGCTTTTGGCTTCCCAAGCACTTCAAATCTTGGTGATTCATGTACAAATTGAACTCTTTTCCAATAAGGTAGTGATCACAAGTCTTCAAGGCCCTCATTATGGCATAAAACTCGTTATCATAAAATAGGTAATTGACCTCTTCTCTTGCATCAACACACCCCCGATTCCAATTCCATTGGCATCACATAACCTCAAATAACTTATGAAAATCTCAGAAGGAAAGGACTGATGGCGTGCTCAATTTCTCTTTGATAAGGGCCAAACTACTCTTTTGCTCATTGTTTCCCCTACAATTATGTTGGGACTAACTGAGAAGGATCAACGTGGAGAAAGCGCCAGCAAGAGAAAGAGCCAGAGAATGGAGCTCAATTAGCATGACCCGTGAGAAATAGAACAAGCTGGCCAAAATGACGGGAGAAGCAGTGTTTCTTCAAAACGACAGCTTACTCCACGAACTGAGAATAAACGTGGGACAAGAACATGGGTGGTTCAGGGACGTGTTGTGAACCCACAAACGAAAACAGAGCCCATTGCACAGAGAGAGCCAACGAAGAGAACGCAGGGTAATGGAGAGAGAATGTGGGAGCAGCGGTTATTAGCACCACGAAGCAGTATTTAAGGGAGAAAATAAAGAGAAAGAAAGATTCAACTCAACCAATTCAACAACAATAAAATCAAATCAAATCTTAATGGAATTCAAAAAATTCTCACATTACAGACTCTAGCTATTCTACAGCCTTAGTTTGTTCGTTTGAATCTTACTTTCAACTTGTAAGCTCTAGCTCTAGTCTTTCAGATTGATCAATATAAACATCTCAAGTCAATTCAAGTTCATGTTTCTCTCTTTCGATTCTTTCTCTTGCAACATCTTAATGTAGTCATAACCAGTCTTATAGGTTCCACTACGAACTTTAAGCATTTTATGCCCTTTAAGCGTTTTACACTTTCGTTTGATTAGAAGTTAGATCTCAGCTACTAGCTCTTTTCGTAGTTTTTCAACAAAGCTACTGGCATGTTCGCAATTCGATCCAATCCACACTAAAAAGGCACGAAACAATTTTTAGCACGCTTGGCGAGACACTGCTGAGATGGCACCCAGAAAGAATGCAAAGGAGAATACTGATGCATCGGTGGATGCAGACTTGTTGGAGTTACAGGACAAGGAGAAGGTCATGTGGAGGTGACTGGCGAAACTGAAGCAACATTCCCATAATTTAAGGATGTGGGACATATTAGACCAAACAGGGCAAGGGAGCACAACGAACAAATTCCTGAGCCAGAGTCATCTCTAACTGTGGCAGGTGCTTTGAACAACTTGTAGAAATCCCTGGACCTAATGATCAAAATGATGGCAGAAGGGTTCTCTCAGAAGCAACCAGAATCCCAGTTGGAGCCAAGAAAGTCACCGTGGAGGTGAACAAGATTGCTTCGTCGGCCAAAGGAAAAGAAGACGTGATCTCGCTAGAAGGTCCGCTAGAGAAGTACCAGATACCCCCATTAAGAGAAGACGAAATCCACAAAGGCTCTTCGAGTGGAGGAAAAAACCCTGTTGGGGTCCGAATCACTCAGCCCACTCCACCAATGACGCATTTCCAGGCACATACTAGCATGCAAACTGGTCCCCAGCTTTATCACCGGGAGGATGATATGCTTCAGGAGCAAGGGGGCAAACTGCGAGGAGGATGAGGCAGCCCATGTGGAGCTTCTTATGGCCCTCAATTTAGTTCCCATTTGAACCAAGGAGGAAATCCGGCTATGAACATGGAACTGGTAAGAGACATGGTTCAAGAACTCTATAGCCCCGGGCTCCGACAAGTAGGGAGGCCACCCGTGGCCATAGATAGAGATATCCCTTATCCCTAGGGATACCGAATTCCCGACTTTACTCTTTTTCCTGCAGGGGAGGGTCAATCTACGCTGGAGCATGTGGCTAGATTCACTATCCAATGTGGGGAATTAGCTAACCTTTTTAACTTTGATTACTTCAAGTTGAGATTGTTCCCTAATTCTCTCATAAGGTTGGCCTTGACTTGGTTCTCGTCTCTCCCATGAAATTCGATATTTACATGGCATGACATGGAGAGACAGTTCCATACTCAGTTCTATCGTGTGGAACCAGAAGTATGTGTGGTTGAATTGTCCAGAATGGGGAGATGGCGGACAATTACATCGCGTGGTTCAAACGAGTGAGAAGTCGCTGCAAAGTCTTCCTGCCAGAACATGAATTCGTCAAAATGGCCCAGAGAGGGTTAGATATAAAGCTCAGAAAGAAGTTCTAAGGGATGGAATTTAGAGATTTCTACGAGCTGGCTCAAAAAGTGTCTGAGTATGAAGATTTGTTAAGAGAGGATAATTATCGCAAAAAGACCTCGATGGGCTATTACTGTCAGGAAACCAACAAACCAGAGGTGGCAGTGGCAGAACTCTTAAGCAAGGGGGAAAATTATGCCCAAATCATTTTCGCCCAATCAAAGAGGTAGATCCCAAGAAGAGTGTTGTCCAGTACACTTTCGACATGGAGAAGACCGAAGAGATCTTTGAGTACTTGGTCAAGGAGAAGTTTATTGTTTTCCCGCCGAATTATAAAACGCCAGGAAGAGATGAGCTGAAGGGGAAGACTTATTGCAAATACCACGATGTGTGGAAACATTCCACCGGAGCTTGCTAGACCTTCCACAACCTCATCCAGGATCGTATTGAGAAGGGGATACTGAAGTTCCCAGAGAAGAAAGAGCCCATGATCATTGATGAAGATCCCTTCCCGCCAGCAACTTCGGTTAACATGGCTTCTTTTGATCTTAGACAGGTCCTAAACAACAGAAGGAGCAGGGTGGAACAAAAGCCAAACAGGTCCTAGACAGCTCAGACAAGCGTTGGGTGCTGAAGAAGAGGCTTAGTGTCCATGAGAGATTACAGTTCTCGAAGAGCAAGGCTAGCACCACAAAAAAGAGCCACAACCTAAATTCACAAGGAAGCAGCCTAGGTTTATGGTTCCTTCCTTAACAAAGGTCAGCAAGGAGTGGCAGGTGGTGAGACACAAAAAGTTCCCCCATCTTAGTCCCAATACTAGGACTCAGAAGCGCAGGCTGTTGAGGAAGAAACTGGCCGAGAAGTATAAGGTAGAGAAAGAGAAGAAAGTATGGAGACCAAAGCAACAGGCTGCCAAATTCTTAGGACCAATCGAAATAAGGATAGGTGATTTTGTGATCCCAATCAACACAATATCACTGACCCTACCTGCAGATTTCCAAGGAGAGGACAAGAAGGACTACACAATACAGGAGCCAGAAGTGTCCGAAGTGACAGCGGAGTTCGAAGCTTGGGAGATACCCAAAGAAGTGCCCAAAATCAGTAGTGGAATCACCATCCAAGCTCCTGCAAATGGTGGCCCCAAGAAAGTAGTCTTTGAGAAGCCTTCTGTCCAGATGACGCAACACATTAACCCATTGTATATCAAAGCCCACCTCAACAGAAGACCCACTTCCCGGGTGTTGATAGACAATGGGTCAGCTGTGAACATCATGTCGTGGAAGATGGTGCATGCCTTGGGGAAAACTAAGGCAGATCTCATTGACACAGAGGTTACAATATCGGCATTCAATGGAGAAGTCACCAAGTCCTTGGGCATTCTACCTCTCGAGCTAAAAGTCGGAACCAAGTCGGATTTATCTGCTTTCTTTGTGGTGATTTCTTCAGCCAACTACCAAGTCTTGCTGGCGAGGGACTGGATACACTCAAATTTGTGTGTACCGTCCTCTCTCCATCAGTTCTTATTGTTCTAGAAAGGGAACGAGGTGGAGGTAGTTTGGGCAGATGATAAACCATGCATGGCAGTGTCAGATGCAATTGATGCCAAGTTCTACGGAAGGGAGATAGGCCCAATCAGATTCGTCGGGCAAAGCAAGTTGGGGATGCCAAAGAGGATCTCTATGAGTCCGGCTAAAGAAGAAACAATTTTTAGACAAAGAAGAGCTCTAGTAGGCCCAAGCACCAGCAGGCCACTAGACGATGCTCCAATCATCGAGGAGATTGATGATGATTAAGTCTTCTCAAGAATAAAAGGCGGTATCTGTAGCCGCTAAGATAAAAGTGCATATATAGGAGCTACTTGAAAAGATGTTACATGTGGAACAATATGAGTCCGCCGGGACCGAAGTTATTTGGGAGCAAGAGAAAGAGATCGAAGAAGGAGAGGAAGAGATACAACTGCATGAGCTTAAGGCTGCATCACAGAAGTTGGAGGACAGTCCATGGCAGCTAGAAGATCCATTGGAAGAAGTAATCCTGGGGATGAAAGAAGAGCCCAATGTGACGTTCATCAGTGGTTTACTGAAGCCAGAACTGAGAAAGCAGATCATCGAGCTCTTACACGAGTTCAAAGATTGTTTTGACTGGGACTACAAGGATATGCCTGGCTTAGATAGGAGCTTAGTAGAACACAGGATCCCAATCAAACCTGACTTTGAGCCCCACTGCCAGCCACCAAGAAGAATGTCAAAAGAAGTAGAGTTGAAGATCAAGGAGGAGATTGAAAGGTTATTGAGCGTAGAGTTCATACGTCCGACTAGATATGCCCAATGGTTGTCAAACATAGTTCCCGTAGTAAAAAATAATGGCAAGCTCAGGGTCTGTATTGATTTTAGAGATCTAAACAATGCTTCCCCCAAAGATGTGTACGTCATGCCCATTGCTGATATGTTAATCGATGTTGTGTCCAAAAATGATATCCTATCTTTCTTGGATGGTTTCTCTGGATACAACCAGATCCTAATAGCAATAGCAGACATAGCAAAGACCGCCTTCAGATGCCCGGGAGCATTGGGACATTTGAATGGCTGGTCATGCCGTTTGGCTTGAAGAACGCCAGGGCAACCTATCAAAGAGCTATCAATGCCATCTTCTATGATATGTTAGGGAAGTTCCTGGAGGTGTACATTAATGACATTATGGTAAAGTCAAAAAGAGATGCTAATCATGTAGAGCATCTCAGAAAGAGCTTCCTACGGATGAGGGATCATAAGCTCAAGATGAACCCACTAAAACGTGCATTCGGAGTCAGAGCTGGGAATTTTTTAGGTTTCTTGGTGCACCGAAGAGGAGTAGAGGTGTAAAAGAACAAGGCGAAAGCAGTTATTGAAGCGAACCCACCTAGTAACAAGAAAGAGCTACAGAGGTTCTTGGGGTTGGTGAACTACATGAGGAGGTTTATTTCCCAATCTGGCAGGTAAATCTCATGTTTTTTCCGATTTGTTAACTTTGAAGGGGGAAAGTGATTTCAGGTGGGAGAGTAGGCACCAAGAAGCTTTTGCCAAAATCAAGGAGTACTTGACGCATCCACCAGTGCTGGTACCACCATTGAAAGAAGTACCTCTGAAGTTATATCTCTCGGCAATAGAAAGATCCATCAGTTGTTTGTTGGCCCAGAATAACCAAGCAGGCCACGAGCAGGCAGTGTATTATTTGAGCAGATATGCTTGATAGACACTGAAAAGAGATATACAGTAATATAAAGATAATGTCTGGCCTTATATTTTGCTTGCTCCAAGCTGAGGCATTATTTGATCCAATCCAGAGTGTTCGTGATTTCTCCCATAAATTTGCTAAAGTTCATGCTATCCCAACCATTGATCACGGGAAGGATTGGCAAATGGGCTCTAGCGCTAGCAGAATTTACGCTGGTGCACATCCCTCAGACAGCTGTGAAGTGACAAGCATTGTCAGACTTCCTAGCAGAGCACCCCTCAAGCATGGAAAAGGAGGAGGAATTGGATCTGCCTATTTGTGGAGCAAGCAGAACTCTTTGGACTCTCAAGTTCGATGGCTCCAGCACAGAAAGAGCTGCGGGAGCAAGTGTGATAATCATCTCCCCTTTCAATGTTAAAACTGCTTTATCTTTTAACATGGATTTTGATTGCACTAACAACCAAGCCAAGTATAAGGCTTTGATAATTGGGTTGGAGCTTCTAAGAGACCTCGGAGCCAAAGAAGCTATGGTGACGGGTGATTCCCAACTAGTGCTAAGACAGATTAGTGGGGAATACAAATGCACAAGTTTGTCTTTAGCACCATACTACACCATGGCAAGGCAACTGGCATATGACTTCGAAGAACTATCTCTGGTGCACCTTCCTAAAGAGGAAAATTGGGAAGCCAGCGAGATGGCACAAATGGCGCCAGGCTTGAGAATTTCTGAAGAACTTACTCACCGTTTGATCCTGGTTCAAAGGAAAGGACACTCGTCCATCTTCCAGAGAGAAATCAAGGTAGAAAGTTTCAACATTGATGTCAACAACATAAATGATTGGAGAGATCCAATAAAGAAGTACCTAAAAGATCCTTCACAAAGAGCTCCGTACGTGATAAAAATCAGAGCGCAGCGCTATCTCCTATTGGAGGAAGTATTGTATAAAAAAGGTGTCGATGGCCTATTATTAAGATGTATGGGTATGCCTGAAGCCTTGAAGGTTATGAGCCAAGCACATGAAGGCGTGTGCGGAGCGCACTAGGCAGGGATCAAAATGTGTTGGCTGCTTAGAAGACACGGGTTTTTCTAGCCTTCCATCTTGAAAGACTGTGTCAACTATACAAAAGGGTGCAGACAGTGCCAGACACATGGCCCCATCTCAAGGGTACCTGCCGACATCATGCATCCCGTAATCAAACCATGGCCCTTCTGGGGTTGGGCCATGGATCTTATTGAGAAGATCTACACATCTTCATCAAAAGGGCATTCATTCATCCTTGTAACGATGGATTGCTTCACGAAGTGGGTAGAAGCAGTGCCCATGAGGAAAGTGGATCAAGAGGATGTCATTGACTTTGTGAAGAACCATATCATACACCGGTTTGGGATCCCCGAGACGCTAACCGTAGATCAAGGCAAAATCTTCACTAGGGATAAAATGAGAGAGTTTTCAAAAGCCTATAAGATCTGAATGCTCAACTCTTCCCTATATTATCCACAGGCAAATGGACAGGCTGAATCGTCCAATAAGATATTGATTAGGATCATACAGAAAATGTTGACAGATAATCCAAAGAATTGGCATGCAACTCTTTCAGAAACATTATAGGCCTACAGAACATCCAGAAGGGAGGCAACTGGAACCAGTCCGTTCCTGCTAACTTATGGACACGAAGCTATGTTGCCGATGGAACTAATAGTTCAGTCTTGCAGAGTGGCACGTCAGCCAGGTCTAACTATCGAAGGATACACGGAAGCCATATTGACAGAAATGGAGGATTTGGAGCACGCTAGGCTAAGCGCCTTCAATAAGATGTTGATTCAAAAGAAGAACATGGCCAGATCTTATAACAAGAAGGTGAGAAGTAAAACTTTTGAGGAAGGGGACTTAGTATGGAAGTTTATCCTACCATTGGGATCGAAAGACATGGAGTTCGGCAAGTGGTCCCCAAATTGGGAAGGTCCATTCAAGATCCATGAAGTATTGAAGGGAAATGCATATTGGCTAGACAGTTTAGAAGGGGAACCACATCAAAGAGTTATAAATGGGAGATATCTGAAGAGGTTCTTTCCTACGATGTGGGAAAGCTTTCAGAGAGGAAATGAAGGCAATAGCCCCGCAGGATGTTCCAGCTAGGCTATGTTAGTATTGCTGATGTACTACACTGGGAGTTGGCAATATCAAGTGTAAAGCCACTTCACTATGTCCTTTTTGAGAGGTTTCCCTATGGTTACCCAAAAGTTTGTAACCAGAAAGTTTAATAATAAATTGCAGGCCTGTTAAGGCCGCTTTTTATCTGAAGCAAAAGGATAAGGGAAGTCCGGTAAAGCGGTGGTTGGGGGACAGTTGGTCATGGTGTATAGAGTCTGCTAAAATAAAGGAGAAAAATAGACCCTAAACTCAGCAAAGAATAAAACGAGAAAGAAAGCTAAAAACGAAAAGAACAAAGAAAAGAACCTACCAGAGGGCTTGGTGTCGAAGGGGAACCAGTGTGTGGAGTAGTAGAAGATTTCGCCATTTCTAAGAAGAAAAACACACATGCAAGTAAAGATCAACGCAGTAAAAGCCAAAAGCAGATGAAAAGAGAGCAGGCAGAGACGAAGCTTATCAGAATGAGAAAATCGCACGAGCGAGGCAGAAGCTGAGTTCCTTTGGGAAATTAAAAAACGAGGTGAAGATCCTCAGGTGAAAATGGAGTATTTAAAAGAAGAAAGAAAGGAGAAGAGTTTGAAAACGGCTAGGAGTGTATTGGTGGAAGAGTTATAGTTCAAGTAGGAGTTATGGCGGAGTCAGTTACAAACTCAAAAAGCTAACAAGTCATTATGATCAACCGCCAGGAGTGCAAAAAGGGGAAAAGGGAAAAGGTGTACTGATATCAGCTCTACATTTCGAGAACTAAGACCTGAAGGGGAAATTGCTTCCCTTACAATTATGTTGGGACTAACTGAGAAGGATCAATATAGAGAAAGCGCCAGCAAGAGAAAGAGCCAGAGAATGGAGCTCAGTTAGCATGACCCGTGAGAAACAGAACAAGCTGGCCAAAACGACGGGAGATGTAGTGTTTCTTCAGAACGACAGCTTACTGCATGAATTGAGAATAAATGTGGGACAAGAACGTTGGTGGTTCAGGGGCATGTTGTGAACCCACAAACGGAACCAGAGCCCGTTGCGCAGAGAGAGCCAATGAAGAGAACGTGGGAGCAGCGGTTATTAGCACCACGAAGCAGTATTTAAGGGAGAAAATAAAGAGAAAGAAAGATACAACTCAACCAATTCAATAACAATGAAATCAAATCAAATCAAATCAAATCCTAATGGAATTCAAACAATTCTCGCATTACGGACTCCAGCTATTCTACAACCTTAGTTTGTTCATTTGAATCTTACTTTCAACTTGTAAGTTCTAGCTCTAGTCTTTCAGATTGATCAATATAAACATCTCAATTCAATTCAAGTTCACGTTCACGTTTCTCTCTTTAGATTCTTTCTCTTGCAACATCTTAGTGTAGTCATAACCAGTCTTCTAGGTTCCACTACAAACTTTAAGCATTTTATGTCATTTAAGTTTTTATACTTTCGTTTGATTAGAAGTTAAATCTCAGCTACTAGCTCTTTTTGTAGTTTTTCAACAAAGCTACTGGCACGCTCGCAATTCGATCCAATCCATACCAAAAAGGCACGAAACACTCATCTTCCCACTTAAACCACTTTTCTTTCTTCAAACACTCGTTGAGAGGAGCCACAAAGGTGCTAAAATTCTGAATGAATCTATGGTAGAATATAGCTAGCCCATGAAAACTTAAGATATCTCGCACATTACATGGTGTCAGCCACTCACAAGTAGCCCTCACTTTCTCTTCATCAGCCCGAATGACATCTTCATTCACCACAAAACCCAAGAATACCAAGCTCTCGATCACAAGATCACACTTATTGCTGTTGGCTAAAGTTGGTGCTTCCTCAACAAATCAAACACCATACACATATGAACCATATGCTCTTCTAAAGTTTGACTATTTATAAGAATGTCATCAAAATATACAACAAACTTGTTGAAACCCAATTTTGATCATTAAGGAATTAGATCCCTCAAGCATATTAAAATTCAGAATTAAATAATTGCTTTCTGTACTAACAAGTTTGTTAAGTGTTGATATTTTAACTAAAGCAATTGGTCGCTTTTGAGTCAATTACAAAAAATCGGCAAAAGGCCTTCACTGAAATAAAGGATGAGCCAAAAGACAAACCCAAGCCCAGAACCAGAAGCAAAGCCTAGTGCACACTCAGAAGAAGACAACAACGTCGTCTTCCTAAGGCTTGCCCATTCTGGTAAAACGCGGAACACAGTCATCGCTGCAACAACAACCTATCTTTTTTATATACGCCAAAACGGAAATGCTCTAGCTTGCAAGATTAGAAACCAGAGAAGATTATTTGGTGAAGCTTCTCAATGCTCAACGGTCTTTTGAGTCTCAAAAGACCAGTTTCCTCATTTGGCAATGCGATAGAAGAACCCAAAATCCTAGAGAAGAACAAAGGATGTTTCTTCTTAACAGATATCTTCCGGATTCAAACGGCTAATCTGAATCTCTATCTATATAAGAAAAGCTCAAGAACAAAGTTTAACAGACCATTTCAAGTGCATCAAGCTACATATGAGATATATTGCAAATCGCAGAAAAACAAAGCAAAAAGTTAAACACCTATCAAAAGTTCTTATTTGTCTAATTGTTAGAAGGGAGATTAGTTCGATACATTTTCTAACTGAAGAAATTGTAATCTTTCGATTGTAATCAGTAGCGATTTGTTACTTCGATTATAAGTAGTAAAGAGTGATGGAAGGTACTTCATTCAAACTTAGACTATTCTATAAAAAGTTTGTTTTCTACCTCTAAAAGATATCGTTAGTAGATTAAAGCTCAAGAGAATGTATCATGAGGAATGGACGTAGATAAGAGGCATAACCAGAATAAATCCTGTTGATTATTTCTTTCCATTTTTACTACCTTTTACTTCTACTAAATTATTTTATGCTCTGAACTTTATCTCACACATTAACACTCTGAAAACTCATTAAACTGTGCATACATTCCATAACTTCAGAGTCATCCTCTGAGTTGGGATTTGTCATAAGCTGAAGCATTCGGAATAAATTGAAATTGCCCTTTGTGTTTTATTGGCTTGAGTAATAAAAGTTTTTAAATGCAAAATTACTCAATAGTTCTATTCACCCCACCCCTCCTTTAAAACTTATTCGCCTTAATAAGGACCAACAAAACTTACTAATCACCGGACAGAAGACTTGGTTCACCAAAATCAATCTTTGTTTTACGCCAGCAACACGGCATGCCACCAACCCATACGTTGTGTGAATTAATTTTGGAGAAGCAAAGAATATGCTTCTCTTCCACACGACGTGTCACCTTTTTTACATGGCGTGTCACTGTGTTCCTCTTCCACACGACGTATCTGAGACCTATGAGACACTCCAAATAGGCTTGATGACCTCATCATGTAGTCAACTTTTAATTGTTTGAAGTGCAAAAACATAAACTCAACCAATATAGATTGAATTGGTTTCCTCTACCCAGATCAAAGTTATGGATTAGGCGGTTACAAAAGAAAATAAGGTGCACATCCCTTTATGTAATGGAAGTGCAATGAACACGGTACATATGAAGATAGAGGGGTGGGCAGGTCGAGAACCACCCCTATAAAAGATGGTTCTTGACGATCAAGGGTGTACTAGCAGTCGGTGCCTCCCTACCTTTAGTTGGTTAAAAATATTAGTCCATTTATAAAATAATAAGTATTTAAAAAGAAGATACATTTTTAGAAGAAGATGTTTTGAAAAAAATAATTTGAAAATGATAGGACAGTAAGAAATGAATAAGACTTACTGCAGAGTGGAAGTAAGATGGAGTAAAGTTGAATCCTTCGAGGAAAATAGCGGTAGGAGCCAACAAGATAAAAGAAATGATGGTTATAACAGAAAAGAGATTGATGTTATCCAAAGGTTCCTGAAGAAATAAGAAATTAATGAGAATTTAAGTGAAGAAGGCATATGATATGATATGATTAATTACCTGTTTGTTAACCATGAACCTTTTGCTAACAACATTTCTAGACTGATTTGTGACATTAGAGGCCATAGCACTAAAGAAACCAGTCCTGCAACACTATATATTAAATTAATAACATTAAGAAATTTAGAAACATAATTAATTACTGGATGGATTTGATTATTACCAATTGAAGGATGTCTCTGTGAATGATGCCAACGCAACTCCACCTACTATTGGTAAAAGTGAGCAAACCACCCACAAGGAGGGCATCTATACACATCAACACCAATATCAAACCTATTCTTTTCTAAACTTAATATTTAACTAATACCATGCAAAGAGACTAAACTTGTACGAATTTAAAACATCTCCTATCAAATTCATCAACCCTAGCCTCCAACATACACCCTCAAAACCCTAGAAATCAAAAACCTCTAACAATTAACTAACTAAACCATAACTCTAAAAACCAAATGGCATAATTCTTATATAACATAATGCCAGTTTTCTAAAATTTAGAAAGTAAACCAAGTGGGGCCACCTATTACTGTTCGTTTTCACGCTCAGCTTCTCAATCCATTGTGTCCAAATTATTTGAGGCTCAGGTCGGCGATCCCAGCTATTGGTCGGTGACCTGGCCCTCTGAAATTAATCTCACGTACATGTTTTGCTTCTCGAGATGCTCCTCTAATGCACGCTAAACACCTCGCATCATCCTGAGTCTTATAGAAAGCCTCGAATGCTCACTTGGTCAGCTTGGAAAGGATTGAACAGATTTATGTCCTCATCATTCTCCCTTTTTTGAAAAGATTTGGACCCCAAGTTTTGTATAGGGTAGTCAAAAGTGTGGAATTTGCTTTTAAGTATTCTTGCAAACTTCATCTTGCACATCTACCAAAAAGCTACTTCATCGACTTCAAGTCCGCTAGCTCCGCCTTCAACCTCCAACCACTTGTCAAAATTCGGAACGAGTGTCAAGTACAACATCTCATTAGTAGGCATCAATATTGCAATAAATTTCATTATAGATCGACCTCGGATCTCTCTAGCATTATTCTCACTAACTTGAACACCAAGCCCATTCTTGACACACCTCAAGAACACCAAACTACTCCTTACAAAATGGCACCAGTTGAGGACTTGATTTAACAATCTCATGTCATGGTTAGGGTCATTTGTTATACTGAAAGGCACCACAACGAGTTCTCAACTCATTTTCGTAAAGTTCGTTCCCTCATAAGGAAGGCTAGAAGAACTATCACTCGAGAACAAATGAGGTTGATATGACTTGTCTTCCGAAGGTGGTGATCCATATGTTATTTTGTTAGGATACACATCTTACCCTCTGAGAATTTCTCCCACTTGCATCAAGCTAGTTTTCTCCTCAACTCATGAACTTGATGACTCATTACATCTTTTTTTTATGTTGGTTCCCGGGTTGGACAAACAATCAAAGTGGTCTTCCCTCTCTCGCTAGAGGAACTCAAAAACAGTGTAGGGATGTACTTGATGTCATCTTTGAATATTTTATACATGTTGCTTCTTACCGCACGTGACACATCTTAGTCAAATTGTCATGGTCTTTCTAGGAGTAAATGATAATCATCCATCTCAACTACATTGCACATAACTGAATCCTTATAAGCCCCAAAGTGATAGAAACTTTACACTAATGAGTAATTTGAAGCTTCTCCCACATATTTAATCCAGTGTTTCGATACGGTCTAGGATGTGGTTCCGAGAACCAAACCAAACTTGCTCAAAGCGGCTTGACTAATGATATTCTTTTGTCCTCCTCCATCAACTAGCACCTCACATTTCCTCCCAAGAATTAAGCATCAAGTTCTAAATAATTGATGCATTGGGTCATGCTCTTTCTCACTAGATAGCATCACCCTCTTCACTACATGAACGACACACTTATCCCTAGAAGAACCACTCTTCAATGGATCGCAATGAACCATGTCATCTTCTCCATCATCATCTCCATACACTACCATGTTGGTGTTCCTCCTCTTTGGAAACTCATTAGACATTGTCTGATTCATTGCAGCGAAAACATGTAAGACGTGCTGATCTAGCATAAGGATTGATGTTTCTAAGTGGAGGCAGAGGTCCCCTACCTTGCCCTCCATCTCCTATAAGAATATTCACGGCATTAGAACTCTTAATCCTGCTAGCACTTGCAATTTGCATATCCTTATCTATTGATCTCGAGTGGGGTATTGCTCTCCCCCCCCCCCCTAATCTTCTGAAGGCTCTCTCGACTCCTAATGCCTAATTGAGATTCCTCGATACCAAATTTCTTGCATTTTACACCCGAATCACCACTTGAGTCCCAATTTTATCTTGCATATTTTACCTTAACCCTTCCAAATATTTGGATGTCTTTTGACCCTCAAACTCCCTCAATTAGGCACTAGCCTACAACCTCAAGAACTCTGCGGTATACTCGTGCACACTGGTGATATGAATTTTAGATGTATGGCTTATAATATGGTGGTAAGACCCTCTCAACATAGTCCTCATCTGTGGCTAAGACCAGATCGGTTTCCTTCCCCCTCGTCTTCGTTCTACCCAATTTGATCTCACCAAACCGAAGATCCTCTCTTCAAATGGTAGGCAACCAACCTTTCCCTCATATGGTCGTATATATCCGCATATTGAACGTATCTCTCCACTTTTGATATCCAATCAAATAACCCCTCAATATCTAGGTCTCCCCCAAATGCGGACAAATTCACTTTCAATTTAAAAGCATTGTCTCCATTATAATTTCGCCTAGGTGGATTCCTCACGTACTCATTTCCACCATATCAATTTCTCTTCACAAACCCCAACTCCCTACCTCCTTTAGGTTTATTATGCCTATATACATCATTGTACTCAATTTGCTGATACTGTGAAGATCATCAAATTGATTAAGATTAAGTCTTTTATCTCATGATTTCTTAGACCTCGAGGATTTTGAGGTAGATGAAATGGGTTTCTTAGCTCCCTTCTTGGTGGAGGTGATCTAGGTGGAGGGTGGTAGCGGTAAAAGACCTTCATCATCTCCTCTTCAATTCCGCTCTAAGGTTTGTTGAAGCATGCTTTGAAACTCCCCCTCATTTTTTCTATTAAATCATTCATTCGCTCCATTGAACCACTCATGTCATGCCGAATAGCTTGGCTCCAAAGAAGTTTCGGGTTAGAAAACGATTGGTCTGATACTAACTGATGCAAAGAGGGATTGAGAGAAAGAAATGTGTTGATTTTGACCTTAAATCAACAAAGCAATTTACAAGACAAATTTGTAAGCATTTAGAAAATCCCCAATTTCATTGATGAACCCTAGCCTCCATAGGAGTTTTAGAATTTTGATTGATAACAGTTTTTCCTTACAAATCATAAAGGGGTTTAAATACCCTCAAAACCTAGGAACGAAAAATACATAAAAGCCCTTATAATTAACTAGCTAAAACATAACTTAAGGGTATAAAACGAACATTGAAAATAAAATTGCATAATTGGAATATAACATAATGGCACTTTTTGTAAAATTTAGAAAGTACCCAGGTGGGGCATGTCTGTCTGAAGCTAAGGGAAAACAAACGGGAACGATGTCTGTTGTTCAACTAGAGTCGTCGACTCTATGTGAGGTCGGTAACCTCAAGCTCCATTATGCCCAAAATATGTGGGGCTCAAGTCAACGACTTCACATAGAAAGCCTCGCATTCTCTCGCATCCTCTAGAAAACCTTGAATATTCACTTGGTTCTCTTAGAAATGATTGAACGGATTTATGTCCTCATCAAGTTTGCATTAATTTCGTTGTGGTCTCGGGTCGAATTGGGCTAGACTAAAAGAACTCATTCCCAAGCATATCCTAGTTCATCCAGCTGATATATTTATATTTAAATGATAAATTTAAAATTAAACTACGATTATGAACAATAAAAATGCAATGTATTAAAACTTAGTTAATTAATTCAATAAAACTCAACAAGTATAATTTTAAATAAATAAAAAGCATTGAACAAAATAATTATAAAAAATTAAATATAGGTAAGAAAAAATAGATAAAATATAAATTATATAAGGACAGGTAGGGAACGGCTCGGACTTTTGAGCTGAATTTCAACTTCAGTACATATTATGTGAGACTTAGAGCACCATTACTGGTTGCAACTCCCAAACACTGCCACCTAAGGCAAAAGAAGACTCCAAAAAACAAACCACTATAATTGAAAGTCACTCCACAAAAAATAATGATTTTTTTATATATAAAAAAAGGATTAAATATAGTGTAGATGGTTTAAAAATAAAAATAAAATAGAAAACAGGGGTTGTCTGCCACTATTTTATGTTTTCACTAATTTTTTAATGTTTTGGTCCTACTTTTCCTTTGTTACATCTTTTGGTAACTTACCAATTGTGAGAACACAATTGTAATAAGCACTCTAGTGGTTGGGTGTTGCAAGCAACAAGCTTGCAACACCCACTAGAGTTGCTCTTATATGGATCACAACTGGGCTCCTTAGGGATATATGGATATATGGTGGGGTGGAGATAGAAGTCCCCTTCCTCGCTCTATCCATGCCTTTGAAGAATTTTTTTTCCTCTCCCCACCCCATTGAGAAAATAAATGAAAATTTTCGGTTCTATAGGATATAATATTATCCCATTTGCAATCTAATCTAGACGTGACATTTTTAAGAGCATGTAAATCTTAAAGCACCCAATAAATTCAATCCTGAGATATCATTTTGTTAAATATTAGTAGAAAATAAAAGATTAAACATTTTTACTAGTTTGTAAGTTTAAATTGCTTTATTCCCATTTGAAAATGGAAAAGATAAGGTAAAAATAATATCTAGGAGCAGAGGAAGGAAATCCACCAATTAATTCATTTTGTTTACATATTCTAATTCAACAAATAAACCTGTACCACAAAACTCTCAATTATGACATGACATATATATAGATATATGTGTGTGATAGAAAGAAGGACGCATCTAATAGATAAAATGGGCATAAATTGTTACCTCACCAAGAAAAAGGAAAGCAAATAAGACAGTGAAGAATGGTTCCATAGCTTTGATAGTGTGAGTGAAGGAAACTGCAACTTTTCCTAAACTAACATTTGTGAAAATGTTTCCCATGGCATGCACAACTGCCAATGGTATGATTACTGCAACCTGATACTGAATATTGTCAAATCAAATCCAGAATAATGAGACAAATCAAATCCAGAATTACCTGTGAAGAACTGAGTTTAGGTCGAGGGTAGAGATTTAATGTCCACATTATGCTAACCATGAGAGTTCCACACCCAAATTGGAGAGCAGTAAGTGTTGCTGGAAATGGATACACCTTTAGGACCTGTTTGTTGATAATGTTGAAGTAGATATTCAAAAAATACCAAATTCCAAACATAGCAGCTAGCCGAGCAATATGGGTCAAATCAGTTTTTTCAATTTCACTCTCACTCTCAGGAACTGAGGCGGCTTTGACCTTGAAACCAGGATTTGAACAACAAATCAGAGTGTTGAAGCATGGAAATGAGACATAATATTTTATAGGTTTCGAAAGACTGAGATGTAATGTTGGCTTAGAATTTACACAAGATGATAGCTTCGGTGGTTTCAGAAATGACAGAGCTAATGCTGTATGCATTTTCTTCCAATTGCATCAATGTCCTCTTTGGAAGGGGATTTGCTTTGTATTGTATTGTAACCCCAACATGTGGGACCAACACCCTAAACTCTCTCTCTCTCTCTCTACAAACTTAAAAGAATTTTGAGCCTTTAGAAATGTGGGCATTAAAACAAATTATTAAGACAGATAAGTTTGCTGTTAGCGTCAAATCAATTACTGCATTATTGAGATTTTAAAAAAACAAAACAAAACATGTGGCATGCATGCATCTCTAGAATTATTATTATTCTAATAAAACTTAAGCAGGGAATTTCCAAGTTCCATATCCTCCACAAATCAATCTTTCAGTAACATTATCTCAGCATAGACATTAAGTCTTGCAAATGTCAAGTAACCAGTATGACCTCTAGCTTCACTGCATGGCTTGGCCATGATCACATTCACAGGAGAGCTGGAATTCTTCTGTCCTGAAGCCTGCCTTCTCTTGTAAGGAGGGGACCTCAATTGAACTCCTTCATCACTCTCTCCATAACCATAATCTATCTTTCCTTCACCAACTTCATATGTTCGAACCAGCACCTCAAACGTCCTTATGTCTATACATCAAAACATGCACTTATTAATAACCCACCATTTTACTATCATCCACTTATTCAAAAATATTACTATGGGTTGGCCATACCTGTAAACTCTGTTTTAAGTGCTTCGCATGACCGTTGTACTTGCTCAATGCAAGGTGAGAAGGAGCACAATATCGCATCCTGTTTCAACATTTTTGCAGCTGACCCAACAGCCAACCATGGTTGGGGTAGATCCAAGAATACCGAGTCAGCTAACCCAGAATATTCATCCGGAAATCCCACACCCTGAATGTCTCTAACTCCAACTGAGACTACACTGCTCACACCTGTCCTCTCAAAATCTTCCCTACAATGTTTAAGATAACACTTTATGGAACTTTTACGAATCAATAAAATATAGCTTTGGAACCAAACTTACTGATTTCATAAAATAGAATAACATCACAACTCCATTTCTTACCTTGCTGAGGCAGCCCTTTGTTCATGGAAATCAAATGTATAGACATGTCCTGTAGGAGCTACAGCTCTTGCAAGTGACGTTGTTAAAGACCCACTACCAGTTCCAGACTCAAGTACCAAACAACCAGGAACTATCTCCAAGTATGTAATCAAAAAGGAAATATCAGCAATATATAGAATTTGAGTTCTGTGGCTTAAAACCAAAGTCCATAATTCAGGAGTCGGAGCTAATAAATACACAAATCCACCCTTGTTGCTAAACACCTTGGATCCAAAAGGCTTCCCAATCCAGTCTGAGTGCTTAAACACACCAAAACGGTTCTGGAGTACTGAAGACCCACATACTTTAATGGCTTTCATCGAGTCATGCTTCTCATAGACAACAACCAAATCTCCATCTTTAATGCAACGTGTAAATGATAACTTATTTGTTGGATCGGAAAGCAACATCTTGAAATGAGGAATCTGTTGACAAAAAGTCACAGTCGTCAATTCTAGAGCATTAAAAAATGTTAAATGCATAGCTTAATTGCTTGCCAGTTGCTTCAATTCTCCCATTTAAACAACTCCCATATAAAGAATTTTCTTTAATTTCACTGAGAATTTCTCAGGGAAAAAGAAGAACCCCGGAAAACCATATAAAACACATGTATGACATGAACAATGAACAATCCAGTATAGCCTACATGAAGAAATTGGGCAATTCAACAATGTTATATCAAATCGAATATTATTAGATTGTTGCCAGTTTCCAAACTCTGAATCAACAAATGAACCCTTCAGAATCATGGAATCAATTGGAGAGCATCATTGAGTCATCACTTCCATTCCATGATACTAATGTCAAAAGTAATATTAATAGGTCCCATATTTCATCAAAGATGATGAATTCAGATCATCCAACCTGAACTTCGAACAAGAAAAGCTATACAAATTGGGTTTCTCCAGTCTGTTATGTTAGCTGTCAACAGCCAAACGTCATATGAGCGCTATTATGATACATAGGGGTGGGCATGGTTCGGTTAACCGGTCCAAAGGACAAAAAACTTAACCGAACCGTTATCAACGGTTTTTTAACCATCCAAACCAAAACCGGTCCATACTTATCGGTTAACCATTAATTTCAGTTAGGTTTTTCAGTTAACGGTCTTTAACCAATTCTCATTGGTTAACCAAAAATCAACGGTAAACCATAATTTTTACCCTAACCTAAATTTTTAAACAATATTAAAATACACATGATTTCAAATATCCAAACGAAATGAATTCATATAAAAGTTCAGAATTCAAACATAAGTACCGAACTAAAAAACAATTCATCAAGTTTACATTTAAAACATAAAGAAATGCAAATATTCAAACCATTAGCTATATCAAAACATAGTACTTATTACAACATTAATTCATCACATCTTCTCGATCATCCTATTCATCAAATCTTCTCGATCATCATTCGTCAATTGTGCAAAGAGGATGATCATCAGTAAAACAAAAAAATATAGTTAATGAACCATATGAGATTCCCATAGAAGTATGGAAGGGTGCAGGAAATGTAAGAGTTTGTATGGTTTGTCCTCAGTAACAGAGTATAATAATTATAGATGTATCAAGCTCATGAGTCATACTATGAACTTGTATCAGGTGGTCACTGAACCAAGGTTGAGAAGTTGTTCTAAAGTGTGAGAATTAATTTGGCTTTATGAACAGAAGTTGACTATGGAAGCTATATTCCTCAAAAGAAGTTTGGTGAAAATGTACAACTAGCCAAAATATGACCAACATATGGTTTCCATGGACCTTGAGAAAGCTTATGATAAAGTATCAAGAGAGGTTCTCTAGTTCAAATTGGAGAAGTAGAAGATTCATGCCAAGAATATTCATGCAACTAAAGACATGTATAATGAAGTGGTTATGGCTGTGAAGAACCTTGACTGGGGAATCAAGAGAAATCCCTATAATTGTTTAGTTAACAATCTGCTATGAGTCCTTATCTTTTTACCTTAGTAATAGATAAACTTAACCAAGCATACACAGAGGAGATCGCCTGAGGAGACTTGAAGAGGGAGTAAATATTAAGTTGGAACTATGCGAAGTACACTAGAAGATAAAGGATTCAAGTTGAATTAAACAGAATTAAGCATATGCAACGTAAATTTCAAAATAGTCAAGGCTAATATAGACGTTAAAGTATGCCTTGGAGGATGCCAGTACCTTTGTCTAACTACCTCCTAAAATTAGGATTTATAACTCATAATACATAAAAGTATGGCAGAGGAATGATGTCAGACATAAGAGACTAACAAACAGATTGTATATTGATATTCAAAGATGGAAGAGACTAACAAACAGATTGTATAATCATCTGACCTCACAAAGATGGAAGAGACGAACAAACAGATGGAACCCTAAATAGACCAACCAAGCACTGCGGCAGAAAAATCCCAAATAACCACCATGAACAGAAATTTAACCTAGAAATTAATTCATCACAAACATGAATAATAGAAATTTAACCCAGAAATTTACTTACATCGCATGTGCGAGACGGAATAGAACGACGAGACGGACGACACTGTGCAAGAAGGTACGACGCTGTGCGAGACGGTGGAGGAACGAGAGCGCTCGGAAGAGGAACGACGGTGGAGGAACGGATGGAGGAACCGCGGTGGAGGATGGAGATCGTTCGCTAGGCAGGTGGTGGTGGTGGTGGTGGCGGCGGCGGCTGGCTGCTTTGAGAAGTCCCTTAGTTTAGGTTTTCGATTTCTTAGACAGTAAAGAAACAAATATTAGACAAAAGAAAAATAAAATCGTTCTTTAGATGCAGGAAGAATAACAAATAGTGAATTCAAAAAAAAAAAAAAACAAATATTTAGCTTAGGTTTATGTTTTGAAAAAGAATTAGTATAATAATTTTTATATAATATATATTTTTATTATATGTTTGTATAAAGTATTAATATAGTATAAGTAATACTCCCTCCATTCCATTATATAAGTCATTTGTATTTCACAAATTAAGAAATGTGTCACTATTAGGGAATAAGCATTGGAATATTAAAGTACATTATATTCGTACCAAAAAACTAAACTAAAAGTTCTTGGAATCCTAGAATGACTTATATTTAAGGAAAAACTAATTTGCTAGAATGACCTATATAATGGAATTGAGGGAGTAGTATAGTGCGTGTGTGTATATATATATATATATATATATATATATATATTAAACGGTTCGGTTAACCGTAAACCGTAGTTTTGGAACACCCCCAAACCGAAAGCGAACCAAAATCATTATGTTTTTTCAACCCTAAAACAAAATCACCGGTTTGGTTAACCGTTTTTTCCAGTTCAGATTACCAGTTTTCGATTCGGTTACTGGTTTGTCGGTTGTTTTGCCCACTCCTAATGATACAACAGTTAATGGATGAACAATAAAACTAAAACATGAATGCATCATCTAAAAAAAAGGTAAAGGCCGTGAAAAAAGTTAAAGGCCGTGAAAAAAGTTAACTCCTTCAGAAAAATACAAGGATTGTGCATAGATAATTAGAACATTCAAAAAGCAAAAAGAACATCAATGATCAATGAAAATCCATAAACCACAGCAAATATTCATCAGAAGAAACCCGGAGACAACATCAAGAAAGCAATTTTGATTCAACACTTGAAATTAAAGTTAAGTCGTTGTAAAATTATTAGCAGCGGAGGAGGTGACTAATGTCAAACCATGAACTACATAACAAAAATGAAGTAGAATATAGAGAATATGGGAGGAAAAAAGAGGTTGTACACAGCGAACTTACACATCAATTTGATGCTGAGGAAACTGTAAAAGGGAAAGGGAGTAGAGTGGCCGACGGCTTCCTTTTTCCGGTTACGGGGTTGTTTCGCCTCTATTCTTCTCTTGGCTCTCTTTAGAACTTGGGCTATTAAGCTCTCTAGAACCAGTCTAGTCTTCTTATTTTTGTTCTCCTGGTTATTGGGCTATTGGCTTAGTCTCGATTTCTGTTCTTTTCCATGGTATATAATACACGTAAATGTTATAAAATTACTGAATTATATAGTGTGATTATAACCACACTTATATGTAGATTAATATATATATATATATATATATATATATATATATATTATAGTAAAAAACTTTGATTGAGAGAAAATAATAAGTGCATAAAAGTCTTAATATTTGTGTGTATTACAAATTGGGAGATAAATCGTATACTTACAAAATGAATAGTTCTAATTACACTTATTTTTAATTATCACATGTGTAAAATTAATACATATTTAGTTGTTGGTTGACATCTAATTAATTGGATGGACATTCATTTAACATGGTGGATATCCAATAAATAATTATTAACATTTAATTATAACTAGGAGATACCATAGCGTTGCTTCGGGAATGAAATAAATAAATTATAAAACTGAAATAATATTTGTTTAAACCAATAAGTAATAATAAGGAAAGAGAAATAAACATTCTCCCTTTAAAAATTTATTATAAACTTATACTCATTAAAGAATACATAAAAAAAAATTAGAGTTTAGAAATATATAAAGAAATATATTAATACTAAATAATATTTGTTCATGTAATAAGACTCGTTGATATAGTAATAAATTTATTTATCATAAAAAATGAGGAGTTCAAAAATATATAAAAAAATATATTGATGTTATTTGTTCATGTAATAAGACTCATTGATTGATGTAGTAATAAATTTATACGGTCAATAGAGAAGCATTAAGCTTAAGAAGATGAGCTATAACTGTAAAATAAATAAAAAGGAAAAATGATAAAAATAAATCTTGTAGTTACACCTATTTTCAATTGCAGCCTTATGGTTTAAAAATTTACAAAATGGTATCTTAGGGTTCTTTCCGTTAGCAAACACATAACAAATTGACTAACGGTGTTAAAAGTCAAAAGGAAACGAGTTAATTTGGTCCTTATATTTATTTATTTTATAAATTAATCCCCTTATTATCTAATTATTACAAACAAACCTCAAAATTAAAAATAAAAATTCAAATCCACCATCTTCTCCATAACTCTCTAATCCTCTTTTTCTTTATCTCTCTTACTCTCTCTCCTAACATCAATTTATCAGTAAATTGAAAACAATTGGCACAAAATTAAATCAAGTAATGGAACAATAATACTAAACTGAAAAAATTAATATCGAATTTATCCTAATTTTATATAAAAAAAATCAGTTTAAATTTGCAATTTGCGGGAATCGATGGAGTAATATATACTAATCTAAACAAGAACAAGCTACTCCGGTGAGGTGAGGTTGGCGAGGATTTAGATTTTGTCTGGCCGGCTAAACAAAGAATCGGTACGGTGGTGAGGAGAATGGGATGAACGCGGTGATCTGAGGATGAGTTTAAGGATGAAAGTAATATATAAAGTTAAGATTAAACTAAACCTGAACTGCAGAAGAAAAGACAGAATAAGCTCCATATATCGGTCTGATCCATTTAGAAAAAGAAGAAAGAGATTCACAGTCAAACTATGGAATTGACAAAGCTTAAATATATTATTGAAAAAACAAAACCTTGTAATGTGATTATTGCAAGATTCATATGACTTTGTAATTTTTCCTATTAATTTTTCTCCGTGAACGGTTCAGGCCTGCAAGAAGGTCAGCGATTATCCGGTTTTGTTTCGATTTTCCCTCTCACCAAGTCGCGAATGGAGGGGGTTTTCTTCTTCTGATTTGATTGTTCCAGCCGGTTGGCTGGGTTTTCTCCTTGATTGGTTCCGATGTGTGAGTAGGTAAGTGATTCTCCGTTTCTGTTTCGATTTCCCCTCTCACCAAGTCGCGAAGGGAGTTGGTTTTCTTCTTCTGATTTGATTTCCTGTCGTTTGGCTGAGTTTTCTCCATTAACGGTTCCGTCTTTGTTAATTTAATCCATTAGATAGTAAGCTAATTAAATATTAAATTTAGAAAGAGATTTTCAATTGATTTTAGAGAGATAAATTAACAAAGAGGAGAGAGAAAAGAGAAAAGAGAGAGAAAAAAAAATAAGAAATTAGAGAGAGATGGAGAAGAATGTGTATTTGATTTTTATTTTTAATTTTTGGGTTTATTTGTGATAATTAGATAATAAGGGTGGTTAATTTATAAAGTAAATAAATATAAGGACCAAATTAACTCTTTTCCCTTTGACTTTTAACACCGTTAGTCAATTTCATATGTGTTTGCTAGCGGAATGAACCTCAAGGTACCATTTTGTAAGTTTTTAAACCACAAGGCTGCAATCGAAAACAGGTGTAACCACAGGGTTTATTTTTGTACTTTTCCCTTAAAAAATATGAGAAATTTAATAAGTAACGTAAACGATAAGTGTTATTTAAAAGCTTACTTTAAACGACTTTTTTTATTTGACCGCACATCTTAAGAATCAATATGGAAGTAGGTTCATTAACTCTTCAATATGCATATTACTTCCAGTTTCAATTCAATTTGAGTTTGTAAATTTGTCACTGAATTGTAGTGATTTAAACATAAACTTAGAACTTTACGATCTGAAAATGGACCGTGTTTAGTAAATAAAAAATTATGGCAGTGTCATGTAACAAATAAGTGTCAATCGAAAAGTTGGTCACCACATAATTTTATAATCTGAAAAAGAAAGTCACATTTGTTTCTTCTGTGAGTTTAATTAGAATAACAAATATTATTCAGTGTGCAGCATATTTAGTAATGAGTTTAGTTACTTATTGAGCCTTTCAACCTACTCAATCTAATAACCCACGTTTTCAGTTTCATTTCATTTCATTGTCATGTTTTGTTTAATTTTTGAATTTAGTATTTGTAGAACTATATTACATTATACTAAATCAAATGAAAGCTAATGAAACTTACAACACCCGTGATTACCAAGAACTGTAAGATTGTACAAAAAGCTAATGATATGGAAAGCCAAAACAATACCTTTAATAGTGGCTGATAACTAACATCACCTACAACAGTAAACATATCTTTAATAGACTTAGACAAATGTTTTCTTACATCCAAGGTACAATTATGGAGATTATTTGTCAATCAAAGTTCATAACATCCACCATGAAACATGAAAGACTAAGCTAGAGATATTCCCTAGCGAAGAGGGCTTAAAGGGAGAAAAGGCCCGCCTCCAAGATATATATGGCGTGCAGATAAAGATACGGTGTCGTCTATGGTATTCCTTCTTATGATCCGCCACACAGCTCATAGTTGGAAATACGGTGTCGTTCCGCGGGTCCTTACAAAGATCCGCCCGGTAAGAGAAGGAAGGGATCCGCCCCATATGGCGATTCGCCTTTAGAAGAAATGAACGACTATACGGCGTAACTCACTAGTATTAAACCAGCATTAAAGATATCTCAAAACCTGCCAAAGCCTGGAGGTTAGAAGAGAGAGTTAGATTGCATTAAAGAAGGATTACTCTTCATTAAAAGAGCATTATGAGAAGGTTATTACAGTTATCACTCAAACCTTTATAAATACCCTTGTAACATGACAACAAAGGTACACTTACACACCCTTCTTAGCTTTACTTTGTCATTACAGTTTATTCTCTTAAGAAGTTTACTGACTTAGGCATCGGAGTGCCCCCGACCGATCCCAACGGCGCCTCACAGGGACGCTCTACGGTGTTACTAAATCTACACAATATCAATTGGTGCGGTGATCATGGAATCCTAATAATAATAGGGTTACACGATGAACATTCAAAACATGCCTTCAAATAATCCCACTGGGAATACCTCCACTACAAAAAACACGAGGAATACCCCTACCAGCGAGGACCCCAATAACAGTCCCCTTGAATAAATTATACCACATCCCGACGGCACAGTGCAACCTTCATATGAGTGGTCTCCCGAGTCATTTTTTGACCAAATGGTGGAATCTGTTCGACGGGAACTAGGCAACGAATCGGCTGATAGGGCGCGCAATATTCTCAACGAAAACGATGTAACAAAGCGGGCCAGAAGGGTGTTTGCGCAACAACAACCCCAGGGAGGCGCCGTTAGTGAAGGTCCAGCACTGAATAATTCTGAACCAAGGGATAGATTGAGATCACGTCACAGACGTTTGCCCAGACAACAAGAAAATAACAATAAGGGTCGAGATGGTGAATCCCTTTCTCTAGACAGGTTTATAGCGGCGGTAGAGGCGCGATTCCATGAGGAATCCCGAAAGCAAAAGCAGAATGAAGAACGATATGCCCATCAAGTAAATAGGCATTCGCCTATCACCGCCTATATTATGGGATTCAAAACAGATGGACGCTACAAATCCTCCAACTTGCCACAGTAGAAGAAAGCAGAAAACCCTGAAGCACATGTAAGAAAATACAGGGAACTGATGGACCTAGGGGGAGCCAATGAAGGGATCCTTTGTAGAATGTTTTCTACAACATTGAGTGGATCAGTCTATGGATGGTTTGAATCTCTAGCGGCTGGATCCATAAATAGCTGGGAAAAATTAAGCCGAGAATTTTGTACAAAATTTGCAGGTAGTATCCCCTGAAAGGTGTATAGCAGAACACTATATGATCTAAAGCATAAGGAAGGCGAACTATTGAGAACCTACATCAATCGATTCAATGACTTATGTACGGATATAACAGACGTTGATGTAAATACGGCTGTAGACACCGAGTCGGAGGACCTGTGACGAAAACCTGTAAACAAGACGGTCGAAGCGGTTGATTCCGGAAGTTTTAAAACAAAAATATATAATAAGAAAAGAAAAGTTAATGTGAGTCGCGGTCGTCAAGGGGACGGCTCGCGAGTGCTCAGCGACGTGGTGCGAGCACCTAGCGGCAGCCGACGCGTGTCCGACAACAGTTGGACGCACGCCCAGCAGCGTGGGGCGCACGTTCGACGTCCGCTGGGCGCGCACGCCCGGCAGCGCGGAGCGCGCGCTCGACGACCGTGGGGCGCGCGCGTCCGACAGCACGGGACGCACGCCCGATGGCCGCTGGGCGAGCGCGCCCGGCAGCCGCTGGGCGAGCGTCCAGCGACGTTGGGAGAAAACATTTTTTTTCCTAAAAATTGAAAATCTCCAAAAAGTTAAATATTTTATCAAAAACATAAAAAACACCGGAAAAGCACGATTTGTGGAATCGACCGACTTCAACCGTCAATACCGAACTTGAGGTATTGTCCGAGGACTAGACTCGTTTTATTTTATTTATTTCCTTTATTTATTTTCATATCATAATTTATTTATTTAGTTATTTATTATTTATCACGTTTTATTTAATTTCCCGTATTTATTTATTCTTTATCCCGTGTTAAATAAAGATTCAGTTTTGTTTTGAAATAAAAAACATCGTTTTGATATCCCAATACGAACCGTGATCCGATAAAAAGTAGTTCGGGTATTAAAAACGTTGTAATTATAAGTTTTAAAAATATTTCCAAATAACGTTTTAAAACAAAAACGTCGTTTTAGGAATCTCCGTTATAGACTATGATCCGTTTTCGGTAGTTTGGAGTTCCAAAATGATAGAGTAGATCTAATTTTAAGCCTTTGAACAAATCTGGAAAGTTGTGGACTGTTTCTGTAATTCTTCTTTTTCTGTCACTGATTGCTGTTTACCTACGGATTTTCCGCGGTAAATCTGCTGAAATGTAAAAAATGCTGTTTTGATCCCTCCTTCTCAACTTTTAGGCTTTTGGTCCTTTATGTATATATGTATATTTATGAAATATATACTTTCAAGCTATTTTTAAATACTTTGTACATATGTTTATTTAATGTGTTTATATATCTTTCCTTTCATCAATTTGATTTAATAAAATTATATGTATATATTTTCTTTTTAATTCATTTAAACTATATTGGGTATTATTTTAGAGGGTTATTTACTTGGACATTTTGGGGTAATTAATTAGTAGATGTTTTGAGGATAATTAGGTGTTATTTTGATGTTTAATGTATATTTGGGAGAGTTATTTCCTATATATTTGTTATAATAGTTATTTTGGGATATAAGGTTTGTTTTCTTATTCTTAATGAACTTTGTTCATTGTTTACATGTTTTTAAGTAGGGTAAAAGTGTATTATACTTAATATCTTTTATTTTCATCACTATATATATACTTAGCTATATTAGGTGGTATTCTTTACTTAGTTTTCTAAATTGTATATATATCATTATTTTTAAATATATATATATATATATATATATATATATATATATGTATATGCTCATCTCCTTGCCCTTTTGGCATTTGGGGACATATGTTTTAAATTAATTTTCAATTGATGAATTTTGGTTTGGTTCATTTGTTGTTGTAATTGTGATAATGTTCAAGATAGGTTCAATTGAGTGACTAAAGGGGAAAACAAAATCACAAAAAGAGAGTTTAATTTGTTTTTTAGATGTTCCTAAAGCGTAAATAACGTTTTCTTGTCATTTTTTTTAAACCATTTCCAAAATATCACGTGTTGAAACCTTAATCCGTTCCAACGACGGATTAGGCGAACCTTGTAATTAAAATCGTTTTCATTGTAAATAATAGAGTTTTGAATCGCTTTCTTAAATGGTTTGTACAAAATAAATTGACTTGTATGCCTAATCATGTTTTTTGGAGCTAAAGCTTTTATCTCAACATTTTCAAACGCTCGAGTCGTTCCAACGGCGATTCGAGTGAACGTCACTAAACGGGGTTTTGAAACGTACCTAAATCGTTCCAACGGCGATTAAGGTACGAACCAAGTAAATAAACTCATTTTTGGAAAGTGAGTTTAGTTTAGAGTTAGTGTGTAATACGAAGCATAAATCACATTGTAAACAAATCGATTCTTTCTTCTCCCCCCTCTCTCTCCTATGTATTTTGAGCTGATGTAAATGGGTGATTCTTTACCAAAATGGCTTTCAATCATATATGCTCAAAACGGTTTTCAAAACGAGAAAGAAAAGGTTTCAAATGAATTTTAAACTTAAAGAAATATGCGATTAGTCCGTTATCGCCTAACACGCTGAGTAGGAGGCCGGTGGTTCATAACCGGGCGATGTCGGGATGCCTAGTAGCCTTTCTCCAGAAAGGAACTAGCCTTCTTGGCTCGTACCTAAGTTTCCCGAACCCTCTCCGGTCTCCCGTAAGGGATCGGTGTTCATTTTCCCATTCGTGGGTGGCGACTCTTCCATAATCCGAGCTCCGGTCCTGCCGAGCAGCTTGATTCCACGATTGGTTGCTTTCGACGCCAATCACCGCTTACGTCGCCATGAGGTGTCCACCCCCCGGTCCGCCCAGGAGATTAGGCCGCGACACCTCGTCTAACAAGTGGCGACTCTGCTGGGGAAGCGAGAAATTTGATTCCGGAAGGCGTGTATTAAGCCCTTAACGGGGACGGATCGTATTATTTCTTTTCGTATGCATTCATAAGCATTATTGCAAACCTTTTGGGTAATTTCCGCGAAACCTCTAGCGAGAGTCCATTCGTCGCTCGAAAGAGGCTAGTGTAAGTTCCCCCTTACAGTAAGGCGCCAAAGGGTCCCCATCCATTCGTTAGGGGCGAATTTGTGCGGTCCTGTGAGGTCCCGTGATCAGCTGTGTCAGCATATAGTAGCCTTAGAAGTTGCCATAGGATTACCCGTTACCATTTTTGATGTGATGAATGAATCAGTTCGTGTTTTCAAATTGCCATGATACGTGTCTAATCCTAAAATATGTAAAGAAAATGAAACAATACGTTAATATATACTCTTAAACCGATGTACAAACTACCCCAAAACATCGAAACAATTCGAACTAAAAACGACTTAGTCATCTCGTATGAATGAACTTGTGCGACCCGCCTGGTCCCTTTCCGTGTCCCGAAGAAGGCACATGTTCAGGAAATACGTTATGACGTAAGCGCGTATTAGTATGAATTGGTTTGGTATTAAGGATAGTTATATCTCGATTCAAAAGACTATATTAACAGTAGCCGTTATTCACATTCTTTAAATAGGTTGGGATAAAACGAGATTATGACAAAACGAAAACAAAGAACATTTCTGTTTCGAATGACCCCGTTGTAACGTAAAGAGTTTCGCAAACGTGGCCCGTCCCTTCCGAATAAAAGACGAGCTCTTACGTTATGCCTTGTGTCATTCTTAAGAGAAATGGACGTGTCCGCCAAAGTGACTAAGAAAATAAAAGAAAAGCAAAAATAAACAAACGACCAAAGTCATTCTGTATCTACGATGTATACCCATCCCAAGGGTAGTTAAAGAAAATGAACCAATGCCGTTAAATACGTGTCTCGAGCCGATATATACGCCGTTTAAAATCATAAAGCCGAATTAAGCTAACACCGTATGATTGCGCCATATGGACGAGACTGTGGGTTTGATTAATGGCTCGATCATTTCGACCGTTACCAAAACTACAAGAAATATGGCCCGATCTGCATGTTTGCTTAACTCATGCCTAACTGAAAAAGAACGGTGATATCCCTGCTTCGAATAAACATGTGATTCAACGAAACGTTGATTTTCTATAACCACGCTAAGGTGATATATCCCGTAGATTAAAGAGTTGTTGCTAGCCGAAAGATTACCGTGCGCTCAAATAAGACTCGCCGTCTTTTTACGTAGCCAAAACGAGCAAACGGATTCTTAACGCTAAAAACAAACGCGTTACGCGATGAGTCCGTTCCCTAAAATAAAAAGTGATTTCATCACTAAATAAACATGTGGTTACGTCTCTCGATAGATCCAAAAAGATCCCGTTGTAATCCAAAAATCGAGACACGAACCCACGCGAATAAAAGGGAACGAGTCATTGTCAATAACGAACGATTGAACCAGAAAAATAACTCATACCACGTCTAAAATCCGAGATACACTCAAAAGGGAATCAAACCCCGAACTAATGCATCTCGCGAAATAACGAGGGACGAGTTATTCGAAAGGACAATCCAATTTGGTCGATATCTTAGTCACTGAATGTTGATACGTCAAAACGAACTGTATTGTCTGATGGATGATTTACTTTTCCGCAATAATCGACGGCATCACGCGTCCCCTGGACCGCAATGTGAGCCCCAAACCAAAACCCTAGGAAAGAGACTTGGACCATCGAGTGCGTGGAGGAATAAGGGTGGAAGAGAGATGTTGTGATACGTGTAAATTAGACTAACGTTTGTTCTTCTGATCTTATATATCCGTAAATAATAAACGCACACACCATGAATCATGCATATAAAATCATGCATACATACTAATGGATACCGTTCGCTCAGACTTCATCATTAAGCGGTTGTGGTTTCGCGAGAGTAACCGGCTAGTCAGGCAGTTTGATCAGCTACAAATTGACAATTCCGAATCGGCAGTTGTGGCTTCTGAATCATCCTCGTCCGAATATACTCAGTCTTTAGTCAGTATGTCTGCGATCGATGAAAAAGTGGCCGAATTGGAAAACTCTGTGAACAACATTAATGATCAGTTGGCCGTAATTTTGGCCCAGCTCGCTGAGCTAGCATTGAAGGATAACAAGAGTGGTAGCAAACGCGCTGAGAATGAAGTGAACACCGGTCCCCGCTTCGGGAACGAGGATGACTATCAGGATTACATCCCGAAACAGCTTGAGAAAGAGAAAGCTAAAGAAGAGGAGTGGAAGCAACACATCACTCAGGAGGTGCAGGATCTACGTGGAGGAAGTTCCGGGAGTCAGGACTTTTATAACTTGAAGAATTGTCTATCAGCAACTGCTTTGCCTTTGAAATTCCGGCTCCCCGACATGAAAAAGTTCGATGGAACTGGAGATCCCACTACCCACATGAATCAGTATGTTGCTGTAATGAAGCACACGATCCTGACTGAGGATCAAGTCCTGGGGCTGTTTAACACTTATCTAGAGGGGGCTGCCCTCACATGGTTTCATGCATTGCCGATGGTGACGAAGAGGGATTGGAAAGAGTTAGCGAAGTCATTCATCGCTCAGTATAGCTTCAACACCATGCTTGAGGTCACTTTGAAGGAGCTTGAGAGCACTAAGCAGCAGACTGGGGAATCTTTTCCAATTTTGTAAGAAGATGGAGGGCCAAGGCCGCGATTATGAAGTAGAAGCCGCTTGAGTAGGATCAGATCCGAATGGTAGTCGGTAACACATTGCCGTATATTAAGAATGAGCTGCGGTACATGCCTTTTACCGATTTCAACCAAATGTATAGCTGCGCCTTGACAGTTGAGGGGGACGGAGAACCAAAGAAAGCTTATACCAAGTGGACAAAGTCTGGATATAGTGCCGGAGGGCCAAGTGCGAGTGCAGAATCCGCAGCAGTGAAAGTGCTTGATCTTAATGCTATCGAAAAGAGGCAGTTCGCCAAATTCGATCAGACCTACGCAAAAGTTTTCGAACGATTGCAGAAAAAGGGGTTGTTGAAAGCTCTTACTCCTTATAACAAAGCTCTGCCCACTCAACAGATACAAGCTAGGGGATACGAATTCCACAGCAGTTATGGGCATACTATTGAGCACTGTGAGAGGTTGAAGCATGAGATCCAAGATTTGATTGAGGAGAAAAAGATAGCTGATCCTTCATCAGCAAACCCTTCCACTAGGCGTAATCCATTGCCTAATCATAGGGTGAGCATGATCGGATTTGGTCTGAAAGAAAGTGTAGTGATGAAATCCTTCGAGGAAAATGAAGAGGAGTTGCTGGACTCCGATGAAAAAGGCAATATAGGAAATGGTCTATATGTGTCCTTCCTTGGCGAGGAACAGGAAGGTGAACCGATGGATGAAGGTTTGGACGGTGGAGCACCGTATGATGAAGATAGTGCCGAAGAGACTGGGGAAGGGCCATCTCGGACTATTGTGCCAGAATTGGGTCTGTTTAGTGGTGGAGAGGATCCCGATGTGCACTTGCGTGAATATATGCACGATATGTTTGTTGAATCCTTCGGAGTGGACGAGATTACTCAATGGTTCCACCATTCGCTAATAGGCGAGCCTTTGGGGTGGTTCCACTCGTTACCCGACTCTTGTAAGCATGATTGGGAGCGGTTGTCAGATTTATTCCTAGAAAAGTACCAGAGAGCTAAAGACATGACCGCAGAGCGCTTTGCGATGCAAATTGGACCTATGAAGCGCCCGCTACCGAGGGTCAGTAAGTATAATGGCAACAAGGATCCGATGGAACATCTTCACTTCTACTTGTCGGCCATGGGGCCTTTGGGTTTTAATGAAGGAGAGATCACCATCTTGTTCTGTAATTCGCTGATGGGTGAGCCGTTGATGTGGTATATGTCACTTTCGATGCATGTCAAGACCGATTGGGCGGTAATGACGAAGAGGTTTATCAAAGAGTATACGATATGGATGCTGGCGGAGCAAATCCCGGACTCGCCCTCTTATGAAACACCCGAGGCAGTGTTAGCAATGCCTAGGTATGGTGGATACCGAGATCCTATTGAGCATGCGAGGTTATTCCGCAACCATATGTATGACGCCGGGTTCCCGCAAGGTGAATTACATGAACATTTCCTGGAAACCCTAATGGGAGAAGCCTTGTTGTGGCACCAGGGCCTATCAGAGGAGGAAATGGGTCATTGGATACCGCTTAGGAGTGCTTTTGTGGCGAGATATGAGATGTATGTTCCATGGACGGGATCCCTGGAAGATCTAGATAGGATCAGGCAATTCCCCGAGGAACCATTCGTGGATTATGTTAGGAGATGGAGGCACCGCTATGAGCAGTGTCATGAAACGATGAGTGATAAGGTGCAGCTCATGTGCATACAGAGAGGCGCAATTCCGTTGGCGGCGAGGAGGATGAGTAGGGTATCCCTCAGGGATTGTGATGATTTGATAGGCTGGGCTTTGTATGGATCAGCGAATCCCTTTTATTTGAATTCAAACGTTCCTCACGTAATGGATCTGATGATTGTGGATATTTGGGAAAGTTCCTCGGATGAGGAGGATACTGATCGGAGGATTCCTATCAATATTTGGGATGAATCTGATGATGAGCCGGAAATCACCGTCATGACAAGATCAGGTCGAGTGGCCGAGGGAAAGGCACCTATGGTTGAGACTGAGATAGGGGAAGGATCGGCTCCCAAGCCAGATGACCAAGTCCTCGAGCAGTTGAAGAAAACACAAGCTAAGTCTACGGTGTGGGAAGTCCTATGCCATTCCAAGTACCACCGTGAAAATCTGATGAAAGAGCTGTAGAATTTGGTTATCTCTACCGATACTGAGCCGGCAGCATTAGTAGGGGCTATCATGGCCCGAAAGAAGACCGAAATCACGTTTACTGACGAAGATCTCCCAGAAGAGGGGAAGGCTCACAATAAGCCTTTGTACATCCGAGCTGAAATTAACGGGAAAAAGACTAGCTGTGTGATGGTCGATGATGGATCGGCCATTAATGTTTGCCCGCTGAAGCTCTTGTCTAAGTTGGGAGTAGAAAGAGGAGACCTGACAGCCTCAGAAACTGTGATCAGGGCTTATGATGATAGCCGTAGGCACATCGAAGGAGTTTTTAAGGCCAAGCTGAAAGTGGGGCCGCACGAGGAGGAAACAGAATTCACGGTGCTGGATATCCCGGTAACCTTTGCCGTGTTGTTAGGACGCCCATGGTTCCACAAGTTGGGAGGTGTGCCCTCCACGCTCCATCAAATGATCAAATTCCCCTTCGGGGAGGAGATAGTGACAATTAGAGCTGAGAAATTGAGTTCGGTGGCGGCATTGGGAATCGAGCCTCAACTTTTCTCCAGATTCCAAGTTTCTAGGATCTACGAGTCTAGCATGACCTCCGATGTGGTGAAAATGATGAAGGGGGGTTTCATCCCCGGTATGGGCTTGGGAGCACACCATCAAGGGTTGCCAGAATTTCCGGATTTCAAGAGTCAGAAAACCCAGAGGGGTTTGGGATATGAGCTGGGAGGTCCGTCCAACGCAAGTAATGAAGGAAAAGTGGGCCTAAGGAAGTATTTTGTGAATGAGGGGCACGGAAAGGTTTATTCGGGGACTCCCGAGTCATGGACTAGCGCCGAAGGAAAGATTCTGCCGGGCTTTGAGATCTTCAATGATATTACCGACTGGGGCAAAGGAAAGGCAAGCTGCTTCGTCGAGGAGATCATGATGTTAGATTTGAATGCCGAGGAGCAAGTCATCACTATTGAGGCCACTGTGGGAGCGGTGGATGAACCCAGTACCTCTAAAGCCTATGAGAAACCCGAGAACCCTGACGATGAGAATTGTATTACTGCTTTATTTGAATCCGATGATGTACTCGCCAACACTATCAATGAAATGAATTCTGATTTTGCTTACTTGCTTGATGTTGATCATGATCATTCCATGCATTCTCATTCATATAACATGCCTACATTTGAAATCAATACAATAGAAATGTCAACTTTCAATCTTGGCACGGATGAAAATCCTAAACTTATACAAATTGCTCAAGAATTAACTATTGAAGAGAGGAAAGAATTTGAGAGAATAATTAAGAAATACGAAATAGTGTTTGCTTGGACATATGAAGACATGCCAGGAATCGATCAATCAATCGTAACTCACCGTATTCCAACATACCCCGACGCGAAGCCCGTGAAGCAGAAACTCCGACGCATGAGACTAGAATGGGCAGATAAGATCAGAGAAGAAGTGAAGAAGCAATTAGAAGCAGGGTTCATCGAAGTAATCGACTATCCCCCTTGGGTCGCAAATGTAGTGCCCATCGCAAAGAAGGACGGCAAAGTGAGAATGTGCGTCGATTATAGAGATCTTAACAAGGCGTGCCGCAAAGATGAATTCGCGTTGCCTCATATTGACATGTTGATCGACAGTGCAGCATCGAGCGTCTTACACACGAATGTGGACAGTTTCATGGGCTACATGCAAGTTCAGATGGCCGAGAAACACAAAGCAAAAACCTCGTTCACAACTGAGTGGGGAACATACTGCTATAGGGTGATGCCGTTTGGTTTGAAAAATTCCGGGGCAACTTACCAGCGAATGGCTACGGCATTATTCCATGATATGATACATAAGGAAGTAGAGGTTTATGTGGATGACATGATGGTCAAGTCGGAGACGAGAGAGGGGCATTTCGCTGCACTCGAGAAGTTTTTGGCCCGAATTGCTGAATTCAAACTAAGGTTAAACCCGAAAAAGTGCTTCTTCGGCGTTTCATCGGGGAAAATCTTAGGCTATATAATCGGAAACAATGGAATTGAGGTAGATCCCGACAAAGTAAAGGCTATACGAGAAATGCCAGCGCCAAAGAATGAGAAAGAAGTGAGAGGGTTTCTGGGGCAGGTTCAGTATATCAGTCGGTTCATAGCAAGACTCACCGCAATCTGCGAGCCAATCTTTAAGTTGCTACGGAAAGATCAACCCACGATTTGGAATGATAAGTGTCAGCAAGCCATGGAGAACGTCCAGAACTATTTGTCTAATCCACCTGTTCTGAGACCGCCTAAACTGGGAAAACCGCTTCTCCTCTATGTGGCAATCGAAGAGCGATCTATTGGGGCAATGCTGGCCCAGGAAGGGGACACTGGTGTGGAGCATACAGTGTATTATCTGAGTAAGAAGTTCCTGGAATACGAGCTTAAGTATAACATGATCGAAAAGACGTGCGTGGCAGTAGTATGGCTAACAAAGAAACTACGACACTATTTTCAATCTTACAAAGTGATCATTATTTCTCGGATGGATCCCGTGAAGTATCTGTACCGAACTCCGTCTCTAATAGGGAAGCTAGCCCGATGGTTGCTGCTTTTGTCCGAATTTGATATCGAATATGTAACGAAGAAGGTTATCAAGGGGAGGGCCGTAGCAGAATTTCTGGCCAACCAACCTCTGAACGCAGAAGAGGAAGAGATAAACTATGATTTCCCCGATGAGCACTTGAACGCAATAGAAGTTATACCATGGAAAATGTTCTTCGATGGAGCAGTTAATTCGAATGGAGCCGGAGTAGGGGTGCTACTTATCTCACCAGAAGGAGAAAGGATTCCAATGGCAAAGAAGCTATCCTTCTCTCTCACCAATAATATGGCAGAATATGAAGCGTGCATCTACGGGTTGGAGTCACTAGCAGCACTGGGAGCATCATATGTTGAAATCTGGGGCGACTCAAAACTGATTATCGAACAAGCGCAGGGAAACTGGGAAGTGAGGGAAGAAAGGTTGCGTCCATACCTAGACCAGTTGGAGGGATTGGCGCAGAAATTCAGCGAATGTCGTTTTTATCACATTCCTCGAGCACAGAACCAGGCAGCGGATGCTTTGGCCACTTTGGTGTCAGTATGGGATAATCCTCGGAACCTTGCCTCGAAGCCTTTGGTGTTGAGAAGGTCTCACAAACCATGCTACGAAGATGTAATGCTGTTGGGGGCAGATGAAAAACCTTGGTATTTCGATATCGTAAACTTTATGAAGAGTGGAACATACCCGGAAGAATCAGAACTTAGGGATCAGGCTGTGATTAGAAGGTTAGCACAGCAGTTCGTCATCCACAATGACTTGCTTTACAAAAGGCACACCGATGGTTTACAACTGAGGTGCTTGGATGCGGGAGAAGCCCGTGAGGCAATGAAGTCGGTACACTCAGGAATTTATGGAGCCCATATGGGAGGAGCGGTATTGGCAAAGAAAATCATAAGGCAAGGCTTCTATTGGCTCACCATGGAAAGAGATTGTAACGAATATGCGAAGAAATGCCATGATTGTCAAATCCACGGAGATTATAATCATTTACCAGCTATGGAACTGCACGTGTTAGCACCCATTTGGCCGTTTGCGGCTTGGGGCATTGATATTATCGGAGAGGTGAGGCCTAATGCTTCGAACGGGCACAAATTCATTGCAGTCGCTATTGATTATTTCACCAAGTGGGTGGAGGCAGAATCATTTAGCAAGTTAGGGTCTAAACAGATGAGGAAGTTCATTGAAAAGCACTTGATCACCAGGTTCGGAGTGCCTCATCATATGATCACGGATAATGGGGTCCAGTTTCAAGGAGAAGTGAAAAGTCTATTCCAAGAGTACGGTATTAAACATCATAGGTCTTCTCCGTATCGTCCGCAAGCTAATGGCGCAGTAGAGGCAGCTAATAAGAACCTTAAAAGGATACTCGTAAAGACAGTAGAATCGCATCGGAACTGGCACGAACAGCTTCCGCTCGCTTTATGGGCTTATCGCACGACAGTTAGAACGTCAACTGGGGCAACGCCGTTCTCCTTGGTATACGGTGCAGAAGCCGTTCTCCCGATTGAGGTTGAAAAGCGATCGTTGAGAATCGCAGTAGAAGCAGAGATTCCCGAGACGGAATGGGTGAAGAAGCGGTATGAACAATTAGCATTGGTGGACGAGAAAAGGATGGAGGCCCTTTACCATGTGCAGTTATATCAGCGAAGGATGGCCCGAGCCTTCAACAAAAAGGTCAAGGCCAGCCCTATCAAAGAAGGGGATGTGGTGCTAAAACAGATCCGTGTGACGCACACCGACCCGAGGGGCAAGTTTAGGCCAAACTAGGAAGGGCCGTTCTTCGTGAAGAAGATACTAAGCAAAGGAGCGGTGAAGTTAACTACTATGGACGGCATGGAGTTCTCCGAACCTACCAATCTGGATAGGCTTAAGAAATACTTTTCGTAAAAAAAAAAAAAAAAAAAAAATTCCCGATAGGTCGAAAACTCACAAAGGGCGACCTATGCAACAATAAGGGACATCCCAATGGGTGAAAACCCGAAAGGGCGCTCATTTGAAAATTCCGGGATAATAAAAGGAGAGATGAAAAATCGCCGGGATCTGAAAACCGAAAAAAGGCAAGTCCTGGTAACGGTAGTTATATCTTGAGCAATTATAAAAATAATGTATAAGCGGCTAAGTATTTCTGTTGTTTGTAAATAAATAAAGGCATAAATATATTTGAAGAGAATGATTGGAATTATTATGATCGACTGAATGCATGGTATTGTAAGTCATGAGTTATACATTTCTTTTCCCCACCACCAAATAAAAAGCCTACCCAAATATCTTTTTCACATATACCCGCCATACATCACGGTAGTACTAATAAAGTTGTAAACTGAAATAATGACGGGACTATCAATGAGAAGGAATCCCAAAGTCCCAAAAGCCCTCAAACGAATCAAAGCCTCCGAAGTAAGGTTCATGCTCCTCGGCAACTCAGCGGCTCTCCACCGCAATCCGCAAACTCCCCTTAGCAGCTCGCTGGGCTTCTATATCCACACGGCTCCTCTCCTCGGCTGCTCAGCCTCGCTCCTCCCAGTTGGAGCGCTCATCCTCCCTATCCCGACAACGACGTCCGAGCTGAGCGTCAGCATCCAGTAGCCACTCCCCTTGCCCAACCGCCACGTTCTCCTGTAATCTTCGGTCAATAGAATGGAGGTCTCCTGTAAAGAAAATAGGAGGGAAACAATGTATAAAAAAAAAGAAGAGAAAAAGAGAGAAAAATATTCATTCATAATCATGTGCATACATATCACTACACTAGGTCATACCATAAAAATATTCACCAGGTGATGGGCGTCAAGCCGCATGCAGAAATACTCGGATAGCTCCAAGAAATCCGTGCGAGTTTAGGCAGGCTCCGATAGGTAAATTAAAATTTGATCAATGGGCACAGGCCCCGCTATGGACTGTGGTCTACGGCATTATCAATAGGCACAGGCCCCGCTACGGACTGCGGTCTACGGCATCATCAATGGGCACAGGCCCCGCTACGGACGGCGGTCTACGACATCATCAATGGGCACAGGCCCCGCTACGGACTGCGGTCTACGGCATTATCAATGGGCACAGGCCCCGCTACGGACTGCGGTCTACGGCATCACCAACGGGCACAGGCCCCGCTACGGACTGCGGTCTACGGCATCATCAATAAGCATAGGCCCTGCTACGGACTCTGGTCTACGGCATCATCGACTCCGGTCAAACGCAGACGATCCTGGTAAAAAGAAGCGACTGCGGTCACAAACTCTCGGACGAGTGATAAAGCCCAAATATCAAAGCGACTGCGGTCACAAACTCTCGGACGAGTGATAAAGCCCAGCTATCATCAACAAAGGACGCCCGCGATCGATGTATAGATTAGGGTTGAACGGTTGATTTAGAGATATGCAAAACGAAAGGACGCCTGCAATCGATGAAGAGATTAGGGTCGATCGGTTGATTTGGAGATGTGCAAACGAAAGGACGCCTGCGATCGATGTATAGATTAGGGTCGAATGTCCGATTTGGAGATCTACGATATAAGAAAACGCCTGCGATCGATGTAGAGATTAGGGTAGAACGATGGATTTTGAGATATGCAAAACGAGAGGACGCCCGCGATAGATGTATAGATTAGGGTTGAACGGTTGATTTAGAGATATGCAAAACGAGAGGACGCCCGCAATCGATGTATAGATTAGGGTCGAACAGTTGGTTTGGAGATATACAAACGAAAGGACGCCTGCGATCGATGTATAGATTAGGGTCGAATGTTCGATTTGGAGATCTACAATACAAGAAAACGCCTGCGATCGATGTAGAGATTAGGGTAGAACGATGGTTTTCGAGATATGCGAAACGAAAGAGTACCTGCGGTCGAGATAAAGACTAGGGTCGCTAGAAAAAGCAACTTTACCTGCGGTCCAGATAAAGACTAGGGTCGCTAGAAAAAGCAACTTTACCTGCGGTCGAGATAAAGACTAGGGTAGCTGGAAAGATCAATTTTACCTGTGGTTGATTTAGAAACTAGGGTAGCTGGAAAGAGCAATTTTACCTGCGGTTGATTTAGAAACTAGGGTAGCTGGAAAGAGCAATTTTATCTGCGGTTGATTTGGAGACTAGGGTAGCTAGAAAGAGCAACTTTACCTGCGGTCGATTTAGACTAGGGTCGCTAGAGAGAACAATGTTACCTGCGGTCGATTTAGACTAAGGTCGCTAAAGAGAGCAATTTTACCCGCAGTTGATTTGGAAACTAGGGTAGCTAGAAAGAGCAACTTTACCTGCGCTCAATTTAGACTAGGGTCGCTAGATAGAGCTATATACCTGCGGTCGATTTAGAGACTAGGGTCGCCGGAAGGAGCGTTCGTCTGCAGTCGATTCAGAGGCAAGGACGGGACAACCAAGGCGAAGATCGAAGACAAGGCCGGAGCATGCGGCATGGAGATCAGGTATTCTTCCTCCTACTCTATACGTGTCTTTTACTTTAATATATTTACATTGCATGTGTTGCGTTAGTAAAAAAACGTTTTCAAAACACACACATCACTGTCAAAATAGGAAAGTAGGGGCAACTGTAGACACCGAGTCGGAGGACCTGTGACGAAAACCTGTAAACAAGATGGTCGAAGCGGTTGATTCTGGAAGTTTTAAAACAAAAATATATAATAAGAAAAGAAAAGTTAATGTGAGTCGCGGTCGTCAAGAGGACGGCTCGCGAGTGCTCAGCGACGTGGTGCGAGCGCCTAGCGGCAGCCGACGCGTGTCCGACGATAGTTGGACGCACGCCCGGCAGCGCGGGGCGCACGCTCGACGTCCGCTGGGCGCGCACGCCCGACAGCGCGGAGCGCGCGCCCGGCAGCGCGGGACGCACACCCGATGGCCGCTGGGCGAGCGCGCCCAGCAGCCGCTGGGCAAGCGCCCAGCGACGTTGGGCGGACGCCCAACGATCATTGGGCGAACGCCCAACGTCAGTTGGGCGTTCGCCCAACATAAGTTGGGCGTTCGCCCAACTAGGTTGGGCGACGCCCAATTTTATTTGGGCGTCGCCCAAAGCTTCCGGGATCCGTTGCCTATTTAAGGCACGGATCCCAATGCATTAAAGAGGGGGATTTTGGAGAGCTTCTCACAATAGAACATTTTCTAGAGAGAGAAAGTTGATTTTTTTGGGAGAAAACATTTTTTTTCCTAAAAATTGAAAATCTCCAAAAAGTTAAATATTTTATCAAAAACATAAAAAACACCGGAAAAGCACGATTTGTGGAATCGACCGACTTCAACCGTCAATACCGAACTTGAGGTATTATCCGAGGACTAGACTCGTTTTATTTTATTTATTTCCTTTATTTATTTTCATATCATAATTTATTTATTTAGTTATTTATTTATTTATCACGTTTTATTTAATTTCCCGTATTTATTTATTCTTTATCCCGTGTTAAATAAAGATTCAGTTTTGTTTTGAAATAAAAAACCTCGTTTTGATATCCCAATACGAACCGTGATCCGATTAAAAGGTAGTTCGGGTATTAAAAACGTTGTAATTATAAGTTTTAAAAATATTTCCAAATAACGTTTTAAAACAAAAACGTCATTTTAGGAATCTCCGTTATAGACTATGATCCGTTTTCGGTAGTTTGGAGTTCCAAAATGATAGAGTAGATCTAATTTTAAGCCTTTGAACAAATCTAGAAAGTTGTGGACTGTTTCTGTAATTCTTCTTTTTCTGTAACTGATTGCTGTTTACCTACGGATTTTCCGTCGGTAAATCTGCTGAAATGTAAAAAATGTTGTTTTGATCCCTCCTTCTCAACTTTTAGGCTTTTGGTCCTTTATATATATATGTATATTTATGAAATATATACTTTCAAGCTATTTTTAAATACTTTGTACATATGTTTATTTAATGTGTTTATATATCTTTCCTTTCATCAATTTGATTTAATAAAATTATATGTATATATTTTCTTTTTAATTCATTTAAACTATATTGGGTATTATTTTAGAGGGTTATTTACTTGGGCATTTTGGGGTAATTAATTAGTAGATGTTTTGAGGATAATTAGGTGTTATTTTGATGTTTAATGTATATTTGGGAGAGTTATTTCCTATATATTTATTATAATAGTTATTTTGGGATATAAGGTTTGTTTTCTTATTCTTAATGAACTTTGTTCATTGTTTACATGTTTTTAAGTAGGGTAAAAGTGTATTATACTTAATATCTTTTATTTTCATCACTATATATATACTTAGCTATATTAGGTGGTATTCTTTACTTAGTTTTCTAAATTGTATATATATCATTATTTTTAAATATATATATATATATATATATATATATGTATATGCTCATCTCCTTGCCCTTTTGGCATTTGGGGACATATGTTTTAAATTAATTTTCAATTGATGAATTTTGGTTTGGTTCATTTGTTGTTGTAATTATGATAATGTTCAAGATAGGTTCAATTGAGTGACTAAAGGGGAAAACAAAATCACAAAAAGAGAGTTTAATTTGTTTTTTAGATGTTCCTAAAGCGTAAATAACGTTTTCTTGTCATTTTTTTTAAACCATTTCCAAAATATCACGTGTTGAAACCTTAATCCATTCCAACGACGGATTAGGCGAACCTTGTAATTAAAATCGTTTTCATTGTAAATAATAGAGTTTTGAATCGCTTTCTTAAACGGTTTGTACAAAATAAATTGACTTGTATGCCTAATCACGTTTTTTGGAGCTAAAGCTTTTATCTCAACATTTTCAAACGCTCGAGTCGTTCCAACGGCGATTCGAGTGAACGTCACTAAACGGGGTTTTGAAACGTACCTAAATCATTCCAATGGCGATTAAGGTACGAACCAAGTAAATAAACTCATTTTTGGGAAGTGAGTTTAGTTTAGAGTTAGTGTGTAATACGAAGCATAAATCACATTGTAAACAAATCCATTCTTTCTTCTCCCCCCTCTCTCTCCTATGTATTTTGAGCTGATGTAAATGGGTGATTCTTTACCAAAATGGCTTTCAATCATATATGCTCAAAATGGTTTTCAAAACGAGAAAGAAAAGGTTTCAAATGAATTTTAAACTTAAAGAAATATGCGATTAGTCCGTTATCGCCTAACACGCTGAGTAGGAGGCCGGTGGTTCATAACCGGGCGATGTCGGCGTGCCTAGTAGCCTTTCTCCGGAAAGGAGCTAGCCTTCTCGACTCGTACCTAAGTTTCCCGAACCCTCACCGGTCTCCCGCAAGGGATCGGTGTTCATTTTCCCATTCGTGGGTGGCGACTCTTCCATACTCCGAGCTCCGGTCCTGCCGAGCAGCTTGATTCCACGATTGGTTGCTTTCGGCGCCAATCACCGCTTACGTCGCCATGAGGTGTCCACCCTCCGGTCCACCCGGGAGATTAGGCCGCAGCACCTCGTCTAACAACGACGGTAGAGTCCATAATAAAAAACACGAGGTGTAAACAATTGCAGGAAAAATTCGTTATCCACAAACCAAAAACAATGGTGGAATTAGTTGAACGCTGCAAAAGATTTATGGAGATTGATGACATCAACAGAAACAATGAATCATCAGGCCATAATTCACCAAAAAGGAGAGACCATGGCGGATCTAGCAGGCGTGAGAATAGATGGGCGAATGCCAGGCCCAGTAGACGTGATAACAGATGGACTGATAACAAATGGATGGATCAAAGGAGCAAGCGTCCTTCCAAAGGCGGATCTCATTTCACGCCTCTTAACACTCCTAAGAATGAGGTCTTATTATGGCTGGAGAAGAGTAGATTCAAAAGAGACGTCACATACCCTGATTTCAAAGGCGAACATCACATCCTGATGGGAAAAAATACAAAGGCATATTGCAAGTTCCATAGAAGACAGGGCCATGACGCTAATAGATGCCTTACGTTGGATAAAGAGATTGAAAAATTAATTGAACGTGGAGTGCTCGACAGGTTCGTTCAAAATGAACAAAGTGAAGGAAAAGAAAAAGAAGGTGGCAAAGGCAAAGGCAAGAGAGTGATCAACGTTATTGCAGGGGGACCCGGATATCAACCACTTGCTAAAAAGGCAAGGATGCAGGATCCCGATAAGGTGGCTCTTAATAAACTTTTCGCCGAAGTTGGATTCACTAATGGTCCTCACGCCGATGCGTTAGTAATCATGATGAATATTGAAGGATGGGATATGAAGCGTGTCATGATTGACACCGGGAGCTCGTGCAATGTGATCACAAGAAGCGCATTCGCCAAGTTGAAAATAGATCCAATGCAGGTTGAAGCTACTATTGTGGACATCCTAGGGGTGACCGGGTACACTGTCCAAACCAAGGGACAGGTAATGCTGGAATGTGAGATCACGGACGGAAACCAGACTTGGAAGGGAGAGCAAGAATTCACCATCCTGGATGGCCGGCTGGCGTATAATGTTATCTTAGGAAGACCTTTCCTTTCAGAAGTTACCGCCCTAATATCGGTACGCCATTTAACTATGTACGTGCCAACTGAAAAAGGCGGGATAATGGTCAAAGGGAGCCAAAAAATGGCTCAAGAAACCTATACGGCGTCTCTAACCATACGCCCACAAGAAGATAACGATGAACAAGAAGAAGAGGAGAATATGAACACAGCCGCTCTGGGAGAGACAGAGACATGCCTTATCTCCGAAGAAAAAAGAGTGAAAATTGCAAAGGGGCTGCACCCAGAGATCAAGGAGGTAATTATGCAAACACTCATTGAATGCCATGAGGTTTTTGCCGGTGATAGTGAAATACTAAGAGGAGTAAGCCCATGCCTCATTACTCACAAACTCAATACAATGGATGAAGTTACACCAGTCACAAAAAAAAAATCATGGGCCATAGAGACAAAAGGCGATAGAGGAAGAGATCGCAAAACTCAAAAAGGCGGATGCGATAGAAGAATTAATTTATACTGAATGGCTGGCGAATGTGGTTCTAGTTAAGAAAGCTGATGGAGCATACAGAATGTGTGTCGACTTCACGGACTTAAACAAGGCATGCCCGAAGGACAATTGTCCTTTACCATGTATTGACATCTTGGTGGATGGAACGGCAGGGCACGAGGTCTACTCTTTCACAGATGTGAAATCCAGCTATCACCAAATACCTATGCATCTTGAGGACAGAATCAAGACATCATTTATCACACATCATGCGACATATTGTTTTAAAGTAATGCCTTTTCGCTTAAAAAATGCAGGGGCCACATATCAGCGCATGATGAACAAGATTTTCGAGGATAAGAAGGGTGATAACTTCTCCATATACGTTGATGATATGATCATCAAAAGCAAAACCATGAAGGAACATGTGGCGGACATCAAAGAGGTACTCGATGTATTAAAAATTCATAATATTAAGCTTAACCCGAAAAAATGTACATTTGGTGCCACATCTGGCAAATTTCTGGGCTATATCATTAATCGCCAAGGAGTCACGGCTAACCCTGAAAAACTAAAGGCGGTGTTAGAAATGAAGCCACCAAAGAACCTTCGAGAGGTGCAGCGCCTGAACGGGCGGATCATTGCTCTGGGAAGATTCATATCTTGCTCCGCTAGGCGATGCCTCCCCTTCTATGAAGTGATTAAGAAGCAAAAATCCTTCGATTGGAATGATGATTGCCAACAAGCCTTCGAAGGAATAAAGGAGTTCATGTCTAAACCACCGTTGATGAGTAGACCAACTAAAGGTAAGGACCTTTATTTATACGTCTCAGTTAGAGAGAAAGCAATATGTACGGTCATAATCATGGAGGAAGAAGGACAGCAATATCCTATATATTATGTGAGCAAGGTGTTGAAAGATGCTGAGACAAGATATTCAAAGCTAGACAAAATGGCATTGGCGGTAGTAGTCACTTCCATCCGTCTGCGTCCATATTTTCAAGCACACACCATCATAGTGCGAACGAGTATACCAATGAGGAAGGTGTTGCAGCGGCCAGAAACATCCGGCAGGTTGATGGAACGGTCCATACGGTTGGGCGAGTTTGACATTCGGTACGAGGGAAGGGTAGCGTTGAAAAGCCAGGTTTTGGCGGATTTTGTTAACGAATTCACAGAGGAATTCACAAGCTCGCCAAAAGTCAGAAAAGAGGAAAGGACAATGCATACGGATGGAGCCTCTTCAAAAGAAGGAGCAGGAGCGGAAGTATTAATAAAGGGGCCAGAATATGTTCGAGTCTGCTATGTAGCTAAATTAGATTTCTCCATAACTAACAATGCGACAGAATACGAAGCCCTGATCCTTGGATTGCAACTGCTGAAGGAAGTAGTGCCAGAGTGATATATAGCGATTCAAAGCTGATGGTGAAACAAGTAATGAAGAATTTTCATGTCAAAGATGAAACTTTAGCAAAGTATGTGGAAGAAGCAAAGCGAATCCTGTCTATTTTGGAGGGCAATGGCGTGAAGTAGGAAATAATACATATCCCACGAGAATCAAATACGGAGGCGGATCATCTGGCCAAAGCAGCTTCCAGTAAGAGCCAATGGCAAGACCTCACATGTCCATTTGCAATCAAAATGAAACCAGCATTTGAAAAAGAAGAAGTGGTGATCATCCAATTGGCTCAGAATGATTGGAGAACCGCCATAGTAAGGTACCTAGAAGAAGGAATCCTGCCTGAAGATAGGAATCAAGCCAAGAAGGTGGTCAAGAAAGCCGCCCACTATGCTATCATGGAAGATCAATTGTACAAAAAGTCCTTTAGCCAACCATGGTTAAAATGTATAGCTACGAAGGAAGAACAAGACGTCCTATGGGAATTAGACAAAGGGATATGTGGAGCACATGAGGCGCATGCTACGATCTTTAAAAAGACAAGGTTAGCAGGATATTATTGGCCCACGGCGGAGAAAGATTCTAAGAAAATGGTGGAAGAATGCCACAATTGTCAAATTCACGCGAATGAAACACATGTACACAAGGCGCTTCAGAGACCAATCGTGGAAGGTTGGCCATTCGCCACCTGGGGCATTCATATAGTAGGACCATTCCCGCCTACCAAGAGACAATACAAGTTCGTTATAGTGGCTGTAGATCATTTCACCAAATGGGCGGAGGCCGAACCCGTTTCAATCATTACTGCCAAGCGAATGATAGATTTCCTCCATGACAACATTATTGGAAGATTTGGCGTACCTCATACGATTGTCACAGATAATGGGACACAGTTCAATTGTGAAGAATTCAAGAAATACTGCTCAGATTGGGGAATCACCAACAACTTCACCTCCATTTATTATCCGCAATCAAACGGCATGACCGAGGTTACAAATCGTACGCTTGTCAAGGGGATTAAGAAAAGATTAGGAGAAAAGAAGAAATGTTGGGCGGATGAGTTGATGTCAGTCTTATGGGCGTACCGTACAACCCCCAGGGTGGCAACCGGAGAAACTCCGTTCTCCCCATTGAAATCAAGAATCCTAGTGGGCGAGTCTCCTTTTATTGCGAGCGGCAAAATGAAGAGAGGCTTAGACAAAGCCTGGATGACCTTGAAACAAAGAGGGATAAAGCTTCTACCAGAATCGCCGCCTATAAACAGCGAGTCGCCTCCTATCACAATAAAAATGCTCGCCTAATGGAGCTAAATAAAGGGGATTTAGTCCTAAAGAAGGCGGATAAAATCCAGTCGACAGATGGAAAAGGCAAGTTAGGCGTAACCTGGACGGGACCATACCGTGTAGCGGTTAAAATTGGAGCCGCCACCTTCAAGCTTGAGGAGATGGATGGAACAGAGATACCAAAAACTTGGAACATCCAGAATCTCCGCAAATACTTTCAGAAGTAGAAGAAAAAGGGCCTTGAGTACTCTTTTTTCCTTAGAATAAGATTTTTTCTCAATGGGTTTTTTCTTGTTATAAGGTTTTAATGAGGCTCATAAGAGAGGCTATTCACAATTGTAATAAAAGGCAAGCCATTTCTTGCTCAATAAATGAATTATTATTGAAATTAATTTTTGCTTTAGCACATAATACATAAATGTCTTCTAACTAAGAGGGAAGGCATAGATTCTCCATTTATGATCACCATTGCATCTCTTGTAAAGATATTTTTAGGCAAATCCCCTCCATAGGGCAAATTCTAACTCCGCAACGGGGCAGATTCTCCATTTGTATTCTCCATTGTTTCCCCGTGAGGAGATTTTATACAAAGTCCCTCCATATCAGGGCAGGTTCTCTTCCCCGTGAAAGCATCTTTTAAAAGTCCCTTCATATGGTGGATCCAAAATTATAAATGTCCCGCAACGGATAGACACTTTTTTGTAAAGTGGTCGTTTAGATATCCTATTAATGGGCGGATTCATCCTGCGCAAAGGAAATCCTTATCGCAAGCTTACCGGGGGACGGCTGGCCACCTACCCCGGAATATGGTGGAAAAGTTTAAGTACTTGAAAGATTGATATGGTGAAACAAGTCTGAAATACTTAAAGAAGCAGTTCAGAGAATAAGTCTAGACACTTATGTCTCTCCCGAAAAGCATATAACTAAGTGAATGCTTAAAGTAAAAGGCATGCATCCAAAGGCAAAAAAAACTCCTTAGAGAGGAGCAAAATAAATAGTGAGAAATGTGCAAAATGATAGCATTTTTACATCAAAAAAGAAGACCTTAAACAGTAAGGTCATCAACATTGTCATCAAGAGGAGAGGCGCTCAGGTTAGCTTCAACGGGCTTCGGTGTAAGTTCAGGAGCAAGGGTATGTTGACCTTCTATTGATTCACCCACCTTAGGGAGATCCTCACCAGGCGCAGCATTGCCATCCTCCAAGACGTCCTCCGTGTCCTGAACAATGCCCTCCAGGTCGATGATCTCTCCACTCTTCTTTGGTATTGTGGGAGGGGCAAAAGCTTCTTTGAAAATGACCGCCCTAGCATCCTCTAAAGAAGCATAGTAAACTGCTTCATTCTCAAAAGGCATTTCCACTTGGGGATCGTCAATGCCAGCGTTTGGGAAGTCTTTTAGAAGAGCCGCCAGGATACGTTCGCCATAATAGTAGGCACGGAGTCCGGAAGCTCCCTCTAACCGGTCCCAATCCTTCTTTCACCCCTCTTGCTCCGCCTTCAACTCCTCAGACAACTTGGCAGCTTCTAAAGTCTTCTCCTCTAGCTTTTTCTCCAGATCAGCAAGCTTCTCCTTTAAGCCATTCACTAAAGCACTTACCGCCTGAGCATTGGAGTTGGCAAGGGAGACTTTATCTTCCAGCTCCTTGAGACGGGCTTCCTTCACCGCGTTCATAGCAATGTCCGCCTCCACAGCATTACAGTGATCAATGGTCTAAAATAGATAGTAAAAGAAAGAGTGAGTTAGAGAAGGAAAGTATGAAAGGTACCAGGGTCAAAAATGTCACATACCGCTAAAAATCGCCGCTTGATCATCTTAAGGTGGGTTAGGGTCTTGTACTTGGCCCTTGTCTCCAAAACAACAGGAAGCTTGCCGATAGCTTCCTCAATGTCATGCATTATATGCTCCGAAGCCAGGACCAACCTAGGACCATGCTTGGATAACCAGTAACCTCCAAGATCGGGCTTTGAAGACTGAAAATCCAAACGAAAAGCAAAGCTAATACAAAGGTAAATCCTAATATCCTTTACAAGAACACATTAAAAGAAAAAGCATACCTGAGAAAAGGAAGAGGAGAATAAGGAGACCTTAGAAGTCTTCGCCGGAATCATTTGTTGATCCGATTCGCCGGCTTGTGAAACTTGCTCCTGAAGAGGACCGTACGCCCTGGCCTTTTTCGAAGAAGGAGGGGTTTGGGCACCAGAGGTCGCAGGACGCTTTCCGTCCTTCTTGCTAAGCGCAGCGTTCGCCTTCTCCTGGGCGACCAGAGCTGCCTGAAGTCTTTGCCTCTCTGCAATAACATCTTTGGCATTAATTCTCCCCCTGCAAGAACAGGTTAATAAGGCGGATGAAAAAAGGCAGAATATACCTTCAAAAGCGTAGAAAGAATTGTAGCGGATCTCTCCATCTCGTATCATCGCTAGGGGTTCGCCAGACTTCATAATAGCCAAAGCTTGGTCATACGTCCAAAAGTTATGCTTGAGAGACCAAAGAATCCGTAGAGTATTCTTCTCCTTCTGGGTAAGGTAAAACTTCTGATTCGCCTTCTCTTTTGGTTTATAGTTCCATCTGGCAGGAAACCCGAGAGGTACGCCTTCCACTATCTTCACAAAGAAAAATATTTGCTCCCAACGATGGACGTTCGACATCTTACTATGAAAAGGCAAATACCCTTTCAATTTGGAAAAGGTAATATGACTTTCCACCCCACGTTTGGACATGGTGTGAAGAGTTCGGAAAATGCGAGGGCTCAGAATCAAGCCCAGATTCGCCGCCAAGTAAGTATCCAATATTAAGTCTAACCAACCGTTTGGGTGCAGTTGGCAAATAGGGATATAGAAAAATTCAAGAATGTCCCCAACCATCTTGGGGACCGGATAACTAAAGCCCCTTTCAACGTGGCTTTGATAGACTACGAAATAACCCCTAGAAGGGGACGCAGGTCTCTGATAAGTTGTAGGAACCAAGCAAGAAGCTGCTCGGAGCCAAGGGTATAGAGATTGAAGAGTTATCAGTATGGTAAAGCTAAAACTAGAAGAGGTCACCTCCATTTTAGGGGATTTTGCCCCTTTCTTTTTAGGAGCAGAAGAACTTGCTTTTTCTCTAGAGGTAAGGTTTTGGGCCTTCATGGTCGCAATGGGAATACGAAATGAAGAAGGCACCAAAGAAGAGTTTAAGTTCAAACTCGAGGTTCTCTCGGAAGAAGAAGTAGAAGATGAAAGAAGCATTCAAATAAACAAAAATTCAGGAAAGAATGGAGAGATTACAGTAGAAAGATGAACTTACATGAAAAATCGAAAGGTAGAGAGAGAGAGATTAAGCTTCTGTAGATGATTGAAGAAAATCGTAGAGAGCAAAAGTGAAGATGAAAGAAGTTGAAAGGAAAGCCTTTTCTATTTAGTGAAATGATTAAATAGTTTCGAAATCCGTGTCGAGAACTGCGACCTGTAGAAACGTCATTGGACTAGATAAAGGTGCCTGTCAGGTGCAATAAATGCTAATAGCATACGAAGAAGCTGATAAGTCCTAAAGAACTTAAAAGACCATTTAGGGGAGGCTTCTGATAACATCCGCCATGAAACATGAAGGACTAAGCTGGAGATATTCCCTAGCGAAGAGGGCTTAAAGGGAGAAAAGGCCCGCCTCCAAGATATATATGGTGTACAGATAAAGATACGGTGTAGTCTTGGGTATTCCTTCTTATGATCCGCCACACAGCTCATAGTTGGAAATACGGTGTCGTTCCGCGGGTCCTTACAAAGATCCGTCCGGTAAGAGAAGGAAGGGATCTGCCCCATATGGCGATTCGCCTTTAGAAGAAATGAACGACTATACGACGTAACTCATTAGTATTAAACTAGCATTAAAGATATCTCAAAACCTGCCAAAACCTGGAGGTTAGAAGAGAGAGTTAAATTGCATTAAAGAAGGATTACTCTTCATTAAAAGAGCATTAAGAGAAAGTTATTACAGTTATCACTCAAACCTGTATAAATACCCTTGTAACATGACAACAAAGGTACACTTACACACCCTTCTTAGCTTTGCTTTGTCATTACAGTTTATTCTCTTAAGAAGTTTACTAACTTAGGCATCGGAGTGCCCCCGACCGATCCCAATGGAGCCTCACAGGGACGCTCTACGGTGTTGCTAAATCTACACAATATCAAAAGTCGACCTCTGATTCTTCAGGTGGAGTAACACTTATCACTACAAGAAATTAGGTCTTTTATGACGCATAAAAATTGTCACGAAAACATGATTTTTCGTCACAATATATAATAGGTGACAAAATTTTGTCGTCACAGTAATCGTCACGGCAGGAGCATGATATTATGTATATATGACAAAAAAAAATTTTGTCATAATTAATTTAATTTTATATGACAAAAAGGAACATGTGTCACTATATTGTTTTCTTTTCGTGACACTTATTTTGTCATTATTATTGTAAATATTTCGTCATATAGACTTCATTTTGTCATTAATAGTAAACATTTAGATGACGTCAAAAAAATATTGTCATAAAAAATTATAGTTAAGGTGACAAATATCAATATAATTTTTTTTACTGACGTTGCAATTTTTGTCATGTAAGGTTAAATTTTGTCATGAAATGTAAATATTAAACTGACAAAATTCATATTTTGTGATCTAAATTTAGAATTAAGGTGACGAATCTATATATCTAAAAGAAATTGTAAATTTTTATTACATAATTATTATATTTATTGTCATTTTAACATTTAATTTGTCACTAAATCATATTAATTAGTGACAAATATATTGTCATTAAAGGTTCATTCTAGAGATAAAAATCATCATGGAAAATTATCTTATAATAGCAAAATTTTATTGTCATTTATTCAATATATAATGTGACATTACAATGAATCATTAGACAAATAATTTGCCGACAAAATGGACTATCCCAAAAAACATAGTGAAGATAAATTAATGAATGGAAAAACTTGCAAACATAATTTCCATAGAGTATTTTCCCATCAGATAACATCACAGTCAATGCTAATTTAAATTACTATTGGTATCCTTAGTCATAAAAATGTGAGAAAGGTAAAAGCAGCGCTCTTCTATACTTTAGCAACCCATCATTCAAAGGCACCTCATGTAAGGAGTTATGGATCGCTCCTTCCTCGCCTCGCCTTTGGGAGCCCTGGTGAGAAATTTCAAAAATATTAATTGAACCCTATAAAATCTATTCAAGTGTAAAATCAGATGCAAAATGCAATTTGAAACAATAATGAAAACTTGAAAACAGAATTAGAAAAACATTAATCATTCGAACCATGAAAACTGATATTATATATGTATGTATTGAATTGTAATACATGGGTTGTATTTCCTAAGTCGTGACAAGTATAAATAGCTAAACAGACAAGTTGATGATAGAATGTGCAAAAAGTGATATTAACCAAATTGACAGGAAACAAACGCAATGAATATAAACCAAATTCAGTGATTGCAAAAGGCTCCACAATAATGAACAAAGAAATAACCTCTATTTCATATATGTAAGCTTTATATTCTTCAGTTTTGGATTTCAGAACATAAGAAAGGCTAGATGTATCCTTGAAATTGAAAATGTAGCAAACAAATAATTTCAGGACTTCAATGTAGCAAAAGCAAATAAAAAAATCATAGTTGCAAGCAATCACGAAATTGAGAAATAAAAATATATGAAAGCAGTATCGAAGTTGCAGAAAATAGATAGAGGCCCGGAAAAGTTATAAACTATCTTCTTTTTGCTTATAAATTATCTACTGTTAAACATATTTAATTTGTTTTGGAAACTAAAAATTTGATTTCAAGACCAAATCATTAGTTATATGTTGCTTACTATTGCATAATCTCAATTGTACGTGATTATTTTTCCTTTGCAAGCACACGGGAAAAATGTGCAAACTGATGGTATTCATATGGAATTCACTTCTCCATAAGGCTTAATATTCTTTGAGTTTTCTTAACCAAAAGACTAGAAAGTAGAAAATCTAAAACTAGAAAGGCTAAGAAATACATATTCATTTGTTGAAGCTTTGGCTAAATCTATTTTACCCTTCTCGAATTCTATCCCGTTTACCCTATAAAGAAATGACACAGAAAAATAACCTGAACATAAGAAAAATAATTGACAAGAAAAAGAGAGAAAAATGGAAGAACGTACACATCTTAGCGGTGGAAAGTAAATACTGATTTAGCAGTATTCTCTTCAGATCGGACTTAAGCTAGCAAGAATAGAAAAATTGATGGATGGAAACCGACTGACCGAGGAAACCCCAAAAGTTTGAACGCAGATGGTTAAGAATCGAGATGAAAAAGAGAAATGAAATTTTATTTGAGAGAGAGAAAAAAACAGAGAAGGAAGATGATGCGCTTTGAAGGGAGGGGTGCAACAAGAACGTGCAAAGGTAGTTATTTTATGGCATGGTGTTTGTTGAAAGAGATAAGTTTCAAATTTAAGTTTAAATACAAATTTATATCTATCCTAAATAAAATCTTTTAAAGGTTTAATACATCAAGACTCTTTGAACTCACTCTAAAAGTTCAATTAACCCTCTAATTAATAAAATGTTTTTTCTCTCTTCAATTTGTTTAAAATAATCTATTTGTCACCTCAATTTTTTTAAAGTGGTCTATTTACTCTTTTGAATTTGTTTACATTAATACATTTACCGTTTGAACATATTTAAAGTCGTATACATTTCAATTTGTCTAAACCTTTAAAAAAAATTTAAAACTTACAAAATAAAGTCCTAATTCATCATTAATAGTTAAAAAAACTTAAACTTTTTTTATACTTTTATAGTGTTTTTATAGATTTAGAGACTTAATAATGACACTTTAAGTTCAAAAGGCCAATCAAATTTTTTGAACAAGTTTAAGCAATTAATATATTAAACGTTTAGTTTATCTCATATTAAAACGGAAATTTTACTAAACATAAATGTTTTAGTAATATATATATGCTAAAAAAAAGTTTAGTAACAGGAAGTATATATTAAATTAAATTGAAAATTTGAATAAATTAATATATTAATAAATGATAGTAATATTTTTTTTAAGAAGATAATATATCTTATACTATTAAATTAGAAATTTGTTACATAATTGAATTTAACATCATAAAATGTTCCTTTTAAAAAAAATCATAAAATGTTATAATTAAACATAAGGGTTAGCGTCACGTCCATTTAATATATATATGACAATATACGAATAACATCGTTATAGTAATAATAATATATGACACATTTTTATTAACCACCATTTCACTCTATTATTAATGATGGGCAAGAATTAACATAAAAATTATATTCTAAAACAGTATACATATTCATAAAAAATGTTCAAATAGATTATAAATAAATAAATAATTTCACAATATGACATCATATATTTTTGTCACATTATGACATATTACAATTGCCATTAACATATTATCTCCAATGATGAAAAACAGAATCGTCATTTATTAAAAATAATTTTTCAATGAAATTACTAAAATATATCCGTAATTATTATGGTGATGACTATTGATATATCGTCATAATAATATCCAAATACATGACAATATTTAAATAATATCACAAAAAATAATAATTAATAATAAAATTTTATTTGTCACCGTTTGTTTGAATTTAGCTATCATCAATAAAAGCGTCATAAAAAAGCATTTCTTACCATGACAATAAATTTGTCACTAATTATCATTATTTCGTTAAGAAATTTTTTTCCCTCCAAATTGATTTTGCTAAATTTTTCCTCGAAAACTATAGGTTACGATATTTAACATATTGTCATAAAATATATCTAATAGTGACGAATTGGTATATCAATGAAGACACTCTTAAAAATTGTCATGAGAAAGTAAAAACAGCGACAAAATATAAATTTTCGTCATGGTTAATTGATTATTGGTGACGAAATTATGTTCGTAGAAAAAAAAATCGTCATAAAAGGTCATATTTTTTGTAGTGTATAGTTCTTCATGTAAGCTGCCAGAAATCCGACTTTTAGTGGGGAAAAAATTGTGGGGAAAACTATTTCGCCACTAAATCATACAAATATGTGGCGGACAATAAAATTGCCACAAAAAATTAATTTTCAATGGGGAATTTCAGAATTCGTCATATAAAATGGTAAATTAGTGGGGAACACTGATATTCGCCACATTTAATGTTATATACTGTGGCGAATATCATAGTTCGCCATAAATAATATCATAGATTGTGGGGAATTATCAAATTCGCCACAAATAATGGTATATACTGTGGGAAAGATTTAATTCGCCACAAAAAAATAATGGGGAAAATAAAAATCGACACAAATGTTAAGACAACAGTGGGGATTTGAAAAATTCGCAACAAAAGAATATAAATTAATAAGGAATCATTTTATATTAAAAAATTTAAGTATAATTAATTAGTAATTAAATATTTGTGTTATCATTTTTAGTTATTTATTATATTTTTTAGTTATTAACAAATTAATTTATAAACTATAAAAATATAAATTTTTAGAATAGTAAAGTTTTAATTATATAATTTATCGACTTATTATATTTTTCATTTTTAATAAAAAAATTATGGGATATAAGGTGTTTAAATGTTATAAAATAATTGATTCTTTCAAAAAAAAATTTATTAAATTATACCTATTAATATATTTTCTAGTATATATATATATATATAATATGATATAAAAATATCTTATTTTATTTTTTCGTTTTGGGGGGAAAGTAAAACATATTCCCCCCAAATATATTAGTAGCTAGAAAACCTAATTCTATTTCCCTTCCCTTTTCTTCTCTCAATTTCTCTTCGTCTCTTTCATGTTCCGTTCTCGTCTCTGCTGCACGATTTGAAACTCGTACATGATCTGTTTCTTTGCTTCAGGTATGAAATTTTAAGCGACCCTTTTCTCCTCATTTGTAATCTATATCATTCTTATTTCAGATCTTTAATATTTGATTATGTCTAGATTTTTCTAATTAGGTTTTGTACGAATCATATTCTCTCTGGTTTCTTTTCCTTTCTTCATGTTCGTCAATCTCTCTTCCAAGTTCGACCACGAATAAAGTGGTGAGGGTAGCTTTTGTATTTTGTATTCTTTGTTGTTTTAGGAGATGGAAAGAATAGGGAGAAAAGTCTAACATGTTTTTTTTTGTGCTGAACAATCCCTTAATTTGCTTGCGTTAAATTTTCAAATTTTTTGGGCCTGGAAATGGTATCATTGTGTTATTTTTAACAGTGCAGTGGGAGAGTTTCCACCTAAGGTCTTTGTTGGTCACTCTGCTATACAAAGGAAAGGCTGCTCTTACTATGGAATCTCGGGTTCCTGGTATGTTACTTGCTTTATACATGTCTGATGTAAATTCATCTCATCATGATTTAATAGTCCAAATATTGTGTAGTAGGTTTTCTCATAATTAATGGTTTGTAATTAGGTAACTTTAGCTTCAAAAAAGAAGAAAGTACCCTGTGATATGCAAAAGGCAGAGAGGTTCAGAAGTGAGCTCCTTATATGAGGTGTGCTTTTAATTCCAATTATCTGGGGTTAAGGTACGGAACCAGAAGTACACAAATAATGCTCTGGTGCTTGGTGAAGGCATTTTTCACTTTCCATTTAATTTGAATTATGATTTAGATTTACTTCCGTGATGATTCTCTTGCAGTCTTTACATAAGATTTGATGTCCCCTGTAGGAAAATATTGAAAAAGAGCCTTGTATGATTTGCAAAATCAAAACTCAACCACGGTTGAGGGTTATGTGTGGTGCAATATGTGAACATAGATACTAGCTTGCATTTTTTTTGGGTTGGCCTACTCACGTTTCTCACATTTGGTATGATGCTTTAGGTGTTAATTTACATGCTTCAATCTCAATTCCTGAATAATTACACAATTCTCTCTTGAATCCTAATAGTTAATATGAGCTTATATTTATTTGTTCTTCGTGTTAGACTTCACTGCCATGTAATAGGCTTAATAGTGTCTCTGAACTCATTTGCCTTTTGACTCTTATACTAATAATAGTCAACATAAGGTATGGTGTTTGGTGTGACTGAAAAATCTACAAGGAAAGGCCCTATCAAAAGGGTTGCTAATCCATCTGTGCTCCTCTCCAAGATAATTACTCCGAAATGGTAGTTCGCAAGTCTATCTTTTTCTTGTTTAAATCTATTATTAATTTTTAGGCAAAACTATATTTTTGACCATGTTATTTTCTTAGCTAGAGATAGAAATGGAACTATCGCGCTGGTGCTTTTACTGTTCACACATGACCATATGCTTGCTGAAAGACACTACTACTATTCTCTTGGTCTTAATTTAATGCAAGATGAACCCAAGGTTCACTTCTGCAAACAAACTGTTAGTGATTTGCATTATTATCTGCAGATCTATGATAATCATCCTCTGCTCTATCTACTGCTGTAAGCTGATCTGCTGCACTCACAGTTGTGCCTTGTGGTTGTAATTCTCATATTCTAACATGCCCCTTAGGAAAATGCAGCAGAATTGCTTCTATTATCAGTTTGTTTCTGATATGTCCTGAGTCTTGTCAATTTGAAACTCCATTTCTTTCCCACTTAATTTTGATAAACGAATAATTTATTGAGCCAGTTGAAATTTTTACAAGGACTATTTTTTGAAAAAGAAAAATTCAACTGATAGTTGTTCGTCTTAAATATGTCGTTTGAATGTTGGATGGAAAGTCAATTTAGTACTTCAACTTAATCAAGTTTTGATATAAAAAAGTAAACTATATATTATTTGGTTTAACTATTATGGTTTATTTGTCTCCATAACAGCTCTACGGGAATCCTCTAACTGATTAATAGTGAGCAACCATTTGAAAAGCTAAGTAACTTAAATTATATACAGCTTGTCCATTAACTTAAATTATATGCTACCATGGCCATTATTAACTTAAAGTATATGAAGCATGGCCATTAATTTAAATTAGTTCTTGTGTCAATTATTTTGGAACTACCTATAATTGTTGGTTTTGTACTAAGTGAGCCAATTTTTTAAGTTTCATGTCATATATTAATGCATTTCACAAGTAGGAGCCTTCGAAGTGCACCTCGTAATTCTTATTATCTAAGCTCTATTTTTACATTGTTAATTAAGCATAAATCTAAGCTCTATTTATCATTCCACTGGCCAACTGCATTTCAGACAAGTAAGGTCCTTTTAAGGGGCCTGCATGCTTTATGTTATCCTTCTAACTTTTTTTGAATGCATAATCAAAATTATTTCCTCTGTTCTCTCGCAATAGCACTGTTGAAACACCTTTTTACATGATTTTGATTTGACAAAATTATTCATATTAATGATAAAAAAATATATTCTAACACATTAAATTTAAATGCTTTGATTTATTCACACTAATGTGTTTGTTCAATGTTGAGTTATTTGATTTATAAGACATTAAGTTAAATGGCCCCAAGGCCCATGAAAAAGAGTCAAGCTCAAGTCAATGGATCATAGCCTCACGGCCCAAGAAGACCAAAACGCAGTCGTACTGAGTAAAACGCAAGCCCAGCTTTGAGAAGGATCGAGAAGCCTTCGTCTAAATAGCTTCAAGATGAAGCTGCTGAGTTGAGCGACAAGATAGTCCAGTCAGCAGTTGACCTGAACAAACTTAAAGACAAAGTATTTCTACTTTGGGTAAAGCTCAGAGGACGCAGAAAGCTGTCTGGAAGACTTTACTATAAATGTGGAAACATTCTGGTTTTTCTGACGAAAAGCTGCTGAGCACTGCCGAAGACAGAAGATACAAGAATATTATTGGCCGAGGACGCTGAGCACGTACCGAGTGAAAACAACAGGAAGCCGTTTCCCTCCAACGGTTATTTCGAAATTCGAAATCACCGGTGCTTCAAGTGTCACTATAAATAGGCCTCTCAAATGCTTCATTCGATGCAGATCTTCAATTAAGTCGAAACGCTGACCAAATTGTTACTTGAAGTTCTGTGAGAAAAACAAAGTAAATCTTACACCAATTCCAATTCTGTGTAAAAGTCTAGAGTGATCTAAATCATCTAAAGTGTCTTAGCAATTGTTGTTTAGGACAAAAACACTTATCATTTCTAGAAGAATAGAAAGGAGAAGCTGGGTACTCGGTTATAGTACTCAGCGGTAGAAATAGGAGTGAGTAGAGGTATAGAGGAAGGTACTCTTGTATACTCACCTTTCTATTGTAAATGGTTTGTGCTCTACCTTTAAAGAGCTCAGTAAAGGATTCAAAAAGCTCGGAAGGATTTTCAGGGACTGGACGTAGGCGAAGAGGCCGAACTAGGATACGTCTGCTGAGTAATATCCTTCTAACCCTTATCTCCCTTAACTATTGCTTGCTATAACACTGCCTAGTTAAACGCTAAAATGAACACAAGCTGAGTTGAGTGAACTGGGAAGCTGAGTTCAGGAATAGACTCAAAGTGCTATCTTCTAACTCAATGATAGATTAAGTCTTAGTCACCTGTTGACTAAGTCTGTATCTAAAACTTACTCAGTCTCACAGTGCGAAAAGACTTCGAGAAAGTCTAAGTTCGAAATTAACAGTCAGCCATACGAGAAAATATTAAAATAGTTCCTAACCCCCCCCCCCCCCCACCCTTGGAACTAATATTGTCACGTTATACGGGACCAACAAGCACAACATAACCCATTGCGTTGTCTCTGTTTTCTCTTCTTAACAGCATATATCTCTTTTTTATCACTAGACTGTTGACTGCTATCCTGTTACTTGCACTGCTGCTAATAAATTGTGCAGTAAGATTTTATATGTTTAAATTTCCATATGTAAAGTAACAATTGTTTTCTTGTGTATATAAAGTTAACAATTTGTAAGCTTGAGTTTATATGTTATAAACCTTGAACTTTTATGTTTAAGTTAATATTTTTATTCTTCAACTTTTAATTATTGTATTGTTTTCACAGGTCATCCAGACAAGAACAACTTTTGAGAAATTCTATTTTGCAAATGATGATCAATCGATGCATGAACTTGTTATGTTGATAGTTTGTAATCAATATACTTTGCCCCATTTTAATTAATGCCTTAGCATAACAACACAATTTTTCATTAGGTTGATAGTTTGTAATGGATATAACTTATAACATATATTGTTATGGATAAGTACTTTTCTAGATTACTATTTAATCTTATAATTATTTTATAGCAATAATTAGTTACCATTTTAATTTTATAATTTAAAGGATATTTTAATAGTAACTTTTTCTATTAAATATATATTTTCAATAGTGAATTCAATTTTAAATAAAAAAAATTGTGCGAATTTTGGCCACTAAGCCCTTTATGGCAAATCAAATTTTCACAATGGAAATGTGACATAATATATCTTAATGGCAAAAAAAATTAATTTGCCACAAATAGTCAACATTTAGTGGAAAATCAAGATTGCCACAAAAGATATTCTAATGTGGCAAAAATGAATCGCCAAAAAACACATGTCTATTATGGTGTTATTTTTTGTCACAATAAATCTACTTTCTGTGGCATTAGTTAACGCCACAAAAGAGAGGCTTTTGTGGCGTTCAAGCTTGCCACATTAGATCCATATTTGTGGCGAATATTTGCGCCACAAAATATTGTTATTCAGTGGCGGTATTATTTCGACACAATAGGCTACCGTTTGTGGTGAAGTATATTTTGCTACTAAATAATATCTATTTGTTGCAAACTATCTTTTTTGCCACTAAATCCTTTAGTGTCCCGTTCCTAGTGGCTAAGTTAATATTCGCCACAAAAGGCTATAATGGCAAAATTTTAGCATTTTGTTGCAAAATATTTCCCCACAAAAAATCATTTTTCTTGTAGTGCACACCCTGAATGTCTTGGCTCTGCTAGATAATCTACACAACAACTATTTGTCACTGCAGTTGTTTATAAAAACCAGTCATGCTCCTACCGAGGATATCATCATCTAGTCTCCTACATTACAGTGAAAAGCATTCAGTTTACAACTCAAGCCCATGTAAAATTCATAAATCAGAGACATGATTCCAACATATCAGTGCTATTGAAGGGATCATATACAAAAACCATGTATGCATAGTAACAGTGGGGCAATCAATTGCATTGAACACAAATGGAGAAAGGAAACATAATATATAGATCAATCAATCAAACAAAAATGAAAATTATAAATGATAGAAAAGCAACTAAGCCATAACTTCTTGATTCGAACAATCTATTTTTTAACTTCTCCATTTGTATAGTCATTGGTGGCTTAACCTCATTTTTAGAGCATTTTGTTTTCTCTATTTGTCCTTGTCTCTTATTGACTTAAAAAAAAGAATAGTTGGAAGCCTTTTCTATAATTTCAGAAAAATCAATTGTTTAATTAATTCCTAACAATGTCAAAATATTCATAAATCACAAACATATCCCTTTTATTCCTATATTTTCTTGTCAAACGAACATATCATCATCATTAGAGAGAATAAAACCATAGGATAATTAAGCAACTGAAATCTAAATGACAAAAAAAGTAGCAAAAGTATGATAATCATTTCATTACCAAACGAAACCACAACTATATATACCACCACTATAGGTACATTCAATGTAGGAAAAAAGTAGTAGAAAATCGCATATATTAAAAACCAAACAATTGTAGTAAAAAGATTACATGAATTAACCATTTAAGAGCTAATTAGCCTAATATGGAAGAGGGAAACATCAGAACATTAGAAATAAATGGGAAGAACAATATATATGTCAACCTAGAAATGAGCTTACCACACACATTTATATCATATGGGATAAATACTACTTTGTCATCAGATAAAAAAAAAAATATAAAGGTTAAATATATGATACTATTGTCCATAAATTGTAATAGCTTGCATATGTAAAATAAATTTAATCTCAATTTTCTTTATCCATGGAAGGTTAAAATGGTATTTTTTTGAAAGATCAATGAATCTCTTTACCTCTTAAAAGCATGAAATGTAGGACCAAAAGCAAAAAAAGTGAACTTTATTAAGAGTTCGAGGTTGAAGGTATGTTTTATTATTCTCCTTTAGGGGCGGATCTAGGGGGGTAAGGGAGGGTCTCCCGACCCTCCGACCATCCGGAACACCCTTGACGAATAGTGGTTCAGTCCCGAGAAGCCCCCCAAAATAGTTAAAATTAATACTTATAATGTACAATGTAATTATATAACATAAAACTAAGTTTGCATAGTTGGTTGTAGTGATAATTAAAGACATCCCTACATCCAAGGTCTTGTGTTCAAATCTCCCTCTCATCACTTTTTATCTCATTTTAATTTTTCCCTTAAACCTCATTCTCCTTTAAAAATATCAATATTAAATTATTCATTAAATTGTTTTGTGTTCAAATCTCTCTCTCTTCACTTTTTATCTCATTTTAATTTTTCCCTTAAACCTCATTCTCCTTTAAAAATATCAATATTAAATATCATTTTTAATCATTATTAACCTCATTCTCCTTTATTATTTTTAATTATATTTTTTAGTTACAAAATTCATGACCGAGAAAACAATTTGATTAATTGACCAAACTTGTCAACGTTAGGGATAAAATTGCTCTTGGCTGCCAATATTAAGGGTAAAATTGCACCATTTTATACGTTAGAGGTAAAATTTTTCTTAGGTGTAAACATTAGAGTATTTTTGCACCTTATCCTTACTTCATATTGAATCTCAGTTGTTTTGTACTTTAATTTTTCCAATTATGATCAAATTTACCCTTATATTATCAAAAATTTGAAAATTTCGATTTGACTACTATGAATCAAAGCCTTAAGTCGTTATTAAAAAAAAATCTTCATGCAATTAAGCCCCTCCGAACCTTGAGCTCTGGCTCCGCCACTGCCTTTACTTGCCAAATTTTTTTAGCAAAATCATTAACACGCAAAAGAGCAAGGAACCTATGGATAGAATGATGAGTAAAAACCATAATAGACCACAAGGAAAAAAAACTCCCATCATATACATTCAGTCTATACAAATGGAATTTTTTATTCATAGCTATACTTTTCCAAAATTAATTCCCTACATTAGTATCTTTTTCACCTAATCCCCTACAAATGTATTTCAGATTTTGCCTCTGAATTTACTCATATAGTTAAATTATTTAAGAAAACGAAATAATTTAGGTTTACACTGGTTAAGAATTAAAATTAAATTTGATATTACATTTCAAGAGCAAAATTAACTAAAAATGTAGTTCCAAGTAAAATAATTAACTATGGATAGATTCAACAAAAACCCCTTGGAAGTTGTTATTAAATGGTGACTAATAAGATAAAACGAAATAAGTTGTGCATATATAAAAAGAATAATATGTAAAACTGAATCACGTAAAAGTAAAAATGATTCAAAGGTTTTTTTATTAACTCTGATTAAATAGTAAGTAGCTTACCATAATTATTAGAAAGGGCAAACCAAATTCCTTCTCATCAACCTCAATTTGCCTTTAACGGTTTGAGCTTTCGCATGAGCTTTAATTCTCAATTCATCAAGATATTTCTTAAAACAAAACAAAAATTACTGTAAAATAAATCTCCAATCAAATATTTAAAATTTTAGACTTCTAATTAGTGTATTATGTAGTTGAGGAAAACTTTCTGATGTATGGCATGAGCCTTATTTCTCTTTAAATTCCTTTTTTCAAGGTTTATACAGTTTTGAAAACAAATAAGGTCAGGTTTATACAATTTTGAAAACAACTGTAAGGTCTTATTTAGTTACAGTAAACTTTCCATGTCTAATACTCAATCATTAGACAATGTTCAATTATAAGACCAAAATTGATGATGTTTAAAGGAATTAATAAAGTGAAAGTAGTAAAATCAATGTACCTGTTTCTCATGAACAAACTATGTTTAGTCTCTTAGATATCAAGAAACATAGAAATACACTTAAGTTTGACTCCTAAGAAGTTCATGGTTACCAAATGCAATGACCTGAATGGTCAAATGATGTGAACATAAAGAAAAAAAATCAATTGAATAAAAAAACAATTAAAAATAGAGGTATCCTCACCTGCTAATCTTCGGTTAGGAAGTGTAAAGGAAAATAGACAAGTCTAGGCGCAGCGGAATAATAAAATTTTATCTATTTCCCTTTTTTAAGATCTGTTAATTGTTATTTCATATAAAGAGGGATATAATGAAATACCTTTTCTGAAGAACTATCTACACTTGCAAACGAAGTGCCCACAACTCTTAATCCGTGTATCACGAACAACAAAAGAAACAACACAGAAAAGAAAGACGATTAACAATCAACTTTAATAATAGCAATCACAATGATTACCTCTAACAGAAATCGATAAGAGATCAAAGAGAGAGTAAGAAAGATTGTAATTAGCCGAGACGGTTTCGGAACGGTTCCTCTTGCCTCCTTCTTGTGTTAGTCGAATTTTGGGGGTTAGGGTGTCTATTTATAAACTTCTCAAAACCCTAATCCCAGTTGTGTTAGGTAATTAAATAATTAGAATCTTATTCGGAATAGGATTACTAATTAGATAATTAAATAAACACTTTATTATTATCTAAATAATAATTAATTATATCTAGATAATCATTATTAATCAAATTAATAATTTAATTATTGTTAAGGATAATTAATTAGAGTTTCAATCACATTAAAGCTTCTAATTAATATTATGGTAAAAACACACCAAGTAATGGTACTTTGTCAAAAACAAAGTAACCATAGAAGGCACCTTAATATTATGAGATAATCCTTTAATTTAATTTATAATCATAATCTAATTACAATTATTAAATTAAATTAATTATCCCTAATATAATTACAAATTTCGGCCCACTATGTTAGTGTCTCACTCATTACATTTTCGTCCTCTGGTTCCAAGTCCCATATGTGACCCATTAGGTTCTTTATTGCCACTAGCCATATATATCCTTTGAGATTAATTCATCACGATTAATTCAACATATATATAACGGAATACCGTCGCGAGCTGTTACTAGCAGAACCTATGATATTCCCCCAGAGCAATTAAGAAGTCAAGTTGATAACTGACGTTAACCTTTCCACATTAGGTACAATATAATACGATCCTTCATCAACTATATCATGTCGGTCAATTCCTTATAACCATGGAACGTGTCAAGGTTACATATAACGAAGAGTCCGGTTTTACTCGTACAGGTTGAATTCACTCTGAAAGATAAGTTAAGTGAAATGTCCATTTCTACTCTTAACTCTATCACCTTGCAAGGATTTCAGTTAATTCTCCACAAGCTGCCATTTGGATATATCTCCCACTTATCGGGAGTGACGAATGCTCAATCCGACATTAACTATCATGCAATTACTTTGTATGATACCCAACCCTGCTCTCACACACCCTAGGCTCTCACCTGTTGGATCGTGCTCGAAAAGAATCAAAGCACCAAACTCCATAATCCAGAATCACTAATTAACGAATGTTTGAGTCTGAGGATTAGTTATACCTACTAATACCAATGAGATGAACAGTTGACACATTAGATAAATCAATCCATACTGTTATCTTAAGTCGGGTCCCAATCCTAATGAACTCATTCACTGGATCCATGTAACTGTCTAGATATTTGAATATCTAAAGCTTGTGAGATCAGCTTTCTGTCTCGATAAAAAACACTGTTACATGCAAGTCTCAACAGTAATATGCCAACCCCTATAACATATTACTTGACTTGGGTTGGTTTTAAGTCTATTGGTCTATTATAAAGTATAGTCTCACTTCATGCTTGTATGAACACTTTATAACTACTTAAATAAACTTAGGATTACTTTCTTTATGAAAGATTTGTGCCTTTATATGTAGTTACATTTTAATGCTATATATCTGATTAAACAAATGATTAAATAAACAATTTATTCATTAATATTTATATCCTAAAACAATTGTCTTTAGGACACTAAACTCCAACATTCTCCCACTTGGACTAAAGCCAGTTGTTTCTGAAAATATTCCCATAAGAGTTCGCATGATGATCATGAACCTTTTGGGGTAATGCATTCTTTTAAATGGATCTATAAGATTGTGCCTTAGTGGGCACTCTTTTTAATTCTCACATCTACTCTTGTTGTTATCTCTCGGAAGAGATAGTAATGACTGAGGTAGTGTTTGGACGTATTATGAGACTACGGGCCCTTAGCAAGAGCAATAGCCCTATTGTTAATCTCATTAACAATGTCAGGTACCACGCCTAGTTCATTAATGAACTCGCATTCCAAACTTCCTTTTAGCTGCTTCTAAAGCTGCTACATATATATACTCTGATTTAATCTTTGGCTCGGCTACGGTTTCCTGCTCAGAACTATTCCTGCTAACCGTACCTCTTTCAGAATAAACTTGTATTCTGCAAGATCATCTTTATCTATTTGATGACTTGTATCTGAAAGTGTCCAACTTTCAAATTTCATCTCCATATAGCCGGAACATATCTTAAGTTATTTTAAATACTTTAGAATGTTCTTGACAACAAGCCAGTGACTATCACTCGGATTGACCTATAATCGACTTTGTCATGCTTAAAGCAAAATGATGTTAGGTCTTAGTGCAAAACGCTTTGAGCACTTTGTCAACGTATTTAGATTGGGAGGGGTCAAGCAGTCTTCTCAATCTATCTCCATAGATCTTAATCCTTAAGATATAAGCTGCTTCTCCTAAGTCTATTATGGAGAATTTTATCCGATAACCAAATTTTTCACCGATTGCAATATAGCTACGTCGTTCCCATTAGTAGAATATCATCGACGTATAATACTAAGTAAATGACCAAGCTCCCACTAGTTTACATGTAAAGGCTCATACGAGCTCCCACTAGCTTACATGTATAGGTTTACAAGAGCCTTCTCATAAGTCCTAGGTTTATCGTCTAACACGTGAACCTCTTCGCCGTCTCCCACTAGAAATCCAAATCTCTTTGGGATTTCATTGGCTCCCACTAGAAATCCAAATCTCTTTGGGATTTGATGAACTCGACCAGACCTATGAGTTAGTAATGTCATTAGTGTCTCATCTTGTGAGACAGATTCGGGTTCCACCATCGCTTCCGCTATTTCAGCCAATCCTTCTTATTGAACTTCTTCAAGTTCAATCACGCTCTCTACTTGTGTTTCTAGAAGAAACTATTTCTCTTGAAATATAGCATGTTTGGATACTAATACTTTCGATCATCCGAATGATAGAAGTAATATCCTGCTGTTTCTTTCGGAATTCCAATGAAGAAATATTTATCAGATTTAGGGTCTAACTTAATCTGATGCTATGTCTTTAGCATGTGCTGAACACCCCTAAATTCTCATGAAAGAGAAACCGGGTTTCTTTTCCAATTAACAATTCAAATGGAATAGAAGGCGGTTTTGTGGATACTCGGTTCAAGGTAAATAAGACGGTTTCTAGGGCGTAGCCTTAGAACATCTTTGGAAGAGAGGTTGTGCTCATCATGGATCGTACTATATCTAATAGAGTACAGTTTCTCCTTTCAGATACTTCGTGGTGTATACGGAGGAATCCATTATGAGCGAATCCTATATTCAATTTAGATAATTCAGAAAATCATTAGAAAGATATTCTCCACGACGATCTAATCGAAGCACTATGATATTCTTTCTTGTTTGATTTACTACTTCATTCTTGAATCATTTGAACTTTCTCAAAAGATTCTAACTTATGCTTCATCAAGCAGATGAATCAATATCTGGTATGATCATCTTATGAAGCTAATGAAGTGACTGAAACTTTTCTCTTGCTTATGTTGATGTATGACTACATACATCTGAATGCACTAGTCTTAGAGTGTATGGTACACGTTCTCCTTTATTGCTAAAGGGTGTCTTTGTCATTTTTCCTTTAAACAAGACTTACATGTGCTCATTGATTCAAAATCAACTGAGTCTATAAGCCCATCTTAATGTAGCTTAGACATGAGTTTCTTACTTATATGCCCTAGGTGACATTACCACAAGTAAGTTGAATTATCTATCTTTTAATTCCAAATGTAAAAGCACCATCCTGACTCTTCTTCTGGAGAGAGTCTAAGTACTTCTTACAGTTCCTCTTTCAATTCCCTTCTTTACCATATTGGTGGCATTCCCATCTTGCTTTTATTGATTTGGGTTTAATGCATTTGTTCTTCTTGGAATCTTTAGAATTAGGAAACATCCTTTTCTCTCGTGAGATCCCTCAATAGCAAGTGCTTACATCACTTTCTTAAGATTTGGGCTCAACCGACTTGAGCATATTCAAGAGCTCTTCTAGAGAGGTCTCTGAGTTTATTCATCTGGCAGTTCGTGATGAACTTATGAATAAATCTCTGGGAGGGATTGCAGAACTAACTCGACACTTAATTCATTATCCATCATAAATCCAATACTAGAAAGCTTTGGTGATGTAGTCAATCATCTTGACATAAAGTGCCACAACAGAAGAACCTTCTTGCATCTTGGAGCGAAACAATCATCGCTATCTCATAGCGTTCGCATTTGAGTCTGTTTCTCAAAACACCTCCTCCAAGTGCATAACCATAGAATATGCATCCATGTTCTTATATTGCCTTTGTAACTCTAGTGCCATAGCTGCAAGTATGATACATCCCGTACGTTCGTCATCTGATTGGTGCTTCTGGTAAACATCGATCTTCTTAACAGGAGCATCATCAACAAGGAAATTGAGTATCGGTGTATCTTAATACATACCCAATCTTTTCGAACTTCAAAACAATTTTGACGATGGGTATCATTGTATCTTAATACATACCCAATCATTTCGAACTTCAAAACAATTTTGAGTTTGCCAAAATAGTTAGTGAATTTTGAACTATTCAATTTGTTATCGGTTAAAATATTATGTAGATCCATTTTAGATATGATGATTCAGAGTATTTACTTTAACTTGGGAGTGAGATAGAGTGATGGATGTTATTCATTTATTTAATTCATTTACAATTTAAATACGTAGGACTTTATTTGTTTTTAAATTGCTCCCACTATTTTACCAAATTAATAACCCTCTATATTAATTCGAAGAATCTTATACAAACTCTTTAGTGAGCTAGGATCATATCTTGTGAAGCTTACCTTGAATGACTCAAACAAGTTCACTCCCTTTAATAGGTAGATTCATATAATCAATCACATCAACTATGTGATTCTTAGGTTGTTGGGTTACTAACCACATTAGTAACTAATATGTTTTAATATTAATCCCAACCATTGATGTAGATTGAAATCGACTGAAGGTTTTAATCGTAAACCAACAAAGAATACAATCTTCTCTAGCTAAACTAGAAGGTTGAATAAACCCAAATGGATAGAAATCCTTGCTCCAATGGAGGCTTAAGTTTTAATTCATCAAAAGTTAGGAAACATTACAAAGAGGAGGGTTTAAATACTCCCCAAAATAACAAGAGAAAAGACCAAAAACCCATGAATAGGGTTTTGGGCAAAACATGTTCATAAGGGTAGGATAGATAAGGAGAGAGTTCATGGTAGTTTAGTAATAAGGGGTTGGTGGCAAAACAGTAAATAAACACCAACAGTAATGGTCCCCCTCTTGGCAAGAACTTGGGGGAGAAGTATCCTCCCAGCAGAGTACGCCCCAAGGATTACGCCCCGCGTATTTGAGTCTCTGAACTTGGGGACGCTAGATGATGTTCCTTACATGTGGCGTCTAAGAGACTACGCCCCGCGTAGTTAGACTCCTGCGGGTTGGACTCCACGCGTGGCGTCCAAGGCGTACGCCCCGCATATGTGACCTCCTGAGATGATTCTCGCTCAGAGTTGCTACCCACGCCCCGCGTACTGGTCGGGACGCCCCGCGTACTGGTCGGGACGCCCCGCGTCCCTGAGTTTCCTGACACTCCTGAGATGACGGGGCTCGCCACGCTTCGCGTCTTGCTAGGTACTCCCCCCGCATGCTCTATTGATGGCCTTGGCTCTCGCCTTCCTTTGGTGGATTCTCCCATATTCCGCCTTGATCCGGATTTGGGCTTAGTGAAAGGATGCCCTCATCTCCCAACCATATTGCCCAATAGCTTTAAATAATCCAGACGACTCGCCCAATTACTCTCAGCCACTTTAAGTCATTAACCTTATATATTCGTGAAAACATTTTTCGATAATTCAGGTGTTATCCATAAGACCCCAAGCCCTGAGACTCTCAGTCGCCCAAAGGCCCCCAGATACTGCCGGCTGAATTATAATATTAGGGGGGCAATTGATTTTATAACTTGCTTATTGACTTAACTTTTGTTTAGCGAGGGATTTTTATTTTAAGCCTCATAATCTAACCTAATCTTGATTTGCTTTAGCATACATCAGACACATACAATTTACATTGGTGGTTATGGACATATCATCTAAATTATTCCGTCGAGCCAGAAAATGAATAAAAGGTCACCCTAGGGTAAATACTAACTATTACATATTTATCCTTCAGGTCTTCCGTCTTTTCTTGGCGCCTTGATTTACAACAATATTTAATTTCTATACTACTTTAGAATACTTCAACTAATTTGAAGGGATTTAGGTGAGAAGATAAATACAATAGAGAGTAGATAAGACAGGGCACGCAGACCCTATTTTCCAAAAATACCAAAAGATTAAATAACAATTACATAGGGGTCTAAATATGTCCATAACATCAAACATGCAAAGACTCAATTAAATAAATTTAATTGGTTGATTACATAAACTATTTATGTAATATTTTAGTTAATCAAATTAACCCTTAAATTAATTTTACTATCAATTTAGTCTTTTAATTAACTTTACTATCAAATTAACCTTTTAATTAAATTTTGTATCATTTATATTTTATTCTAATTAAAATATATCAAATATAAACTTAATTAGACACTCAAGATATAACTATACAAAATATTAATAATTTGTGTTCAATTATTTTACCAAAATTATTTAACGTGTTTAATTCAACCGTACCCCATACAAATAATTAAACATCAAATAACTTTGAAAAAATCAATTACAAAACACAAAACTTTTAAGACGAGAGATTATTAAATTATTGTGTTTAACTATTTTACCGAAATTGTTTTAACGTGTTTAACTAATATATTGAATATAATTATTAAGCACAAAACGGTTTGCGAAATCAAATTAAAACACACATAATTACCATATCCATTTATTAATTATAATAGTTATAAATTAACAAACTCATATGGACTGATTCGTTGTTCCAAACTTTTAATTTTATATCAATGAAATAGTTCGCCTAATTAACCGTATCAAATAACTTTAATTAGACAACTCAATTCAATATATACAAGTTTAAAATAGACAACGATCAAAACATATGGATCAATTAATTTTATATATATATCAATTTTTCGTTTTCTGAAAACCAAAACATTTAGAAAAACAGAAAATAAACGTGACGGGGACGAAAACCGGGTTTGTCCCTGTCGCGGATCACATCCGCAACGTTTGGCGGCATTGCTGCCAAAAGGCAGCAATTGCCGCCCAAACGACAACAGAGAGTTGGAGTCCAACTCTCTTTAAAGAGTTGGACCCAACGGAAGAAAATCTGCTGTCCCCAACTATATGTCCCCTTATCTGTTCTCCATTCATCTCATGACATGTGTCCAATTTTATCCTAATCATATTTCACCTGTTAACCTTTAATTAATTAACTTTTTTTTACTAAATACCAAATTATAGCAAGCATCAATCGTGCTTTCCACTTTTTGCTATGTACCAAATCCAAGGAAAACCTCCCACCACCTGACCTTGATTTCTTTCTTTCTGGCACTGAAATATACCTTTTATAAATACTTATTTTCATCATGTTAATGTTATTGTTCTTTGTTAATCTTAATTTTTCAAGTCTTTAACACCATCAAAGCTTTAAAAACCTCATCCTCTTGTGCAAAGTTGCAGAATTCCCCAATTTCTAATTGGGGAAAAACTCTCATCACCATTGATAATATTATTCTTGGTATTGTTGTATTCTTCGAGAAATTAGAGTCCAACGCCGGTACCAGAGACAATATCTGCTTTCCCTCCATTATGTTTTCCGATGAGATTAAATTTATGAAAGATGAAACAACAGTAAAAAAAATAGTAGGAAGAAGAAGAGGTGGGATTTTTTTGAACTGAAACTCACCGGAAAATTCAGTGGAGGATTGTTCAGTGGATTTATGATGATTCCATGAAAGAAATGGGAAGAACGAACTCTGTTTTTCTTTTAAGAAGAAAGAACTCTGTTAATCAGAGAGAAATGGGAAGAAAAATACATTCTTAGAGTTAATTAGAGGTTAAAAGAGTTAAATTGTGCGGAAGATGATTAGGATAAAATTGGACACATGTCATGAGATGAATGGGGGACAGATAAAGGGACATATAGTTGGGGACAGCAGATTTTCTTCCGGACCCAACTCTCCATAATATACTGATATAATTTTTTTTTATTTCTTTTAATTAAATCAAAAACTATTCTTTTAATTAAATCAAAAACTATTCTTTAATCAAAACTATTCTGTTTAAAAAGAATAAAACTTTCGAATTTTTATTATTATATATATATATTATAAAACTATTTTATATTTATATATATAACCTTTTCTAAATATATATTAAAATCAATCTATTCTAACCGTTTCGTTTAAATCATTAACTAAATCAAATTTTCAAAGATTAATCCTTTTAACGATTCAAAGTGTTAAAACCCTTAATCCACAAAACACGTATATCACATATACAAACATCGTTTTAATCAACCGTTTAATTCTACAAACCCCTTTGTTAATTAACCGAATCATAAAACATCTTAATCTCATCTTAACCGTTTAATATTTTCAATCAAATTAAAATTAATTCCAGAATCATAATTTTAATTATCAAATAAATGAAAACTCCATTTATCTTTAGATTAATTAACCAAATCAAATTTATTAATTAACCTAACAATAAATCTATTCAATCTGATTGAAAAACCCTTTTATTTACATATATGAAATAACAGATTAACCTGACTCTGATACCAATGAAGGAAAATAGACAAGCTTAGGCGCAGCGGAATAATAAAATTTTATCTATTTTATTTATTTTCCTTTTCCAAGATCTGTTAATTGTTATTTCATATAAAGAGGGATATAATGAAATACCTTTTCTGAAGAACTATCTACAGTTGTAAACAAAGTGCCCACAACTCTTAATCTGTGTATCACGAACAACAAAAGAAACAACACAGAAAAGAAAGACGATTAGCAATCAACCTTAATAATAGCAATCGCAATGATTGCCTCTAATAGAAATCGATACGAGATCAAAGAGAGAGTAAGAAATATTGTAATTAGCTGAGACGGTTTCGGAACGGTTCCTCTTGCCTCCTTCTTGTGTTAGTCGAGTTTTAGGGGTTAGGTAGGGTGTCTATTTATAAACTTCTCAAAACCCTAATCCCAGTTGTCTATTAAATAAACACTTTATTATTATCTAAATAATAATTAATTATATCTAGATAATCATTATTAATCAAATTAATAATTTAATTATTGTTAGGGATAATTAATTAGAGTTTCAATCACATTAAAGCTTCTAATTAATATTATCAGATAATCCCTTAATTTAATTTATAATCATAATCTAATTACAATTATTAAATCAAATTAATTATCCCTAATATAATTACAAATTTCGGCCCACTATGTTAGTGTCTCACTAATTACATTTTTGTCCTCTGGTTTCAAGTCTCATATGCGACCCATTAGGTTCTTTATTGCAACTAGCCGTATATATCCTTTGAGATTAATTCATCATGATTAATTCAACATATATATAACGGAATACCGTCGCGAGCTGTTACTAGCAGAACCTATGATATTCCCCCAGAGCAATTAAGAAGTCAGGTTGATAACTGACGTTAACCTTTTCATATTAGGTACAATATAATACGATCCTTCATCAACTATATCATGTCGGTCAATTCCTTATAACCATGGAACGAAGAGTCCGGTTTTACTCGTACAGGTTGAATTCACTCTGAAAGATAAGTTAAGTGAAATCTCCCACTTATCGGGAGTGACGAATGCTCAATCTGACATTAACTATCCTGCAATTACTTTGTGTGATATCCAACCCTGCTCTCACACACCCCATGCTCTCACCTGTTGGATCGTGCTCGCACAGAATCAAAGCACCAAACTCCATAATCCAGAATCACTAATTAACGAATGTTTGAGTCTGAGGATTAGTTATACCTACTAATACCAATGAGATGAACAGTTGACACATTAGATAAATCAATCCATACTGTTATCTCAAGTCGGGTCCCAATCCTAATGAACTCATTCACTGGATCCATGTAACTGTCTAGATATCTGAATATCTAAAGCTTGTGAGATCAGCTTTCTGTCTCGATAGAAAACACTGTTACATGCAAGTCTCAACAGTAATATGCCAACCCCTATAACATATTACTTGACTTGGGTTGGTTTTAAGTCTATTGGTCTATTATAAAGTATAGTCACACTTCATGTTTGTATGAACACTTTATAACTACTTAAATAAACTTAGGATTACTTTCTTTATGAAAGATTTGTGCCTTTATATATAGTTACATTTTAATGCTATATATCTGATTAAACAAATGATTAAATAAACAATTTATTCATTAATATTTATATCCTAAAATAATTGTCTTTAGGACACTAAAGACCAACAAAGTGTTGTGGGCATCTTCGATATGCATAAATACTAGGAACCTCATTACCAAAAGGGTATAGATGGAGAAAAATAGACAAATAATAAAAAAAATGGTGGAAGAACTCAACAAATTAAACATGTTGTGTAGCAAAACCATATAAAGATAGAGAATTTTACTCGTAAGAAGGACTCGGCCTGCAATTCACAATAGATGGCAATCACACAACAGGGTCCAAAAATGATGTTGGAACTTCATTGAGCTACAATCGTAATATATAATGAATCAAAACTCAATTCCAATATTCAGTGGAAAGTTAAGCATCTATAAACATACAACAATTAGATCATGTAGATTTTAACAAACAATGAACAACAATTTTAATCAGTTTTACATGAGTAATATATCCAAACTCTATCATGTGAATGATAATTTTCTTTTATATGAGTGGCTGAAATATTCCTATAGGATCAGTGGAGAATTGAGTCTTTCTACACTGATAAATAGCAATCCCAATAGTATGTGATATTCACCATTTCATTTATCAACAATGACTTCTTCTACTTGCTTCTGTTTTCCTTACTAATATTTTTCACATCAAAACAATTTTAATAGGGAAGAAAATAAACAGTGAAAAATTTCTGAAATCTCAAAGAAAAATTGCAATAATATAAACCATAGAGTTTGAAAAGAAACATTAACCTTAAAAGTTGCCAGATAAACATATGCCCAAAGTTATCCAAACTATTCTCTCCCTTAAGATCGCCAACTGTCCTTGAGAAAAAAATATGAGAGAACATAAGCAAATGAAAATAACAAAAAGGAGAGAGGAAGAGACATTGACAGAAGGAAAAGGAGAGGAAGAGGAGATCGAAATGCAAGAATTAAAGGAAGCAGTGACTCACTGGAGACTTGAGGAGAAGCCACGGTACCATGGTTAGTCTAGGATTTCACTGTATCCATATGAGAGAGAGAGAGAGAGGGACATAAAGAAACCATGCATAAACTAAAAAATGTACAAAAAAACCCCTCTTAAATCCACAATAAAGCTGAAGATTTTTCCAAATCTGTAATATTCAGGGCCAAATAAAACCAATAAAAAATTAATTAGAATATTGAGAGAGAAAATCTCTGAAAAGAGATAAAAAAATAAAAACATACAAAAAACTTTACATCTCAAATTAAAACCTGTCGATCTAAAAAGATAACAAGAAATAATGAAACAAAAGAAGAATAAGAAAAGATAGAAAATGAAGTAAAGAGAGGGGAGGGGAGGGGGAGAGAGAGAGAGAGGAACTTACAGGAAGCGGATGAAATCAAATAATCAGGATCAAACTCATCCACATAAATCAAATCGCATAAAGAAGTCATAGGAGAGTCGTTTAATGGCGTTGCAAGCCTTCAAACCCAAACCAACATCTTTAATTAGGTCGAATCAACTAGAAAGTCTAAGAAGGGCGTCGACGATGCTGAAACCAAAGCAACAAGATTTTACCTAGGGATAGTTCAAGAGAAAAATAGAAATGACAGAGGAGTTGAGAGAGATTGCGATGAGGATCGAAAGCACCTGAAAGAGGAATTGGAATGAGAGAGAGAGACGGTGATAATGTGGAAAGGAAGAGGATAATGTGGAAAGCAGTGTTTTGAAAACCGGACCGGAACGGCCGGTCGAACCGCGAACAGTCAAGTGTCCGGTTCGATTTTAACTATACAGGATCAATTATATTAAACTGCATCAAACCGAGGTTGAACCGCGAACTGGTGTTGAACCAGTGAACCGGATTGATCCTGGTTTTTTGCCATTTTTTGAAAAACATATTGAATTAAGGAAAAAATTTAAAAATTAGGTAGAGAACAACCTCTTTAATAATTGGTGTTAATTAATTTAATTTTAGTCTTAATATTGTGTTAAACTATGGGTTTGATTTTAGATGTGTGAATTTTTAATTAATGTGTTAAATTAAGGATTGGTTACCGATGTGTGAATTTTTATATTATCTGTATGAATTTTTAATTTTTAATTAATATGTTAACTTAAGAATTGTTTATTATATGTATGAAATTTTTAATTTTATGTTCAATGAAATATCATTTTATTTTATATATATATTTATTTATTTATTTATTTTTTTATCCGGTTGAACCTATTAAACCTTGAACCAGTTGTCTCACCGGTTCAACATCCGGTCCAGTTTTCAAAACATTGGTGGAAAGGAAGATGCACGAGTCTAAGAGCTTGTTTATATATAAAGCATGGAAATAAAAGACACGTTTGGCATCATATTAAAGATTACATTGCTGATGTGTCACAATAATAAAATTTCTACTAATATGTCAAATTTCTAAATGTTTAAATTATTTTTCTTAATGTTAAACGTGTTTGCTAAAAGAAAACATTTGTAGAGATAGACTAAAACTCTCTCATTCTAACTCATCGCAAAAAAAATAGGCAAAACTGAATGAAATTTAAAATACAAAAACTTATCAGATCAAATTTATTTATCTCCTTATCAGATCAGATTGATCTATCTCCTCCCTTCAAAGTAAAAAGTTGTTCTCTTCACGCATGTTGAACGGTTTTTTACCCACTTCTACTCTCATTGTTCTCTATAAGATCTCTTCTCCCTCTCTCGATTTAGAAAACTGGATGTCTTCTTCCATTTGTTGGTCTTTGTAAGTTAAGAAGACAACAAGCAGGAGGAACGCGGTTCTCTAGCTTGATGGATCCATCTGCATTATTATTTCCTGATTGAAGCTGGCCATTATATTTCAAAAAATGAAAGCTGGCCATTACCCTGGTTAACTAAAACCCAAATGATTGATTTCTTCTCTTCTTTTGTTTTCTATGACTTTGGCATTTTTTCATTGATGTCTTTGGTATTTTTTGATTTCTTCTGTTCTTTTTACCCATTTGCGGGTTTAGAAAAGCCATTTGCAAAAATACCCACAAGCAATTTTACCCTTAACGTCTAAAATGCTTCAATTTTAAGCCAAGTACAATTTTATCCTAGGTTGTCAAAGTTGAATCAATTTCAGAAATTTATGTTATCGGAGCGATGAAACAGCTTCGAAGTTCCTGTCCAAGAAACTGTAACATAATTGTTCTATTAAGCCGGCGGGTGTCTGAACCACCAAGCATATAGTATTTTGGAAATTTTGTTGGTAAGTGAAGGCATTAGGAACAAATTAAGCGTGTTGTATATTATATTTATTGATTTGGAGTTTGAAGGTTGAAGCTTTTGAAGAAGCTGGTAACAAAGAAAGTCGCAGGAACTTCCCGGAGGAATCGACTAATCTAATAATTCTTGGGAGTGGTATGAATTGATTCAATTTGACAACTTTAGAGGTAAAATTGGTCTTGACTGTCTATGTTAGGGTGAAATTGCACTATTTTAGACGTTATGGGTAAAATTGCTCCTGGATGTAAACGTTAGGGGTATTTTGTACCTTATCCCTTTGTAATATGTTTGGATGATGGTTTTTTTAAAGGATGGTATGAAATGGTTTACTAAAACTCATGTTTTATTGGAGGTGTATTTTTTACAGAATATGGTTTTAGATGACATTATTCATTGATTATCATGCTTGGAAGTTGGAACACAGTCAATTACGTTTTTCATTTGGTTTTTGAACATGGTGTTTGTAAATATTCTTTTATTTTATTCGGACATTTGTTATTTTAGTTACTTAAATGTTTTGTAGCTTTATTTGTTTTGGCTTTAGGTGATACTCTTGATTCACATTCTTGAAAAAAAAAATCAAGTTTATTTAATGTTTTATTAACTTCATTTTTCTTATTAGTAAACTCCCAAATAGGCTAGTGATAACAACCCAAATTATTCTTGAATAAGGAATAAGAGAAAATTAATAGAAATAATGGCAAACCATTATTCCTTCTAAAAGAGATATTTATGCATGATTAATGTGGAATTAATGATAATTAATGCAGGATTAATGCAGGGGTGAATATGCAAATAATGAGGAAAAGGAAGGAGTTTCTAGCATTATGCCACACCACGTGGACCATGGCGAGATACGCCATAACGAGATACGCCCGATGAGAGCGAGTAACGGAGACCTGCCATTGTTCTCAAGGAGAGCGTACATACGCCTTGACGGATCCAAGAATACCAAAAGGCGCCTTTATTACCATCCATGAATGGGAATAAATACAATTAAATGGCAATTAATAGTCATTAAAGCGAAATAAAGACTTGACTGTTCGAATACTCCAACTTTGAGGGTTTCAAGGATAAATGCTGGAATTAATGGAGAATTGATAGCAATTAAAGATAAGTAATGACATGACTATTCATCTACATCTTCATAACATCCAAATATCATACATGGGGAAAAAGGATAATTAGACAAAGAATGAAGGATCCGCCATCAATACTCTTATGGATAAGGATCCACTGGCGAATCTCCAGATGGCGTATAAAGCAAGACTCATAGGTGGCGGATCTATAGATTCTCCAACACGCCACAAAGAGTCAAACACATTGGGAGACCCGCCATCATACCTCGATACGCCAACTCAACGGCAGAGCCGATTCCCAATAAAGGCAACTAATAACTCATTAATGTGTTAACGGTCATACTTGAATAAGATCAGTAACCGCCATTAATGGAGCATTAATGGAGACTTTCTAGTTACCGAGAGTTACAACTACATGACTATAAATAGCTTGCCTCCCAAGCTATTGAGGTACACTCACTGATTCTCTACTTTTGTGCTTACAGTTTATTCTCAGAAATATTACTGACTTTGGCATCGGAGTGTCCCCGGCCGATCCCAACGGCGCCTCGCAGGGAAGTGCTTCGATCAAGGATTTTTCCACAAGTTATCAATTGGTGCGGTGAGCGTGGATCTCTAACAAACAGAAGATCACAAAATCTTGATTGTATAGAGTTTCACAAAGAACAAAACAATGGAGTCAACGGAATAGAAATCACAATCTCAAACCTTGGCTTGATCAGTACAACAAATCTATCCAAAGATACAGTTCTCCATATATTGGTGGGAAAGAGTTTTTCTACATTAAATCTGGAACTTTATGATGAAAAAGATAAGTTTCCTCCCCTTTCTTATTCCATTTTTAATTAAAGAAAATTGAGATCCCTCACTCTTATAAAGTGCTATGAATATCATCACATGTTATTATGATAAATCTAATAAATTGTGAAAGATAAAGTAATAGACACAAATCTTTCATTAAATCTTGCATGCTCAATATGCCTTATATTTTTATGCATGACGAGTATAATATGTCATTATCATTGAATTAGTACAAGATGCATGTATAAGATCCGTAATCTTGGAATTTTATAAAAAATTCATTCATTCAAGGTGATTTTATCACTTAATATTAAGATATCATAAAAGGCTCGTGTAATTACAGATAATTTAGGTCTGACCAGTCTTTTGGATGAACATGCATACAACTATTAGAAGAAATTACAAAAAATTATATTTGGTTTTTCTTGTACAATTCACCATCTATGTATGACTTTTCTCATATATAGTACTTTTAATATCAGAAATTCATATTTTTGAATATTTTTTGTCAAACAGTTATTTCATTCCCTTTTTTACAAGGATGTGTTTATTCATAATAAAAACTGTTTATCTGACATTGTTAGAATTTCTTTTACCAACGTAAGAGACTTGAACATATTGAATCTATTTGTGATTATCATGTAATTGTCTCTAATTATTAAGGCCATTATGGACTGATGAATTACCAAATTGGATAAACGAAACTTTCATACCCTGAGCTAACTACAAAATAGTGCAAGTGTCAGTTTTGGATCAGAACATTAATTTATGTAAAATTCGTAGGATATACATGATAATTCCTTAGAGATTGTTTGGATGATGGTATATGAAGGTATGTGAGGATGAATTTTGAGTAATTTTCCATACACCCCGAATTGGAGGAGAATCATGGTACATGTATTTTTTCTTCCAAAATTACCCTTTGTATTTATTTTATTTATACAAATGAAATGATATGAGAGTAATTTCATATATAACTATATTATTAAACCATCACTTATCTTACTATAATTATATTTCATCCAAACGAGGCATTAATGATCTCTGAATGATATTAATGCATGGATGCACAATATTGATTGCAAGTAAATAGCAACTATGTAAGATATCTTTCCCAATATAGAATCTCATAACTTTTATGATGTTTAAAATAAATATGCTATCTTGGATATTAATGTGCATGAAATACAAAAGGACGTTGTTCTTAAACCATTTTCATTATGGTTATTTATTAAGAATTCATTATGATATTTATGTGCAGTAGCAATCTTTATGGTTATGACCGTTATACGTGATATTATTATTAAAACAAGCACGATTAAAATTCTATTATGAATTTGTTTGACATATAATATTTACTCGGTTTTATCCTTTGACTAAGTTCATTCTAGAGTCAGGGACCAACGTGAAGGAATTATTAAGTTGATTCCAAGATGAACTAAAAATTCCATAAAGAGACATTGCATTATACATGATATTTGCCAACAAGGTCAATACAAACAGTCTTTTGCTATGAAGTATGTTCCGTGGATCAAGCCACTGATCCCCAAGGTAAGTGAATATAGCTTTTATGCCTTACCACAATCTTTTAATAATGGACAGGGTATGCCCCACTTCTGGAGTTCTTTCAGTGCTAACCCACATGTACAAGGGAATTGCTAATAATGCAACCAGTGCCAAACACTAGCATGAAAAATAAAGCTCAATCCAGAGAAGTGTATATTCAGAGTCACTTTAGAAAAATTCCTTGACTATGTCATTAGCAAAAAAGGTGAAAAGAGCGCCTAAATAAAAGCCATGCGGGGAAAAAGGTGAAAAGAGCGCCTAAATGAAAGCCCCACTATGGGTGAGAAAGATCCAGAGGTTGAACGGGCGGATCATCGTACTAGAAAGATTGTCAACAAGCATATCAAGGTATAAAACAATTCCTAGCAGAACCACCCTTGATGAGCAGACCAATCTGAAGGGGAGACCTGCATTTGTATCAATCTGTCATGGATAAAGCTATGTGCACCGTGGTTATTCAAGAAGAAGAAGGTCAGCAGTTCTCCATCTATTATGTTAGCAAAATGTTGAAGGATGTGGAGACAAGATATTCGAAGCTAGGTAAAATGGCTCCCACGGTTGTGACAACATCCATCTGTGTTAAACCATAGCTCCAAGCATAACCTCAACATGATCGAGATCAAGATCAAGAGCCGGCTTCACCATCATGATTCAACATTGAACACACGAATGATGAGATTGAAAGGCGAGTGCATACCGCTCTGGATAGACAAGAGAACAATGCAGAAAGATACGCCATCCAGTTAACAGGAATTCGCCATTCACAGCGCGAATCATGGGGTACGAGGCAGAAAAAATGATTAAAGCTTCCAACTTGCCACAATATAAAAGAAAAGAATCAATATAAGCGTGACATTACATATCCCGAACCCAAAGGAGGGGAGCATGTAACCGTTGGAAGAAAGGCCAAAGCGTACTACAGGTTGGCCACCACACTGAAGCTTGCTGGGAGCTGGCAAACTAGATAGCTTTGTCTAGAATAACAAATAACAAGACGACAAGTAGAAGATATATCCCAAAAAGAAATTCAAAAGTGTCATTAATGTCATAGCAGATGGACCAGTGTATCAGCCACCCGTGGAAAAAGCAAAAATATCCATTCTGGATAAAACATCCCTCAATTGCCCCTTTTGCAGAAACAGGTCCAGTAATCTCTCCACATACAGATGCATTGACAATTGAAGGATGGGAGATGAAATGAAGCAAGTAATGGTAGACACGGGCAGTTCTTGCAATGTCATCACCATAGGTGCATTCGCCAAACTAAAGGTTGATCTGATCCAAATAGAAACAACCATTGTTGACATCATGGGAGTGACAGGTCACACTATCCGGACCAAGGACCAGGTAACTTTGGAATGCAAGCTGGCGGATGATGATCAAGCGTGGATTGGTGATCTGGAGTTCTCTATTATGAATGGACAATCATCTTATAACATCATTCTTGGGCGGCCGTTCATCTCAGAGGTTGTAGCCCTAATTTCCATCCGTCGTATGACAATGTACATTCCCACCAACAAAGGAGGAATAATGATTAGCGGGAACCAAAAGGCGGTACCTACTCGGCGTCGCTATCGATCCGCCCATAATTCAAAGATGACGAAGGTGAGGAAGATGAACTTGTCACTACAGCTTTGGGCGACACAGAAACGCTCCTTATTGCTGATGATGGAAAGCGGGTGCGGATCGCCAAAGGATTAAAACCTGAGATCAAGGAGGATGTTACGAAAGTTCTCATTGAGTCTGAAAGCCTATTTGCATAGGAGAATGAGATCCCCACAGGAGTAAGCCCATATGTGATTACTCATAAGTTAAACATCATTGAGGATGCGGTTCTAGTTGCTCAGAAAAGATGGAACCATAAGCCTAAAAATCAGTATTTTTACGTATTCTTATATGTGCATTAAACTGTTATAGTATCCTATATTTTATAATTTATTCTTTCTCGCCATACTTCTTATATTCATTTGCCTAGCTTTTATTCCTGATATACGCCCAGTGGCTGGCGAATGAAAAGTTCCACAGACGTATCAATTACCTCAAAGATAGGACAATTGATCCCCATCACGGGCGGATCCCCTTTCCACAAAGATAAGAAGCACAGACCCTTAGGAGCTTTCAAATGAGCTCAACTCCCTCCTCAAAGATAGGAAAAATATTGATCACCATCAAAAGCGGGTTAAAATTATCTCAAACATGAGAAAATTACACCCTAAACTTTCTCCTAAAAAATAGGAGAACAATAATCTCAGCGGCGGATCGATCTACCTCAAAGATAGGAAACGATTGATCGTCGTCAGAGACAGAGTTAAAACATTTCTCAGACGTGAGAACTTTTGTAACGACCCGGTCCGGAGAGGGTGGCACCGGGGTAGAAGGCCTGAGCAAGGAGCGACCCTAAGGGATGGCGATGGGGGCAGGAATGAACTGAATCCCACATCGGAAATGGAGAGGGAGTGATTGGGGCTTATTAGTAAGATGTGAATCCAATACATGTAGACGCGTTTTAAAGCCGTGAGGCCCAAGGTGTTGGATTTGGGCCAGAGCGGATAATATCTACATGGTATTGGACCAGAGTGTTACAATTGGTATCAGAGCCGACTCTCCACGTACGATGTGTGGTTCGGGGACGAACAAGGCGGAAGCTGGTGGGCCTGTAACGACCCGGTCCGGAGAGGGTGGCGCCGGGGTAGAAGGCTTGAGCAAGGAGCGACCCTAAGGGATGGCGATGGGGGCAGGAATGAACTGAATCCCACATCGGAAATGGAGAGGGAGTGATTGGGGCTTATTAGTAAGATGTGAATCCAATACATGTAGACGCGTTTTAAAGCCGTGAGGCCCAAGGTGTTGGATTTGGGCCAGAGCGGATAATATCTACATGGTATTGGACCAGAGTGTTACAACTTTACACTCTCAAATACTCTTCCCAAAGAAGAGTCTCAAGACCTGGCGGCGGATCGATTCACCTCAAAGATAGGAAGCAAATCGATCGCCTAAGGCAGCTTAACTTCCTCACCAGGAATAAAAGCTTCTAACCTTCACAAAGGTTCACACATTGGGGTACGGCTGGCCACCTACCCTAAACAATCGGAGAAATCCTAAACCAGATTCTAAAAAGTTGCTTGCTAAAAGATATAATGCATTAGTAAAAATAGTTCTGGAAAGAAAAGGGTTCATCCATTAATGAAGCCTCGTCTTCATCCAAAAATGAAGCCTCGTCTTCATCCAAATAATAAAGCCTCATCTTCATCTCCAAATAATGAAGCCTCGTCTTCATCTCCAAGTAATGAAGCCTCGTCTTCATCTCCAAGTAATGAAGCCTCGTCTTCATCTCCAAGTAATGAAGCCTCGTCTTCATCCAAGTAATGAAGCCTCGTCTTCATCTCCAAATAATGAAGTCTCGTCTTCATCCAAGTAATGAAGCCTCGTCTTCATCCAAATAATGAAGCCTCGTCTTCATCTCCAAATAATGAAGCCTCGTCTTCATCTCCAAATAATGAAGCCTCGTCTTCATCTCCAAATAATGAAGCCTCGTCTTCATCCAAGTAATGAAGCCTTGTCTTCATCTCCAAATAATGAAGCCTCGTCTTCATCTCCAAATAATGAAGCCTCGTCTTCATCCAAGTAATGAAGCCTCGTCTTCATCTCCAAATAATGAAGCCTCGTCTTCATCTCCAAATAATGAAGCCTCGTCTTCATCCAAGTAATGAAGCCTCGTCTTCATCTCCAAATAATGAAGCCTCGTCTTCATCCAAGTAATGAAGCCTCGTCTTCATCCAAACAATGAAGCCTCGTCTTCATCGAAGTAATGAATCCTCATCTTCATCATAGAAATAACGAAGTCTCGCCTTCACAAATGCAAAGTAAAACACTTTGGAAAATGAGTAAAAGCTAAAAAAGCAAATGCCTAGAGTGTCAAAACCCCCCACAAAATGCACAAAAGTCCCTAAATGGCTGATCATTCTTACTGATCCCTAAGGGCAGGTCATTCTCCTCAATATGGCAGAACTGAAGAAAAGAAGTCCCTAAGGCGAATCATAATCCTATGTGGTAGGAACAAATGGTCCCATAAAGGGCAGGTTATTCCTTTCTAAAGGAAATATAACTCTCAAGAAGCCCCTAGAGGCTAACAATGGATACGGTTGGCCACCTATCCACGAAGAAGCAAAATCCCCTAAAAGCGTATCATATCCATATGTGATCCCCCATCTAGGGCGGGTCCACTTTCCTCCAAGATAGAAAAATGAAACACCATTTAAACAGCCCTAAAGAGCTTTTTATACCTTTAGGGGGGGCTTCTGATAACAACCCAAATTATTCTTGAATAAGGAATAATGGAAAATTAATAGAAATAATGGCAAACCATTATTCCTTCTAAAAGAGATATTTATGCATGATTAATGTGGAATTAATGATAATTAATGCAGGATTCATGCAGGGGTGAATATGCAAATAATGAGGAAAATGAAGGAGTTTCTAGCATTATGCCACACCACGTGGACCATGGCGAGATACGCCATAACGAGATACGCCCGATGAGAGCGAGTAACGGAGACCTACCATTGTTCTCAAGGAGAGCGTACATACGCCTTGACGGATCCAAGAATACCAAAAGGCGCCTTTATTACCATCCATGAATGAGAATAAATACAATTAAATGGCAATTAATAGTCATTAAAGCGGAATAAAGACTTGACTGTTCGAATACTCCAACTTTGAGGGTTTCAAGGATAAATGCTGGGATTAATAGAGAATTGATAGCAATTAAAGATAAGTAATGACATGACTATTCATCTACATCTCCATAACATCAAAATATCATACATGGGGAAAAAGGATAATTAGACAAAGAATGAAGGACCCGCCATCAATACTCTTATGGATAAGGATCCACTGGCGAATCTCCAGATGGCGTATAAAGCAAGACTCATAGGTGGCGGATCTATAGATTCTCCAACACGCCACAAAGAGTCAAACGCCTTGGGAGACCCGCCATCATACCTCGATATGCCAACTCAACGGCAGAGCCGATTCCCAATAAAGGCAACTAATAACTCATTAATGTGTTAACGGTCATACTTGAATAAGATCAGTAACCGCCATTAATGGAGCATTAATGGAGACTTTCTAGTTACCGAGAGTTACAACTACATGACTATAAATAGCTTGCCTCCCAAGCTATTGAGGTACACTTACTGATTCTCTACTTTTGTGCTTACAGTTTATTCTCAGAAATATTACTGACTTTGGCATCGGAGTGTCCCCGGCCGATCCCAACGGCGCCTCACAGGGAAGTGCTCCGATCAAGGATTTTTCCACAAGTTATCAGCTAGAATTTCTTATCATGGCATAAATATAATGATTAGTGTTTGCAATGCTATATGAAGTAGTCACCATGAACCTGCATTGGTATAATTACCTAACATCATAATTAACTATTGATGTTAGCTTGAGTTTTGATGCAGTTGACTTCCCTGTTTCAAATGTTTGATGTGAGTTCATATTTTCAAGGTTTTCTATATGTATTAAAAGATATGACTACTCATTCTTTTAATTTGCAAGTTGCCAATAACATTTTTAAGAGATTCTAAGTCACTCGTTAAAAATAATACTAATTGCCTCTTAGTGGAATGATGAGAGTCTAATACATATAATTTCCAATAATATCCCTTATATTTTTTTTATCATTTATTTGAGGAACCACCAAAAGGCTATTAGAGTTGGTTTTTAAGTATCACAATCAAACTAAGAGATTTTTGGAAAAACTCTAAAGAGTACCCAAGAGTAAATATCCATGCATATCTACATTTGTTTTAATTTATTTTCTACATTAAGTTTGCTTCTTGATGTGTTTTTAAGTGGTTGAAATTTTATGTAGTGGTGAATAGTTTAAGCAATGGGAAGAAGAAAGAATTAACCTTCGAACGTTTTAGTAGCATAATAATCAACTTACTATCGGAACAAAGAGATTGAAGATTTATTTATTGGTAGAACAAAGAATTAACCTTCGAATGTTTTACAAAAGTTAGTCTACCTATACTTTTGACTAAACAATTATAATGCAATCCACCGGCCAACAATTAGTTATATATATTTATTAAATATTTTATACGATAATTTTCATATATTAGCCGGATATTTAGAAAATGCCCCGTGCATTGTGCGGGTGTAAAGCTAGTTTAAGGTAAGGTATGGTAAGTGTATGAGAGTTAACTTGTTTGTTTTGAAGTGTAATTGAGAAGTAATGTAAGTGGGGGTAGGTGAGGGTAAAATTCTCCTTGTTTTTGCCTCACCCCGAATCGGGGGTAATGAAGGTTAAGTAAAACAAATTCCAATAATACCCTCATTTTAATAATGTTGAACCTGTTCTTTTTGTTGCAAGCAAAAATAAAGCTCACTTCTAGGATTTGAAACCCACTAACAATGCATACCGGGAAGAATTTTAAGATTATTAATTTTTCATACAATTACTTTAGTAAAATAATTTTAGCTTTAATCAAATCTCTTTTAAAAGAAAAAAAACACTCGAAACTAACACCTGGAATTTTATTTTGATTGTTACCAAGTGAAGATTTAACTTCTCATATTTAGTAAAATTAGTATATAGTAATTTAATTAACTTTGGTTAGAATTTATTTAGTTTATAAAGAAAAAAAAGTTATGATTAAAAGTAAGGATATAAAAGTAATTTTATAAACAACCTTACTTTACTTTACCTTCAAACCAAACACAATTACATTATTAAATCATCACTTACCTTACCTTCTATCCAAACACAACAAGTTATTCATAAACCTCACTTACTTTAATTTACCTTACTTTACTTTAAATAACCATCATCCAAACAAGCCCTAACGGAAATAGAAAAGTCTAAACTACCCAAGCAATGCGGCACCGTTTTAGTGCCAGCTGTGAGCAACCGCAAGGAATTTGAAAGGAATGATAAAAAATACTAACTTGGCCCTCCAGGGCCTGATGAAAAGACATGTTAGGACAACTGAATATGAAAGAAATAAGAGTAGAGAGGGATATGATTGGAAATTTTTGGCAAAAAGTGCCAATTTTACTGTTTGGCTTCTTCTCTTTTAAAATCTTTAAATAGATTATAAACATTTAATTATAGTTAATCATAACACTCCCTATTGGATGTTCATCCATTCGAATAGGATACTGCCTCATTAAAACCCTTACCAAGTAAAACCCAGTAGGACAAAACCATTGGTTAAGGGAAAAAGAGTACAAGGTTTACTCTCCTTATTCGTAATATTACTGAAGATCTCTGGGACGCCGCATTCCAATACCATAAACCAACTTCTTAAAATTTGCAGAATGTAATACCTTATGCAAAATGTAGGATGCTCTGTCGAGGAGAGACCAAGACATGTTGAGGAGGGAGCAGGCCTTGCAAGATAGCCAGACTGAGTTGGTGGATGTGCAGTCACAGCTCCAAGCCATGCAGCGCCAGTATGGTAGATATGATGTCAAGGATGCTGGCGATTCTAAGAGGACCATGCCATGGGACTAGGATGTAGTCGTTGCCAATAGCTTGTTTAGAACAATATGGAAACTTGAACTTTTATATTGTATTATGATAAATAAAACATTGGTTGCTCGTTTGTCATATATGTTTAATTCTTTACATATCATTGGCATCTCACAAAATTTAACCAAACTTGTTGTTGATCCAGTAATGCAAGGACTTCAAAAGCAATTCCATGACTATAGGCAGACTGTTTCGAAAGCTGAGTACAACCAACACATTCCACTCTGCATGCGGTGTTGGGGTTTATGTCCTATAGACAATTGTTTTAGGATATAAATATTAATGGATAAATTGTTTATTTAGTCATTTGTTTTAATAAGATATGGTATAACTAAAACTATATATAAAAGGCATTAATCTTTCATAAAGAAAGTAATCATAAATTTATTTAAGTAGTTATAAAGTGTTCATACAAGCATGAAGTGAGACTATACTTTATAATAGACCAATAAACTTAAAATCAACCCAAGTCTAGTAATATGTTATAGGGGTTGGCATATTACTATTGAGACTTGCATGTAACAGCGTTTTCTGTCAAGACAGAGAGTTGATCTCACAAGCTTTAGATATAGAGGTATACTTTGTCAAAGTTCATCACCATTCAATGGTGGAAAAAACAAAGTAAGGCTTACTTTGTAAAAAACAAAGTAAGCATAGCCTAACCCTAATTTGGATATATAATCACATTATACTATCTAATTAACATTATCCCTTTAATTGATTTAAGCATAATCTAATTACATTTATCTAAATAAAACAATTAATCCATATTAATTTATTACTATAAATTTCGGCCCCCTTAGTCTCTCCTTCTCAAATTACCATTCCATCCTTCGATCTTAATTCTGTGTGTGACCCATTAGGTTTTTACCGCAACTAGCCGTATATGTTTATTTAAATTAATTCAACTGAACTAATTTAACCTAAACATATAACAAAATGAGTGCGCAGATTTTATTAACAGAATCACCACATTCCCCAAGAGCGATAAGAAGTCAGGTTGATTCCGATGTTTACCTTTCTGTATTAGGTCCAGTATAGTTCGATCTTTCATCAACTATATCCTTAGACGAATCTGTAACTATGAAATATGTCAAGATACATATAATAAGACGTCTGTTTTACTTGTTCAGGTAGAATTAACTCTGCATAGATAGGTTAAGTGAAATCTTCATTTCTACTCTTAACCCTATCACCTTGCAAGGATTTCCAATTAATTCTTCCACAAGAGGCCCATGGATATATCTCCTATCTATAAGGAGTGAGGAATGCTCAATCTAACATTAAATATCATACAATTACCTCATGTGATACCCAACCCTACTCCCACACACCTCAGGGCCCCCTGTAATTGATCGTGCTCGCACAAAATCAAAGTATCACACTCCATAATCCAGAATCACTAATTAATGTTTATTTGAGTCTAAGGATTACTTATACCTACTAATACCATTTGAGATGAAACATGTGACATTAGATAAATCCATCCATCCATCCTGTTATCTCAAGTCGAGTCCCCAATCCTAATGAACTCCTTCATCGGATTCATGTAACTGCCTAGATATCTTAATACCTAAAGCTTGTGAGATCAGCTCTCTGTTCATAATAGAAGACATTATTACATGCAAGTCTCAATAGTATTATGTTAATCTCATAAACGCATTACTTGACTTGGGGTTGTTTTAAGTTTATTAGTTTATTATAAAGTTCAGTCTCACTGCATGCTTGTATGAACACTTTATGATCACTTAAATAAACTTCGGGATTTCTTTTATTTAACTCAATTAGTTATGATAAAAGATGAATGCCTTTATTTAGTTAAACGTACTATATCTTATTTTTTGACCCCAAAGAAACGGTATATGAAGAAGATATTGGGGTCATTTTGACCCCGGAGAAACGATAAACGAAGAAACGGTATATGATGAACAACCTATCCCTCTGAAACAAATATGATGACCCCCCCCCAGGTATAGATTCCTTACTCCACCGCTAGAAACAATCTCGACCGAAAGTGTTTCCGAAACCAATGCATGAGCTGACCATATATCATTAAGTATCTATGAGGCGGATGGTGAAGAAAGAGGACCGATCCATTTCGATGGCTGCCAGAGGTCGATGATGCACATGTGCTTCCTATTGAATCTAGTGCATCAAAAGGGCTTATCGGTTTCAAGGTGCATGATATATTCTCAAACAAATGAGAATTACCAATTGCACTTGGAAAATACGTGGTTAAGAATGAGTTCGAATGGAGAGTGTACAAGTCTAACAAGTCCATGTTTGAAGTTAGATGTAAGCATGACAAGACATGTAAATGACGGGCTAGAGGTATTGTGATACCCAATTTCGATATGTTCAAGCTCTGAAGAGTGGATGAAATGAACAAACACACATGTGTTAGAGATCAAATGTTACCACATTATAGGCAAACGGGGAAATGAGTTATCGGCATACTACTTGTAGACAAGTTTAATCTCGAGGATAAAGTGTATCGACCAGAGGACATTGTTAAAGATTTTGAGAAAGTGTGTAAAATCAACATGTCCTGCATGTAAGTTTGGAGAGCAAGATGTTGGACTTTAGTAGATGCGGAGTTTCACCGAAAGAGTCATATATGTTGTTACCGGACTACTACGAGACCTTGAAAAAATGCAATCCAGGTACGGTGACACATATTCAAGCTAATATCATCTAAACCAGGGATGGATGCGAGGTTTAAATTCGTGATCTTTTGTTTGCCTGGCTTATGAGTGTCAACTTCAACGGTGGCATCACAACTTGATTGAATAACATTCTCTGTCTTCATAGCTCGTGGTAGTTGTGCATCTATTGTTCGTGGTTCAAAGTTAACATATAGCGGGATAACATCGGTTGGATTCATCCGACAATATTTTATGAAGCACTCAACATCACTTGAATCAACAATCGGAACTATTATCCTAGGAACTTTGTTTAGGCCGTATGTAGTTTGCACAGTCATGCGTACGTCAAATGATGTTGAATCAACACGTGAAGAAGTGTAGACTCTCACTTGAAGCATTTCGAAGTTGATTTTTTGTTGAAAGCCGAAGCATCTTCGATTCACCCCCTCGTATGTCATGACTTTTTCCATGGTTGTCTATTGGTCGTTCCACATGATCACAAAAAAAAATATTTGATTGACATACTGCTACTGTTAAAAAAAACAAGCAGATTGTCAAACAATATTAAAGATAAGTGCTCAAAATAAATGTGTTTCGAAGTTACGTGGACCGCGAAGCAGATTATACAACCGTGAAGTCGTAGACCTTCACGACTTAGGTGAACAACGAACTCTATGTTAAGTTTGGTTTTGCGGTTTAGGTGATCCGCAAAGCCTTATTTTCTAATAATAGCTTCGTAGTTTACGATTCTGCGAAGCAAAATCATAAACCGCGAAGCGATCGAGTAATGTTCCAAACTCCAAATATTGATTGATGTAGGTGCAAACTAACTTCAAATATACAAAACAAACTAGTCCAAAGGGATATGTATTATGTAAAATTAACATAATGCTTATATGAAGAGTTTGAATTTTGGATTGATGTATGAAATTGAAGAAGGATTACTAATAAGGAGAAGAAGAAAGAAATGATGAAAGAAAAAAGAAAAACGAAGAAATTGCTAAATTTATTATATATATATATAAAGGGTGTTTTGTTGAAATAGTTTAAATATGTTAAATTGTAACTGGTATAAATATGTAAATTAGCCTCGTAAATTGTTAATAGGTGGATGTGAACAGAACTGTTTTCTCCAATGTTATAAAACTCGGATCAGACCGGTCGATTCGACCAGTTGAACTGAAAACCGACCAGATCTCCGATCCGAGTAACACTAGTTTGTTGCATCTGCAACAAACCGGATAAAACCGGAATCAGACCGGGAACCAGCGGTCCAGCCGGTAACCAGTGTGACCCCGGTTTTATAAAAATTGCTCAGCAGCAAGCGCTGATATAGCCTTGCTTTGTGGTTTAACTTTATTTATAGCATTTGTGATGTATTTCTTTTTCTCCTGCTTCCGATGTGGGATATGTTATTGGACAAATCTCTTCCCAATATCACGCAGACATTCATTCACCTGCTATCAATTAATATTTTATTTTTTTTAAAAAGGAATTAATAAGGCCAATGAAACGGTACCTTTTGAAAATTTTTTAAAGGGTGCATATAGTTTGGTTCCAATATTTCTTTTTAAAATCAATATATTATTTATTATTATTATTATATCAAGATTATATATAATTTATGCCTATTGGATTATATATAATTTAGAAAAATAATTTCAAATTAATTATATATATAATTTATTTATTTATTTATTACGTCATCCGGTTTGACCAATCCGAGTCATCCGGTTTGACCAAGTGACCCGTGATCCAGTTATAAATCCGGTTTGAAGTCCGATCCGGTTCTGATAACATTGGTTTTCTCTCTCTCTTGGAAAATTATTGGACCAAAATTTCCATGACAAGGAAAAATATAGATTCCTATGGGCCAGTTATCATGTGATGGAGAAGGGAAACCCATACAAATTTCTTATTGGATTTTATCATTTCCAATAATTCAGAAAGTGATTAACTTTACCCTTTTAGTCGTCATAAATTAGTTAACGTCCCATTATCTTGATTTCCACAGCCAATTTCATCTTCTCATGTAAGTATTCCTTTCTTCGTTTTTGTCCTTCGGGGTCGGGGACCCTATTTCATTCGGTTCGGTTGATTATTTTGTCAGGATGCAGGTATGATCACTCCTGATTCTACCGCCTTGAGCTACTGGTTAAACTGGAGAGTGTTGCTATGTGCAATCTGGGTCTTCACCCCTATGCTTGCTTCGGTATTTATTCTTAGGAAATATGAAGGTCTCTATGATTTAAGATCTTGCAGGGGTCAAATTGACCATTTATTTTATCAAGATAGAGCATGGAGGCCATGTCTTCTGCAAATTCATCCAATTTGGTTGTTGGTTTATCGAGCCATTGCTTTCTCCCTGCTTTTGATTTCGCTTGTTGACAAGGTTTATGTCAGTGGATTCGTCATGTTTTACTACTATACTCAGTATGCTCTTCTCTTCTCTACTCAATATATTTTGGAATGTCCTTTTTATCTTGTTTGAATTACTTTTGGCACTCAAGTTTCTTAAACTAATGTGATTGTTGTATTATTATCGAATCACTTTTCCATCTAGACATCTTCCCTGACTTGAGCTTATATAATGATTTTGGCTTCTGCCCAGGTGGACTTTTACTTCTGTTACCATTTACTTTGGGGTACGTATGTGTTTTCCCTTCTTTATTGCTTTCTTCCATCAATTTTTTACAGCACTCAGTAATCTGTATACATTGTGTATTTTGTTAAAGTATATTCCTTGATTTCTAGTTTGGATTAATGCTTTCCATCTGCGGGTGTTACCGGCATCACAAAATGGCCAAGACAGTATCCAAGAGCAACGATATGGAGCAAGGGTACAATGTGGCTCTGATGAACGAAGAAAACACTAATTTAGTTGACATGAGAAAATTCCCAAATCCCCAAGATAAAATTTCTGCTTCTCAAGTAGCAAGCATTTCTACTTGCCTCTTTCAAGTTCTATTCCAGGTACATTCTTTTCCAAGATGATATGCCATGAAGAGATTACAAGTCTATAAAGCATAAGTTGTTATATTATGATTTCACATAGCAAGCCATAAATTTGCTGATCATATCATACTAATTGACAATGTTTTTTACACACTATGGTTTATCTATGTGAATCCTGTGCAGTGCAGCTTCCCTTCCTTTCCTCTGCTTCGTCTTTATCACACATTTCAGTTCCTTACCTGCAACTTAAACAAGTAGATGATTTTCAATAGAAGTCATGTTTATCAATTAATATTCTCTTGTAATTTTCCTGCAATTATTAGTAGTTTTGGACTAACTGGTCCTCAACTTGAAATTTGGATATTTGTTTCATACATACAGCTATTGGGCAAAGCTAGTTTCTAACGTCAATGGTCTATCTCTAAAGTTGTTTATGTATCGAACTTGATTTGCCTGTTTTATAAGTCAGAAACATATTGGACAATGTTATATCTTTTCATGTGCTTGATTTATCATCTCACAACTTTATTCTTTTGATCTATCATAAACAGGCTAATGCTGGGGCAGCAATGCTAACTGATTGTGTATACTGGGCGATTATTTTTCCATTTCTTACCATCAAAGATTACAACTTAAATTTTGTAAGCAATACGTACTGTAAATCAGACTTGTATAAATTTGCTTCACTGGTAATTGTTTAAAGATATATGAACAAGCAAACTCGATACAGCTAAATCTAAACGCATTCTGTTCTTGCATCATGACACTGAATCATTGAAAAATATGTTGCTGCTTTGTTTACTTTAATGTTAATAAAATTTTGTCCCCTTTGTTGCCCTATTTGTTATCTCCTATTCATCTATTTTTTTCCAAGCCACTCATTAATCATCCATTATATTGTTAGAGTATAAAGAATATGCTCTCAGGGAAGTGCTGTGTCTCCTGCCTCAGTGCTTGGGTTCTGAACTATTGAGCTCTTCATTACCTCCTTGGGATTTATCATGTCCATTATTATAATCAGAAGAGCAATTACTTGGTGGTTTCTCAACAGCACTATACAGGACTTACTTGAGTGTTCTTAAAATTGAAAACCCCAAGGCTCACCCATCCCAACCATAGAAAGTACAGGTCTTCTCTCTCAAAGAAAAAAAAAGAAAGTACAGGTCTTCTGGATCATTAAATCCTGTTGCTATAAATGCTTTCTTTTGCAACCAGTATATATCAATTAATTGTTATTATAGCCTGGAAAATGATCAAGACTATTAAATATCTAATCCAATTGACAAGTTTGCATTTGTATTGGATGTAGTCACCAATGAAGAAAAATACGCCTTTCTTATTCTACCGGAGCCCTCTTACTAGTAGAAATAACACAATGATATCCTGCATTTAAATCATTTTCCATTTCTATCAAAGTTGACCTCAAGATCAATTATCAAGTTTATACTAAAAATTTCCAGATGAAATATCAATTTGCTCAACTTAGTCTATACTCAGTGAAACTTGGATGAGTCGTACCTTTTTTTCGCATGTGAGATGTGAAGCTGTCAATTTACTCTGTGAAAAGGTATGACTCATCCAAGTTTCACCGATTATAGGCTAAGCTGAACAAATTGATATTTAATCTGGAAATAGCATTGATAATTGATCTTGAGGTCAACTATGATAGAAATGGAAAATGATTTAATTGCAGGATATCTTGAGGTAAGACTTGCATATGGTTTTCATTGACTTGGAGAAAGCATATGATAAGGTACCAAGGGAAGTACTTTGGTGGGCCTTGATAAGGAAAGGCATTTCGCGGAAATATATTGACATCATAAAGGACATGTATGAGGGAGTATGCACGAGTGTACGTACTAGTGTTGGGAAGACTGAAGAGTTTCCTATTACGATTGGAGTGCATCAAGGTTCCGCACTAAGCCCATTTCTTTTTGCCATCGTTATGGATGAACTAACAAGTTCACTTCAAGATGGTATACCATGGTGCATGTTGTTTGCAGATGATATTGTGTTGGTTGAGGAGACGAAAGAAGGAGTGTAGATGAAGTTGGAACTATGGAGGCAAACTCTAGAATCTAGAGGCTTTAAGTTGAGTCGAAGTAAGACAGAATATTTGGAGTGTAAGTTTAGCGGCCGTAGGAGTAGGGAGGCAGGGACAATCATCCTAGATGGGAGAGTTGTTCAGGCCTCGGATTGCTTCCGGTATTTAGGATCTATTATCCAAACGGATGGAGAAGTAGATGGAGATGTTGCTCATAGGATTAAAGCTGGTTGGTCGAAGTGGAAGAGTGCTACGGGTTTCCTTTGTGATCCCGGCATGCCTAATAGATTGAAGGGAAAATTCTACCGGACGGCAATTAGACCAGCATTGTTATATGGTACGGAGTGTTGGGCAGTGAAACACTGCCACATCCATAAGATGTTGGTGGCGGAGATGCGTATGTTGAGATGGATGTGTGGTCACACGAGAAAGGACCGGGTGCGTAATGAAATAATTAGGACAAAAGTAGGGGTCACATCTATGGAGAATAAAATGAGAGAAAACCGACTAAGGTGGTTTGGCCATGTGAGACGTAGAGCGCTTGATGCGCCGGTTAGGAGAACCGAAGAGTGGCAAAGGGATGTAGTGGTGAGGGGTAGGGGAAGACCTAAGCAAACTTGGAGGAGGGTGATCGAGAGTGATATGAGTTTATTGGGAATTGAGGAAAATATGGTAGTGGATAGGACGGAGTGGAGGGAGCGAATCTGTGTCGCTGACACGACTTGATTTTCACGGTTTTATATGATGGTTCATGTTAGCCGACCCCGAATCATTTCGGGACTAAGGCTTTGTTGTTGTTGTTGTTGTATATCGTTGTGTTAGTAAGAGGGCTCCGGTAGAATAAGAAAAGCGTATTTTTCGTCATTGGTGGTGACTACATCCAATACGAATGCATACTTGATTAACTGCTGGTTGCAAAAGAAAGCATTTATAGCAACAGGATTTAATGATCAAGAAGACGTGACTTTCTATGGTTGGGATGGATAAATTGGCCCGATGGTCCTATTTTTTGGGGCAAATTACATTAAGGGGGGGACAGTAGAAAGATCAATTTCTTCAGCTAGGATCTTAAGTTGGCTAGCCTAAGCCTTGGAAACAGGCTATATGGCTTTACTATATTTTTCACTCTGGTTTTTGGGATCAAGTATTCATCCAGTTGGACATAGTGATAACTGCATGAAATAAGTGTTAACTGTCGATGTTTCTATTTCTGCTTATCTTGGTAAACTGTTTTTGATCCTTTTCTCCTAGCCTACTATTCTTTTACCATGTTACTTATTGTCATTCATTCCAGATGACAGTGAATATGCATACAGTCAATATTGTCTTACTCCTCGGTGATGCAGCTTTAAATTGCCTGGTAAATTGACAGCTTTTGTTGCTATTCCTTCAAATTTATGTTTTGCAACTATCTTATAATCACTTATGCACTCTCCTTTTCAGCCATTTCCTTGGTTTCGAATTTCATACTTCATTCTATGGACGGGTTTTTTTGTCACTTTCCAGTGGATTATACATGCTTGTGTATCAATTTGGTAAATTTTGCTTTCCCTGTTATCTTTTTCATTGTCCTTGGTACATGTTTGGTTGATGAATTGTAGAGTAACTGATGATTCAGGTGGCCATATCCGTTCCTTGAGTTGTCCTCTCCATATGCTCCATTCTGGTTAGTACCTCAAGCATTTCATTACTATTCCATGATGAGAGATGTCATCTAATTTATTCTTACAAAAAAATTGGCCAAAATTGATTGAGTAAGATAGTATTGTATTGATTTCAGTTTTATAAAACAAAGATACATTTAATTGAAAACAAGAACATTTCCTCATTTTTATTGTATTGCTCTCTTTCGTTACAGCTTTTTGGAAAAGTCTATGCAAAGCATAACCTAGGATGTCACTTGTTATCCATCTTGAGTGCATGGAGTTTGTGGTTTAAATATTTGATCAAATTCTTTGACATGATTTGCAGGTACTTGTTGGTAGGACTGTTGCATTTACCATGTTATGGTTTCTTTAAGCTAATCATAAACATGAAACATTCCCTGTTCTCAAAATGGTTCCCTGAGTCTTATCTATGTCTAAGACCACAAAATTTATAGAATATGATATTGGTTTGTTTATGGCCGAATCAAGGCCAAAAGGCTACCACAGTGTTTCTAGATCAGGTTGATTGGCGATGTAATACTGAAGCAAACATTGGAATGTCATTCTAACAAGAAAAGAATATACAGCATAAGCTAGACTGTTAGTAATTAAAACTAACACTTGACACTTGAGTTTAGGTTGTACAACTAACCATGCTTCTCATTTCGTTCCATTGTACTAAAACATTTCCAGTTAATACATTTTTCCTGTACTTGTAAACATAATGAGTTTATATATATGGTGAATTTTGAGCTTCTAAATTATGGTTGTAAATATTTTACTGGGTTTATGTAATTTAGTTTTTCACCAACTAATTACAGTGGAATGTTTTAGAAACATCAAAATGATACAGAAAATCACAATTCATTACTTTGAGTTGTAGACATGAACATGTACAACTCAAATCTCTTAATAAGAAAAATACATTGTCCTTGTTAGAACACAAGCCATCATATTAGCTCTTGGAGATGCTCTAAAAGGAATTGCATCAACGGACTTGCCTGTTGGCAGTTGAACTTGAAACAGATAAGGGATCCACACCAGAAATTTTCATTTGGAGTGTAATTTAGTTTCAGAAACCAAATGTTTGAACTGATGGGAATGTTTTATTATTATCTTTCATACATTTTCACATTCATCTCTTGAAATTCTATATATTTTATACGCTTGTTTGAAACATGTACGTGTTCAAATTCTATTAATAAATGGAATTGTCAAAACTTGATTAAAACCGAAGATCAGGTACCATGTTAAACCTAAAAAGTTAAACTAATAGATAAAACTGAAGAATAATAGTTATTATCATCCTTGACAAATAATATGATGAAATAGAGTTGTAAAATAGGATTCTTCACCTAAATTGGAGTAGAATCAAAATAATTTAATGAATAATAGTTATGAAGTAGCACTTCTTAGTTAAAATAAGAGACGTGAATTTTTAATTGCAATTAGCTTTAAACATATCTTCCAATGGTTGTGTAATTAGTAACCCCCTCTAAGAATGAGTTTTTAATTGCACGTAGCTTTGATGAGAGTACTCGGGAGTAATTCATATACCTATTAATTTGTTATTATGCAGAGTAAATTATGAATTTTTGTAAGTAGAAATAGATTTCTTTTTGTTGGTGGGTGCTAAGAACATCTTGTCTTTGTTGGGCTATTAGATTAAATTTGGAAGAGTTAGTTACGAAATACAATTTCACTTCACATAGTAAAATTGTTTATCTTATTTAAAGATGGTTGGTACATTTGACAAGTGATTATGTAAATAATAGTAGACAAGTTTGTATTGAATAGCCTTAAAACAAACATCATTTATTTGAAAAGTAAAAAAGTAGAGTTCTATGCAGACGAAGTAGCAATAATAGCTCCAGCTTGGGTAAGCAGAGGAAGCAGCTTCCCTTGGTTATGCATGCTTGTAGTTGCTGCAGTGCAGAAGAGTAAACAAAAAGCAGCATTAGCAAGTAATGGGATATCCTTATCCATTAAAGGTGAAATGAAGCTAATACATACAGTCACAACCACCAATGTGCTTCCCACCAATGAAAACGTTCGGCACAGTACGCTGTCCAGTCCACTCAGCCAAAGCTGATTGTATCTCAGCTCCATCATCTTCACAACATCAAAATCCAACTCAAACAACCGAATATAAATTTGTAAAATAACAACTCAAAGCAGAACTCGACAGTCAAAATAAATCCAGCCAAATCCCAAACGAAATAGACAACATCTTGAAAAAGGATAAGAAGAAAATACTAACTCTGAGTATCCAACTCCACGGCCTGGTATTTTGCTCCCAGCTGATCCAAAAGCTTCTTCACACTGACGCAATAGGGGCAGTAGGTCTTACTGAAACGTAACCATCCAAAAACCAATTAGAAACGTTAGCAGACAAAATAAAAGAGGATGTCAAGAAGAACAACCTGAAAACAACAACAGGGTTTGAAGAAACGAGCTCCTTAGCTTTACTTGACGCCATCTCTCTTTCAATTTCGATTCTCAAACCCTAACACCTAACTATATCCAGCTTTTCTGAGCAATGACGAAAATGGACTTTCGCAGTGGGCTGGGCTTATATAGGGATGGGATTATGGTGCGTATGAATTTAAAATGAAGAAATGATCTGGACCGCTCGTTTGCGTTTCATCGGATACATTTGGATTTTTTTTTTTTTCGGGTGTTGTTAAACCCAGCCCCAAATTCCCACTCCTAGCCTCTTGAAAGGACGAAATTGCCCTTTCATGGGTTTTGGGAGGGGAATTTCTGTTTTTTTTTTTGCCAATCCGACACGCGGACGTGTGGCCATCACGCCTCACCGCGTGGTCGGACGTGATAGACACACGCCTCACCGCGTGGTCGGGCGTGATAGCCCCACGCCTCACCGCAAGGTCGGGCAGTTGGCTGTCACGTCCGACCACGCGGTGAGGCGTGTGTCTATCACGTCCGACCACGCGGTGAGGCGTGATATCCACACGCCCGCGTGTCGGATTGGCAAAAAAAATAGCTTTTTAAACCCGTAAATAGGCCGTTAAACCCGTAAATAGGCCGTTAAGCCCGTAACTACAGAATTGTACTTAACAAATAAAATTTAAAAACATAAAAATTAAAATAAACATTAATAAACATAAACATTTATAAACGTAAAAGAGTAAATATAATATCTACAACAAAAAGTGTTAAAATGTATGAATTTCTATAACAAAAATTCAGTTCACCCGACGACACGCATCCATAAACTCATCCACCTCCCTCTTAATGCGTGGAACATCATCGTCAGATCGGTGGGTAGCCGATAGTTGGGTGACACGCGACAACCAGCTAACCCACTGCAAAAAAAAAAAAATTAATAAATAAATATTAAAAATTAAACACATATAAACTAATACTAAATAATAATATTAAATAATAATAAACTTACAAATTCGCTGTTGGCGCGAGCATGTTGTACCGGTCCAGCCTGTGGTGCATGAAGGAGATGGGGATGCAAATATCGCCTATACCAGTCCATATAAGCAGGATCACATGCAGTGGGATCGTATCCAACTGGTCGGCATCTCCTCCGATCAATGCCCCAAGCCGATGGAAATCTCCGCTAGGTATCCTCAACTGTGACTAAGGAATGCGTGAGCTTATACGCTATAGATCTCCATGGTTGTACTGCTTTATCAGGTCTAATACGCTCAGCTGGGATAGGCTGAGTATATCTGACCTGTCGCAGCGCTCGATCGGACATATACGGCTCGACGATGTCTCTACACCGTATCCAACCGGCGTATGACACTCGAAGCCGATCATCATCGGGGACAGGATCATAAGGCAACCACGTCACCTGAAAAAAAATAATACTCAATAAAAAATAATAATATACTATAAATAATACTTACATTAATTCTAAAATTTTATAAAATACCTCTGCCACTGTCATACGGTCCAACTGCCCGCGTATGGTATCTAGTCGGGTGGTCGTCTTGCCTGGTACCCCGACCTCCCATCTCAGTGCACGGGCATGGTCAGCTGGGATCAAGTGAGCTCCTCTATGCGGCCGGAACACCGGAAAATACTCGTATATCCATGCATGCAGTAGGGTCAAACATCCGCATATACCTGAACAGTCTCCTCTACTCGCTATCCCCAGCTGCCGGTACAACATGGCTAGTGTAGCAGACCCCCATGATAGTCCAGCTTCCCCGCTGACACCGCTGTAAACCTCAACAAGATGGGCCGGCCTAATCCTATCTCCACTCTTGTCAACAAACAGAGTGGATCCAAGCATAAGCCACATCCACGCTGTGGCCTGAGTAGCGTCATCCCTACCCTCGGTGAGAAGCCCGTGTACAGCCCCAACAAATACACCTCCACCACCCCATAAATGTCGGGTCGGCAACAGAAGCTCAGCCTGACTCACCCCAAACATCATCATGCACATGGCATGAAGCTCGTCAGTAGGGGGAGACTCGGATACCATCGGACCGTCGATCGGGATCCGAAGAATCTGACACACATCATGCAGCTGGATAGTCATCTCCCCGAACGGCATGTGGAAGGAGTTCGTATCGGGCTGCCACCGCTCCACGAACGCAGTCAACAGCGGAGTGTCGAGGTTCTTAAACATGGCATGTGGAAGGTGAGACAAACCAGTCCTCTCGATCATCTCCCTCAGCTGTAAAATGACACATATACAATTTATACAATTACTGAATGTTTTTTATGTTTATAGTTAAAAATACAAATTACAATAAATGTTAACACACTATATTATTCTTACCTCGGGTGACGCACCAGAAAACCACTGACACAACTCTCGGCATGCTGATGATCTGTTGTAGCATGTCAGAAACGACCGAATCTCTCCTCCCAACATCCGTGAGGCAACATGTCCTAGAAAACTAGGAATCACGGAACCATCAACGGGGCCACCATCCGCCGGTGCAGTAACTAGCCAGCTCTCGTCCTCAGTAGCTTTGGGACGTTTGCTTGTCCCTGAAAGTTATAAAATTATACTAAAATATCCTAATATATACTAAATTATACTAAATTATACTAAAATATACTAAAATTATACTAACATTATACTAAATTATACTATAATTATAAAATTATAATAAATTATACTAAAATATACTAAATTATACTAAAATACTAAAATATACTAAATTATACTAAATTATACTAAAATATACTAAAATATACTAAAATTATACTAAATTATCCTAAAATATACTAAATTATACTAAAATATACTAAATTATACTAAATTATACTAAAATATACTAAATTATACTAAAATTATACTAAAATTATACTAAATTATACTATAATTATAAATTTATAATAAATTATACTAAAATATACTAAAATACTAAATTATACTAAAATTATACTAAAATATACCTAAATTATACTAAAATTATACTAAAATTATAAATATACTAAAATATACTAATATACTAAAATTATACTAAAATTATAAAAAATACATGTACTCGCAAAACGACCTCCTACGCGCTGGATCGGCTCTCCCCGAGGTCAGCTGCTCATCGCTCTCCTCAACCTCGCGATCATGTGCAACTGCAGACTATCGCACTGCCCGGGCTGCCACATCCAGGTAGTCCTGAAAAGAATCGCTATCAGGCTCTCTGTCATCAAAATCGGTCACCCCCTCCGATCCATCAATATCGGGCTGCTCCATAATCGATCCCTTCCTCAACTGGTCCGTCGCAGCCCCTCTCCACCTACGACCGGAAATATCAATACCACGCAATCCCGTATGCCGTGGTGTATCATACTCGCCGTCCATATCTAGACGACGAGCAGATGACGGGATGGATTTCCCACCTCTAGTAGGCCGCTCCGTCTACAAAAAAAAAATTTACACTAAATTAATAAAATTGTAAATAATGTAAATTATACTAAATTTATAAAATTATGCTAAAATACTACTAAATTAATACAATTGTAAATAATTGTAATTATACTATAATTATAAAATTATAATAAAGTTATACTCAATTTATACTAACTTTATACTAAATTTATAAAATTACCCTAAATTAATAAAATTGTAAAAATCATGCTAATACTATACTAAATTTATACTAAAATTAAACTAAAATTATAAAATTACACTAAATTACTAAAATTTTAAATAATATAAATTTTTATAAAAAAACAACGTGGGCGTAAGGGAATCACGCCCGAACCACTGGTCGGGCGTATGAACATCACGCCCTATCAGTGGTGCGAGCGTATGAGCATCACGCCTGAACTGTGGTTCGGGCGTATGCGTATCACGCCCTACCATTGGTGCGGGTATGTGGTTATCACGCCCGCACCATTGGTCAGGCGTGATACTCATACGCCCGAACCGCAGATCGGGCGTGATTCTCATACGTCCGACTGCGATTCCGGTGAATTTATAAAAAACCCCCCCCACAGATTCATTTCGATCTAAAAATCAACGAAATAAAGCGGTAAATCTTACCACTTTAGCTTTTCCTTTACGGTTTCTGTCACCATCCATGATTCGGTTCACTAATTTGTCCGGATTTGAGCAAAAATCGTATAGGGTTCTTGAGAGGTTTTGGGTTTTTTCAAATTTAGTGCAAAGGGTAGTTCGGTCTATTCACGGGGCTAGAAGTATAAATTAGTGGCTAGGTTTAGTAACCCACTTTTTTTTTGAAGTAAGATACATTTGTAAGTTAGCCCCGGATATTTGTTACTTATTATAATTATAATTATTTTTATTAGAACTATTGTTATTTTTATTGATGCCGAAGGTGATTTCCTGATTTGATTTTTTTAATTTTCTTTGAATTTCATTTTGCAGGCTATCCTGACCATGTCTGTTCGTGATACTATGATAGCTCGTCTAAAAAAGATGGAGAAAGACCAGAAAGCTGCTCAAAAGAATAAGGAGCCAAACTCCGAACATCGCCCCCTGGTGATTCAAGATATGGGTATTTCCCAAAACCCTGCATCATCAAAACTGAAGCAAGCTCTTTCGGTCACAACGAAGCGAAAACCGAATGCTGCTCCTCCGGCCATTATGAAACTAAAATTAGGGGTGAGCAAAAAGTCCAGTAACCGATGATCAAACCAATAACCGAACCGAAATTTTTGTTTGGTTCGGTAATTTTAATAAATTGGTTCGGTTCGGTTGTCAATTTTTCCCTGTTCAGTATTCGGTTATCGGTTCGGTTATATGGGAAATAAATATTGGTTTAACCGAAAACCGAACTAAATATATATTTAAATAAACATAATATAATTTTACTTATTTATTTGTTTTTCATACTTTAATTTGTACAAGAAATCCTAAAATTTTAGTTTTAAACATTATTGAATTAATTTGTAATATATAAGGTATTTGGTTAATTGAATTTGAAATTGCAAATTCTAAGTTAATAAAGCTCAAATTTCATAATTTATAACATTTTAAATATTTAAATTAAAAATATAAAAATTTCGGTTAGTTGGTTGGTAACCAAACCGAACCAAAAAAATTCGGTTCGGTCAACTTCAGTTATTTTAGTTATTTGATATGGTTCGGTTTTTAAAATTATACAAAATCCGGTTCGGTTATAATCGAACCGAACCGATGCTCACCCCTAACCAAAACCGAATCCAAATGCCAAACCAATTCCTCCTGAAATTCCAAAGTCAAAACCAAGCTAACTTCCTCCAACAGTTCCAAAACCTGTTACCCCTGAAAGTGTTATTCCTTCGGAAGGTTTTCTAACTCCTCCTTCCGGAAATAGAAACCAGGTGGACACTCCTCCTTCGCTTGGACCCTTCGGAGATACTCCAATAATTTCGAAAATTGTAGAAGAAATTTCTCATCTTTCGGTAATGCCAGAAGATGCGGAGTACTTTGAACAACTCAGTGTCCTTTCTGCCTGTCAGGAAGTCCTCAAACGAAAAGCTGCAGTAAGCATCTTCAGTTTTTCCTTTTGGTACTGATCTAAGTTTCCTTTACTTGATGAACCCCTCTTTTTTTAACAAGACCAAGCTGCCACCACCATTCTGGTAGAGCAATATCGATCAAATGCTGAAAAGTATAATGAACAATATCAAGAGCTGCAAAAGCAGATCATGCTGAACAAACAACAAGCTGTCAGTCTAACTTCTTTGAAAAAAGAACTAGCCGAAGCCAAAAAAGGGATTGAGAGAGAGAAACCCAAAAAGGTTGCTGCACAAAAAAGAGAAAAGTTGCTCTCTAGAAGGCTAAAGATGTAGATGACCTTAACAAAGTCATAGGGGAAAGGGATGAAATTATTCGAAGACAACTTCATACCTTTCAGAATCTTCAAGCGAGCCATAACTAACTGCAAACTCAAAAAAACTGCCGATCAGAACAAACTTAACCAATTCTCCATTGACCTTAACCTTCTTCATGAAAAATGCGAGAGTCTTGAAATTCTGTTGGCCAAAGCTCATGAAGAAGCAGATGCTGAAAAAGGCCGAACTGATCTTTTGAGAAAGGGCATAAAACTTGCCCAAGAATCCAACTCTGCTCTTCGCGCCAAAATTAAAGCATTTAAAGAAGATCAATTTTTAAACGTTGCTCTCTTTGCCCGAACCATTTCTGGACTCAATGAAGAGATGCAAAGAATGATTGATTGAGCGAGCGGGCGAGGGATTTAGGACTTAGTCGTTCTCTGAAGTTCAGAGTTTGATTTCTTCATCTTCTCTGGAAGAAACATCACGAAGCGGACTTTGACTTTTGGGTAAGTGTGTTCCCCCCGGAAGACAATGAGGATGTGCCTGAAGCTCCTATTCCAGGGGAATTCCTGAATCCCTTTTGATTTTGTAATACTTTTTGTTGTATTATTTTGCTTGGATGCTTGAACTTCATTAACTTTATGATCTCTAATCAGAATGTGTTTTTGTTTAATGATTGTTGCTAGAACCCTTTTAACATGTATAGATTAGCTTTAATTTAATCAATAAGAAATTCCAATCATAGATGTTAAAATTGATAGAAAAGCATACTTCATTGAATTGCATTCGACTACTTGAAAAGGTAGGATTTTACAATGTTGATTGAGTTTACAAAATGAAAAGATTTAACAAAGCATGAATCAAACTATCTCTGTGATAGGTTTACTGATAAAACTTCCTCAATGTGGACGCATTCCATGTTCTAGGAATAGGCCTTCCATTTAACTCTCGAAGTGTGAGTGCCCATATATTCTTCTATCTGAAATGGACCTTCCCAATTCCTTCCAAGCTTTCCTTTGTCTTGTCTGGTTTGCGAAGCTTCTGCATTCCTCATAACTAGACCTCCTTGGAAAAATTGCCTAGACCGAACCCGTTTATCATGGGTTGCCTTAATTTTCTGATTATAAGTTGTTGTTTTAATAGCCATATGCTCCCTTCGTTCTTCCAAGTAATCCAACTTCTGTCTCATTCTTTCTTCATTATCTTCTAACGAATGGTAAGTTGCCCTTGGACTTAAACTTCCAATTTCGACTGGAACAAAGGCTTCAGCTCCATATGTTAAAGAGAAAGGTGTTTCTCCTGTGGCCGCTCGTGGGGTTGTTCTATATGCCCATAATACATGTTGTAATTCATCCACACATGAACCTTTTGCCTTGCCCAATCTCTTTTTTTTAACCCCTCAACAATAGTTTGGTTCATTACCTCAGTCATCCCATTGCTTTGCAGATGTGCTACTGAAGCTTGATATGTAGAGAATTGCAAAAATCCATGAATGCCTTGTAATCAAATTGCTTCCCATTGTCCGTTATAATGGTATGTGGTACTCCGAACCTGCAAAAAATCATCTTTTCTACAAAGGTTATAATTTAAGCCGAAGTAATGGAAGCCACTGCCTCAGCTTCCACCCATTTAGTGAAATGGTCCACAACAACTATCAAGAATTTTTTTTGGCCTTTAGCTGTTGGGAAGGCTCCAACAATATCAATTCCCCATGTTGCAAAGGGCGAAGTTGGCTGGATTACTCTCATGGCCAAAGCTGGCGACTGGATAATTGGTGCGAATTGTTGATTTTGTATATATTTTTTAACCAACTCTGCCGCATCTGAAGCCATTTGAGGCCAGTAGAATCCTTGTAGCTGTGCTTTCCTTACCAAAGCATTCATGAGCACCACAAATTCCCTCATGAATCTCCTGCATAATTAATTTTCCTTCCTCAAAACCTACACATTTTAACCATGGCCGATCAAATTACTACAAGAAAAAACGCTATCACTGACGCAATCGACCGACGAAATATTTTGTTTAGGAATCACCGACGCAACACCGATAAAAAAATATGGGTCGGAATTCACCTACACATTGACCTACACATTCTTAGAATGTGTAGGGAATTTTTGGGCGGGTAATTCTGGCCCCAATTACCAACATGTTTAGTAGTTGATTTTTATTGTCGGTGATATCACCAACAAGTGTGATTATTCACCGACAAATTAAAATGTAGGAGTCTAAATTATATATAAAAAATTTAACACAATAATAAAATAATAAAATAAGAGTATATATATAGCTAGTTATATTTATTTCTTCTTAACCCTAACCTCCATCTCCCGATTACAGCAGCTGCCGCCCACACACCCAAATCTCCTCCTTGCCATCATCACCGGTGTCGCTGCGGTAGGTCTTACCTCCAGGATTCCGACTATAATTTCACCTCTTCCAGTCTCGATTTACTCTCCAGGTACATTTTAACTTTCTCTCCTTTGGGCTTCTACAATGGCGGAGAGGGATAATCGTTTAGGGCTCAATGTTGGCGTATTATATGTTCTTTTATGGCTATTTTGCCTTAATTTATATGTTTTCTTTGTATTTTCAGTTCATACAGTTTCACCACTTCTATTTCTCCCTAGAAGCTGCTCTGCTCTGCTCTCCTTAATCTCCTATGCTCAGGTAATCGTTTAACCTTTTTCTGTTAATCTCCTCCTTTGTTTGGGTTGTATGTCATATTTGCTTAATTAAGTTGCTTTAATTCATAGATTAATTGTTGGTGTTGGTATCATTATTATTTGGTATCCATTTATGAATGTTTGTTGAGGGTTCAGTTGGGGTTGAAGAGAGCTACTACTGTTTAGATTGGGAGGTTATTTTTTGGAGAATTTTTCTCCAGTAGACTATTGTTCTCTTATTGTTATTCTGTTTTTGGCCTTTAGTACAAAGTAATTTTGGTTCTGAGATCATATAGGGAATGTTTAAGCATCTTTTGAGAAGATGTGTGATAGCAAAATGTTCTGCCATTGCCAATAACTGTTTATTACGAAGAGTTAAAACTAGAATTGCAGTTGTTTCCATGGCTGAAGAAGCTTTTCACATGTGCCATGAGTTTCTTTTCTGTCACAATGTTGATTTCCTATTGCCTTTATCAGGTAATATGGACTTGCTATTCTGCTATCATTCTTGTGGTTACACGAATATCTATGTGCTTCTGAACTAAACTCATTGATTTTAAGGATTTAGTTTGAAGAGGGACTTTGACAAGGAACACTATAAGAAAAATCAGTATCATGGACAGAATTGACCGAGACAAGTTTATTATGGAGATGAGGACTAGAATGGGAATAATTTTCCTGATAAGATAATGGTAAGGGAGTGGGAAACGGCTTCCGATCTCCACCTTGTCTTGTTACTATGCTTTTCATATAACCAGTTTTGTTATTTCACCTTCTTGCTTGTTTGGCTATTACTTAACATCTCTTTCTTCTTTAAAAGTATTACAGATGAACATTATCAGAGAATGGTAAGATGCTTGGTAAGGGTTAAAGCCTTAGGAGTTCTTAGAGATCAATATATTGTTTCAACAAAGTGTGGGAGGTATGTTGAGGGGTTAAAAATCTCTTTTCTACTGTGGTGTTGCGGTTTTTCTTCTGCTAATAGACCATATAAGGAGGCCAGTGGAATTACAGTCTGTTGCAAATGGCGGCACTACCCTAACTCCCCAGTTGGGACAGTGAATATCTTCCGTTGCTGCCCTCGTGTTGAGTCTTATAATTCCTTTGGTGACTATGGGCTTGGTATGGCCATGGACTGGCCCTGCAACTTCTACTACCCTCGCTCCATTCCTAGTCGGTATTGTTGTTCAATTTGCATTCGAACAATACCCAAGATTGCGGAGGTCACCTTCATGGCCTGTCATTCCTATAATTTTCCAAGTAAGGGCTAATGAATTTTGCCTTTTTGTCTTGACCAATCTTGTTTAGAGTTCCCATGTATGAATGTGGAGAAAGGAGGAAAGAAAATGCTTATGTTTCAATTAATTATGTATCCCAAATAATGTCGTGGAAATGGAAAGACTCCACTTTAACAATCTCCATATGAAAATGTAGTTGCTCCTAATTAGAACATCGTTTTTCTCCCTCTAATTATCAGGTTTATAGATTGCACCAACTGAATAGAGCGGCACAACTGGTAACAGCCCTGTCATTTACAGTGAGAGGAGCTGAAATGACCTCTCACAACTTGGAGATAAGCAGTTCTTTGAGTACACTTTTGAATGTCCTTCAGTTCCTCGGCGTAATATGCATGTGGTCACTCTCAAGCTTCCTTATGAAGTTTTATTCCCCAGCTGTCACGGCTTCAGAGTGATGTATGACTTTTATTAAGATTGGTAAAATTGACATGCATCATCATTACAAAGTAGACGATTCCGGTTGCTCTTGATCCAGGTAATCTATACATTAAGATCCGATGTTTTCACATGCTTCTGCTAAGTGAAATTTTAAATTGTTTACTTTGTCTGAAGCATTATGGAAAGATTTGGTAGGATGACTTGAATGAATTTGTTAAAAGTTGAAATTACCAAATTTCTTCTATTTTCAGTTTACAGTTCCTGATCTTGTGATCAGAATGCTAGGATTTTTTTGTCAGTTGATGCTATTCATTTTCTTTTTCTAAATTGTTTCCAAAGTCACAATGTTGATTTCCTATTGCCTTTATAAGGTAATATGGACTTGCTATTCTGCAATCATTCTTGTTATTGTTCTGTCTTCTGTCCTCTATCATATGATATGTGCATAGTTGAAAATATAAGTCCATATTTGAAATAATACACTTTTGCTGAAGTTATTTGGTGCCAATATGTGTGCTGGCCTTCAAAGTTGTGGAAAAAAGGTTGAAACTGTTCACACAAACTGATATTAGGTATGCTTTTTGTTGGATAATTATATAGTTATAAAATTATTTATTTATTGTTGGATGATTAAAATGATTAATTAATTAGTATGTATTATTGTTCAGTAATGGAAGCTTGCATCATCACACAATGCAGCAGTGAAACCCATTTTGCTTAATTTTTTCATTCGACTATGAATCCTTCTGGTGCACTTCTTTGTATTTGTTTTGTATAGTATTTATTTATTTTCTATTTAAATAGTACCATTGTAACATTAGAAATTCATTTAGCTACATACTCTTAAGCACAAATTAGTGAATGTAAGTGATATGGGTATGATGTCGACTTCTGTTATCAAAATTTTATATTTTTTTCTTGACTTGCTGGTGATATATTATTTTGCAAGTATTACTAAAATATTGACATCACATTTGAATTTTTGCTTTGGAGATAATTTATTGCTTTGTTTGTATTAATGTTTTTTAATAATTATCATTATTGTGTAAACAAAGCTGAAAAAACTTAATATAAAAAATATTAACGAGTTCCCTTCAATCCAAATAAATTGACGAAAAATAAAATATAAAAATAATTTTAAAAATAATTCACAATTACCGACGCAATCTACGACGCAATTTCTATCGGTCAATTATTCTAATAAATATTCCGAAAATAGATCACCGACATATATGGGTCGGTGATGTTGTCGGAATTTCCGACACAAATAACTGACGAAAAAATTGTGTAGGTGATATCTTGTCTTGGAAAAAAATTATCGCAACAGCTTACCTACGAGTTCAACGTCGACACGTCACATTTTGTCGGTCTTCTGTCGGTGATGATGATCACCGACACAAATTTGGTTCGTTTTAGTTCGTTTTTGCTTTATTTCCATTTAATTTTAGTATCATTTTGTTATCTTTTAGTTAAAATTAGCAATTCTCATTATTTATGGCATCATCTGTGTTTTTAGGCGTTTTTGGGACTGTTTGAGCATTTCTGAACCAGACCCGTGCCTTTTGAAGCACTTCTGGACAATTCAGGGACCGTCGGAGCACTTTTGGGATTCGTCAGGGACCATTAGAGCAAATTCCGGAAGCCCAGGGACCAAAATGAAGAAAAACCGGACTTAGTCCCAATTTAGTGCATGTCTCACCGAAACAGGCCCTCGTCTCGTCGAGACACAGCCTGTCTCGACGAGACGAGGCGAGCCGATGGTTCCCAAAAGGGAACCATCGCGTGGTGTCTCGACGAGACACCTAGTGTTTCGTCGAGACAACCTTCTGTCTCGTCGAGACACCTTTTGTCTCGACGAGACGAGACGAGACGAGACACTGGGAAGCAATTTCCCTGCGTCTCCTCACTCCCAAGGCGCGAATTTTGACATGGAAAATGCCCAAACTACCCCTAACTAAGCCTGCACTATAAATAGAACATTATGTCATCTTTGTTGGGGTTCCTACTTCTTTTCCCCTTTTTCCTTTTTACTTGTATCAGCTTTTGCTATTTTTGATTTTGTAATTACTTGGAGTTTCTTGAAGATTGGTAGAGGAAAGTTCTATCCCCATTTGTATTCAGAATCAGACAAGCCGGGTTTTAGATTTTTAGTTCCTTAATCTGTCTCTTACTCTGTGCTTATTTATATTAATGATGATTCAAGTTGATAATCTGTGCTTTAATTATTTGGTTGGTTACTAATCCCCATCCAATCTGGGATAGGGATGAGATTGATTGCGTAACCTTGTATGATTAGGGATTTAGGTTTATGGGTTTGTTTCCAATTGATTAGATTATGCAAGCTTAATGTCCTAGATTTATCAGAAATATGATCTTTGCTAGAATGAGATTCGATGATGATCAACTAGCCTGACAATGCTGAACCTAATGCCTTGAGTCTGACAAATATAGGATTGCAGATAGATAGTTACCTGACCAAGGAACTATCTAATCCGAATTAGCATAATCTGACCTCGCTAGAGACCACTAGAAGTGCGGTCCAGTGGCTGGGCTACGGCTTTAGCCTTAATCACCAAAGAACCTAATGCTTTGCATGATCTGGGTTATATGCCTAATCAAGACATCAACCGAATGCATGTGAATAGACTACATGAGATTGTCCATCTTCACGTGGTTAATTAGGAGATTACTGTCAATTATCATTAGGATATAAACCCGAATCCCAGTAAATCATACATTAAATCCAATTAAGGGAATCCCCATCTTAGATTGTTTCATCAATTAATTCGAATCCTCCCCTATCAAACGCTTTTACCTTTTATTTTAGAAATTTGTCTCCTTAATCACTCCACAATATATTCAACCTTTCGAACAATTACGTTTCCTATCTTAGGTCGACTAGTTGTGATAAATAGTCCTTGTGGTTCGATCTTATGCTTAAGCACTGTATTACTTGTTGCGATAGGATACACTTGTCCTATTAATTGCTATATACTTTACGAGCATCAGTAAGATACCTGTGACAAGGTAAGTGAGGATAGGATAAAACCACTCAGAAGATTCATCAATGGCCATCACTTCAATTTGATCAATGCTCGGCGAAGAAATTTGCTCTATTCGGCAGGCACAATACTTGAGTACCTTGATGAGGAAGGTGACAATGATGATGAGATTGAGAACCTTATTCAAGAAGCATATGATGATGGAAGTGATAATGATGATGATGATTATGGTTCCGACGAGATTAGGAAGGAAGACTAGGAAGTTAAAGATTTGTTGTTTTCTAGAGGGGTAAACTACACCAATGGTACCTGAACTTTACTTAGTTTACACTTTGGTACCTAGATTACATTTTATCTCAAAAATATACCTGAAGTAATGATGACCGGACAATTTAGTATATTTTACCGGTTAATGACCGGTCAATGTGAGTTTCATAAGTTAATTACATCAATAGTACCTAAACTTTACCATAATTCACACTTCAGTACCTAGATTATATTTTATCCTAAAAACATAACGCAAGTAAAGGTGACTAAAAAATTTAGTTTATTTGATCAGTTAGTGATCGGGTAACATGAACTAAACATTGGAACTCACCATACACTCAATTAACGATGACATTATTGTAATTTTATGTTAATTGAGTGTATGATGGGTCTCAATTTTTAATTTAAAATTATCAAACTCACATTGACCGATCACTTATCAGTCAAATGTACAAAAATATTGAGTCATTTTTACTTAAAGTGTATTTTTTTGACAAAATGAAATTTAGGTACCAAAGTGTGAATTAGAGTAAAGTTCAGGTACTATTAGTGTAATTTACTTATCAAAATTGCATTGACTGGCCATTCACCGGTAAAATATACTTAATTGTCCGGTCATCATTATTTCAGGTATATTTTTGAGACAAAATGTAATTTAGGTACCAAAGTGTGAATTTGGATGAAGTTCAGGTACCATTGGTGTAATTTACTCTTTTCTAGAGTTAAGAATACTATTAATGTTATTAATTATTTGAAGTTGAACTTTAGTCTTGAGTTTTAACTTTTAAATCGGTATTATGAGTTGATGACTATGCCTTAGTAATTAACTAGAACTTAACTCATGCATTTTATGATTTTATTGTTGGTATTTAACTATTTTTTATTATTTATGACTAGTATTATGAATTTATAATTTTTTTGTGCGCCTTGTGTCACTCTGGCGCACGTCTTAAGTTGCGCCTTGCGCTAAGGCTTCAGGACCCCCTTGCACCTTAAATAACTATGAATATATATTTAACATTAATTATATTAGCATGTGTTATCATATCCTTTAGGGGTGGGAAAAAAAACCGGTCAAACCGGTAATCGAACCGAAAACCGACAATCCGAACTGAAAAAAACGGTTAACCGAATTGATGGTTTTTTTAATGGTTACAAAAATAGATAGATATCGGTTTCGGTTTCGGTTTCGGTTTCAGTTTCGGTTTCGGGTTAGAGTGTTCAAAAACCGCGGTTAACGGTTAACCGAACCGTTTAATAAATATAAATTTTAAAAAAAATATATAAGCCATTTGACGACGAAGGCAAGGCAAATATAAATATAAATACATAAATTATACTGTTTAATATAAATATATAGATTATAACATAGATTAATATAAATATATAACATAGATTATACTGCTTTATGTCGTAATAAGTACTTTGACGAAATATTATTTACATTTCTTTATGTTTTAAATGTAAACTTGATGGATTGTTTTTTAGTTCGGTACTTATGTTTGAATTCTAATCTTTTATATGAATTCGTTTCGTTTGAATTTTTGAAATTATGTGTATTTTAATATTGTTTAAAAAATTTAAGTTTGGGTAAAAATTTAACCGTTGATTTTTGGTGAACTAGTGAGAATTGGTTAAAAACCGTTAACCGAAAAACCTAACCGAAATTAGTGGTTAACCGATTGATATGGACCGATTTCGGTTTGGATGGTTAAAAAACCGTTGATAACGGTTCGGTTAATTTTTTTACCTAATGGACCGGTTAACCGAACCGTGCCCACCCCCAATATCCTATTGTGTGTATGGAGTTAAATAATAAATATTATTTATTTATTTTTTCACATATGACATATTGCTTTGAAATCTAGAGCAGGTTGTGAGGCAATCGCCCCTAATCCCTTCCAAAATTTTGCTCAAGGATTCCGCATATGGTAACTACTTTTGGCATATCGCGTTCACTTATTATAAAGAATATAGAGGTGGACAGTGTGCGTGCGAGTGTGGTTTTAGCTCAAAGTCTGAAAAATGTGTTGCGGACGATGCATCTTCCAATATGAGAAAGGTGTTGCAACAAATCTATAAGTTTGAAATTGAAGATTTAAAATACAAGCAAATTTTGACAATGAGGAAAGTTATATAGCAATGCATTCTATGTGTAAAAGAGAGCATAAAAGGGGATCCGATAAATTGACTGCTGACTACAATGGAGAAACGTTGTAACTCTGCAAGGAAAACTCAAAAGTAGGAAATTGCAAGTAAATATTTAGTTTTGGTATTTTATATGTACTAAACATGGATTTTTATTTTCCCATTTTCTTTAAATGACAAAAAAAACTGAATGATTTTATTAAAATGACTATCACCTTTAATGTTTTCCCCTTTTAACTAACAATTAATTTTTATTCTAAATGGTTATTTTTTTTCTACATAACAATACTTATTTGTCGTTTAAATGTAACAATTATAATTTCGTATTGTATGGGCTAATTGAAATCTAACATCTTAAAATAATAAGAGCATGATCTTTATGCTCTTTATACCAAATATAGATAATATCCTAATATTAGTAATATACAAAATATTATATATATATATATATATATCCTCCATAGGGGCAAATAATACGATTAAAATAATTTTTATCCAAAAAATAATAATTATAGAAAACTAGAGATCAAAGCTCAAGTAAAATAGTAGCAGAAATATCAAATCAAAATTCAAGTAGGAACAAAAAAATACCAAAGCAGAGAGGCAAAGATCAGAGAGAGAGAGGCAAAAATCAGAGATGGAGTGTCGGACCAACGATCCAACTACACTGGGATTGGCTGCCGATTTTAATTTAATCTTAGTTAGGATTAAAGAGAATAAGAGATACTGATGGTTTGTTTTAGGACCTATTTAGTTTTACATTTAAATATTTACTTTTTTATTGTAAACAAAACTACGTAGTTCTAATTAAATAAAACGACGTCGTTTTGCTTTAAAATAGAATTAAAAAAAAATAAAAAGAAAATAAAAAGAAAATATTAAATTTAAAATCATTCGTCATCCTCAATTATAGAACCAGTAAACCCTAAACCTCCATTGATGGAGGAGGCAACGCTATAAAACTTTAAAATTAATACCTGGATTTTTTAAAAAATACAAATGTCAGTTGGGGCAACAGTGCCCCCATACTGGATTCGCCCAGTGTGTGTGTGTGTATATATATATATATATATATATATAAAGTAAGGTGTTGCTTAAAATGCAATCTTGAATCAATTCCAAGGGATTATTGTGTCAGCCTAACTCTAAGGATGGGTTCAACAACCACCAGAAACTAGAAAGCAAAAGCAATTTCACATTATGTAATTATCATAGGTTTCTAGGTGCTATTTGTTATTTCATGCTAAGGTAGGATTCATACAAGCATATCAATAAACATGCCCTACTATCCTATAATTATTTTGATTCCTCAGTTCGAATGTTCCTTTTTATGCAAGTTTGCTATATATCTTCATCAAGTCCATAATTAGAATAATGATGAAAAAGGAAAGGAGCTGTTTATTCAATTGATATTTCAGCCAATAATAAATTTATCTCATGTCCAGAATGCACATTGACACATTTCAAAATTATATGCTTAAAGAGATTGATTTGAATAAAAAAATTTAACTAAATTAACCATCATCTTCTACCTTTCCTTGGACTTTGAATTTCAAATATATTCTCAATTGTATAAAATAAATTGTAAAAAAAATCTCAATTTGATGATGGGAAACATACAAAATGTTATCAGCAAAAAGTCATCCCGATCTTGGGATTTCTCTTTATAAAAGAAAATATAAATATATGCTTACACAACCGCAGGTTCCTGAAGCTTTGCTGCTAAACACTGTGCAACAGCATCAATAAATTCTTCTGTGTTCAAGTAAAACTCTCTGGAGACCCTGTACACATTAAGCAGCATAATAAACCTGATCGATCATAACTTGAAGGACGATATCTCTATACATAATGCCTTTTCTACCTGGTACGTAACTGATCATAAAGATAAAACAAAAAAAAAAAAAAAAAAACACTTACTTTGGACCGTGCATCAAAATGGCAAGATCCTTTGTCATTTTTCCTCCTTCCACTGTCTCAATGCATGAAGCTTCCAACTTGTGCACAAAATCAAGCAACCTTTCATTTTTATCCAATTTGGCCCTTATAGATAGACAGTAGACATAAATTCAAAATGTCAATTTTTATAATTTCTTGTGAAAAAATTAACATGTACGATTCATATGAAACAAATGGCTCCTAAAAGTTTAACAAAAATCCTGATTCATTTCTCACTACATAATTTTCAACCAGTATACACAAGAATCCAGATTAGTATAAAGAGTGCACAGTAGTATCAATTAATCAACTTAAACTTCTTACTATCAAAAAAAAAAAAAAATCAACTTAAACTTCTGAAAATTAAAGAGATTTGTCATTTCAACTGGAAACAAACAGCAAAAGTAGTAATATTACCTATGTTCCAGCCCTCGTGTCCATGCAAATATTGAAGCAATACTGTTCGTGCTAGTTTCCTGTCCTTTCTGATACAATCGGAAATGCCGAGTTACAGTACCATGAGCTGCCTCAGCTTCAAGTGTCTTTCCATCTGATGATAACTGCACATTTTGCAGTTGTTAAGGAACCACATCAAAGAGCACAAGAAATCACTCAATATTAGTTACGAGGATAAATATAACTTGATACAAACCAATACAGAAGTCATGAGACCTAACGAGCCAAATCCTGCAAAAAATGAACCAAGTTTAGACATGACTACTGAAAATCCCATCTGAATGTGCAAGATCATTCTTTAAGAAAACCAAAACTGTTGCTCACTTCAGTTGGCACTTGTTAGTCATGCCTCTTCAAGTAAATATAATGAGATCAATAAACTATTATTGATAATAAATTTGAAATGCAAAGTTCGTCTTTTCCTGCTGACTAGTTGTGTTGAGTTAGACAGCTATCTCAATGCCATACATGTCATATACATAGCTACAACAAACACTTCTTGGTTGGATCATGCTTTTCAGGGCAGTCAAGAAATGCTCAATTTAAAATAAAATTAGAGACTAGAAAGACACTCATTAATTTAGTATTTGATGGATGACAGTACAAACTGTCAATAAAACAAGAGTATAGGAAAAGGAAAGAATCAGAAAAACCCATTTCGCAAACAGTTGTTATGCTATATACACAGGACTGAAGTTGGCATGTAATCTTACTGACTACAATAAAGCACATAAGTGCTCATCAGATAAATCTTGGAATTTAGTTGACAGGAAAAATTATCATAAAATGCAGAATATTTGTAAGTCAAGATCACACGTCTGTAACATCAGAGATTAAATTTTGGAGGGGAAAAAAAGATATTTGGGCTGCTCTTCAAATATTTAAACTGCTGGCGCTAGAAAAATGTACATCAGGTTGATGCCACTCTGTACTTTGCTGAGTACACAAACAACTTGATTTTGACTATGCAAAAAAGCACAAATTTGCAACACCATTATGTATATTAACTATTTAGGTTTCAAATCAGAATTTGAAAACATAGCTAAGCATTTAAGAAATGTGTTTGACATACTACGTATAAAAGATAAATTTTCTTTTTGGTAAGTAGATCAGATTAATCAGCTTGAAGTTGCTCAGTCACCTTTTAGGCGGCTTCTCTCCCAATTAAAGCCTACGCTACGTCGGCTAGGACTTGAACTCGAGATCTACTTAAGAGACTTAAGGCTCTTATAGCTCAAACCAACCTTAATTGGTTACACATAAATGATAACTGCTCTAGTATAAGTAGGCTGATAGGCCCTTATAATAAAATCTGAAATTGGGAAGTTATAAAGAAGTAAAGATGAGTAGGGATGCAACGGAGCAGGTTATCCGTCCCCGACGGGGATTCGCCCCAACGAGGATGGGGAATCCCCATTTATTTTCCCTATGGGATGAGGATGGGAAAAAACTTCCACAGAGGCGGGGACGAGTACCTCTTTCCCCACCTCACGGGAATTACCATCTCCATGTAGTTTATATGGATGTTGAGATGTTTAATTTTATTTTTCTTATATTTTCTAGATTGATATATTACTTATGAAATTCTGATTGATGCATTTTTTTCGTATCAAGTATGCTAATGTTTTATAAATTTGATTTGCCTAATTGTATTATACAACAACAACAACAACAAAGCCTTAGTCCCGAATTGTATTATACGGCAAAATATTAAATTTCATTAAAGAAAATCTTATTTAGAATTTCAGAAATGGGAAATGTGGATCCCATTGATAGAAACAAAACAAGGTAACCTTCCCAACCCAAACAGTAAATAAGCAAGATGATATGAATACAGAGAGCTGATATTGAATTAATCCAAAATTAGGAATATAAGGAACAAGGATAAGAACTCTCTCCCCTCTGCTCAAAACAGACCCCTGCTACAAAGCAGAAAATGCATAACAAAATCACCCTTATCTCCTTCCCTTCCCAAAATACCCCAGCCAACTCATCTGTAGGTTATAACAACTTTCACCTACATACCCCTACTCTTAACCATAGTTATTAGACTCGTACGAGTCGCGAGTCGACTCGTACGAGTGTCGATACGATTCAGGAGGATTTCGAGACGACTCTATGCTCTGAGTCGAAACCTTCCTGAATCGGCCATGACTCGGCCGAATCGTTGGTGACTCGGCCGTATCGGCCGAGTCACCCAAGTCGGTCGAGTCATGGCACTGCTTGAAAAAAAAAATTAAACTTACAGATGAGATTTAGTGGAATAAATGATATTAATGTTGTGCTGTACGGTAATGCATTGAAACTTGAAAGATCCATTTTGAAACAGCCTGTATACCTTCTATGCCTATTATAGCAGAAGTTATTAAATTTATTTGTGCTGTATACGTTAAAGTTTATGACTCTTCAGTTAAAGTTAAACAAAAAAAAAATAAAAGGAAGAAATGTAGAGATGTTTCAAATAATTATGACTCTTCACTTGAAGTTATGAAATTGAAAGATGACTCTTCAACTTCTATTAAAAGGTTATATATTTCAAAACTTGTCTTCGATTTATTTGTTATTAACTTATGGCACAGCTATATCACACTTAGACCCCTTTGCAAAGAGTTGGTGTTGAGATAACAACTGAAAGGTAAGCTCCAAATACTGTAAGTGCTCCTCCAAGTCTTACTATAGATTAGGATGTCATCAAAGAAAACCAATATAAACCTACATAAATAAGGCTAAAATATAGTATTCATTAGTGATTGAAAAGTAGTAGGAGCATTGGTTAGCCCAAAGGGCATCACCAAGAATTCATAATGCCCTGAATGTGTTTTGAAGGCAGTTTTGGGTATATCTTCTTCACGTGAAAACTGCAGCTCCCTTGAGTTCATCTATAAGTTCCTGAATAACAGGAATAGGAAACTTATCCTTGATTGTCAACTTGTTGAGTTCTCTGTAATCAACACAGAATCTCCAGGTGCCTTCTTTCTTTTTTACAAGTAGAACTGGGGAAGCATAAGGGTCTGTGCTTGGCTGAATAACAACAGTTTTAAGCATTTCAGCTATCAATCTTTCTATTTCATTCTTTTGATGGAAAGAATATCTGTATGGCCTGACATTAACTGGTTCAGTAGTTTTTATGGGTAGGGAATGGTCATGAATTCGTTTCGGTGGTAAGGCTGTGGGTAGTGGTAGGAGTAGTATTTGGTTTGGATGGAGTATTTGGTGTCCAGGTTTTGTTTGATAAGGGTGAAGGAAAGGTTGGTTTGGGTTTTAGGTCTTCCATTATGGCCTTAGCATGCAATTCCTGGTATTTAGCATGTTGAATGGCAATGTATCAGGTTGGAAAGACCTTACAGAGGTGCGTATGAAACTGTTGCAGTAGAATGGATCGGTGATAGTTGTATACAACTTTTACAAGCGTAATTTAACCTTTTCGAATTGATCCTAATAGGTTTCTACTGTGGTAGTTTGTCTGAGTGAGTCAGTTGCTCCACTGCATTGAGGATCACCTTATCCGGAAATTGTTTGATCACTTCATCGATGAATTCTGGCCAAGTTGTACCAGAATGGTTGGGCTTCCAATTTCGATACCATTTCTTTGCTCTTCCTTGCATGAAGAGTCATGCCAGATCTACACGTTTTTCCTCACTTATTTCAAAGATCTGGAAATATTTACTACATTTACTAGCCCATAATTCTGCCTCAGATCCATCAAACGATGGTAATGCACAACGTGGAAGCATCTTAATAAAAGATACAACTCCTTTATTACCAGAGGTCTCTCCTTGGAAGGTACCAGATGGAGTAGAACCGAGAATTCCTTTTGATCTAGAGAAGGCAAACTTCTCTTTGAATTGCTGGAATTGGTGAAGAGGTGGTGTTAATGACTCATGTTCAGGTTCAATGAACCTGGTGATGGTTGTGAATGAGAGTTTCTAGGGTTTGGTGAGAGGTGAGTAAGGACGGCTGCATGGTTGATTGCTCTTTCCTGAGCAAATTCTGTTCCGCCAACAGAGCTTCGATCCTCTGGTTCTGATTCTGCTGTTCGTCAGAAATTTTCTTAGTCGTCATCGACTCAGTTATGCACTTAGTGCCTTCAACTGCTCTGCTAAGGCATCCATTTGTATCTTCGTCGCTGCTCGAGTTTGTACCATAAACAACCAAGAGAACCGTTGTCTTTGATACCAATGTCAGAATTGCCGATCCAGAACAGAAGAGAGATAAAGAAGAAAGAGAGAGTTGAGAGAATATAAGAAGAATTTATAAAGGAAAAAACTATTAATTCTATTGATAACTTTGCTCGTATGAGCATACCTTGTTATATTGGTTAGAATGGTTTAAAAGGACAGTTACCCAATATTGCCAGGTTTCTTCTTTCTCTGATACGTAACACAATCCCCATCCCCACCTCACCCTATTTGCAGCCCTACAAACAACTCGAATAAAATATTAAAGGAAGCAGCTTTGGAGTAGCTTCCATTTTGAACAAACATCATCTATTTCTAATAAATGGGTTGAGAATTACCACCCACTTGGTAATGCTAGAAAAACCACTAACCAATAGAGTTTTTGAAAAGAAACTTTAGTAGAGACTGGGTTTCACTGAAGGAAAAAAATATTAGAAAAAATGAGACAGGTATTTCATCTCCTTGTTTTGGAACACCCTGGTGATCTCCATGTGTATTAGGATGCATAGCTAAGATTCCTTATGAGGTATCTCAAAATTGAAAGTAACGTATAAAATGGCTTATAAAAACCGGCAGTTTTGCACATCATATTGGCTAATACTAAATAAGCAAGACACAATAGACCAAGAAAACTAAAGTGAACAATTACAACACCTTGAGCTAGTAAATCACTTTGGACATCTCCATCATAATTTTTGCAAGCCCAAACATAACCACCTTCACTCTTTAAACAATAGGCAACCATATCATCTATTAGTCGATGCTCATACCTGAAACCAAGGACATACAATCAGTAAATTTTATCCCGGTTAAATACTCGACATAAGACATAATTCATACCAAATTGAATGTTCTTCAAACTTGTCCTTCCACTTCTCTTCATATACCTCCTGGAATAGGTCCTTAAACCTGTGAAGATACTACATGTAAATATAGTTGTGCAATTCTTCTCACATTTATCCAATACATACAGACAAAAGAGGGGCTTACAAATTGATTCAAATATAATATGAAAATAGTATGTATTATAAATTTAAAAGTTATACGTTTGATACAATTTTATCACAATATATCCTAATTTATATTTTAAATGTGCTCTCTGCTGTAGTTAAGTAATTTAACTACTTATTTCTCAGTTCCAAGTTCAGAAGCTACTTTTTCGTTAATTTTTAAATCAATTATGGATGTTATATATATACAACTTACAGAATTTCATAGAAATCTTAAATCGTGACCATGCTTTTGCATGGTTAACAGTTTTTTAGAGATTAACTGAGATACAAATAAAATTCCAGGTTAGAGGCATGCAGTGCAATAAGATTACTAACTAGGAATCCAGATACCTGCCATCATATTTCTTCAGAATAGTGTTTTTGGTGCTCAAGTAAAGAGGCCACTTCTTTTCGAATGCCAAAGACATTGATGACTCAGCAAAAGCTTGAATAGACTAACAAACAAAGATCAGGAAACTCTTTACAGATTGAAAACGAAAATATCAATGCAAGAAAACTAACCTGATCAACATTATACATTGCAAGTGCCACACCTGGCCCCTTAAAATCGTAAATGTCAAGCTCCATTGGGCTATCACCATTCTCTGGTACTGCATAATAGCAAGAACATTAGCACAAATACTATCTTCGACAAAATAAGCTTCCCCAGTCTGGTAATATAAATTTCAAAGCTCACCGAAAACCATTTTAAGCTTCCCTGGCCCTTTAATAACAGCATCTGTGGCACGATATTGATCACCAAAGGCATGTCTACCAATGCATATGGGTTTCTTCCAACCTGTAGACCTGTTTATAAGTACCAAGTAGTGCTTAAGAGACACTCACGCTTACAGAAGTGACTGAAAAATACCAGGAACGATTCTTGGAATATTCCGGCAGAGAATAGGTTCACGAAAAACAGTTCCTAAAGAAGTAACAAATTCTTCCATTAAAAGCATCAAAAGTAAAATTTAAGCATAAAAAATATCTGTATAAATAAAGATATATCCATGCCATAAAATTCAAATTGAGATGATCACGAAATCAGTGTCAAAAGATCAAATAAAAACTTCAAACAACCACTATAGCAATTCATGATCAGTCAATCATTTCATTTCCAGGCATATTTAAATGAAAACATAAAATATACAAACATTATAATTTAACATATAAAAGCCACAATTAACAAACCGTTCAATATGTTTCTGATTGTGCCATTAGGGCTCCTCCACATAGACTTCAGGCAAAATTCTTTAACTCTGGTCTCATCTGCAGATATCGAATAAAATATATCAATAGGATTTGATGCTATGAAATCCACAAAACATCCTCTGATCACAAAAAGAAAGCAACTTAAAAAGTGCAACAAAGAATTTCTTAACCTCCATATGAACTAGCACATTTAAGTCAAAAAGCTTGTGCTTGATATATAATGTGACAGCCAACTAAAAAAGGGAAATTATAATAATAACTTTACCCGGAGTTATTGTTGCACATTTCACAGCAACATTATACCTGCAGCGCATAAAGATCTTCAGATGAAACTTGAAATATGTTTAATACTTTAATATTGGTAGATTGAACTAATTGGCCATGGAGAAATATATATCATGTGTAGACAGCTTACTTAAGAGTGGCCTCAGCACTTTCTACAGTGATCTTATCATCGGTAGCATCACGATTCAATATCCCCAGATCAAAATATTTGATTTCCAAATCCAAATGAGGAAATATCAGCTGCAATTGCCAAGAAAAGCTCCCTATTAAAACTAATGAACATTCTTTCAGAACGACTGTATGCTTTTCAAAATTACTTTACTTTGCGCATAAAATTTGAAAAAAAAAATAAAGGAAAGAAAAATTGATGAGAAGTCAAACAAGCAGACCTTGTCCTTAATCATGCTCCAAATGACTCTCGTCATTTCATCACCTAACCATGAAAAGGAATAAGAATAACAACGGAAAGAAACGAAACTATGTTCATTCATAAATCAAGGAATATAACTGCAGTGAGTCAAAATTGAGAGTGCAAAACCGCATATAAAGAAATAAACAAACAGCTCTTGTAATCCATTTCTCGCCAAGCAAACAAAGCATATTCAAATAAGTAGGGACTTAGGGAGGTTTTACCGTCCATTTCAACGATTGGGTTTTGAACATGAACACGATCAAAGGCAGTCGAAGAAGCGAAACAACGAAGAGAAGGAGCTTGAACAAACTGATAAGAGAAAGAAACGCCAGTCCGGAAGAAAGATCGTCCATGGAAGAGGTTAGAATTGGAAGAGAAAGGGAAGGCATGGTTTATAGTTGATGATTTGGAAGGGGATAGCATCTTAGCACCAGACATGGCTAGCAATCGGTGTCTAGCAACGGTTAGCATTGGGAGATGGTTGTAATAGCGTTTTGAAGACAGTAGGAAGTGCGGGCCTTCTTGTCCTCTTTTGGTCCAACCTCGAACCTCTCCCTGTTTTGCGAGTGAATTTTCGGTTTTTTTTTTTTTTGGTAGGCAAAGGAAAAAGAAAAAAAAAAAAAAGAAAGAAAAAAGCAAAAACCAGAAAAAACTTAATCTGGGATTAGTCTGGGAAAGCTAACCCCAACTTGATCAGTAGAAAGGAAGGAAAAAAGGAAGTCCGGAGGCGACGAGAAGGTAGAGGTCCCAAAAATCCTTTCTTGCCCCTCAGCCGCAAGGCGGTCAGCAACCTTATTATGCTCTCTGAACACATGCCCCAAACTGATCGTATCAAATGAAGAACATTTGATGCCTTTAAGTAAATTTTGGCTACCTAGACAAGAGGACCTATTATCAGAGATACTCTTCACAGTTTCAAGGTTGTCGGATTCCACACTCAACCTTTTTAAACTCAGGTTCTTAGCGAGCCTAAGCCCTGAAAAGATACCCCAGAGCTCAGCAGAGAAAGAAGAACCCACTCCTAGGTTCTGAGCAAAGCCAGACACTCAAACACCGAGATTCTTCAATAATAAATTACTAATAAAAAATAAATTAAGAGACACTAAGAGGTGGAGAGAGACTTTCTATTAATACCTAAACTTCTCCATCAAAAAAATAGAGATGATGAAAAGACTCTTAGTGATTTGAGGAGCCACTAAGAGACTATTGGAGCTGATTTTTCATTCTCCCTCCTTAAATTTTAACTTAAGAGTCAATCTAAGAGGCTGTTGGAGATTCTCTTATATCTTTAGACTCATTATAATACAACACATTTTATTAAACTTGATATTTTTATTATTAACTTTCATGAAATACTTTTACTATATCTATTATCATTTAACACCACTTATACCTCACTTCTCATCCTTCGTGCAATCCAATTTCAATTTTATATATCAATTCAAAATACAAGTTCTTCGTCTAAGTAATTTGTTGATTTTACATACATAATTTCTTTTATATAGTTTAGTTCTATGTACTTTTAGTTAGTTTGCAGTTTGGAAGATTGAAATTTGGAGAGTATATCCAACTCGATGGGTTTGCAGTTTGTGATTTTGCTCCATAGAATAGTAACTTGTAAAGCAATTGGCTTTGCAGAATCATAAACTGTGAAACACAAGCCTCCGCAATATGGAGGCTTTGGGTTTATGGGAATAGGATTCGCAGTTAAGTTAAATGCGAAGTACTGCGAATTTTTTTTTATGTCACAGTTAAATTAACCGCAAAGTACTGCGAAACAAATTGTTTTCGTAGTTTTTTTCCTTGGTCCGCAATTGTTTGAATTGCGAAATAATATTATATTTTTACTGTTTTTCTTTAATTTATTTTGATAATTTGTTTGTTTCTCAACAGTAGCAATAGGTCAATCGACCATGTTTTGTGTGTGGCCACGTGGAATGGTCAACAGAAAACAGAGGGAAAATCCATGAAATACGTAGGTGGTGAATCGAAGTTGCTTCAGCTTTCAATAAAAATCAACTTCGAGATTTTATAAGAGAGAGTCTACACTCTTACATGTGTTGATTCAACCTCCAATGCCTATAAGATTCAAATTGAGTCTGTTGCCAACGGGAATCCAGAGGAGCTAAAAGCACAAGCTTTGTACGAGCTGATTGAGATGGTGGTTAACACAAGTTACAATTGGCATTCCGTGCGAAGTGATGGGAAGAGAGTCTCCACTGACTCAAGTAATGATGTTATTACTAGACTATCTGCTCAAATGGAACAAGTAGTTAAGACTATGGGGAAGATGAATGTCTTTGTTGTTCAAACACAAACACCTGTTCTAAATGAGATGTCACCACATGAAGGTTGTGACTTTTGTAACGGTCCTCACAGACCAATTGATTGTCTAGGAATAAATCCGGGAGCATCGATGAAGGAGTAGTGTGATTTCATAGCAAGACAACCACCCAATCCTTATTCGAACACATACAACCTTGGGTGGAGGAATCACCCCAACTTCTCATGGAACGACAACCAGTTGTTCAACAATCTTACATACAAAAAATCAGAGATAACCATATCAACAGTAGCAAGCCATCACGTCCAACCAGCAATATCAGAAACCAGTTGTTCATGAACGCAAGCTTGATTTGGAATCCATGATGATGTAGTTCATGAAACAGACTCAGACATCCATCAAGAACCTGGAAACACAGATGCAACAGTTTGCAAACATCATTGCTTCAAAGGAAAAGGGGGCGTTTCCAAACAACATTGTCACCAATCCAAAGGAGGAGGTCAATGCAATTATGCTGAGTTTGTTCAATGATGTAGTGCAGGGGAATCAAGGAATTCAAGCATCAGAATAGGTTGCACCGACATCAAAATCCAACCAAAAAAAAAGATAAACAGCCACTCAATGAAGAAAAACATGTTCCTTCATATGAGGCCAGGATACCATATCCTGACAGGCTGAACCAGCAAAATTATGAAAAAAGGTATAAAAGCTTCCTAGAGCAATTAACCAAACTATACATCAACATACCTTTCATTGAGGTACTATCGGAGATGCTCATGTACGTGAAATTTCTCAAAGATCTGCTTACCAACAAGAAAAAGCTTAAGAGTGTAGTTATGGTACAATTAAACAGGGATAGTTCATCCATCTTACAGGCCAAACAATAGCTTCCCAAGAAGTTAAAGGATCTAGGGAGTTTCTTTATACCCTGTTCAATAGGAACGCTGACTATTCAAAATGCTTTATGTGACCTAGGTGCTAGCATAAACCTGATGCCATATTCCATTTATATGCAATTAGGCTTAGGTGAACCTAGACCTACTAAGGTTACTGTACAATTGCCTGGCCATTTTATTCAGTACCCAAAAGGAACAGTGGGTATTTAATCTTTAAAATAAACAATGAAGAAGTGATATTTAAAATGCACGAGGCTGTTCGTTATGCCTCTGCATTTGATGATGCTTGTTATTTTCTAGATGCAAGAAACGAACAGTTTGTGTTGTAGGAACAGGAAGAGAAGGACAAAGCCGCTAAACTTGAACAATTGTTTGGCACCGAACAACGTGATGACTTAACATATGACTCAACAGAGAGCGAACCTAAAGAAGAAGCTTCAAAGTGAAGCCAAAGATGAAAAGGAGTTGAGATGCCCTGAGCTGAAACCATTGCCTTCTCATTTGGAGTATGCATTCCTAGATCCACCGAATAGCCGGCTTGTGATTATCTCAGCCACTTTGACGAAGGATCAGAAGGAACAGCTTCTGCCTATACTGAGACGCAACAAAGAAGCATTGGCATGGAAGATAGAGGACATAAAGGGGATCAATCCCACGATATGCATGCACAAGATCCTAATAGAGGAGAACCACCGGCCAATTGTTCTGCCACAAAGGAGACTGAATCCACATATGAAAGATGTGGTTAAAGCAGAAGTAATAAAGTTGATTGATGTTGGCATAATCTACTCTATTTATTTTGGATAGTGTTTGGACCAGCCCAGTCCAGGTTGTTCCAAAGAAAGGAGGGACAACTGTAATTTTGAATGAGAAAAACGAGCTCGTGCTAACTCAAACAGTCACTAGTTGGCGTATGTGTATTGACTACTGAAAGCTAAACGCGGCCACAAGAAAAGATCACTTCATGTTGCCATTTATGGATCAAATGTTAGAATGCCTTGCCGGTTTTCAATTCTACTGCTTCCTAGATTGTTACTCGGGCTACAATCAAATTTAGATTTGCACTAAAGACCAAGAGAAAACAACTTTCACCTGTCCCTATGGGACATTTGCCTACAAAAGGATGACTTTCGAGCTGTGCAATCCCCTTGCAACCTTCTAGAGGTGTATAATGGCTATTTTCCACGACATGATTGAGAAAACGGTTGAAATTCTTATGGATGACTTTTCCATTTACGGAATGTCTTTCGATTCATGTTTAAAGAACTTAGAGGTTGTTCTAGAAAGATACAAGGACACACAGCTGGTCTTAAACTGGGGGAAGTGTCATTTCATGGTAACGAGTGGAATTGTTTTAGGACATAGGATTTCGAGCAAGGGTATGGAAGTAGACAAAGCAAAAGTGGAGGTGATTGAGAAACTAGCTGTTTTGAACTCTGTTAAGGATATTCGAAGTTTCTTTAGGCATGCCGATTTCTACCGATGTTTCATCAAGGACTTTTCAAAAATTGCCCAACCACTTTCTGCACTACTTTATAAGGATGTGGAATTCGTATTTGATGAACAATGAAAGCCTTTGAACATCTAAATGCTAAGCTAATCCACTCACCTATTCTGATTGCACCTGACTGAGGTATGCCATTCGAGCTTATGTGCGATGCTAGTGACATGAGTGTAGGGGTTATTATTGGACAAAGAATTGACAAAAAATTCAAGCTCATCTACTATGCTAGCAAAACACTAAACGAAGTCCAGCAAAACTACACCACCATAGAGAAAGAGCTATTGGCAGTTGTGTATGCCTTTGATAAGTTTAGATCATACCTCGTATTGTCAAAAGTGACGGTATATACTGACCACTCTGCCTTGAAATACATGTTCGCTAAGAAAGATGTCAGGCCTAGATTGATCAGATGGTTGTTGTTACTTGAAGAGTTTGATATAGAGATAAAAGACAAGAAAGGTTCAGAGAATTTGGTTGTTGACCACCTATCCAGAATAGAAGCAACAATTGAGATTGAACAGGCAGACATCCTGGACACCTTCCCTAATGAACAATTGTTTGTAATCTCTAATCTCCCTTGGTTCGCCGATATTTCAAATTTTTTTGCTTGCAAGATCAATCCTTTTCATTACTCGACTAACAAAAAGAAAAGTTTTATACTGAACTAAAATATTATTTGTGGGAAGAGCTCTATTTGTTTAAACTTTGTGCAGATCAGCTCATTAGAAGGTGTGTTAGTCATAAAGAGGGAGAACAGATCTTGCATCAATGCCACGCATCAGAAGTAGGCGGCCATTTTGGGCCAAACAGAACAACAGCCAATGTATTTCAAGCAGGTTTCTTTTGGCCAACCATCTACAAGGATGCTCAGAGGTTTGTGAAAGAATGCAACAAATGTCAGCGAATAGGTAACATTTCTGCCAAAAATGTTATGCCCTTGAACAACATCATTGTATGAGAGATCTTCGATGTTTGCGGCATAGATTTCATAGGGACATTTTCAAACTCTTTTGGTAATCAGTATATACTTATCGTTGTGGATTATGTGAGCAATTCGGTGAAGGTTGTGGCATCCCCTTCGAATGATGCAAAAGTGGTTACTAAGTTCTTAAAACAACTATTCGCGAGATTTGGCATGTCGAGAGCCATCATTAGTGATCAAGGTTCTCATTCCTATAATGTTCAATTTAAAAGACTCTTGAAAAAAGTATGGGGTGACTCATCGAGTAGCCACCCCTTATCACCCCAAAAAAGTGGGCAGGTCGAGCTTTCAAATAGAGAATTGAAAAGGATCTTGGAGAAAACAGTCAATTCTTCCTAAAAAGGTTGGTCACTAAAACTTGATGAGGCTTTGTGGGTATATAGAACAGCCTACAAAACACCCATTGGGATGTCTCCTTTCAAACTTCTTTTTAGGAAGGCATATTGGGCGTTAACGTTTTTAAACTTTGATGAGCATGAGGTAAATTCGAGCAGGTGTGCCAACTGTATGAAATGGAGGAGTTCAGGTTGTTCTCGTACGAGAATGTTTTCAGATACAACGAGCAAACCAAACAATGGCATGACAAATGGATATAAGCTAAGGAATTCCATGAAGGGCAACAAGTGCTCATGTACAATTCAAGACTGAGGTTGTTCCTAGGCAAGTTGCGATCAAGGTGGTTTGGACCGTTCACTGTGAACAAGGTGTTCCCTCATGGTGCCATCGAAATTCAATGCAGAGAAGGTAAAATTTTTAAGGCTTATGGGCAGAGGCTCAAACACTATTTGGTCCATGAACCACAAGGGGCGTGTTAGGGATTATAGCCATTTAATCAACTGTAGTGCAGCGGAATTGCGATTTAAAATTTATTTCTAATCCCTTATAGCTTGATCTTTGTCCGTTAACCATTGATTGAATAAAACCTTTTGATCCGTTTAAGGATATAAACATACCCGGACTGTCTCTTCTAGAGACGGCTGAAGAATCCACAAGGTAGTAAGATTTTCGTAGTCAGGTGCACGAACATCTATTAAGCTAGAACCGGTGATAGCCGAAGAACGAAGAAGAACTGGAGAGATAATGAAATTTTGCCAAAAAAACCCACCATATGAATGTAAGTGGTCCTACCGAAAATCAATTTTGATTTTCTATCTCAATTTGGTGGTGGCCGAATATGTATGTAGTTGAAATTAGGTTTAGAGTGTTTTAATTTATATATATATATATATATATATATATATATATATATATATATATATATATATATAGTGTATTTCTAAACCTAATTAGTTTAGGGTAATTGGTTAATTACAAAACTAATCCAATCCTAATCTAATTACATAAATAAATACCAATAATATTTATTCTATGCAATTAATTATGATTAGATTAAATTTAATTACCCCAATTAAATGAATGACACTAATTAATAAATTGACGTATTAATTTAATTAATTATTCACCGAATGCAATTTCATTAATTTATAAATTAATTACATCCCGCAAACTAATCTATACTATATACAATAGCGGAAGCAGAGAGAATTTACAAAAAGTGTTTTAGAGCCTTTTTGCCTTAGTTGGCATCGTAGGAGCAAAAAGAATAAATGATTTTTTTTTTTTGAAAAAAAATAATAAATGAGTTAATGAACTTTTATTATCTCTATATCATAAATACTATATTAACACATTATTTATTGTCAATTATTAGCCCATTAATTAAAGTAATGAAAAGAAAATATGACTTACAAGAAGATGAAAAAACACTAAGCGAAGGAAATAAAAAAGTCACAATTAAATAAAAAAGTCACAAATAAACATATATATATATTGTTGGAAATTATGCTAAGGTATAGCAGCGGAAATATAAAAATTTTAACCTATTTCCATTAACCCTAGGATCCGTTAATCGTTATTTCATATAAAGAGGGATAAGAAGAATTACCTTTTGATGATCAATCTACCGTTGTTAATGAAGTGCTCACAACTCTTCTCCGAGTTCCCAAGCACGAAATAAAACACGGGAAGATTAAGTTAGAATCAACCGTTGAATAGCAACCAAAATAGGTTGCCTCTAATTAATCAACACAAGATCAAGGATAAAAGAAATAGATGAAATCAATTGATCGGAAGGAAGCCGTAGAAAATCTCGTCCTCGAACTGGGGTCAAAAATTCTCTTTCTTTCTTTAGGGTAGGTTTCGAAAATCACTAGCCTTGGATTAGGGGTTTTTTTTAGGATTTCGAAAATCACATAGTGGGGGGTATTTATAATCTCTTGTATCTAATCCCTAGTTAGATAGAATTAGGTTACTGAATAGGAATTCAATTCGGAATAGAATTCCTAATTATTATCTCATTATATATCGAACATATTAAGGATAATAATAATAATAACCTTATTGGATAATAATAGGAATATTATAATCTAATTAAAACTCCTAACTTATTTATCTCTTAATTAATTTAATTCATAATCCTAATCTAATTAGGATTGATTAAAATCAAATTAATTATTCATGTACCATACATGAATTTCGACCCCCCCTATGGTCCATGGGCCTCATTGGGCTCAATTGGTCTTCCATCAATTAATTAACATCTATCTCTCTTTTAGGTTCCAAGTCTTATGTGTGACCCATTAGGTTCCTATTACTACTGGCCGTATGCAACTATTAAATTAATTTTCAAAGAATTATATTTAATCTTTGCATAACGGAATGATGTACAGAGTATGTGATTAGCAAGTCAGTAATCATTCCCCCAGAGCCATAAGAAGACATGTTGAGTCTGTCGTTAACCTTTCCGTATTAGTTACAGTATAATTCGATCCTTTATCAACTACATCCTTGAACTGAATCTTATGACTATGGATGATGTCAAGTCACATATAGCGAGACGTTCGTTTTACTTGTACAGGCCGAGTCAACTCAAATAGATAGGTTAAGTGAAATCTGTATTTCAAGTCTTAAGCTATCACCTTGCAAGGATTTAGAGTCAAGTCTTCCACAAGCGATCCTTGGATGTATCTCCCATTTATCGGGAGTGATAAATGTTCAATCCAATATATAACGATCCCGCAATCACTTCCTGTGATACCCAACGTCTACTGTTCACACCCCAGAGTCATCTCTGTTAAGGATCGTGTTACACCAGAGTCAAAGCGTCACATTCCATAATCCAGAATACCAATTAATATTCCTTTGAGTCTGAGGATTAGTTATACCTATTAATACCAATGAGATGAACAGGTGACAATGATGAATCTACCCATCCTGTTATCTCAAATCGGATCCCCAATCCTAATGAACTACTTTTCATCGGATCCATGTAACTGTCTAGATATCTGTATATATGAAGCTTGTGAGATCAGCTTTCTGTCAGACAGAAGACATTGTTACATGCAAGTCTCAACAGTGATATATCAATCCTAAACATATTACTTGACTTGGGGTGGTTTTAAGTTTATTAGTTTATTATAAAGTTTTGTCTCACTTCATGCTTGTATGAACACTTTATAATCACTTTAAAACAAACTTACGGATTTCCTTTTATTAGACTTTATTTAGTGCTTAAAAGGGATTGCCTTTATATAGTTATAAAACATATATCTCATTAAAACAAATGATATAAAGAACAATTCATTTATATTAAGTTTGTATCCTAGAACAATTGTCTATAGGACACTAAACCCCAACATACTCCCACTTGGACTAAAGCCAATTGTTTCTAAAACTTATCCCAGTAGAAGTTAGATGACGATCATGTACTCTTTGGGTTAAGGGCTTTGTCAACGGATCTGCAACGTTGTCCTCTGTAGGTACTCTTTCTATTCTCACATCTCCTCTAGCCACAATCTCTCTTATGATGTGGTATCGCTTAAGGTAATGCTTGGACGCATTATGAGACCGTGGTTCCTTTGCTTGCGCAATGGCTCCATTGTTATCACAATACAGTGTGATGGGATTTACAATGTCAGGCACCACACCTAGTTCTGTAATGAACTTTCTAATCCAAACCGCTTCCTTTGCTGCTTCCGCGGCTGCGATATACTCTGACTCGGTCGTAGAGAAAGCTACGCTTCCCTGCTTGGAACTCTTCCAACTGACCGCGCCCCCATTCAAGATAAACAGGTATCCTGATTGGGATTTAAAATCATTCTCATTTGTGAGATGACTTGCGTCTGAAAATCCTTCTATTTTCAGATCACCTTCTCCGTACACTAGGAACATATCTTTAGTTCTTCTTAAGTACTTAAGAATGTTCTTGACGGCAATCCAATGCTCGTCTCCTGGATTCCCTTGGTAACGACTCGTTACAGATAACGCGAACGCTATGTCAGGTCTAGTGCATAGCATAGCATACATAATCGAACCGATTGCGCTGGCGTACGGGACTATAGCCATGCGTCTTTTGTCATCATCGGTTTTAGGACATTGATGATTGTTTAACTTTACTCCATGTAGCATGGGTAAGTTACCTCATTTCGATTCAAGCATGCTAAACCGATTTAGCACCTTTTCAATGCATGTAGCCTGTGAAAGACCAAGTAGTCTTCTCGATCTATCTCTGTATATCTTTATACCAAGTATATAAGCTGCTTCACCAAGGTCTTTCATTGAGAAGTTACCAGATAACCATACTTTTACCGACTATAGTAGAGCAATGTCATTTCCCATTAATAATATATCGTCCACATATAGTATGAGAAATGCTATAGAGCTCCCACTTGCTTTCTTGTAAATGCAAGCTTCATCGCAATTTTGTTCGAAACCAAATTGTTTTATGGTTTCGTCAAAACGCTTATTCCAGCTTCTCGATGCTTGCTTGAGTCCATAAATGGATCTCTGAAGTTTGCAAACTTTGTTTGCATCCTTTGATATGAAACCTTCAGGTTGCATCATATATACATCCTCAAGCAGGTTTCCGTTTAGGAAAGCTGTTTTCACATCCATTTGCCAAATCTCATAATCGTAGTGAGCGGCAATTGCAAGCATGATTCTGATTGATTTGGACATAGCCACATGAGAGAAAGTTTCGTCATAATCAATTCCTTGCTTCTGACGATATCCTTTCGCTACTAACCTAGCTTTGTAGGTGCTAACCTTTCTATCCACGTCAGTCTTCCTTTTGAAGATCCACCTACACCCAATGGGTTTTATCCCTTCGGGTGGATCAACCAAATTCCACACTTGGTTAGTATATATGGAATCCATTTCAGAATCCATAGCCTCAAGCCATGCTTTAGAATCTGGACTAGTAAGAGCCTCTTCGTAGTTTTCGGGTTCGTCGTCTAACACGGGAACCTCATTATCATCTCCCACTAGAAAACCATATCTAACTGGGAGTTCACGAACTTTTTGTGATCTACGAATAGGTGGCACTGGAGTCTTATCTAATGGGACTACTTCGGGTACCTCAACCGCCTATGTTGTTTCAGTCGGTGTTTCTTCTTCTTGAACTTCGTCAAGTTCAATCATGCTTCCCTTTTGTGTTTCTTCGAGAAACTCTTTCTCTAAGAAGGTTGCGTGCCTGGATACTATTACTTTCTGATCATCTGGATGATAGAAGTAATATCGCTTAGTTTCCTTAGGGTATCCAATGAAGAAACATTTATCAGATTTCGAATCTAGTTTGTCGGACGCAATGCGTTTGACAAATGTTGAACAACCCCATACTCTCATAAATGAAAATACGGGTTTCCTACCAACGAACAATTCATATGGTGTGGAACTAGCGGATTTAGTTGGTACTCGGTTTAGGGTGAAGATGGCAGTTTCTAAGGCATAGCCCCAGAACATCTTTGGAAGTAAGGCCATGCTCATCATGGACCGTACTGTATCTAGTAGGGTACGGTTTCTCCTCTCGGATACACCATTGTGTTGTGGTGTATAGGGAGGTGTCCATTGTGAGCATATCCCACATTCAGTTAGATAATTCAGAAAATCATGTGAAAGATATTCGCCACCTCGATCTGATCGAAGTGTCTTTATTTTCTTTCCCAATTGATTTTCTACTTCATTCTTGAAGCATTTGAATTTCTCAAAAGCTTCTGATTTGTGCTTCATCAAGTAGATGTAACCATATCGGGTATGGTCATCTATGTAGCTTATGAAGAATCTGAATCCTCCTCTTGCTTGGACTGACATAGGACCGCATACATCTGAATGAATAAGTCCTAGAGTGTCTGATACACGCTCACCTTTATTGCTAAAGGGTGTCTTTGTCATTTTACCTTTTAAACATGATTCGCATTTTTCCAATGATTCGGGATCGATTGGATCTATAAGCCCATCTGAATGTAGCTTTAGCATGCGTCTCTTGTTTATATGGCCTAAACGACAATGCCACAAGTAAGTTGAATTATCTAGCTTATGTCTTTTGGTATCAATTGCGAAAACAGAAATCTTGTCATCTAACACATAAATCCCATTTTGTGATATTCCTGAAAAATAAAAGATCGAATCTTTATAAAAATCGCAATGTTTCTCTTTTATTGAAATATGAAAACCGTCGTCAACAAGACGGCTAATAGAAATAATGTTGCGAGACATTTGAGGAACGTATAAACAATTCCTTAATTCTATTACAAGCCCAGAGGGCAAATTCAAAACATAATCTCCAATTGCGAGGGCGACAACTCTTGCTCCATTTCCCACTCGCAAGTTTATGCTTCCTTTCTTTAGTTCCTTAGTCTGTTTTAGCTCCTGCATATTTGTACAAATATGAGATCCACATCCGGTATCAAGTACCCAAGATTCAGACTGTGAAACTGTATTTATTTCAATATAAAACATACCAGATGCTGAAGCACCGTCATTTTCCTTCTTGAGGAAGGTTAGGTACTCCATGCAGTTCCTCTTCCAATGCCCCAAGTCACCACAATAGTAGCACTTTCCTTTGGGCTTCTTTAATTCCTTTCCCTTCGTTTCGGTGAGCACTGCCTCCTTGCCTTTATCAATATGGTTTGGATTGGGAGAGATCCCTTTCCTTTTCCTTGATCCTTCAATAGCAAGGGCCAGTATCTCCTCGTTTTCTTTTATAATGGGCTCGACTGACTCGAGCATATGTGCAAGCTCTACAAGAGAGGTTTGCAAGCCACTCATTTGGTAGTTCATGATGAACTGTGAGTAACTCTCGGGAAGGGACTGAAGAAGTAAGTTTTCACTTAGTTCATGGTCCATCGCATCTCCAATACTAGAAAACGTGGTGATAAGGCTGATCATCTTGGCACAGTGTGCCATTACAGATGTGCCCACCTGCATCTTGCTTTTATATAACTCCTTTGTTATTTCGAAGCGCTCGCACCGAGTTTCATTCACAAATAAGTCTTTTAGGTGCTTGACCATGGAATAGGCATCCATATCTGAATGTAGTTGCCTTTTTACTTCCGGTGTCAAGGATGCAAGTATGATGTCTCCCGTTTGATCGTCATCAGATTTATGCTTCAAGTAAGCATAAAATTCTTGGTAGGGAGCATCATCCGTTGGGTAAGGGGGTATCGGTGTATCAAGTACATACCCTTTCCTCTCGAACTTCAAAACAATTTTGAGGTTGCGATACCAGTCGGTGAAGTTTGAACCATTCAATTTGTTATCGGTAAGAATGTTTTGCAGATTGGTGTTAGTCATGATTTTAAGAGTGTGTTTAATTAAACCTGAGAGTGAGAAAGAGTAAACGTATGTCATTCATTTGCTTAAAGTATATCAATCTAAAATTATAGGCCTTTTAGTTTATTTTAGATTGCTCCCACTATTTTGCCAAATTAATAGCCCTCCATATTAATTCGAAGAATTTCACAAATCCTTTAGTGAGCTAGGATCCTAACTCTTGAGATTTCGCCTTGAGTTTGCTCAACAAGCTAGTCTCATTCGTTAGGTAGAATCATGTAATCAATCACATCTTTAATGTGATTCCTAGGTTATTGGGTTACTAACCACATTAGTAACTAATATGCTATTCACATTAATCCCAACCATATTGCCCATTAGTTTATGACAACATGAGTTTGCTCATCCAATTATCATAATCTAATTTAAGTATTACCCCATATTCATGAAAAATAATTTTCGATAATTCAGGTGTTACCGTAAGACCCCGAGCTTGAGTTTGCTCAACAACCCAAAGGCCCCCAGTACTGCCGGCTGAATTATAATATTAGGGAGGGGCAACCGATTTTAATAACTTGTTTATTTACTTAACTTTTTAATGAGGGATTTTATTTTAAGTCTCATAATCTAACTTAGTCTTGATTTGCTTTAGCATACATCAGACACATACATTCACATACATTGGCGTTGTCGACTAACTATTACATATTTCTCTTTAGGTCCTCCGTCTTCTCCATGGCGCCTTGAAATTACATATTAATTTCTATACTACTAAAGAAAACTTCAATTGAATTGAAGGGAATTAGATGAGAGGAGAAATTACAATAGATAGTAGAAAGGCAGGACTCGCAGGCCCTATTTCAAAAATATCAAAAGACTAAAAGAGGGTCCAAATATATCCATAACTCCAAACATGCATAGACTCAATTAAATAAATTTAATTGGTTGATTACATAACTATTTTATGTAATATTTAGGTTAATCACATTAACTTATTAAATTAACTTTCATCCAATTTTACTTCTAATAGTTTCGTATCTTTATATTAATCCTTAGATTAATATAACTATACAAAACGTCAATTATGGACGTCCCAATTATTTTGATTTCAATTCATTTAACATTTTGATTTACAAATTGGTAAAACAAACTTTTAAACAAATTTTCATTCGATAATCAAAACAGAAAACTATCAATTTCTGAAACATATATATAAAAACCGATTTTAAACAATTTAAAATTCAAGTGGGTCTCGGGCCGGGCCCGAGGGTGGGCTGCTGCCGATTGGCAGCAGCCCTAGGATGGCTGAATCGCCGCTGCGTTGCGGCAGCGGTGGCCAGGCGCCGCACGCGGCTGCTGCCGCGAGGCAGCAGCCGCGCGACAGCGGCCAGTCGTGCCGTGAGGCGCGACTCGAGCTGCTGTCGCAATTTTTTTTTTTATAATAATTTTAAATATATATATATCAGTTCTAAAACGGGTTTAAAATGATTTTCAGAAAATAGAAAAAACTACTATAGATTTCCGTTTTATCTTTAGAATTAATAAAACTGATTTTATCAATCTAACTATAAAACTAATAGATTTTGTTATGATGATTATCAACCAAAATAATTAGGAACATACGAATAATCTATTTTAATTAACAATTAATTAAAACTTATTTATCTTTAGAATCAATTAATCAAAATAATTCGTTAATTAATCCTAACTATAAATATTTATTCAATCCTATTGAAAAACTTCTAAATTTTCATATATGAAATAACGGATTTAACCTGGCTCTGATACTACTGTTGGAAATTAGGCTAAGGTATAGCAGCGGAAATATAAAAATTTTAACCTATTTCCATTAACCCTAGGATCCGTTAATCGTTATTTAATATAAAGAGGGATAAGAAGAATTACCTTTTGATGATCAATCTACCGTTGTTAATGAAGTGCCCACAACTCTTCTCCGAGTTCCCAAGCACGAAATAAAACACGAAAAGATTAAGTTAGAATCAATCGTTGAATAGCAACCAAAATAGATTGCCTCTAATTAATCAACACAAGATCAAGGATAAAAGAAATAGATGAAATCAATTGATCGGAAGGAAGCCGTAGAAAATCTCGTCCTCGAACTGGGGTCGAAAATTCTCTTTCTTTCTTTAGGGTAGGTTTCGAAAATCACTAGCCTTGGATTAGGGGTTTTTTTTAGGATTTCGAAAATCACATAGTGGGGGGGGGGGGGGGGGGGGGGTATTTATAATCTCTTGTATCTAATCTCTAGTTAGATAGAATTAGGTTACTGAATAGGAATTCAATTCGGAATAGAATTCCTATAATAATCTCATTATATATCTAACATATTAAGGATAATAATAATAATAACCTTATTGGATAATAATAGGAGTATTATAATCTAATTAAAACTCCTAACTTATTTATCTCTTAATTAATTTAATTCATAATCCTAATCTAATTAGGATTGATTAAAATCAAATTAATTATTCATGTACCATACATGAATTTCGACCCCCCCTATGGTCCATGGGCCTCATTGGGCTTCCATCAATTAATTAACATCTATCTCTCTTTTAGGTTCCAAGTCTTATGTGTGACCCATTAGGTTCCTATTACTACTGGTCGTATGCAACTATTAAATTAATTTTCAAAGAATTATATTTAATCTTTGCATAACGGAATGATGTACAGAGTATGTGATTAGCAAGTCCGTAATCATTCCCCCAGAGCCATAAGAAGACAGGTTGATTCTGTCGTTAACCTTTCCGTATTAGTTACAGTATAATTCGATCCTTTATCAACTACATCCTTGAACTGAATCTTATGACTATGGATGATGTCAAGTCACATATAGCGAGACGTTCGTTTTACTTGTACAAGCCGAGTCAACTCAAATAGATAGGTTAAGTGAAATTTGTATTTCAAGTCTTAAGCTATCACCTTGCAAGGATTTAGAGTCGAGTCTTCCACAAGCGATCCTTGGATGTATCTCCCATTTATCGGGAGTGATAAATGCTCAATCCAATATATAACGATCCCGCAATCACTTCCTGTGATACCCAACGTCTACTGTTCACACCCCAGAGTCATCTCTGTTAAGGATCGTGTTACACCAGAGTCAAAGCGTCACATTCCGTAATCCAGAATACCAATTAATATTCCTTTGAGTCTGAGGATTAGTTATACCTATTAATACCAATGAGATGAACAGGTGACAAGGATGAATCTACCCATCCTGTTATCTCAAATCGGATCCCCAATCCTAATGAACTACTTTTCATCGGATCCATGTAACTATCCAGATATCTGTATATATGAAGCTTTTGAGATCAGCTTTCTATCGGACAAAAGACATTGTTACATGCAAGTCTCAACAGTGATATATCAATCCTAAACATATCACTTGACTTGGGGTGGTTTTAAGTTTATTAGTTTATTATAAAGTTTTGTCTCACTTCATGCTTGTATGAACACTTTATAATCACTTTAAAACAAACTTACGGATTTTCTTTTATTAGACTTTATTTAGTGCTTAAAAGGGATTGCCTTTATATAGTTATAAAACATATATCTCATTAAAACAAATGATATAAAGAACAACTCATTTATATTAAGTTTGTATCCTAGAACAATTGTCTATAGGACACTAAACCCCAACATATATATATATATATAACATGATATACAATATTCGATCATTATATTCATTGGCCACCGAAATCAAAGTCCTCCTTTAATTTTGATTATGTCTTAGTTTTGTTCTTAATCTTATAATTTTATTCTTACTTCAAATAATATAGTTTTATAAATTTTTTTCTTACTTCATTAAGAGATTCAGATTTATTTAAGAGCGGTTTTCATTGATAAACTGTATTAATAGAATTTTTTTCAAGAATTGGGAGAATTTAGACTTTGATATCTCCAATTGAAGAAATCAGATGGAAATAGAAGAGGCATAGACAACTGAAATCGAGAAAAGCAAATGTGTCAGAAATTACAGGAAATCGTTATGTTTCCGAAGGTAATTATTCGATTTTTTTTCATGTGTAGTAGTTATTTTGTTCTCAATTGTGTTGTTCCACACATCTCGCTGCCTTTATCTATGTTTTTTTTATTTGTCTTTTTTTTCAAAATGACCAAATAACTATTTGTATATTTTTCATTCTTTTTTTGTATAAGTTGCTAGGTGTAATCGTTTCGATTGTTAACTCCAATTTTTTTTAACTAAAAGGATGGGACGCGAAGGAAAGGTCGGGCATCCCAACTAGGTTGGCACCCCTAGCACACTTCCAACAACCCGAATATTATTAATAAAAAAGGGAAAAATACAATGAAGAGGAAGAGGAAGAAGAGAAAAAATAAAAAATAAAAGAATTACGACATACGAATATGTGCTAAGCCACAAATGTCATCAAACACTAAGGACTGGCAAAAATAGGGAGCAGACGACCACCATAGAATCGACGCCGCCGTCTTCCCATAGTTTGCTAACCTATCCGCTACCTGATTAGCCTCCCTGAAAATGTGAGTGATTTGACAATTCATAGCGGATACACGAGCTAGACATCTGCACCAGTCCTGCTTAACTATCCAAGGGACCTCTGCGGAATTTGCAACAAGGAGATTAACTGCATAAAGCGAGTCTGATTCAATCCACAGGCAATGCCACTCCCTTTCCCATGTCGTATCAACGGCAAAAACAATAGCTAATAACTCCACAACATGCGCATAAGTATCAGGGATAGGAAACGCGTAACATCCCTTGACGAAGCCCCTACAATTTCTGAAAATACCTCTAACACCACCCATTCCGGGCGCACCAGAAACGGCTCCGTCAGTATTAACTTTGGTCCATCCACTTGATGGCCGTAGCCATCGCACCAACAGATAGTCCGGAGCTGGCGGGGGACGAACTCCAGGGCGGAACTCGCTGATCAGAATACGCAGACGACGCTGCAAAATTTGGATCGAAGGGAGTTCTTCTTCAAAAACTGCAGAATTTCTGGTTTTCCAAATAAACCATAGACTGGTGATAATCGCGTGATTCCAGCCAAGCCGCAGCCCACGCCTGAGACGCACAGCACGAACCGATGAGAATAATTCAGCAAAAGTCATACCACGACAACAAAGCACACCAAACAGGTTAAAAACCATAAACCAAAGGTTCGTAGCAACCGGACAAACAACAAACACGTGATCAATTGTCTCGACATTACACTTGCATAGCTCACATCTTGAGGCAATCTGAAAACCGCACCCCTAGACATTTGTCTGAACCAAGATACGTTTATTAATAATAAGCCAGCAGATAAAGGATCTTCTAGGAAGGATAGCGGCATTCCAAAAGAACTTGTACCAGTCAACAGGAGCATCAGATCGATGGAAACGATAAAGCTCACGCACTGTAAGCTTACCTGAAGTCGACGGCTTCCAAATGCAGGTGTCGTGTCCCTCGATGTTTTGAGAAATCTGTCTGATATTAAACTGAACGTGCTCAGGTAATAGCTGCATGTTGGACCATTCGTTATCAGTGCGGTAACTGCTGATAGGCTCAAAAAGGTTGCGCTGATCCTTAGACGGGATATCAAGCTGGTCAGCAACCGACAGGATGATCCATAGGTCTGTCCAAAAATTCAAATAAGAATTATTCCCGAACCACCAAACCAATTCGTTTCTAATCTGAGCAGTTGCGTCTCGCGCAGAAGACCAAATCGCAGAGTTTGATATATACCTTCGAGGGATCCCCGATTGCTCAAAGAACCGCGATCGCAGCAAAGTGGGAATGAAAGATTTACTCTGAATTAAATCCCAGCTAAACTTCCCGATCAAAGCGGAGTTGAAGCTTTTAAAATCCTTGATACCTAGACCACCCACATCCATCCTATTGCAGCAAATTTTACACGGAACTGAGATCAGCTTCCGAGCGTCTTTGTCGCCAGTCCAGAGAAAGTTTCTGACAGCCTTGTTGATTTTGGAGAGAAGGGAGGCAGGCCATTTATAAATAAAAAAGGAGTGAATCAAAGCACCTGTCAAAACGGCCTTGATGAGAGTGAGCCTGCCATCAAATGATAGCGTCTTTCCCCGCCAGAGACTGAAATTAGCGAGGAACTTGTCCATTAGAGGCTGCAGAAATCTCTGCTTTGGAGCGCCTTGGAACAGAGGAACGCCGAGGTAGGAAAACGGGAGAGAAGCCTACTTGATTCCCAAATATTCATCAGTCTGCTTCATCGATGACTGCTGATATGATTCCCAAAAATTACTTCGGATTTATCCCAATTTACCGACTGACTCGAAACGGAAGCATAAAAGCCAAAAAGCTCCCGAATACAACTGATGGGCGTAAACGGATAGGTAGAGCTTATGAAATATATTTTATGATAAGTGCGTTACGACTGTGGATGTGATCTTCCTAAATGCTCTATCTCTACTAGACGCTACTACTTAGGGGCAAGTGTACCCCGTCGTATCAAGTAATAATCCGGTTAAGACCGGGTATCAAATCCACGGGATTTATAACTACAAGTATTAAACGACCCGGTTTTATATGTTATCTAAGCGGTGAATACTTTGGGTTGATTTGGGGAAACAACTACAAACTACTCCTAACTATGGGTGAGACAGATTTATATAACGAAAACTCTACGAAGTGATATGGATGGCGATAAGTTATAAGTATGATAAATAATGATTCCGAATATATACGGTTAATGATTTACTCTTGCAATGACGACTACGTGTAGTTCGACCGACCCGTGAACTGCTTAGACTACATGGTTCCTAGTCAAGGCGTGTCTAATGCTGGGGATCAGAAACTAGGGCCCGTAAGTTCCATGGCTTGTCAATTCCTACGGTTTCCGGTGCGTCACTTTCGGTAAGGCAACATCTATGTGAATCCCTAAAGATAGCCCGAATGGCATCGGAAATCGAGCTCCCCTACACAATAATCAATTACAAATATCAAAACAAGTAACAAACATCAACATGCTGAGTAGATATATATATGCTGAGTGTTTATCTTAAGCTGAGCTACTAAGCATAAGAACTGATTCTTTGCATAACACTGACTACTCAGAATTTTAAACGCTTGAAATTCTTAACACTGAGTAAGGATCCGTTGTAAAATTTAATGCAAGCACGCGAATTAAATAGCCACCTAGGATGACGTATGCGCTATAATTAAAAACACACGCGCCGTAAGTGTCATAAATGCCAGAATCTTTGACGATTGAGAATCTCGAGGTCAAATTGACAACCCAATGCTTTAGATCACTCAATACCTCTATAAATAGTGGACGAATTCCCACTTTTATCTCTTTACGCTTAGAAAACTTTGGCATTCCAATTACTCTCTCTAAAAATTCCCAAACTTCCCAAACTTCTCTGAGAATATGACGAACGTTTCTCTGAATATCTCTGGTGCTGGTTTATCCGACAACCGCTCCGATGAAAATCCTGAATCTTCTACCCAGCGTGACCACACTAAAGTCACTACGCCGAGCAAGAAAGCTCAAGCTGTCCAAGTTTCCTCTTCGAAGGGAAAACAACAACAAAAGGACAAGGGCAAGAAAGTTGTGGAACGCACCTACTCTCAGGTTTTCGAGAGTGTGAAGGGGTGTAAGATTGATCACTCATGATGGTTTTCAAAGGGATTCGTGGACGCCGAGCAACCCTTTTGTGAGTGGATCAAGAATAATGGTTGGACCGAGCTATTCTCAGTTCGTGATGCTACTTACCCTGAGCTGGTAAGAGAATTCTACGCCAACCTAAAGGTTGCCGATGATAACAGGAACTACCTGGCTTCTTATGTTCGAGGGAAGAACATCTTCATCAACCCTGCGTATCTTGCCTCACTGTTCAAACTAAAAAACAAAGGAGCTATACTTCGTAAATCAGGTGACCAAGATAAAACCAACTACGTTCACAGTTTCTGTAAACCTGCTGGACATGCAGGTGAAATCTCGAGTACCTCGATGGGTCACCATCAAAAGATGGCCCATTATATACTGACCAATTTCCTTTTCCCCAAAATCAACTGCACCAACTCAGCAACCAATTTTGAGCAGTGTTTTATATGGAAGATGCTGACCTACACGCCGATAAACATGTCCGTCTGCATAATCGGTGGGTTTCTACGAAGTACAGGAACCCTTAGGCTAGGTTCTTTTATCACCGAATCCTTAAGGATCACAATATGGACATAGTTGCGGAAATCCACACTTGGGGAACCGAGATTACAGCTGCTACCCTATTCGGTTTGGCATATGATCAACCAATTGTGCCGAAGAAAGGAAAAGGGGAAGCTATCCAGAACGCTAAGGGGGCTGTGACTCGAAAGGGAAGAACACAAAGAAAGAGGAAAGTTGTGCAAAGCACCTCTAAAGGAGCTGCCTCTACACCAAAGAAGCTTAAATTTGTATGTGGAGGAACTAAGCCTCAAATTCAACAAGGTCAGGGTGGATCTAGGTCAGCTGAGAAAAGACCTAGGCAAGCTGAGCCTGAGGCAGAAGAAAGAGAGGTTGATGAGCAACCATTAAGGAAGAAGAAGAAGCTCAATTTTGAGTTAAGACCTATCGATGCACTTCCGACTGATGTCGTCGTTCCTCCTAACTCACATTATGCACAGAGTCAAGGCATTGACGCTGAGCAACAGTTAGATGACCAGGAAGAACAAAACCCATTGGACGGTCAGTTTGAAGAAGAAGAAGAATTGAGTGAACAGATTGAGGAAGAAGATCAGGATGATCAGTATGATGAAGAAGAAACTGGTCAGGATGACACTGAGGAAACAACAGATGATGAGCACCTTGAACCAATCAACACTGAGTTGGTTGACGAAGAAGAAACTGAGCAAACAGCAAATGCTCCCGCTGTTCAAAGGGAAGCTTCACCTACTGAATCTATTGAGTCCATTCCTGCTGACCCTACTCCTCCAAAGCTAAAGAGACTGAGAAAGAAGAAGGCATATCGAACACCCGTCATTGACCTCATGGGTGACTCACCATTGAGGGATGAGATCATTGACCTAACAGAGGTACATCTTAAGTTCTTCTCCAACCCTCCTGAGTCTCAACTAAAGCAACAAGAAAATCAAGCCTCTATTTCTCAGCCGAAGGAACATGCCGACTTAACTGCTTCCCCCAGCCGAAATGATGTCGAGCAAGTGCTCGAAGATTCCGCTCCTCAAAACGTTGAGCAAGCTAAGGAATTACCTGCTTAGGTGAACACTGAACTTCCTCAACTTCCAACACCTAGTCAGCTTCAGCCTGACCCTGAGCAAGTAACACTCTCTGCCGATCCTCCTATTCCGCAACTCCAAGTGCAGAATCCAATCTAGTCAGTTTCTACTGGAAATCCTAATTCAAGGCCAGCCGCTGATAATGCTGGGCCTTCTAATGTCGAGCAGAACTAAACAACGCCTCTATTCGGTTCTACTCCTCCTCCGGCATCTGGGCCAATAAATGATGAATCCTTTAGCTATCTAACTGCCTCTGAGTCTGGTCGAAGAATCGTTGACTCAGCTCAAGCTCTTATCCAGGACCTTCATCAATCAAACACCAATGCCGCTGGGTCTACTAATGTTGAGCCTACTCAGCTTTCGTCTGTCACTCAGCTTCTTACTGAGATCAAAGGTCTGAAGGATCTTCTGAGTGTCATGACTTCATTGCAATCTCAACAGCCCAGGCAGGACTCTATAACGAAGCTGGCCGAACTCCAGCTGACCATGGTAAATCACATAAACTCTCTACAGGGTGAAATTCATCAATTGTGAGCTGCGAACTCATTGTATGCAACTTCTGCCGAAGTTCATCATCTATTCAACCAGCTTCATACTGAGCAAGAGAAAACAAATCACCAACTCTCTTCCTCCTCCCAATGCTCCATTGAGCAAATTAGCGAGGCTGTGCGTCTGCTGAACTTAAGCAAGCAAGAGATGGACACTGACCAGCTCAAAACAAACGAGATCCTGAAGTACTCTCGAGTTACCTTCAACCACGTTCGCCACACCAACGCTCAGCGTGAGTATTTTGATTCGTCTTTGCTAAAGATGTTTCATCAAGCTTTTGCAATACTCTCTGACACCATACACTGGGTTGGAAAGTCTCAAGCATATGTTCCGAGTATGTTGAGTGCTGCTGATGTCAAGATTCCTCGAACTATTGTGGATGAGGGTGTTCCAATCTTTGACGGAGTAAATTAAAGCACAAGAAAGCTAAGGGCATTCTCTAGACGCCTAACTCAAGCTGCCATTGAAGAAACCTTCATTCCCAAACAAGATGCTGGCAAAACGGGGGAGAAAGAACAAGCCCCAAGAACTCAGCGAACTAAAGAAGCTTCAGTTAGTCAGCAGACATTCAAGGGTAAAGGCAAAGCTATAGAACATGTTGTTCAAATTAATTACAAGAAGAAATAGCTTCACTTGTATTGACTAGGATAGCTAGCTTTTTGCCCCTTCATATCTGTATTCTTTTTGAGAACTGTGTTGTGCTGACTTTAAATTTAAAACAAATTATATGCATCTCTTTCATACTGTCTACTCTTATGCGATGCTTACTTAAGTGATTGTTATAATTTGTTAAAACGCATCTTCATTAAATCAACTGTGCTACACTGTCTATATTGATTAATGATATGTCTGCGGTGTTGATCAAATATGTTGACCACTTCTTATATGTCCACTTAACTAAAACTCATTGAATAAAGCTTACTCAGCGCTCTCTGATATTTAAACCTTCCGCGTAAAACTGAGTTAAATAGAATATGTTCCATGAGCTGACCTATTTCTAAAAACTGACCTTAGACCTACTCGATTAAACCTTGAAATGTTTAGAGTAAAACTAAGTCAGTAGCTCAACCCTTACGGGGGAGTTATTTGATAAAATAAGGTCAACTATCATGGGGGAGCTCAACACTGAGTTCTTCAACTGAATATTTTTGCCAACATCAAAATGGGGGAGTTTGTTGAAACACCTTTCTACATGATTTTGATTTGACAAAACTATTTAAGTAATGATAAAAATATTCTAACACATTAAATTTAAATGCTTTGATTTAGTTACACTAATGTGTTTGTTCAATGTTGAGTTTAATTGTTTACAAGACATTAAGATTAAAAAGCCCAAAGGCCCTTAAAGTGGAAGTCAAGCCCAAGTTAACACATCAAGACCATTCGGCCCAAGAGTTCAAAACGAAGCCGTATCAAGTAAAACGATGACTCAGCGTAAGAATGATCGAGAAGCCTTCGAAGCAAAAGCTTCAAGTGGAAGCTGCTGAGTTGGACGACAATGCAGTCTGGACAGCGGCAGACAACGATCAACTTCTAGACAAAGTATTTCTACTTTGGAAAAAGTTCAGAAGGCGCAAGAAGCTGTCTCGTGGACTTTTCCTTAAATGTCGAAACATTCTTCCGAGGACTGACGAAGACAGAAGATGCAAGAACCCTATTGGCCAACGACACTGAGCACGCCCAAAGTGACAACGATAGGAAGCCGTTTCCCTCCAACGGTTATTTCGAAATTCGAAATAACCAGGTGCCTCAAGTGTCACTATATAAAGGCCATCCATTTGCTTCAATCGATGCAGATCTTTAATTAGTCGAAACGCTGACCAAATTCATACTTGAAGTTTCTGTGAGAAAAGCAAAGCAAATACCTTACACCAATTTCTATATTATTGTGTAAAAGTCTAGAGTGATTTTCAATCATCTAAAGTGTCTTAACAATTGTTGTTTAGGGCAAACACTTTATCATTTCTAGAAGAATAGAAAGGAGAGGCTGAGTACTCGGTTATAGTACTCAGCGGTAGATATAGGAGTGAGTAGAGGTATAGAGGAAGATACTCTTGTTATACCCAGCTTCTATCTGTAAAAGGTTTTGTGCTCTACCTTTAAAGAGCTTAGTAGAGAATTCAAAAAGCTCGGAACGAGTTCCGGGGACTGGACGTAGGCGGAGAGGCCGAACCAGGATAAGTCTGCTGAGTAATATCTTTCTAACCCTTAAACTCCTTTAATATATATTGCTTGCTATAAAACTGACTAAGTAAAGAACTCACGATGAGTTAAGTTTACTAAGAAGCTGAGTTCAGGAATAGACTCTAAGTGCTATTTCCTGACTCAAGTAAAGGAGCAGAATTAGTCACAAGTTGACTAAGCTTGTGTCTTGAAACTACTTAGTGACGCTGTGTAAACCTTTTCATAAGAAAAGAAGTCAGCCTTAACGGACAAAATTTTAAATAGTTCCTATCCCCCCCCTCCTTGGAACTAACTTGTCACGTTATAAGGGACCAACAAGTGGTATCAGAGCTTAAAATCTCACTGTGCAAGGTTTAACTACCTTGAGCTGATCCCCACTATGGCTGAGAACAGCACTCGGTTTCTCCCAGGAAATCTGACAACTCAGATTTTACTTGAGGGTCTGTCCATTACTCGGCCTCCTCTATTCTTCGGGTCTAACTATACCTTTTGGAAGAATAGAATGAAAAATTTCATTCAGGCAACAAATATGAGTGCATGGCTATCTATAGTCCAAGGCCCATTTGTTCCTGTTGAAACTATTGATGGCCAAACGGTTGTCAAAGCTGAGACTAGATGGACAGAGGATGATCTCAAGAAGCTACAAAATCATGCTTCGGCTATAAACATGCTTCACTGTGCTTTAGATGCTGTAGAATACAACAAGATTTCAGGTTGTGAGTCAGCGCAGGAGATTTGGAAGAAGCTGGAGGTCACCTATGAAGGAACCAACAAGGTGAAGGAATCCAAGGTCAACCAGCACATGAGGTTGTATGAGCTGTTTGAAATGAATGATGATGAAGGAATCTCTGACATGAACGCAAGGTTCACAAACATAATCAACGAGCTCAAAAGACTTGGAAAGATCTTCACTGAGGAAGAGCAAGTCAAGAAGATTCTTAAGAGTCTTCCTAAAAGCTGGCAAGTAAAGAAAACTGCTATTGAGGAAGCTCAAGACTTAACCACCTACAACTATGATGAACTCATTGGCTCGCTGCTGACCCACGAGATATCAATGAAGAACTTCGAGGTGAAGGAAAAGTCTGAAGACAAGAAGCAAAATTCTCTTGTCATAAAAGCTGACTCCACTGATGGGAGCTCAACAGACGATGAAGAAATGGCTATGTTCACTAGAAAGATGAAAAGGCTGTTCAGAAAGAATGACAAATATTCTAAGAAGCCTTACAATAAGTTTGATAAGTACAAATCTGAGTCTAGCGACAGCAAGTACAAGAAGGACAGCTCAAAGCTCATTACATGCTTTGAATGTCATCAAACTGGCCATATCAAGTCAAGCTGTCCCACACTGAGGAAAGAAAGAAAGAACAGTAAGAAGGCAATGGTGGCAACTTGGAGCGACAGTGATGAGTCTTCATCATCAGAAGCTGATGCCACTGAGTCAGCAAAGATTTGTTTCATGGCTGACGAACTTGCTGAGCCATGTGTTTATGAGCATGCCGACCCCTCCATTGCATCTGACAATGAGGAACACTCAACTGAGGTAATATCACTACCCTTGCTCAGAAATGAAATGGTTAATGCCCTGAGTGACCTCTACACACTTGTCAAAAAGTGTAATAAAAAGGTTAGAGCACTCAACAGGCGATGTGACGAGGTTGAGGAGGTCAAACTGAGTGACCTTCGATATATTCTCCAGGACACCTCAATTTTGCATAGTAATGTAGAAATTATGCAAAAGTTTGTCTCTGAGGTCCAATCAGATTCTAAGAAACTGAGAAAGGATGTCACATCAATTCAGAACCAACTTAAGGTTCCGAATAAAAGAAATATTCCTCTGAACACTGAGTACCGAAGTACTAGTCGGCAGAGATGGAATCCTCAGCGGAATGTCCAATGTGACTTCTGTGGGAAGAAAGGACACACCACAGAGGTGTGCTGGCATGCTCAGCACTGGGGTGCTGACTAGTCAGTGAGACATCCTAAACGGAAGCTCATTTGTGACCTCTGTGGAAAGAATGGACACACTGTCCAAGTATGTCGTCATAAAATGAAATATGATGCTTTACCTGTTGAACTTAACAAGCAAGGACCCAAAAAGAATTGGGTACCTAAAAGCAACTAGCTATATTGCAGGTAAGCCTGAGGTGTGCTGAGAAGTCAAAGATGTGGTACATTGACAGCGCATGCTCGAGGCATATGACTGGTGATGAAACTCAGTTCATCACGTTTGTGCGTAAACGAGGAGGAAGTGTAAGTTTTGGAGACAACAAGAAGGGTAAGATAGTAGGGTCAGGAACCATTGGTGGTAATCCTACTATTAAGTCAGTCTCCCTAGTCAGCGGACTCAAATATAACTTACTCAGCGTAGCTCAGCTATGTGACAATGGGAGAAAAGTTATATTTGATGACACTAGATGTAAAATATTCGAGGGTAAAACAAATGAGTTAGTTTTAACTGCCCCTCGTATTGATAATGTCTTTATGCTGAACTTAGAAAAGAAGTTTTCAAAAACTTTATGCTTAGTGTCAAAGGAAGAAAATTCCTGGCTATGGCACAGGAGATTTGGTCATGTAAGCATGGACCTCCCGGCCAAATTAGCAAGAAAGCAATTGGTTGAGGGACTGCCAGAACTTAAGTTTGAAAAAGATCAATTATGTCACGCTTGCCAAGCTGGAAAACAAACCAAACAATCTTTTCATAGTAAAAACATTGTCTCAACTAAGCGTCCATTAGAGTTACTACACTTGGATCTCTTCGGTCCAGTCCAGCCGCTGAGCTTGGGTGGATGAAGATTTTCCTTGGTCATTGTAGATGGCTTTTCTCGGTACACTTGGATCATCTTGCTGAGTAGCAAGGATGAAACCTTTGAGACGTTTTCAAATTTGGTAAGAAAACTTGAAAATGACAAAGACCTTAAGTTAGCTCACATCTGAAGTGATAATGGTGGAGAATTCAAGACCCAACAGTTTGTTGAATTCTGTGAAACCAACGACATTGACCATAATTTTTCTGCTCCTAGAATGCCTCAACAAAATGGGATTGTTGAAAGGAAAAACAGAACCTTGGTTGAAATAGCCAGGACAATGCTGAGTGAGCATAGGCTTCCAAAGTACTTTTGGGGAGAAGCTGTTAACACAGCGTGCTACATTCTTAATAGGGCTCTAGTTAGACCTATATTAAAGAAGACCCCCTATGAACTTTGGAAAGGACGAAAGCCCAACATTGGATACTTTCGTGCCTTTGGTTGTAAATGTTTTATCTTAAATTACAAAGACAACCTAGCTAAGTTTGACTCAAAAGCTGATGAAGCTATCTTTTTAGGCTACTCAACAAACAGCAAAGCATACAGAGTTTTCAATAAACGACTCAGGTTTTAGAAGAGTCAATACATGTTCAGTTCGATGAAACTAACCCTGCAGGAAGAGACATGCAGCTGACCGAGGATGATCCACACTCAGCATCCGCTGACCAAGAAACAGCCGCTGAGTCATTGCCTCAAGGGCTGACCAAAGGTAAAAGTGAAACTCAAATTACTTTCACTGGCCAAACTACACCTGCAGAGATTGTTGAAACACAACCAGCACAAGACATAAATCTACCAAAGGAGATTAGAATACCAAGAGGTCACTCAGAGAGTTCCATTCTTGATGCCGCTGAGAACACCCTGATGATGAGGAATCAACTCAGGAGATACCTCAGCAACGTAGCATTCATCTCAATCCAGGAACCAAAGAATTTCGCTGAAGCTGAGTATGATGAATTCTGGATGAATGCAATGCAAGAAGAACTTGATCAGTTCAGAAGAAATGAAGTATGGGACTTAGTGCCAAAACCAAGAAGCCAGAAGACCATAGGAACAAGATGGGTCTTCCGCAACAAGCTGGATGAACAAGGGAACGTGGTCAGAAACAAAGCAAGACTTGTAGCTCAGGGCTATAGTCAGCAAGAAGGTATTGACTACGGTGAGACCTTTGCCCTAGTGGAAAGGCTAGAGGCTATTAGAATTTTATGTGCATATGCAAGCTATATGAACTTTAAATTGTTTCAAATGGATGTTAAGAGTGCATTCCTTAATGGAGTTATAAACGAGGAAGTTTATGTTAATTAGCCTCTAGGGTTTGAGGATCCTAAATTCCCAAACCACGTTTATAAGCTCAAAAAGGCTCTGTATGGTCTCAAGCAAGCACCACGTGCTTGGTATGAGAGGCTGACCAGTTTCCTGCTGACTAGAAATTATGTCAGAGGTAAAGCTGATACAACCTTATTCATTAAGAGGAAGGGTAAAGATACCCTGTTGGCTCAAATATATGTTGATGACATTATTTTTGGTGCCACTAACGAGTCAATGTGCAAGGAATTTAGTAAGCAGATGCATACTGAGTTTGAAATGTCAATGATGGGAGAACTCAATTTCTTCATTGGACTTCAAATCAAACAAGGGAAAAATGGCATCTTCATCAGTCAAACTAAGTATGCTAAGGAGATATTGAAGAAGTATGAACTTGAGAATTGTAAGTCAATATCTACCCCAATGGGCACTGACACTGTCCTCTGCATTGATGAGAATGGTAAGACAGTAGACAGCAGATTGTACCGAGGTATGATTGGTTCTCTACTTTACTTAACTGCTAGTAGGCCGGACATTCAGTTCTCGGTATGTTATTGTGCTAGATATCAATCTAACCCTAAGGAATCTCATTACATAGCTGTAAAAAGAATCCTCAGATATTTGCAAGGCTCAGTGAATGCAGGTTTATGGTATCCCAATACTCATGATTTCACACTCATTGGATACACTGGCGATGACTACGGACGAGACAAGCTTGAACGAAAAAGCACCTCAGGAGGTTGCCACTTCCTTAGGAGCTGTCTTGTGTCTTGGTTCAGCAAGAAGCAGGCGCCAGTAGCCCTGTCAACCACTGAAGCTGAGTACGTCGCTACTGGAAGCTGTGTTGCTCAAGTCCTATGGATTAAGCAACAACTTAAAGATTATGGCGTTCGAACCAAAACAATTGAAGTCAAATATGACAACAAAAGTGCCATTGACCTATCAAAGAACCCAATCCAGCACAGCAGGATGAAGCATGTCAGCATAAGACATCACTTCATCAGAGATCACGTACTCAAGGGAGAGATCAAGCTGACCTATGTCCCAATGGATGAGCAGCTTGCTGATATCTTCACAAAGCCACTGGCTCGTGAGCAATTCAACATACTTAGAGAAGCCATTGGTATGTTTAATCCTCTTCAATAAGTTCCAAGTATAGTATGCATGCTGAGTGAATTACCATGCTGAATGACTTATGCTATTGCTTGCTGAGTAGATATATATATGCTGAGTGTTTAACTTAAGCTGAGCTACTAAGCATAAGAACTGCTTCTTTGCATAACACTGACTACTCAGAATTTTAAACGCTTGAAATTCTTAACACTGAGTAAGGATCCGTTGCAAAATTTAATGCAAGCACGCGAATTAAATAGCCACCTAGGATGATGTATGTATTATAATTAGAAAACACACGTGCCGTATATGTCATAAATGCCAGAATCTTTGTCGATTGAGAATCTCGAGGTCAAATTGACAACCCAATGCTTTAGATCAACTCAATACCTCTATAAATAGTGGACGAATTCCCACTTTTATCTCTTTACGCTTAGAAAACTTTGGCATTCCAATTACTCTCTCTAAAAATTCCCAAACTTCCCAAAACTTCTCTGAGAATATGACGAACGTTTCTCTAAATATCTCCGGTGCTGGTTTATCCGACAACCGCTTCGATGAAAATCCCGAATCTTCTACCCAGCGTGACCACACTAAAGTCACTACGCCGAGCAAGAAAGCTCAAGTTGTCCAAGTTTCCTCTTCGAAGGGAAAACAACAACAAAAGGACAAGGGCAAGAAAGTTGTGGAACGCACCTACTCTCAGGTTTTCAAGAGTGTGAAGGGGTGTAAGATTGATCACTCACGATGGTTTTCAAAGGGATTCATGGACGCTGAGCAACCCTTTTGTGAGTGGATCAAGAATAATGGTTGGACCGAGCTATTCTCAGTTCGTGATGCTACTTACCCTGAGCTGGTAAGAGAATTCTATGCCAACCTAAAGGTCGCCGATGATAACAGGAACTACCTGGCTTCTTATGTTCGAGGGAAGAACATCTTCATCAACCCTGCGTATCTTGCCTCACTGTTCAAACTAAAAAATGAAGGAGCTATACTTCGTAAATCAGGTGACCAAGATAAAACCAACTACGTTCACAGTTTCTGTAAACCTATTGGACATGCAGGTGAAATCTCGAGTACCTCGATGGGCCAGTATCAAAAGATGGCCCATTACATACTGACCAATTTCCTTTTCCCCAAAATCAACTGCACCAACTCAGCAACCAATTTTGAGCAGTGTTTTATATGGCACATGCTGACCTACACGCCGATAAACATGCCCGTCTTCATAATCGGTGGGTTTCTACGAAGTACAGGAACCCTTAGGCTAGGTTCTTTTATCACCCGAATCCTCAAGGATCACAATGTGGACATGGTTGCGGAAATCCACACTTGGGGAATCGAGATTACAACTGCTGCCCTATTCGGTTTGGCATATGATCAACCAATTGTGCCGAAGAAAGGAAAAGGGGAAGCTGTCCAGAACGCTGAGGGGGTGGTGACTCGAAAGGGAAGAACACAAAGAAAGAGGAAAGTTGTGCAAAGCACCTCTAAAGGAGCTGCCTCTACACCAAAGAAGCTTAAATTTGTATGCGGAGGAACTAAGCCTCAAATTCAACAAGGTCAGGGTGGATCTAGGTCAGCTGAGAAAAGACCTAGGCAAGCTGAGCCTGAGGCAGAAGAAAGAGAGGTTGATGAGCAACCATTAAGGAAGAAGAAGAAGCTCAATTTTGAGTTAAGACCTATCGATGCACTTCCGACTGATGTCGTCGTTCCTCCTAACTCACATTATGCACAGAGTCAAGGCATTGACGCTGAGCAACAGTTAGATGACCAGGAAGAACAAAACCTATTGGACGGTCAGTTTGAAGAAGAAGAAGAATTGAGTGAACAGATTGAGGAAGAAGATCAGGATGATCAGTATGATGAAGAAGAAACTGGTCAGGATGACACTGAGGAAACAACAGATGATGAGCACCTTGAACCAATCAACACTGAGTTGGTTGACGAAGAAGAAACTGAGCAAACAGCAAATGCTCCCGTTTGTTTTACCTATTTTGTAAATCAAAATACTTGTTAATTAAAATAGATTATGCGTATGTTCTTAAAGATTAATATAAAAAATACGAAACTATTAGAAGTAAAATTAGATGAAGGTTAATTTGATAAGTTAATGTGATTAACATAAATATTACATAAAATAGTTATGTAATCAACCAATTAAATTTATTTAATTGAGTCTGTGCATGTTTGGAGTTATGGACATATTTGGACCCTCTTTTAGTCTTTTGGTATTTTTGAAATAGGGCTTGCGCGTCCTTCCTTTCTACTATCTATTGTAATTTCTCCTCTCATCTAATTCCCTTCAATTCAATTGAAGTTTTCTTTAGTAGTATAGAAATTAATATGTAATTTCAAGGCGCCATGGAGAAGACGGAGGACCTAAAGAGAAATATGTAATAGTTAGTATTTCCTTAGGTTTGCCCTTTTATTCCGTCTCTGGCTCGACGGAATAATTTAGATGATATGTCCATAACGCCAATGTATGCCAATGTATGTGTCTGATGTATGCTAAAGCAAATCAAGACTAAGTTAGATTATGAGACCTAAAATAAAATCCCTCATTAAAAGTTAAGTAAATAAACAAGTTATTAAAATCGGTTGCCCCTCCCTAATATTATAATTCAGCCGGCAGTACTGGGAGTCTTTGGGTTGTTGAGCAAACTCAAGCTCGGGGTCTTACGGTAACACCTGAATTATCGAAAATTACTTTTCATGAATATGGGGTAATACCTAAATTAGATTATGATAATTGGATGAGCAAACTCATGTTGTCATAAACTAATGGGCAATATGGTTGGGATTAATGTGAATAGCATATTAGTTACTAATGTGGTTAGTAACCCAATAACCTAGTAATCACATTAAAGATGTGATTGATTACATGAATCTACCTAACGAATGAGACTAGCTTGTTGAGCAAACTCAAGGCGAAATCTCAGGAGTTAGGATCCTAGCTCACTAAAGGATTTGTGAAATTCTTCTAATTAATATGAAGGGCTATTAATTTGGAAAAATAGTTGGAGCAATCTAAAATAAACTAAAAGGCCTATAATTTTAGATTGATATACTTTAAGCAAATGAATGACATACGTTTACTCTTTCTCACTCTCAAGTTTAATTAAACACACTCTTAAAATCATGACTAAAACCAATCTGCAAAACATTCTTACCGATAACAAATTGAATGGTTCAAACTTCACCGACTGGTTTCGTAACCTCAAAATCGTTTTGAAGTTCGATAAAATAGGGTATGTACTTGATACATCGATACCCCCTCTCCCTACTGATGATGCTCCCATTGAGGAAATTGATGCTTACCAGAAGCACAAGGCTGATGATGATCATGCCGGATGCATCATACTTGCATCGATGACACCAGAATTACAAAGGCAACATGAGGAAATGGATGCCTGTTCCATCATCATGCACCTAAAGGAATTGTTTGGGAAACAGACCAGGTGCGAACGCTACGAGATATCCAAGTTGCTATATCGTTGCAGGATGCAAGAGGGCAAATCTTTCATGACACATTGTGTCAAGATGATTGGCTACATTACCAAACTTTCTAGTATTGGATTTGCGATGGATAACGAATTAAGCATAGACTTAATTCTTCAATCCCTCCCAGAGAGTTATTCACAGTTCATTATGAATTATCAGATGAATGACTTGCAAACCTCTCTTGAAGAGCTTGCAAACATGCTCAAGTCAGTTGAGCCTAATATGAAGAAAGACAAAGCCATACCGGCTCTTGTCATAGAGGGATCAAAGAAGAGGAAAGGGAATTCTCCCAATCCTAAATATCCCAAGAAAGGTAAGAAAGCCGTGCCCAACAAAACTAAGGGAAAGGAAGTGAAGAAGCCCAAAGGAGAGTGCCACTTCTGTGGTAAAGACATGCATTGGAAGAGAAACTGCAAGGAGTACCTGGCCTCCCTCAAGAAGGGAAATGGCGGTGCTTCAACATCTGGTATGTTTTATATTGAAATAAATACAGTTTCACAGTCTGAATCTTGGGTACTTGATACCGGGTGTGGATCTCATATTTGTACAAATATGCAGGAGCTAAAACAGACTAAGGAACTAAAGAAAGAAAGCATAAACTTGCGAGTAGGAAATAGAGCAAGAGTTGCCGCCCTCGCAATTGGAGATTATGTTTTGAATTTGCCCTCTGGGCTTGTAATAGAATTAAGGAACAGTTTGTATGTTCCTCAAATGTCTCGCAACATTATTTCTATTAGCCGTCTTATTGACGACGGTTTTCATATTTCAATAAAAGACAAACATTGCGATTTTTATAAAGATTCGATCTTTTATTTTTCAGGAATATCACAAAATGGGATTTATGTGTTAGATGACAACATTTCTGTTTTCGCAATTGATACCAAAAGACATAAGCTAGATAATTCAACTTACTTATGGCATTGTCGTTTAGGCCATATAAACAAGAGACGCATGCTAAAGCTACATTCAGATGGGCTTATAGATCCAATCGATCCCGAATCATTGGAAACATGCGAATCATGTTTAAAAGGTAAAATGACAAAGACACCCTTTAGCAATAAAGGTGAGCGTGTATCAGACACTCTAGGACTCATTCATTCAGATGTATGCGGTCCTATGTCAGTCCAAGCAAGAGGAGGATTCAGATTCTTCATAAGCTTCATAGATGACCATACCCGATATGGTTACATCTACTTGATGAAGCACAAATCAGAAGCTTTTGAGAAATTCAAATGCTTCAAGAATGAAGTAGAAAATCAATTAGGAAAGAAAATAAAGACGCTTCGATCTGATCGAGGTGGCGAATTTCTTTCAGATGATTTTCTGTCTTATCTAACTAAATGTGGGATGTGCTCACAATGGACACCTCCCTATACACCACAACACAATGGTGTATCCGAGAGGAGAAACCGTACCCTACTAGATATGGTACGATCCATGATGAGCATGGCCTTACTTCTAAAGACATTCTAGGGCTATGCCTTAGAAACTGCCCTCTTCACCCTAAACCGAGTACCAACTAAATCCGCTAGTTCCACACCATATGAATTGTTCGTTGTTAGGAAACCCGTGTTTTCATTTATGAGAGTATGGGGTTGTTCAGCATTTGTCAAACGTATTGCGTCCGATAAACTAGATTCGAAATCTGATAAATGTTTCTTCATTGGATACCCTAAGGAAACTAAGGGATATTACTTCTATCATCCAGATGATCAGAAAGTAATAGTATCCAGGCACGCAACCTTCTTAGAGAAAGAGTTTCTTGAAGAAACACAAAAGGGAAGCATGATTGAACTTGGCAAAGTTCAAGAAGAAGAAACACCGACTGAAACAACAGAGGCGGTTGAGGTACCTGAAGTAGTCCCACTAGATGAGACTCCAGTGCCACCTATTCGTAGATCATAAAGAGTTCGTGAACTCCCAGTTAGATATGGTTTTCTAGTGGGAGATAATAATGAGGTTCCCGTGTTAGACGACGAACCCGAAAACTACGAAAAGGCTCTTACTAGTCCAGATTCTAAAGCATGGCTTGAGGCCATGGATTCTGAAATGGATTCCATGTATACTAACCAAGTGTGGACTTTGGTTGATCCACCCGGAGGGATAAAACCCATTGGGTGCAGATGGATCTTCAAAAAGAAGACAAACATGGATGGAAAGGTTAGCACCTACAAAGCTAGGTTAGTAGCGAAAGGATATCGTCAGAAGCAAGGAATTGATTATGACGAAACTTTCTCTCCTGTGGCTATGTCTAAATCAATCAGAATCATGCTTGCAATTGCCGCTCACTACGATTATGAGATTTGGCAAATGGATGTGAAAACAGCTTTCCTAAACGGAAACCTGCTTAAGGAAGTATATATGATGCAGCCTGAAGGTTTCATGTCGAAGGATGCAAATAAAGTTTGCAAACTACAGAGATCCATTTATGGACTCAAGCAAGCATCAAGAAGCTGGAATAAGCGTTTTGACGAAACCATAAAACAATTTGGTTTCGAACAAAATTGCGAAGAAGCTTGCATTTACAAGAAAGCAAGTAAGAGCTCTATAGAATTTCTCATACTATATATGGACAATATATTATTAATGGGAAATGACATTGCTCTACTACAGTCGGTAAAAGTGTGGTTATCTGGTAACTTCTCAATGAAAGACCTTGGTGAAGCAGCTTATATACTTGGTATAAAGATCTACAGAGATAGATCGAGAAGACTGCTTGGTCTTTCACAGGCTACATACATTGAAAAGGTGCTAAATCGGTTTAGCATGCTTGAATCGAAACGAGGTAACTTACCCATGCTACGTGGAGTAAAGTTAAACAATCATCAATGTCCTAAAACCGATGATGACAAAAGACGCATGGCTGTAGTCCCGTACGCCAGCGCAATCGGTTCGATTATGTATGCTATGCTATGCACTAGACCTGACGTAGCATTCACGTTATCTGTAACGAGTCGCTACCAAGGAAATCCGAGAGACGAGCATTGGATTGCCGTCAAGAACATTCTTAAGTACTTGAGAAGAACTAAAGATATGTTCCTAGTGTGAGGAGAAGGTGATCTGAAAATAGAAGGATTTTCAGACGCAAGTCATCTCACAGATGAGAACGATTTTAAATCCCAATCAGGATACCTGTTTATCTTGAATGGGGGCGCGGTCAGTTGGAAGAGTTCCAAGCAGGGAAACGTAGCTTTCTCTACGACCGATTCAGAGTATATCGCAGCTGCGGAAGCATCAAAGGAAGCGGTTTGGATAAGAAAGTTCATTACAGAACTTGGTGTGGTGCCTGACATTGTAAATCCCATCACACTGTATTATGATAACAATGGAGCCATTGCGCAAGCAAAGGAACCACGGTCTCATAATGCGTCCAATCATTACCTTAAGCGATACCACATCATAAGGGAGATTGTGGCTAGAGGAGATGTGAGAATAGAAAGAGTACCTACAGAGGACAACGTTGCAGATCCGCTGACAAAGCCCTTAACCCAGAGAGTACATGATCGTCATCTAACTTCTACTGGGATAAGTTTTAGAAACAATTGGCTTTAGTCCAAGTGGGAGTATGTTGGGGTTTAGTGTCCTATAGACAATTGTTCTAGGATACAAACTTAATGTAAATGAATTGTTCTTTATATCATTTGTTTTAATGAGATATATGTTTCATAACTATATAAACGCAATCCCTTTTAAGCACTAAATAAAGTCTAATAAAAGGAAATCCGTAAGTTTGTTTAAAGTGATTATAAAGTGTTCATACAAGCATGAAGTGAGACAAAACTTTATAATAAACTAATAAACTTAAAACCACCCCAAGTCAAGTGATATGTTTAGGATTGATATATCACTGTTGAGACTTGCATTTAACAATGTCTTCTGTCTGACAGAAAGCTGATCTCACAAGCATCATATATACAGATATCTGGACAGTTACATGGATCCGATGAAAAGTAGTTCATTAGGATTGGGGATCCGATTTGAGATAACAGGATGGGTAGATTCATCCTTGTCACATGTTCATCTCATTGGTATTAATAGGTATAACTAATCCTCAGACTCAAAGGAATATTAATTGGTATTCTGGATTACGGAATGTGACGCTTTGACTCTGGTGTAACACGATCCTTAACAGAGATGACTCTGGGGTGTGAACAGTAGACGTTGGGTATCACAGAAAGTGATTACGGGATCATTATATATTGGATTGAGCATTTATCACTCCCGATAAATGGGAGATACATCCAAGGATTGCTTGTGGAAGACTCGACTCTAAATCCTTGCAAGGTGATAGCTTAAAACTTGAAATACAGATTTCAGTTAACCTATCTATTTGAGGTTACTCGGCCTGTACAAGTAAAATGAACGTCTCGCTATATGTGACTTGACATCATCCATAGTCATAAGATTCAGTTCAAGGATGTAGTTGATAAAGGATCGAATTATACCGTAACTAATACTGAAAGGTCAACGACAGAATCAATCTGTCTTCTTATAGCTCTAAGGGAATGATTACGGACTTGCTAATCACATACTCTGTACATCATTCCGTTATGCAAAGATTAAAATATAATTCTTTGAAAATTAATTTTAATAGTTGCATACGGCTAGAAGCAATAAGAATCTAATGGGTCACACATAAGACTTGGAACCCAAAAAAGAGACAGATGTTAATTAATTGACGGAAGCCTAACTGAGCCCAATAAGGCCCAGTAATAGAGGGGGGCGATTTATGTATGTAAATACATAAATAATTAGTTTGATTTTATTAATCCTAATTAGATTAGGATTATGAATTAAATTAATTAAAGGATAAATAAGTTAGGAGTTTTAATTAGATTATATTACTCCTATTATTATCCAATAAGGTTATTGATTATTATCTTTTATATTTAGATATATTAATAGATAATATTTAAGAATTCTATTCCGAATTAAATTCTTATTCAGTAACCTAGTCCTATCTAACTAGGGTTTAGATACGAGAGATTATAAATACTCCCCCATATGCAAATTCGAATTGGCCATAGAAGAACCGGGAGAGAGAATTTCGACACCCCTTGTTGAGGACGAAATAATCCACCGCTTCCTACCGATTCAATTGATTTCATCTCTTTCTCTTTATCCTTGATCTTGTATTGATTAATTAGAGGCAATCTATTTTGGTTGCTATTCATCGGTTGATTTCTAATCGTTTACTTGTTTTGTTTTGTTGTGTTCATGAAAGAAGAAAAACAAACAAAAAGGAGAAATTCGTTTTACTACTCCTACATCAGGTCGGTTCACGATTTCGCGGATTCCCAGAGATTGAACCGTCGGATCGTCGCGATTTTTGGACAGGAGTTTCTAGACATATTCTTCCACCTTTCCACCGAAGGGATTGTCGTTCTGAGGTCTGGAAGGTCTGTTTCGGATAGGGGCAGATTGGTAGACAGTTTCTATCTCTTTTGAAGTTGTTGGCACTTCGTTTGCAACGGTAGATAGAACTTCTGAAATGTATTTCTTTTATCCCTCTTTATATGAAATAACGGTTAACGGATCTTGTGGTTTATGGAAATAGGTTAAAATTTTTATATTTCCGCTATTATACGTTAGCCTATTTTTCTAACAGGGAGAACTCAATTTCTTCCTTGGACTTCAAATCAAACAAGGGAAAAATGACATCTTCATCAGTCAAACTAAGTATGCTAAGGAGATATTGAAGAAGTATGAACTTGAGAATTGTAAGTCAATATCTACCCCAATGGGCACTGACACTGTCCTCTGCGCTGATGAGAATGGTAAGACAGTAGACAGCAGATTGTACCGAGGTATGATTGGTTCTCTACTTTACTTAACTGCTAGTAGGCCGGACATTCAGTTCTCGGTATGTTATTGTGCTAGATATCAATCTAACCCTAAAGAATCTCATTACATAGCTGTAAAAAGAATCCTTAGATATTTGCAAGGCTCAGTGAATGCAGGTTTGTGGTATCCCAATACTCATGATTTCACACTCATTAGATACACTGACGATGACTACGGACGAGACAAGCTTGAACGAAAAAGCACCTCAGGAGGTTGCCACTTCCTTGGGAGCTGTCTTGTGTCTTGGTTCAGCAAGAAGCAGGCGTCAGTAGCCCTGTCAACCACTGAAGCTGAGTACGTCGCTGCTGGAAGCTGTGTTGCTCAAGTCCTATGGATTAAGCAACAGCTTGAAGATTATGGCGTTCGAACCAAAACAATTGAAGTCAAATGTGACAACAAAAGTGCCATTGACCTATCAAAGAACCCAAACCAGCACAGGAGGATGAAGCATGTCAGCATAAGACATCACTTCATCAGAGATCACGTACTCAAGGGAGAGATCAAGCTGACCATTGTCCCAACGGATGAGCAGCTTGCTGATATCTTCACAAAGCCACTGGCTCGTGAGCAATTCAACATACTTAGAGAAGCCATTGTATGTTTAATCCTCTTCAATAAGTTCCAAGTATAGTATGCATGCTGAGTGAATTACCATGCTGAATGACTTATGCTATTGCTTGCTGAGTAGATATATATATGCTGAGTGTTTATCTTAAGCTGAGCTACTAAGCATAAGAACTGCTTCTTTGCATAACACTGACTACTCAGAATTTTAAACGCTTGAAATTCTTAACACTGAGTAAGGATCCGTTGCAAAATTTAATGCAAGCACGCGAATTAAATAGCCACCTAGGATGACGTATGCGTTATAATTAGAAAACACACGCGCCGTATATGTCATAAATGCTAGAATCTTTGTCGATTGAGAATCTCGAGGTCAAATTGACAACCCAATGCTTTAGATCAACTCAATACCTCTATAAATAGTGGACGAATTCCCACTTTTATCTCTTTACGCTTAGAAAACTTTGGCATTCCAATTACTCTCTCTAAAAATTCCCAAACTTCCCAAAACTTCTCTGAGAATATGACGAACGTTTCTCTGAATATCTCCGGTGCTGGTTTATCCGACAACCGCTCCGATGAAAATCCTGAATCTTCTACCCAGCGTGACCACACTAAAGTCACTACGCCGAGCAAGAAAGCTCAAGCTGTCCAAGTTTCCTCTTCGAAGGGAAAACAACAACAAAAGGACAAGGGCAAGAAAGTTGTGGAACGCACCTACTCTCAGGTTTTCGAGAGTGTGAAGGGGTGTAAGATTGATCACTCACGATGGTTTTCAAAGGGATTCATGGACGCCGAGCAACCCTTTTATGAGTGGATCAAGAATAATGGTTGGACCGAGCTATTCTCAGTTCGTGATGCTACTTACCCTGAGCTGGTAAGAGAATTCTACGCCAACCTAAAGGTCGCCGATGATAACAGGAACTACCTGGCTTCTTATGTTCGAGGGAAGAACATCTTCATCAACCCTGCGTATGTTGCCTCACTGTTCAAACTAAAAAAACGAAGGAGCTATACTTCGTAAATCAGGTGACCAAGATAAAACCAACTACGTTCACAGTTTCTGTAAACCTATTGGACATGCAGGTGAAATCTCGAGTACCTCGATGGGTCAGCATCAAAAGATGGCCCATTACATACTGACCAATTTCCTTTTCCCCAAAATCAACTGCACCAACTCAGCAACTAATTTTGAGCAGTGTTTTATATGGCACATGCTGACCTACACGCCGATAAACATGCCCGTCTTCATAATCGGTGGGTTTCTACGAAGTACAGGAACCCTTAGGCTAGGTTCTTTTATCACCCGAATCCTCAAGGATCACAATGTGGACATGGTTGCGGAAATCCACACTTGGGGAACCGAGATTACAGTTGCTACCCTATTCGGTTTGGCATATGATCAACCAATTGTGCCGAAGAAAGGAAAAGGGTAAGCTGTCCAGAACGCTGAGGGGGCAGTGACTCGAAAGGGCAGAACACAAAGAAAGAGGAAAGTTGTGCAAAGCACCTCTAAAGGAGCTGCCTCTACACCAAAGAAGCTTAAATTTGTATGCGGAGGAACTAAGCCTCAAATTCAACAAGGTCAGGGTGGATCTAGGTCAGCTGAGAAAAGACCTAGGCAAGCTGAGCCTGAGGCAGAAGAAAGAGAGGTTGATGAGCAACCATTAAGGAAGAAGAAGAAGCTCAATTTTGAGTTAAGACCTATCGATGCACTTCCAACTGATGTCGTCGTTCCTCCTAACTCATATTATGCACAAAGTCAAGGCATTGACGCTGAGCAACAGTTAAATGACCAGGAAGAACAAAACCCATTGGATGGTCAGTTTGAAGAAGAAGAAGAAGAAGAAGAAGAACTGAGTGAACAGATTGAGGAAGAAGATCAGGATGATCAGTATGATGAAGAAGAAACTGGTCAGGATGACACTGAGGAAACAGCAGATGATGAGCACCTTGAACCAATCAACACTGAGTTGGTTGACGAAGAAGAAACTGAGCAAACAGCAAATGCTCCCGCTGTTCAAAGGGAAGCTTCACCTACTGACTCTATTGAGTCCATTCCTGCTGACCCTACTCCTCCAAAGCTAAAGAGACTGAGAAAGAAGAAGGCATATCGAGCACCCGTCATTGACCTCATGGGTGACTCACCGTTGAGGGATGAGATCACTGACCTAATAGAGGTACATCTTAAGTTCTTCTCCAACCCTCCTGAGTCTCAACTAGAGCAATAAGAAAATCAAGCCTCTATTTCTCAGCCAAAGGAACATGCCGACTTAACTGCTTCCCCCAGCCGAAATGATGCCGAGCAAGTGCTCGAAGATTTCGCTCCTCAAAACGTTGAGCAAGCTAAGGAATTACCTGCTCAGGTGAACACTGAACTTCCTTAACTTCCAACACCTAGTCAGCTTCAGCTTGACCCTGAGCAAGTAACACCCTCTGCCGATCCTCCTCTTCCACAACTCCAAGTGCAGAATCCAATCCAGTCAGTTTCTACTGGAAATCCTAATTCAAGGCCAGCCGCTGATAATGCTGGGCCTTCTAATGTCGAGCAGAACCAAACAACGCCTCTATTCGGTTCTACTCGTCCTCCGGCATCTGAGCCTACAAATGATGAATCATTTAGCTATCTAACTGCTTCTGAGTCTGGTCGAAGAATCATTGACTCGGCTCAAGCTCTTATCCAGGACCTTCATCAATCAAACACCAATGCCGCTGGGTCTACTAATGTTGAGCCTACTCAGATTTCGTCTGTCACTCAGCTTCTTACTGAGATCAAAGGTCTGAAGGATCTTCTGTGTGTCATGACTTCATTGCAATCTCAACATCCCAGGCAGGACTCTATAACGAAGCTGGCCGAACTCCAGCTGACCATGGTAAATCACATAAACTCTCTACAGGGTGAAATTCATCAATTGTCAGCTGCGAACTTATTATATGCAACTTCTACCGAATTTCATCATTTATTCAACCAGCTTCATACTGAGCAAGAGAAAACAAATCACCAACTCTCTTCCTCCTCCCAATGCTCCATTGAGCAAATTAGTGAGGCTGTGCGTCTGCTGAACTTAAGCAAGCAAGAGATGGACACTGACCAGCTCAAAACAAACGAGATCCTGAAGTACTCTCGAGTTACTTTCAACCACGTTCGCCACACCAACGCTCAGCGTGAGTATTTTGATTCGTCTTTGCTAAAGATGTTTCATCATGTTGGGGTTTAGTGTCCTATAGACAATTGTTCTAGGATACAAACTTAATGTAAATGAATTGTTCTTTATATCATTTGTTTTAATGAGATATATGTTTTATAACTTTATAAAGGCAATCCCTTTTAAGCACTAAATAAAGTCTAATAAAAGGAAATCCGTAAGTTTATTTAAAGCGATTATAAAGTGTTCATACAAGCATGAAGTGAGACAAAACTTTATAATAAATTGATAAACTTAAAACCACCCCAAGTCAAGTGATATGTTTAGGATTGATATATCACTGTTGAGACTTGTATGTAACAATGTCTTCTGTCCGACAGAAAGCTGATCTCACAAGCTTCATATATACAGATATCTGGACAGTTACATAGATCCGATGAAAAGTTGTTCATTAGGATTGGGGATCCGATTTGAGATAACAGGATGGGTAGATTCATCCTTGTCACCTGTTCATCTCATTGGTATTAATAGGTATAACTAATCCTCAGACTCAAAGGAATATTAATTGGTATTCTGGATTACGGAATGTGACGCTTTGACTCTGGTGTAACACGATCCTTAATAGAGATGACTCTGGGGTGTGAACAGTAGACATTGGGTATCACAGGAAGTAATTGCGGGATCGTTATATATTGGATTGAGCATTTATCACTCCCGATAAATGGGAGATACATCCATGGATCGCTTGTGGAAGACTCGACTCTAAATCCTTGCAAGGTGATAGCTTAAGAGTTGAAATACAGATTTCACTTAACCTATCTTTTTGAGTTGACTCGGCCTGTACAAGTAAAATGAACGTCTCGCTATATGTGACTTGACATCACCCATAGTCATAAGATTCAGTTCAAGGATGTAGTTGATAAAGGATCGAATTATACTATAACTAATACGGAAAGGTTAACGACAGAATCAACCTGTCTTCTTATAGCTCTGGGGGAATGATTACGGACTTGCTAATCACATACTCTGTACATCATTCCGTTATGCAAAGATTAAATATAATTCTTTGAAAATTAATTTAATAGCGTTGCATACGGCTAGAAGCAATAAGAACCTAATAGGTTACACATAAGACTTGGAACCTAAAAGAGAGATAGATGTTAATTAATTGATGGAAGCCCAATTGAGCCCAATAAGGCCCATAGACCAAAAGGGGTCGAAATACATGAATAATTAATTTGATTTTGTTAAATCCTAATTAGATTAGGATTATGAATTAAATTAATTAAGAGATAAATAAGTTAGGAGTTTTAATTAGATTATAATACTACTATTATTATCCAATAAGGTTATTATTATTATCCTTAATATATTAGATATATAGTGAGATAATAATTAGGAATTCTATTCCGAATTGAATTCCTATTCAGTAACCTAATTCTATCTAACTAGGGATTAGATACAAGAGATTATAAATACCCCTCCCCCTTGAGATTTTCGAAATCTAACAAGTTATTCCCCTATTTGAGATTTTCGAAATCCACCTAGTGAAAGAGAGAGAAAATTCGACACCCCTAGTTCGAGGACGAGTTTTCTCTACGGCTTCCTTTGATCAATTGATTTCATCTATTTCTTTTATCCTTGATCTTGTGTTGATTAGTTAGAGGCAATCTACTTTGGTTGCTATTCAACGGTTGATTCTGAATTAATCTTCCCGTGTTTTATTTCGTGTTTGGGAACTCGGAGAAGAGTTGTGGGCACTTCATTAACAACGGTAGATTGATCATCAAGAGGTAATTCTTCTTATCCCTATTTATATGAAATAACGGTTAACGGATCTTGTGGTTTATGGAAATAGGTTAAAAATTTTATATTTCCGCTGCTAGACCTTAGCCTAATTTCCAACAGTGGTATCAGAGCCATCGTTAAATCCGTTATTTCATATATGAAAATTTAGAAGTTTTTCAATAGGATTGAATAAATATTTATAGTTAGGATTAATTAACAAATTGTTTGATTAATTAATTCTAAGGATAAATAAGTTTTAATTAATTGTTAATTAAAATAGATTATGCGTATGTTCCTAATTATTTTGGTTGATAATCATTATAACGAAATCTATTAGTTTTATAGTTAGATTGATAAAATCAGTTTTATTAATTCTAAAGATAAAACGGAAATCTATAGTAGTTTTTCCTATTTTCTGAAAATCGTTTTAAAATCGTTTTAGAACTGATATATATATATATATGTTTCAGAAATTGATAGTTTTCTGTTTTGATTATCGAATGAAAATTTGTTTAAAAGTTTGTTTTACCAATTTGTAAATCAAAATGTTAAATGAATTAAAATCAAAATAATTGGAACGTGCATAATTAAAGTTTTGTATAGTTATATTAATCTAAAGATTAATATAAAAGATACGAAACTGTTAGAAGTAAAATTGGATGAAAGTTAATTTGATAAGTTAATGTGATTAACATAAATATTACATAAGATAGTTATGTAATCAACCAATTAAATTTATTTAATTTAGTCTATGCATGTTCGGAGTTATGGACATATTTGGACCCTCTTTTAGTCTTTTGGTATTTTTGAAATAGGGCCTGCGAGTCCTGCCTTTCTACTATCTATTGTAATTTCTCCTCTCATCTGATTCCCTTCAATTCAATTGAAGTTTTCTTTAGTAGTATAGAAATTAATATGTAATTTCAAGGCTCCATGGAGAAGACGGAGGACCTAAAGAGAAATATATAATAGTTAGTATTTCCTTAGGTTTGCCCTTTTATTCCGTCTCTGGCTCGACGGAATAATTTAGATGATATGGCCATAACGCCAATGTATGTGTCTGATGTATGCTAAAGCAAATCAAGACTAAGTTAGATTATGAGACCTAAAATAAAATCCCTCATTAAAAAGTTAAGTAAATAAGCAAGTTATTAAAATCGGTTGCCCCTCCCTAATATTATAATTCACCCGGCAGTACTGAGGGCCTTTGGGTTGTTGAGTAAACTGAAGCTCGGGGTCTTACGGTAACACCTGAATTATCGAAAATCATTTTTCATGAATATGGGGTAATACTTAAATTAGATTATGATAATTGGATGAGTAAACTCATGTTGTCATAAACTAATGGGCAATATGGTTGGGATTAATATGAATAGCATATTAGTTACTAATGTGGTTAGTAACCCAATAACCTAGGAATCACATTAAAGATGTGATTGATTACATGAATCTACCTAATGAATGAGACTAGTTTGTTGAGTAAACTCAAGGCGAAATCTCAGGAGTTAGGATCCTAGCTCACTAAAGGATTTGTGAAATTCTTCGAATTAATATGGAGGGCTATTAATTTGGCAAAATAGTGGGAGCAATCTAAAATAAACTAAAAGGCCTATAATTTTAGATTGATATACTTTAAGCAAATGAATGACATACGTTTACTCTTTCTCACTCTCAGGTTTAATTAAGCACACTCTTAAAATCATGACTAACACCAATCTGCAAAACATTCTTACCGATAACAAATTGAATGGTTCAAACTTCACCGACTGGTATCGCAACCTCAAAATTGTTTTGAAGTTCGAGAGGAAAGGGTATGTACTTGATACACCGATACCCCCTTACCCAACGGATGATGCTCCCTACTAAGAATTTTATGCTTACTTGAAGCATAAATCTGATGATGATCAAACGGGAGACATCATACTTGCATCACTGACACCGGAAGTTAAAAGACAACTACATTCAGATATGGATGCCTATTCCATGGTCAAGCACCTAAAAGAGTTATTTGTGAATGAAACTCGGTGCGAGCGCTTCGAAATAACAAAGGAGTTATATAAAAGCAAGATGCAGATGGGCACATCTGTAATGGCACACTGTGCCAAGATGATCAACCTTATCACCAAGTTTTCTAGTATTGGAGATGTGATGGACCATGAACTAAGTGAAAACTTACTTCTTCAGTCCCTCCCCGAGAGTTACTCACAGTTCATCATGAACTACCAAATGAGTGGCTTGCAAACCTCTCTTGTAGAGCTTGCACATATGCTCGAGTCAGTCGAGCCCATTATAAAAGAAAACGAGGAGATACTGGCCCTTGCTATTGAAGGATCAAGAAAAAGGAAAGGGATCTCTCCCAATCCAAACCATCTTGATAAAAGCAAGCGGGCTGTGCTCACCAAAACGAAGGGAAAGGAATCAAAGAAGCCCAAAGGAAAGTGCTACTATTGTGGTGACTTGGGGCATTGGAAGAGGAACTGCATGGAGTACCTAACCTTCCACGAGAAGGAAAGTAACGGTGCTTCAGCATCTGGTATGTTTTATATTGAAATAAATACAGTTTCACAGTCTGAATCTTGGGTACTTGATACCGGATGTGGATCTCATATTTGTACAAATATGCAGGAGCTAAAACAGACTAAGGAACTAAAGAAAGAAAGCATAAACTTGCGAGTAGGAAATGGAGCAAGAGTTGCCGCCCTCGCAATTGGAGATTATGTTTTAAATTTGCCCTCTGGGCTTGTAATAGAATTAAGGAACTGTTTATATGTTCCACAAATGTCTCGTAACATTATTTCTATTAGCCGTCTTGTTGACGATGGTTTTCATATTTCAATAAAAGACAAGAGTTGCAATTTTTATAAAGATTCGATCTTTTATTTTTCAGGAATATCACAAAATGGGATTTATGTGTTAGATGACAAAATTCCTGTTTTTGCAATTGATACCAAAAGACATAAGCTAGATAATTCAACTTACTTGTGGCATTATCGTTTAGGCCATATAAACAAGAGACACATGCTAAAGCTACATTCAGATGGGCTTATAGATCCAATCGATCCCGAATCATTGGAAACATGTGAATCATGTTTAAAAGGTAAAATGACAAAGACACCCTTTAGCAATAAAGGTGAGCGTGTATCAGACACTCTAGGACTCATTCATTCAGATGTATGCGGTCCTATGTCGGTCCAAGCAAGAGGAGGATTCAGATTCTTCATAAGCTTCATAGATGACCATACCCGATATGGTTACATCTACTTGATGAAGCACAAATCAGAAGCTTTTGAGAAATTCAAATGCTTCAAGAATGAAGTAGAAAATCAATTAGGAAAGAAAATAAAGACGCTTCGATCTGATCGAGGTGGCGAATATCTTTCAGATGATTTTCTGAATTATCTAACTGAATGTGGGATATGCTCATAATGGACACCTCCCTATACACCACAAGACAATGGTGTATCCGAGAGGAGAAACCGTACCCTACTAGATATGGTATGTTCCATGATGAGCATGGCCTTACTTCCAAAGACGTTCTGGGGCTATGTCTTAGAAACTGCCCTCTTCACCCTAAATCGAGTACCAACTAAATCCGCTAGTTCCACACCATATGAATTGTTCGTTGGTAGGAAACCCGTGTTTTCATTTATGAGAGTATGGGGTTGTTCAGCATTTGTCAAACGCATTGCGTCCGACAAACTAGATTCGAAATCTGATAAATGTTTCTTCATTGGATACCCTAAGGAAATTATGGGATATTACTTCTATCATCCAGATGATCAGAAAGTAATAGTATCCAAGCACGCAACCTTTTTAGAGAAAGAATTTCTCGAAGAAACACAAAAGGGAAGCACGATTGAACTTGATGAAGTTCAAGAAAAAGAAACACCGACTGAAACAACAGAGGCGGTTGAGGTGCCCGAAGAAGTCCCATTAGATGAGACTCCAGTGCCAACTATTCATAGATCACAAAGAGTTCGTGAACTCCCAGTTAGATATGGTTTTCTAGTGGGAGATGATAATGAGGTTCCCGTGTTAGACGACGAACCCGAAAACTACGAAGAGGCTCTTACTAGTCCGGATTCTAAAGCATGGCTTGAGGCCATGGATTCTGAAATGGATTCCATGTATACTAACCAAGTGTGGACTTTGGTTGATCCACCCGAAGGGATAATACCCATTGGGTGCAGGTGGATCTTCAAAAAGAAGACAGACATGGATGGAAAGTTTAGCACCTACAAAGCTAGGTTAGTAGCGAAAGGATATCGTCAGAAGCAAGGAATTGATTATGACGAAACTTTCTCTCCTGTGGCTATGTCCAAATCAATCAGAATCATGCTTGCAATTGCCGCTCATTTCGATTATGAGATTTGGCAAATGGATGTGAAAACAGCTTTCCTAAACGGAAACCTGCTTGAGGATGTATACATGATGCAACCTGAAGGTTTCACATCGAAGGATGCAAATAAAGTTTGCAAACTTCAGAGATCCATTTATGGACTCAAGCAAGCATCAAGAAGCTGGAATAAGCGTTTTGACGAAACCATAAAACAATTTGGTTTCGAACAAAATTGCGAAGAAGCTTGCATTTACAAGAAAGCAAGTGGGAGCTCTATATCATTTCTCATACTATATATGGACGATATATTATTAATGGGAAATGACATTACTCTACTACAGTCGGTAAAAGTATGGTTATCTGGTAACTTCTCAATAAAAGACCTTAGTGAAGCAGCTTATATACTTGGTATAAAGATCTACAAAGATAGATCGAGAAGACTGCTTGGTCTTTCACAGGCTACATACATTGAAAAGGTGCTAAATCGGTTTAGCATGCTTGAATCGAAACGAGGTAACTTACCCATGCTACATGGAGTAAAGTTAAACAATCATCAATGTCCTAAAACCGATGATGATAAAAGACGCATGGCTGTAGTCTCGTACGCCAGCGCAATCGGTTCGATTATGTATGCTATGCTATGCACTAGACCTGACATAGCGTTCGCGTTATCTGTAACGAGTCGTTACCAAGGGAATCCGGGAGACGAGCATTGGATTGCCGTCAAGAACATTCTTAAGTACTTGAGAAGAACTAAAGATATGTTCCTAGTGTACGGAGAAGGTGATCTGAAAATAGAAGGATTTTCAGACGCAAGTCATCTCACAGATGAGAATGATTTTAAATCCCAATCAGGATACCTGTTTATCTTGAATGGGGGCCCGGTCAGTTGGAAGAGTTCCAAGCAGGGAACCGTAGCTTTCTCTACGACCGAGTCAGAGTATATCGCAGCTGCGAAAGCAGCAAAGGAAGCGGTTTGGATTAGAAAGTTCATTACAGAACTTGGTGTGGTGCCTGACATTGTAAATCCCATTACACTGTATTGTGATAACAATGGAGCCATTGCGCAAGCAAAGGAACCACGGTCTCATAATGCATCCAAGCATTACCTTAAGCGATACCACATCATAAGAGAGATTGTGGCTAGAGGAGATGTGAGAATAGAAAGAGTACCTACAGAGGACAACGTTGCAGATCCGTTGACAATGCCCTTAACCCAGAAAGTACATGATCGTCATTTAACTTCTACTGGGATAAGTTTTAGAAACAATTGGCTTTAGTCCAAGTGGGAGTATGTTGGGGTTTAGTGTCCTATAGAAAATTGTTCTAGGATACAAACTTAATGTAAATGAATTGTTCTTTATATCATTTGTTTTAATGAGATATATGTTTTATAACTTTATAAAGGCAATCCCTTTTAAGCACTAAATAAAGTCTAATAAAAGGAAATCCGTAAGCTTATTTAAAGTGATTATAAAGTGTTCATACAAGCATGAAGTGAGACAAAACTTTATAATAAACTGATAAACTTAAAACCACCCCAAGTCAAGTGATATGTTTAGGATTGATATATCACTGTTGAGACTTGTATGTAACAATGTCTTCTGTCTGACAGAAAGCTGATCTCACAAGCTTCATATATACAGATATCTGGACAGTTACATAGATCCGATGAAAAGTTGTTCATTAGTATTGGGGATCCGATTTGAGATAACCGGATGGGTAGATTCATCCTTGTCACCTGTTCATCTCTTTGGTATTAATAGGTATAACTAATCCTCAGACTCAAAGGAATATTAATTGGTATTCTGGATTACGGAATGTGACGCTTTGACTCTGGTGTAACACGATCCTTAACAGAGATGACTCTGGGGTGTGAACAGTAGACGTTGGGTATCACAGGAAGTAATTGAGAGATCGTTATATATTGGATTGAGCATTTATCACTCCCGATAAATGGGAGATACATCCATGGATCGCTTGTGGAAGACTCGACTCTAAATCCTTGCAAGGTGATAGCTTAAGAGTTGAAATACAGATTTCACTTAACCTATCTTTTTGAGTTGACTCGGCCTGTACAAGTAAAACGAACGTCTCGCTATATGTGACTTGACATCACCCATAGTCATAAGATTCAGTTCAAGGATGTAGTTGATAAAGGATCGAATTATACTATAACTAATACGGAAAGGTTAACGACAGAATCAACCTGTCTTCTTATAGCTCTGGGGGAATGATTACGGACTTGCTAATCACATACTCTGTACATCATTCCGTTATGCAAAGATTAAATATAATTCTTTGAAAATTAATTTAATAACGTTGCATACGGCTAGAAGCAATAAGAACCTAATGGGTCACACATAAGACTTGGAACCTAAAAGAGAGATAGATGTTAATTAATTGATGGAAGCCCAATCGAGCCCAATAAGGCCCATAGACCAAGGGGGTCGAAATTCATGTAGCTAGATACATGAATAATTAATTTGATTTTGTTAAATCCTAATTAGATTAGGATTATGAATTAAATTAATTAAGAGATAAATAAGATAGGAGTTTTAATTAGATTATAATACTCCTATTATTATCCAATAAGGTTATTATTATTATCCTTAATATATTAGATATATAGTGAGATAATAATTAGGAATTCTATTCCGAATTGAATTCCTATTCAGTAACCTAATTCTATCTAACTAGGGATTAGATACAAGAGATTATAAATACCCCTCCCCCTTGAGATTTTCGAAATCTAACAAGTTATTCCCCTATTTGAGATTTTCGAAATCCACCTAGTGAAAGAGAGAGAAAATTCGACACCCTTAGTTCGAGGACGAGTTTTCTCTACGGCTTCCTTTGATCAATTGATTTCATCTATTTCTTTTATCCTTGATCTTGTGTTGATTAGTTAGAGGCAATCTACTTTGGTTGCTATTCAACGGTTGATTCTGATTTAATCTTCCCGTGTTTTATTTCGTGTTTGGGAACTCGAAGAAGAGTTGTGGGCACTTCATTAACAACGGTAGATTGATCATCAAGAGGTAATTCTTCTTATCACTCTTTATATGAAATAACGGTTAACGGATCTTGTGGTTTATGGAAATAGGTTAAAATTTTTATATTTCTGCTGCTATACCTTAGCCTAATTTCCAACACACTGGGTTGGAAAGTCTCAAGCATATGTTCTGAGTATGCTGAGTGCTACTGATGTCAAAATTCCTCGAACTATTTTGGATGAGGGTGTTCCAATCTTTGACGGAGTAAATGAAAGCACAAGAAAGCTAAGGGCATTCTCTAGACGCCTAACTCAAGCTGCCATTGAAGAAACCTTCATTCCCAAACAAGATGCTGGAAAAACGGGGGAGAAAGAATAAGCCCCAAGACCTCAGCGAACTGAAGAAGCTTCAGTTAGTCAGCAACCATTCAAGGGTAAAGGCAAAACTATAGAACATGCTGTTCAAATTAATTACAAAAAGAAATAGCTTCACTTGTATTGACTAGGATAGCTAGCTTTTTGCCCCTTCATATCTGTATTCTTTTTGAGAACTGTGTTGTGCTGACTTTAAATTTAAAACAAATTATATGCATCTCTTTCATACTGTCTACTCTTATGCGATGCTTACTTAAGTGATTGTTATAATTTGTTAAAACGTATCTTCATTAAATCAACTGTGCTACACTGTCTATATTGATTAATGATATGTCTACGGTGTTGATCAAATATGTTGACCACTTCTTATATGTCCACTTAACTAAAACTCATTGAACAAAGCTTACTCAGCGCTCTCTGATATTTAAACCTTCCGCGTAAAAACTGAGTTAAATAGAATATGTTCCATGAGCTGACCTATTTCTGAAAACTGACCTTAGACCTACTCAATTAAACCTTGAAATGTTTAGAGTAAAACTAAGTCAGTAGCTCAACCCTTATGGGGGAGTTATTTAATAAAATAAGGTCAACTATCATGGGGGAGCTCAACACTGAGTTCTTCAACTGAATATTTTTGCCAACATCAAAATGGGGGAGTTTGTTGAAACACCTTTCCACATGATTTTGATTTGACAAAACTATTTAAGTAATGATAAAAATATTCTAACACATTAAATTTAAATGCTTTAATTTAGTTACACTAATGTGTTTGTTCAATGTTGAGTTTAATTGTTTACAAGATATTAAGATTAAAAAGCCCAAAGGCCCTTAAAGTGGAAGTCAAGCCCAAGTCAACACATCAAGACCATTCGGCTCAAGAGTTCAAAACGAAGCCGTATCAAGTAAAACGACGACTCAACGTAAGAAGGATCGAGAAGCCTTCGAAGCAAAAGCTTCAAGTGGAAGCTGCTGAGTTGGACGACAATGCAGTCTGGACAGCGGTAGACAACGATCAACTTCTAGACAAAGTATTTCTACTTTGGGAAAAGTTCAGAAGGCGCAGGAAGCTGTCTCGTGGACTTTTCCTTAAATGTCGAAACATTCTGTCGAGGACTGACGAAGACAGTAGATGCAAGAACCCTATTGGCCAACGACGCTGAGCACGCCCGAAGTGACAACGACAGGAAGCTGTTTCCCTCCTACGGTTATTTCGAAATTCGAAATAACCAGGTGCCTCAAGTGTCACTATATAAAGGCCATCCATTTGCTTCAATCGATGCAGATCTTCAATTAGTCGAAACGCTGACCAAATTCATACTTGAAGTTTCTGTGAGAAAAGCAAAGCAAATACCATACACCAATTTCTATATTATTGTGTAAAAGTCTAGAGTGATTTTCAATCATCTAAAGTGTCTTAGCAATTGTTGTTTAGGGCAAACACTTTATCATTTCTAGAAGAATAGAAAGGAGAGGCTGAGTACTCAGTTGTAGTACTCAGCGGTAGATATAGGAGTGAGTAGAGGTATAGAGGAAGATACTCTTGTTATACTCAGCTTCTATCTGTAAAAGGTTTTGTGCTCTACCTTTAAAGAGCTCAGTAGAGAATTCAAAAAGCTCGGAACGAGTTCCGGGGACTGGACGTAGGCGGAGAGGCCGAACCAGGATAAGTCTGCTGAGTAATATCTTTCTAACCCTTAAACTCCTTTAATATATATTGCTTGCTATAAAACTGACTAAGTAAAGAACTCACGCTGAGTTAAGTTTACTAAGAAGCTGAGTTCAGGAATAGACTCTAAGTGCTATTTCCTGACTCAAGTAAAGAAGCAGACTTAGTCACAAGTTGACTAAGCTTGTGTCTTGAAACTACTTAGTGACGCTGTGTAAACCTTTTCATAAGAAAAAAGTCAGCCTTAACGGACAAAATTTTAAATAGTTCCTATCCCCCCCCCCTTGGAACTAACTTGTCACGTTATAAGGGACCAACAGATGGAACAGAACCTTTACGTGGTAACGAAATACACGAACAAGCTCTCAAGGTGATAGAGTTTTGCTACATAAAAACTGAATCTAAAGCTAACACTCTATATGAAAATTTTGGATCCATCAATGAGTGTTAATCACTCTTATTTATACACATCAAGCTAGGGGTAAAATTGTAAATTCATAAGATACAAGCATGGAGATACATTATTTCTGCAGTTTTCCCATGACACGCCGCGCGTAAGGTAGGGGATGCCCCACGTGTTAGCCCATTCCATCAATAATTTCTTGTCTGTGGACCAATTGCAGAATTTGTTGTCTCAACCACGCCCCGCGTAGACTGATATACGCCGCCCGTGTCTGAGCTTCTGAGGCTAAATAGCTCGAATTGTGCCTTTTATGCCGCACGTAGTCTGGAGAACGCCCCGTGTGTCAGTGGGTAAGTCCCACGTGGTGCCTATGGATTGAGCAATCATTTCTAACTAGATATCACACGCCCCGCGTGGAGCTTGGTACGCCCCGCGTATGTCGGTGGGATTTTGCTCCTTACTCGTACCTGAAATACAATTCTCGAGAGCCGAGTTAGTCTTGACGTTTTATTCTCTAAATTAAATAAAAAAGGAAGACAATTAAGCGAAAGTATGGATTTTATTATTATTTCGTTATTTTATTAGAAACTCATTATTTTTGTAATTAAACTTATTTATTTAGTCCTAAATTAAACCGTAAACCACGCTAAAAGATAGGGACAAAATGTCCCTATCAACAACGCATATTGCTAGTCGTAGGTCTCCCAAACAGCATCATATCATCCGCATACAGTAGGTGCGATGGAAAGTTGGAATTCCCCGTGTAACCCATTGGAACATATTTTGCATCTCTCACAAGGCCGGCCATCCAACGGCTGAAGAAATCCTCAACTAAACCAAAAAGAATAGGTGAGAGCGGATCACCCTGGCACACACCACGAGAGCAGGCGAAGTAACCTTTACTGCCCCCACTGAAAGATATAGAGATTCGAGCAGAGCGAAGAATTTCAAGGATCCAATTTCTGAAATGTAGAGAGAACCCAAAAGCCTCAAGCACAGCTAGCATAAAGTTCCAGTCCAGAGTATTGAAAGCTTTCTTAATATCTATTTTCAACGCATAAAGTTCCAGTCTAGAGTATTGAAAGCTTTCTTAATATCTTTTTTCAACGCCATATTCCTGCCAAAGCACTTCTTTTTTAGCATATTTATTCCTTCAGATGCAGCTGAAATACAGTGATGAATGCTCCGACCATTAATGAACCCGAATTGATTTTCTGAAACAATCCCTGCAGCAATTGGGGCCAGTCTATCCGAGAGAATTTTGGAGATTATCTTATAACTGAAATTCTCCATAGCAATGGGTCTGAATTGATGAATTTCATTAGCCCCCTCAACTTTTGGAAGAAGTGCCATGATACTGGAATTCATTCCAAGCAACATGTAGCCCGTGTCAAAAAATCCTTTAACCATGTTACACACATCAGTGTCGATAATTCTCCAAAATTGCTGATAAAACACGCCTCCATACCCATCCGGGCCAGGCGAGCTGTCACGGTTCATGGCGAAAACAGTAGACCGAATCTCCTCCTCAGAGGGCCGATGCAAGAGATCAGCGTTAGCTTCGTCAGAGACGCATGGATGGATTACTGCTGCGATGGCAGTGTAGTCAATATTTAGCCGATCTCCAGTGAATAAGGAGGAATAGTAGCTAACAGCATGTTGAGCAATTGCATTCTCATCAGAAGTTAGGACCCCATCAATAATCAAGCTATCCAGAGAGGAGTGTACCTTTTTATTTTTGATAGATCGATGGAAAAAGCTTGAATTTCTATCTCCGGCAACCAACCATTTATTTTTGCTTTTCTCACGAGCCAGGAGCTCCTGACGGTGTAATTGAAGATCGAGCATTCTCTGAGCTTCTACCTCCAGAGTTCTCCTCTCCTCATTCAGCCCAAGTTCAGAAATTAGCTTCTGAATGTTTTCTAGATCAAGCTTAGCCGCGGAGATGTTCGAATCCACTCTACCAAAAATTTCCCTATTCCAAGTGCGCAGTTTGGGCTTGAGAGTTTTTAGCTTGTGACAAAGGAGTTGAGCCGAAGGTAATGGGATGTGCGAATCCCGCCAGTGATCAGCAATTAGCTTAGTAACCGAATCCGCTGTAGTCCACATCTCAAAAAAACGGAACCGCGGCTTCCTAGTAATGCCCGTCGCGCAGGAGAGGAAGAGCGTACAATGATCTGAGTGATGATGAGGCAGAACGGAGCAGGTGATTCTATCCCAAGAATCCACAAACCCCTCATTTACAAGCACCCTATCAATTCTGCTTTCTACATTCTCATTCCCCAGCCTTCCATTAGACCATGTGTATTGGGGCCCAGAGCTATCAACCTCCACCAGTCCATTATCACTGATAAAACCGCAGAAATCTCTACAACTCATTTCAGACGGAGCCCTGCCTGTTTTCTTATGGGCCCCAGTCAACGCATTAAAGTCCCCCATAACCACTTTCTTGCTGCAGACTCTAATGTTACCAACGGAATTCCAAAGATAACGGCGCCTCCCAAAAATATTACTGCCGTAAACAAAGGAGAATTGAAAGGAATCAATGCCCATGGAACTGATTGTGATATGCTGATCATGCTCTGTAATAACTGTGTAACGACTGAGATAACCTGTGCGACAAAAAACCCAGATAGAACTAACCGAATTACAGCATATTAGCTCTAAACCAAGCGAGTGCCAAAAAAAAGAGAGGGATCCTGTCAAAAGTCACCATGGGTTCAGAGAGACAAACCAGATCATGGCGGTTAACGTTGCAAATGAGCTTTAAAGCTCTCTGAGTTTCGCGGTTGCTGATCCCGCGACAATTCCAGTATAAAACTATCATATAAAACGGATTGGAGGTCGAATCCGCACTCTAGAGCGGGAATCAGAAGACATACCATCGGTTTTTGCTTTGTGCTTTTTTTGGTGGTAATCCATTCAGTGGTTCCGGAACCAGGGATACCTGAGCTGCAGACAATAGCGTCCTTGCTCGATGTGGCTCTCCCCAATTTGGTGTCCGTAGGTTACAACACCCCTTCTTCAGAGTTTGGTCGTTCCTCTTCAGTGTATCCCCCCCACTTTTTTTGTTTCATCCTGTTTGCCGACTTCCTCAATACCTGTTGCAGGCTGATGGATTATCATTTGCAAAGGATTAGCCGGCTCCTCATCATTCCTAGAGGCGGCATTTATCTATTCCGTTTGCTGCTCTCCCTCGGCCTCCATGCCATTTATTATTTCTAAATTCCCATGATCGGCTTGCAAAGGAGTATCGCGGCCCTGCTCATCCATCTGTGAGTTAACTGTTGCCTTTTGTGTTTTCTTATGTTGATGCTACGGACGTGATGCATTCCGTCTACAGGATGCCGAGGTGTGGTCAATGGCAGAACATGTTCCACAGATTGCTGGTAAATGCTCATAATCCACATATACCCAGTGTTTTTGGCTATCTGTATCCACACAAAGCTTGGTTTGGATGTCTCGTGCAAGATCAACATCCACCAGAACCCTTGCATAATGACCAAACTCGCCATTTACTGTACTATGATCAAATCGAACCGGAGTTCCCACAACACGAGTGATACTAGCAATAATCCTAGTGTCCCAAAATTCCCAGGGTAAGTTGTAAAAACGAACCCAGACCTGTGCGGAAGTGGATTTGTATGAGTCTGGGTTGAAACCCGGACTCCAAGGGGAGAACCTCATTACCCCAGGTTTTAGAGAAATAGGACCTAACCCCCAAACAGATTGAATTGCATCACTATTAGGCATAATAATTTGGTAAAACCCCCGTCCAAGGGAAATAAGACTCCAATCCATGTTCCGATTCCATACTGATTCAATTTTTGTTTCAGCTCTGCGTGCTTCCAAGGGCGATCCCCCTTGCTTAGGGTTAACCGGCCAATGACCGAGTGTTGAAAAGATTTAACCCGTTCCTCGTATATTGCCTAAGGAACTTTAATCGATTTGAATCCCCCCTCCTCTGATACTACAGGCTGAGACGGAGCCGGAATTCCTGTTGGCACGATAGATTTCTTCAGTGCATTTGTGAAGGACAACGATGATTTCGTGCCTCCATGCGATTCAGTTGCTGCCAGTCGAGAAAAGGCCTGTCGGTCGAACAAATGAGCAATTGAGAAAGAGGCGGCATCAGCCACGGCTTTATGGATTTTCGGCTTTATATGAACTCAATTGTTAGGTTTAATTGGATTTAGATTAATTTTCCAAATTTAGAACCTGGTGAAGTCCACTAATTGTTTTAATTTGTGTTTATCTAACTCATATGGATTGAATTTTTTATTTTTATGTATTTTTTGTACGAACAAATATAAAATTTCACGCAATAGTTGTTTATTGAAGTTGGAGACATATTGAAGAAAATAATTAAAGAGGTATTGAAATATTATACTAACAAAGAAATTTATTTCAATTATAAATCATGTTTTGTCACGATTGTCATTCTAAATTTCTTTCTCATCTTGAGTGATTCTATATCTATATCTATATCTATACTATATATAATAGCGGAAGCATAGAGAAATGAAGAGAAGTGTTTTAGAGGTCTTTTTGATGAGTTGTCAACGTAGTAAAAAATCAAAATTAAAAAGTTAAAAAATCAAAATTAAAAAAATTTAATTAATTAAAAATAATAGATTTATATTTATAATATATTAAACAATTACTAGCTCATTAATTAAAATAATAAAAGAAAGTAAGAGTTACAGGAATATGAAAAAACAGAAAGCAAAAGAAATCCAAAAGTCACAAATAAACTTCTATATAAAGCATGATAGATAGTATTCCACCATTATATTCATTAGTCATGATAAATAGTATTGTATTTCTGAAGGTAATTATTCGATTTTTTTCATATGTTATAGTTATTTTGTTCTCAATTATGTTGTTGTTATTTTTATAAAACAATAGTTGTTATAGTTTCATCTTTCAGAGTCATTTCTGTTGTTACATAGGTTCTATACATCTCGCTAACTTATCCATGTTTTCTTTTTTATTTTTTATTTTTTTTCAAACTCATATCTCCAATTGAAGAAATCCGATAGAAATAGAAGATGCATAGACAACTAAAATCGGGAAACTCAAAAGTGTCAAAAATTACAAGAATTTCTTATGTTTCTCAAGGTAATTATTCGATTTTTTCATATGTTGTAGTTATTTTTGTTCTCAATTGTGTTGTTTTATTTTTATTAAACAATAGTTGTTATAGTTTTATCTTTCAGAGATGAAATTCCATTTCTGTCGTTACCCAGGTTCCATACCTCTCGCTACCTTATCCATTCTTTCTTTTTTATTTGTCTTTTTTTTTCAAAATGACTAAAATAAAGATTTTGTATATTTGCATTTTTTTTAGTATATGTTGCTAGGTCTTATCGCTTCGATTGTTAACTCTAACTAAAATTTAGATTTTCGGCTTTATGTGAAATCAATTTTTAACTTTAATTGAAGTTAAATTAATTTTTATAATTCGGACCCTGTTGAAATCCACTCATTTTTTAGTTTGAGTTTATCTAACTGGTATGAATTGTATTTTTTATTTTTATTCATTTTGGTACAAATAGATATAAAGTTTCACATAATAGTTGTTCATTGAAGTTGGAGACATATTGAATAAAATATTAAAGAGATATTGAAATATTATACTTACAATAGAGTTTATTTCAATTATAAATTATGTTATATTGAGATAATTGCTTTTGCAATATTGGCTTATATAGTTTTTAACTATTATATTGTGGTTTGTACAAAACTATTAGTATTTCAAGAGTTTTTAACAGATGAAAATGAAACATGATCATAGGACAAGTTGTTGGAAAATATTAATTAAAAAATATTATTATTTAAATCTTTTCAAATTCTCAAATGTTGAGCATAATGATTCCAATTAATAGAATTAATTACACATATTAATTATAAAACGTTTTTTTTTGTACTGAGTGGTTACAATTGCGATTTAATTCTATTTAACTAAAACTAATTTATGGACTTAATACTTCATTAAGAAAAAATAAAATTTGGTGATCATGAAATTCCATCAAGCAAACTGATTATCATCAAGATGAATTTGTGACTAATCCTTATGAATTTTATTTTTTTATATGTAACATATTGAATTGATAAAGTTTCTCCATGTGCAACATTAGAAAAGTATTGATTGTAATAGTTATAACATAATATATTGATGTTGCTTACATTTTAACATAGATTGTAATTCTTTTGTATTGTAGATATGATATTTAATTTTAATTGTAGTTTAATTTAATTTTTGTTTATTATAGATTGTAATTCTTTTTTTTTTGAAAGGAGATTGTAATTCTTGTGTATCATAAATATAATATTTAATTTTAATATATTGATCTCCTATTTTATTATTATTGTTTCACGGAATTTCAGTTATAAAAAATATGAAAATATATTAAAATTACTAAAAAGTACAAATCATTGAATTTTATAAAAATAATAGATCATTCACCTTTAATTAAAATTCTATAAAAAAATTAATCAATTGTTTTCAAAATTAATTTAATTTAATTTGAATTATCAATAAAATATATATATTAATTTTAAATATACGTAATATAAAAAAAATCATAGCATGATATAAAATTACTTAAAAGTAAATATATCAATTTATTTATTTATCTAAATTATATAAAAGTCTCATATTCCGTGCATCGCACGGGTTTTCGACTAGTTATATATAATAATTGAAGGAGAGAGAAATTAATTAGGAGAGTTTTAGAGACATTTTTTATTAATTATCAAAATAGTAATAAATAAATATAATAAAATATTCTATCTAACCTAATATATACGTAATAGATATAATAAAAAAACTTACAAAATATTCTAACGAAAAAAATTATATGACGATAAAAGAATATGTAAAGATCCATTCAAAATCTATTAATTTAATTTTAATAAATAGCATTAAAACCAATATTAAAAAAAAAATTATATTTATATTTAGCCAAAGCTGGCATCCCGGAGAACTGGAGGATTTTGATTGAGAAGTGTATCTCCTCTCCTGTTTTCCAGGTCATGATCAATGGGGACATGTCGGATGAGTTTTCTCCCTCCAGAGGAATTCGTCAAGGAGATCCTATGAGTCCCTTCCTTTTTGTTATTGCCATAGAAAGACTGTCTCACCTGATCCAAGAGGCGGTGTGCAAAGGGACTCTCCACCCTGTTTCTATCAACAGACATTGCCCCCCTATTACCCATTTACTCTTTGCTGATGACGTCATGCTTTTCGTTGAGGGTAATGAGGAGCAAATTAAAACAGTTATGGATATCCTTGATTGTTTTTGCGAGGCTTCTGGCCAGAAGGTTAACATCCAAAAGTCCCGTATGCTTTATTCCAAAAATATGGACAATAGCTTGTGCAGAAGACTGAGTGAGCTCTCTGGCATACCTCTGACGAACTCTTTAGGGAAGTATCTTGGGGTTCCTCTTCACAGTGACAGGGTTTCCAAAGCCTCTTTCAAGGATATTTTGGACAAAACTAATGGTTTGTGTGCTAGCTGGAAAGCTAATTCTCTTTCCCTTGCAGGTCGCCTTACCTTGATCCAGTCAGTTAACTGCGCTGCTCCGAACCACATCATGCAGGCCTGTAAGCTTCCTGAGCCTGTCCTTAGTGACCTGGATAAGATAAATCGGCGTTTCCTGTGGGGTGAGTCTGGAGATGGGAGAAAGGTTCACCTGGTCCCGTGGAAGGAAGCTTGCCGGCCTAAAAACAGGGGGGGTCTTGGTATTAGGCAGGCAAAGGACAATAATAAAGTCATGTTAATGAAACTTCTTTGGAGAATGTGGCAATGCCCCTCTTCCCTTTGGGTCCGTCTCTTGTGCGGGAAGTATCGGAAAGATAGAATCTTTGGTGGCCCGAAGGAGAGGGTTGTTAGCTGTTCCTTCCTCTGGAAAGGGCTCAGTGCCGTGTTTGCTGAATTCTGTACGGGGATTGGCCTGGAGGTGGGTAATGGTAGATCTATTAGCTTCTGGTATGACACCTGGATTGGTGATAAACCGCTGATTGATGTGTGTAATGCCCCTCCGTCGGATGATCTCCTTTCCTGGAAAATTGCTGATGTGGTGGACTCGGGGGGAGACTGGATCTGGTCAAAGTTCGACTCTTTCTTTAGTCTGGAGACCCTTCTTAACATTAGAGGAGTGAAGATTAGCAATCAAGAGGAGGATAAGGATAGACATTGCTGGGCATTGACGAATAATGGTACTTATTCTTGTAAATCGGCCTATGAAGCTTTTACCCCTAATAGGGCTGATCCTCCCTTGGAGATTTGGAAGTCCATATGGTCCCTCAAGATCCCTTACGGTATCAGGAGCTTCCTTTGGCTGGGTATCAAAGACAGGCTCCTTACGAATGCGGATAGGCACAGAAGGCACTTGACTGAGTCTAGTGCCTGTAGTAGATGCAGAGGCAATGTGGAAACCTTGTGCCATGCCTTGAGGGATTGCCCAAATAGTAAGAAGATCTGGGAAGGGATCCTCCCTCATCACATCCTCCCTTCCTTCATGGCCTTTTCTGAAAGGGACTGGTTCTCTCAAGGAGCCAAGGGGAACTTGCTGGCCAACATGGAGCACGGTGCCATCCTCTTTGCTATTATTTGTCACCAAATCTGGAAGTGGAGGAATGAAGAATTATTTGCGGGTAAGGCTGTCCTTATTCCTGATTTACTGTTTTTCTTCTCGAAGAAGCTCTTTGTTATTACTCAAAGCTTTGAAAGAGATTCCCTTGTTCGCCCCTCCCCGGATAAAGAGATCCTGCTAGTTGGCTGGAGTAAGCCTAGAGAAGGGTTTGCTAAGTTGAATACTGATGGCTCCTGCCTTAGCAATGGCAGAATTGCTGCTGGAGGAGTTCTTCGGGATGCTGGTGGCAATTGGATGGCGGGGTTTACCCATAACTTGGGGACGGGCTCCTCCTTTTCTGCGGAGCTCTGGGGTATCTTGTCAGGTATTAAACTCGCCATTCGCATGGGTGTTAAAAAGCTCTCGGTGGAATCTGATAATCTAGAGGCTATTAACAGGATTTCAGATAGTCAGGCTGTTTGTCTGAAGAGCCAGAATCTCATCAAAGCTATTTTGAGGCTTCGTCCTGCCTTTGAGTATCTTAATTTCTCCCATATTTTTAGGGAGCAAAACCGCGTGGCGGATCGCTTAGCAGCTGCTGGGCATGGGAGAATGTTAGGTGTTTCTACCCTCTCTGTTCCTCCTTCTTTTCTTTTGCCTTCTCTCCTAGAGGATAGGATTGGGGTCAGCCTTCCTAGACTGATCCCGGTGTAGGTTTTTTGTTGGTTTTGTTTTTTTTCCTTTCCTTTCTTACAAAAAAAAAAATAAATATAATAAATAACGTACGGATTAGTCTGGGCCTAACCAAAACTTCTCTAATCAACAAACAATAGATATAATAAATAACTTACAAAATATCACAACGAAACAAAATTATAGAACGACAAAAAATATGTAAGGATCCATTCAAATTCCCTTTATTTAACTTTAATAAATAGCATTAAAACCAATGTAACTGGATTTTTTTATAACACATTGATAAAAAAAATGTAAGATCCATTCAAATTCCATTCATTTAGCTTTAATAAATAGCATTAAAACCAACATAATTGAAAAAAATATATATGTATATTTAATAGATATAATAAAATAACTTACAAAATATACCAACGAAAACAAATTATATAACGATAAAAAAAATGTAAGGATCCATTCAAATTCCATTAATTTAACTTTAATAAATAACATTAAAACCAATAGAACTAAAAAAAACTATAACATATTTAATTTTTTATTGTAATAATTAACACAATATTTAAACCTCCAAACTAATATATAAACCAAATAAAATTTTAAAAGAAAGACATGCTTATTTCAAATTCATGGATTTATCAAAGATTTTTTAAACCACGAGAAAAAGAATTTTGAGGAGAGCTAGAATTTGATTGAAAAAACATTGTCACAAAGTGTAGTAAATATTTTAAAATCTCAAGATTATATAGAAAAATTATTATACAAGAACGGAAAGGAACCATTGCAAACATGTTAACATGGTCAATAGATTATGACTTCAACAACTTCCAAAATCTATTATTAAGCAATTATAAATACGTTAATTTATTTACAATCTGTAAATTTAAATTGTTTTAAAACAAATATTAATATCACTACATGTAAATGATATAAAATTTAAAAAATATTAAAATCTTGTAGAAAAAAATTATCCACCCGCGCAATGCGCGGGCACAATACTAGTTAATCAATTAAATACTCAACACTTAAGACCATTAATCAATTACCTTGGTACAAAGTATCAATTAATCCATTAATTAACCACCAATCAATTACCTTGACATTTTACTGTCAACCAATTAATTAACTCTATCTCTCCAATGTACTGTTCTGTAAGTTCTAAGTCAGATGTTCGATGTGCACGATCCTATGGGAATGTCCTTATCTAGCAGTGGGCTTATGGCTCACAAACAGTAAGTGGGTTCTAGCAAATCATTACTTCCCCTAACTAAGACGTGGTTTCAGCAGTCTAAAGATGTAGAGACCATGTAATTATCTCTTAACGTATTTTACCATTTGATATTGATATTATAATCTAGAGGCATGGCGGCTGTCATCCTCTCTGATGTTTATGATATTTCTTGATCTTAAGTAGATTAATGAATCAGATAAGTAAACTACTTATCAGGGTGTGGCCACACACTTATCAATCTCACTTATCAAGTAGCTTGTGATATCATCTCAATGTTATGTGAGTGGTAATTCCATCACTTCACTATCAATACCAATGTGTTCACCTGTTCACCCAATCATATCCGTATTTGGCATCCTGTTACAGACCTGTTAGGCATATGTCAAAGTGAACCGGATCCCACATTGATACTATAATGAAATCTGGTCTGAAGACAGTTACAGACCTACTTAAGAAAACTAATGATACAACCACCATGTAGTTTTCTCGAGCGGATCAATCCAGTCACATATATACAACATGTACCCATATTCACAACTGACTTATCAAGTGTTATGGCTAGTATCAATTACTACCATATAGTCGTCGAATATAGAAGTTTGTGGTCCTAATCATTCCCATGATAGAATAGACTTGGGATGTGGTTTTACGATTATCAATCAATGGATTCTCTATTCATATTATAGCTCAAGATATAAATGAACTAGATTAATGCCTTTATTAATGTAACACAAATAGTGTATCTATGCAAGAATAATCAAAAGCATAATACAATAAACATGAACTAATGCCTAAGAACTAGGGCACACCAACAGTCTTCCACTTAGACTAGTTCCAAGCAGTCATTGCCCTAATCCCTATAGATCTAGTATGACCATCATGTAGGCGTTGTGCAAGTACCTTAGTAAACGGATCTGCGACATTGTTCTCGGTGTTAACTCTTTGTAATGTAATGTCACCTCTCGCTTGGATCTCCCGGATGAGGTGAAAATTTCTAAGTACATGTTTGGATCTCTTGTGTGATCGGGGCTCCAGTGCTTGTTCTATGGCACCATTGTTATCACAGAAAACATCAATTGCACCTAAGATAGTGGGAACTACACCTAAGTCAGTTATGAACTTCTTGATCCAAACTGCTTCCTTTGCAGCATCGCATGCAGCTATGTACTCAGGTTCCATTGTAGAATCGGCAATGGTAGGCTGCTTTGAGGATCTCCAACTAATGGCACCGCCATTTAGGAGAAAAACATAACCACGTTGTGATTGTTTATGGTCCTCATTAGTCTCGAAACTCGCGTCAGTCTAACCTAATACTGCCAGCTCCTCTTGCCCACCAAAAACTAAAAAGAGATCCTTGGTACATTTAAGTTAATTTAGGATAGCCTTAACTGCCTTCTAGTGCTCCTCGTCGGGATCTGACTGGTACCGGCTAGTCATGCTAAGTGCAAATGCAACATCTGGCCTTGTACATAACATAGAGTATGATAGCTCCCATTTGTATAGGATTTTTAGACCTCTTTTAGTTCGTTTTTTCTTTATTTCCTTTTAGTTTTGTTATCATTTTGTTAGCTTTTAGTTAAAATAAGTAATTTTGAGTATTTATGGCATTTTCTGTGTTTTCAGGTGTTTTTAGGCCTATTTGAGCATTCCTGAACCAGACCCGAGCCTTTTGGAGCAATTCCGGACAATTCAGGGACCGTCGGAGCACTTTTGGGATTCATCAAGGACCATTAGAGCGGAATTCGGAAGCCTAGGGTGCAAAACGTGGAAAAACCGGCCCTTTTGCCCATCTAGTTGCTTGTCTCATCGAGACACAGGCCTGTCTCGCCGAGACAGCCACTCGTCTCGATGAGACAGCCTCTGTCTCGACGAGACGAGGCGGGAGAGGTGTGAAAACGCCTCTCCCCAGCTGTAAACTCGAATATTAAGCCTTTGTAACACTTATTTAACGTGGGAAAAGACGTATTTACCCCTGAGAGACCTAGGTTATCTGCCTACGACTATAAATAGGCAGCTTAACTCAGTTCTTCGGGAGATTACACAGTTTTATTTAGCCAGACACTTTTAAATTCTATTTTCAGCTTTTAATTCCAAACACTTGGTAGTTTTAGATTTATTTCTTTGAAGAACAGCTCAAAGGGTGGAGGATCTACCTTGTTTAATTGTAATCAGACGAACGAGTTTTAGAATCTCTTTCTCCTTCCCTAAATCTTTATTACATTTATTCAAGAATGCTCTTGTTTATCCTCAATTGCATGTTTATTATGATTGGTTTGTCTATGAACTAATCCCCATCCAATCTAGGATGGGGATGAAATTGGTTGAATTGTTATGAATGTTTAGGGTTTAGGGTTTAAGGAATTCGCTTTTGATTCGATCAGTTTATGCATGCTTTATGCCTAGATAATGTTAGGAACAGGATTTATGCTAGAATGAGCATTGATAATGATCAACTAGCATGTTTATGTATATAATGTGCCTAATGCATGTAACCCCGACATTAAATAGATCATAGATAGATGAAATCTTGACCACGAAATCTTCTATACCGAATTTGCATGATCCTGACTTCGCTAGAGACCACTAGGAATGAGGCTTTGTGGCTGGGCTACTGCTTTAGCCTTAGTTGCCAAAGAACCTAATGCTTTGCATGACCTAGGGTATATGCCTAATCAAGCCGTCACCCGAATGCATGTGAATAGGAAGGACAATACTGATCACATTAGTCTTTCACTTAGGGCAATTACCTTCAATCATTAGTTGAACTTAAACCTGAACCCCTATAAACCCATTCATAGGAATTAACCAATGGATTCCTCTTTCTAGGTTGTATCTATCATTAATCACAATCCACCCTGCGGCTAGTTCTGTTTACTGCTTTCTTAGATTAGTTATTTATTTTATTAGATTATTAAACAACTTGCTTTTTAACCCTGCTAAATAGATAGATTACCAGTTGAATATACTAATTAGGATAGTAGTCCTTGTGGTTCGATCTCGTGCTTAAGCACTGTATTACTTGTTACGATAGGATACATTTGTCCTATTTATTGCTATATACTTTACGAGCATCAAGTTTTTGGCGCCGTTGCCGGGGACTATTGTAATTTTGATTAGTTTAATTTTGATTGGTATATTTGTTTGTTTAGCTTACCATGAACCGACGTTCTCGAAGTCATTCTCCATTACGGTTTGATCCTGATATAGATCGTCTTTCTCGCAGGTTAAGGAAAGAACGCCAGGCAGCCTTGCTTAGACAAAGAGCCAACGAGAAATTCAACACAACAATCCCCGAGGAAGTTTGTGAAGAGGAACCAATGGCAGACAGGTCTATTATAGAGCTACTCAAGGCAAAGAGGCCTGCTGCGACCTCAAGCTTCCTTGATCCCGAGATCACGGCGGCTTCCTTTGAGATCAAACCGGTAATGATACAGATGATCCAGAACTCGGGTCAGTTTGGTGGGGATTACCATAAAGATCCCAATGCACACCTCAACAAGTTTATGGAGTACTGTGGCACCTTCAAGTACAAAGATGTGACACCTGAACATGTCTTCTTGAAGTTGTTCAGATTTTCTCTGAAGGATGATGCTGCAATTGGTTGAGCTCATTAGCACTGGGTTCTCTGACGGATTGGGACGTCACAATGGCCGCATTCTTGGCCAAGTTCTTCCCGCCATCAAAGACTGCACAGTTCAAGAGCGACATCACTTCGTTCCGACAGTTTGAGAGTGAGAACCTACATCTGGCCTGGGAGAGATTTCAAAAGTTGTTGAGGAAGTGCCCCCACCACGATTTCGAGGTGCACTATCTTGTTGACCTGTTCTATTCAGGTATCACTTCTGCTAGCAGAGCTTCACTGGATGGAGCAGCGGAAGGTAATTTGTTCAACAAGACGGATACAGTCTGGTAAAGGAGATGGCCGAGAGGAGTGCACATTGGCAGATAGAGAAGCCAAGTCAGAGGAGGGGAGTGTTTGCAGTCGCTGCCCCAAGTACATCTGCAGAACCTGATCCACAGATTACAGCACTGACTGAGAAGATGGGCATATTGGTGGCTCAGTTTCAGAAACCTGAAGTAGTGGCAAAGTGTGAGCTTTGTAGTGGCGGGCACAAGAACGCGGAGTGCCCGATGGTCATCGAGTCTGTGAACTACATCAAACAGTTTGGGCCATACAGCACGCCTTGGAGGCAAAACCATCTAGGGTTCAGTTGGTCCAACAACCAAGCAGCCTTGGGACCACCAGGATTTGCAGCTCCTTCACCTCAGCAGAACCAGAACCAAAACCAAAATCAGGGGCAAAGGCCCAAAAGTGGGATGGAGGAGAAGATTGATGTTATGGTAAAAATCCTTGGAACAATGGAAGGCAGGTTAGCCAACAATGAGGCCTTCTGCAAAGGCCTGGAAACTCAGATAAGCCAACTGGCTAAGATTAATTCTGAGCGAGCTACCGGACAGCTACCGCCTAATAATGAACCGAATCCAAGGGAAAGACAACCACCAGCACCCTGAGGGGGAAGGAAAGTCTAAAGCTCTATAGACTTTAAAATTGAGCGCTATTGGGAGGCACCCCAAAGATGAGTACAATTTTTGAACAACTCTTTTGATTATTTCATTTTAATTTCTATCACACTATTTGATTAATTAACTTCTTGTCGTTTTCTTAGTTTTATTAGGATTTCATTAGGATTTGTCTCATTTTGAGCTTTTTATTGAAATTTGGTTTTAATTACTTGTTTGTGTAAATTAGGATAACATTAGAGTAGAATAATTAGATAGCAATAGATTAGAATAATTAGGATAGTAAATAAATGAATTAAAAAAAACTGATTTGCACCTTGTCCCGGTGAGACAACTAGTGTCTCGTCGAGACAAGGGCATGTCTCGTTGAGACATGAGATGTCTCGACGAGACGTCTTGGGAGGACCTCGGTGGCATTTCTGCCAGACGTGGTGTCTCATCGAGACACATAGTGTCTTGACGAGACGAGCCGCCCAAGGCTTATCTTGGGCGGCTCATTTAGGGGATTGGCCGAACCAATCCCCAAAAACCTCCCATATTCCCTAAATTTAACCCTTACTAACCCCATTTTAACCTACCATTTCTTCTCCCTACCACCATAACTCTATTTTTGCTCTCTCTCTTCCATATTTCCATTGCTCTTTCTCTCTCAACCCTAACTCTCCTCTTCCATCTCCTCATCTTCCAACCTTTCAAACTCAAAACCTTACTTCTACTTCCAACTATTTGAGGATTTTACCCTTTCAAGACCTTCTCCACCTCTCCTCATCCCCTTTTTCTTCATTCCATTTCCATTCTCCTCAAGGTTTTTAAGTGGTGAGTTCTATTTTGGCTTAGTTGTAATTTTTGGTGCTTTTATTTGTTGGTTCCTTGATTAGAGCTTGGTAGATTTGGAGTTTTTGCATGTTTTGAGGTTTCTCTTGATTAATTCCTTGATTTTTGATTAATTAGGGATTTGATGGAGAAAGAGCTTAAATAGGGATTTTATTGTGTAAAGGCTTAATTTGCAGGAATTAGAGATTGATTGTTTATGGGTTATGTTTGGTTTTGATAGATTAGGGATTATCATGTTTGGGTATGGTTCCTCTTTTTCAATTTCATAGATTTAGGATGAGGTTAGTTTGTTTTAGAACTAATTAGGACTTTTGCATATTAGGTTGACCAATTTTATTTCTAATTTAGGGATTTGCATGTTTAATTTCTTCTGTTTTGCAATTTTTGTTTTATTAGTTAAGTGATTTAAGTGAGTTTTTCATTGTTCTAATTTCAATTTTGTTGGTGTTAGCCTTAGGAATTGTTATTGAACAATTTTTCCCTCACTGTTTCTTGTAGGATTTTGGCATCTAATTTCGGTTGTTGTTGTATATTCTTTTATTTGTGTTGGTTTTGTTCTTGTGTAGATTCAATGGAAAATCAACGAAGACGTCGTCTCCGCCGACGCACCGATACACTCCCCGAGGAGGTGGTGCCTATTCCCGGCACCGTTCGTGCACGAATTGTAGATCCTCCTCCTGCCCCGGCACCAAACGCCAACCGTTACCACTCTAGCCCGCTGTCATAGAGGTATAAATGTCCTTTCCTTTTAGAGTCTATTGACGAGGGTAAACTTTTCTGAAAAATCAAAAAATATCAATGTGCAATCCCTCGATTTTTTTGATTGGTATTGGTTGGAACAGTGTGGTTTTTATGTCTGATATGGGTTGGCTGGTGATTGATAGGCGTCGTCGCCCTCTGTTTCCCTCTTTTATTTTAGAGTTCTACATGACTCTGAAATTGGAGACAGACGACGATGGGGTAAAAACTTTACATTTTCGCCTTAATAACATTGGGCGCGTTTGGAGTGAGGAGGACATGAATCAGGCCTTCGGTTTCAAGGAGGCCGATATCACTCAGTGGGAACGGGACTTATCCCACAACCAATACTTCACTGAAGTATCGAGAGAGGTGCGTTATAGTAAGAAAACAGCCACTAATGCAAGTTTGACGGACCCAATGGACCATCTAATGCATAAATGGATTTTATTTAACATGTGTGGTCAGAGGGAGGCTGACAAGGTCACGGAAACGGGCCTCTTGTTGTTGTGGTGTATGAAAAAAGGCCATCCGGCTCGGATGGCCCATGTCCTGTGGTCCCAAATGGCTAATTTCCGCTTTACTAAGCGGACTTTTTTCCCATTTAGGGCTATCATTAGTCGAATGGTATTTTTAGAAGAGCTTTGTTGAGCGATTTCCGCAAGTGCACGGTATACGCTTGCAGTAATAAAAGATATCGAACCCACAGGGAACGCTTTTTAACAAAAACTTATTTTAAATCGGTTTGATTTACTTTTAAGTTTTATAATATGGAAAATTGCTTAATTGGATTTGGTTTTGAAATTGATAGAATAAGAATTAGATTAGAATATGTAGAATGTTAAAAATCACTTCTGATTTAAGGATGAATTTACAAGACAGAAACGTTTAGTGCTTTAGAAAAGTGAATAAATGTATTCGTTTGCATTAAGCAAAGAAAACAACTTTAAACTTTGTATAAATTATATAAATGTAATAACGTAAACTCCTTCAATTAAAAGGCTTTGAACGCAACAATCCCCTAACTGGTTAGATTGCTTCCTTAACCGAATAGATACTTTATCCAAGATACCAATTTGCCTAAGTGTTCAACAAAGTTTCCTTGTAAAGATTTTGAATTCAACTACATTTTAATGAAAACACCAGAACTCACTTCGGATCATTTACCATAAGTGCTACATAAAAATCTATCGAATAGAATAAACTTTATTAGATGAAGTATGAATTTGATACAAGTTTACAGAGAACAAGAAGCATGGAAGCTTTCGACGACTTTCAAGCGAACGGTTTGTCAATCCTTTCCTTGAACCTCGTTTAGAGTTTGTCAGGCTCTTGGGGCGAATCCTCTACTAAATCTTCTCGCTGAATCTTCGGAATAGAGATTGGCCTATCTACTACCAAAATGTAAACTAATATGAACAAATCTAAATGCTACTGTATTTGTAATTATTTGATAAACAATGTGTGTACATCATATTGCTTTTTACAAAATCGAACTTCTAACTCTGAATCGCTTGACTCAGAATTTCTGCATTAATTCTGTACTAAGTCTTCTCTTCAATATCAATTAACTCTGAAATCAACTCTCTATTTATAGATGTTGAGGAGTTGTGTCTAAGGAACGTGTCTGCTTGTGAAGAGGCGTTCTTATCCAATCGAACGGACGTGTTTCGTCGAAAACGAACATGTGCGAAGTATGTTTCCTGGAAATCTGAACTTACCGAGAATGGGGGAACATATATTAAGTCTTAGAAATGGTAAGGGAAAGAACTGGGCGACGCGTGTCGCGACCGAGAATGGAGGATTCTCGGTCGCGACAAGGAGGATATTTCTCCGTTTCTGACTTCGTCCTCGTCCTCATTTCGGCACGTTTGATTTTCGTCGTTTTGACTCCTTTTGTAGGGTTTTTCTTTCATTTTTAACCTCTTTTCGTTCCTATTTGGTTTTTACCAAATATTTAGGTACCTTGCTGTTGAGCGATTTCCGCAAGTGCACAGTATACGCTTGTAGTAATAAAAGATATCGATCCCACAGGGAACGTTTTTTAACAATAACTTATTTTGAATCGGTTAAATTTACTTAAAAGGTTTATAATATGGAAAATCGTTTAATTGGTTTTGGTTTTGAAATAGCTAGAATAAGAATTAGATTAGAATATGAAGATGTTAGAAAATATCTGATTTAAGATTGAATTTGCAAAACAGGAACGTTTTAGTACTTTAGAAAAGTAAACAGATATATTTGTTTGCATTAAGCAAAGAAACAACTTTAAACTTTGTACGAATTATAAAGATGAAATAAATGACGGAACCTCTAATTAATTGGCTTTGAACGCGACAAAACCCTTATCCGGGACAATTGCCCTTAACCAAATTAAAACTCTACCGAGATAATAATTTGCCTAAGTGTTCAACAAAGTTTCCTTGTAAAGATTTTGGATTAAATACGTTTTGATGAAAACACCAGCATCAATCCACTTCGGCTCATTTACCAAAGTGCTGCATAAAAATCTATCGAATAGAACAGACTTTATTAGATGAAATATAAATTGATACAAGTTTACAGAGAACATGGAGCATTGAATTCTTCGACGGCATGCAAGTGAACGGGTTGTCAATCCTTTCCTTGGGTTTCGTTCGAGTTTGTCAGGCTCAGGGGCGAATCCTCTACTCAATCTTCTCGCTGAATCTTCGTAATAGAGACTGGGTCGGTCTACTACCAAAATGAAAACTAAACTGGAAAAATTCGTAAACGCTACTGAATTTGTTATTAATTTGTAAACAATGTGTGTACATCATATTGTTTTTGAACAGAATCTAAATCTAACTTATGAATCACTTGATTCGGAACTTCTGCATAAATTCTACACTAATTCTAACTCTCTCCACGTATAACATTCTATTCAACTCTCCATCAACTCTTTATTTATAGATGTTGAAAAGTCTTGATCGAAGTGTCGTGTCCGTTGTGAAGGATTGTGTCCGCTGCGAAAGGACGTCTTTATCCACCCGAACGATCGCGTTCCGTCGAAAACGAAAGTGTGTAACATGCTTCTAAAATCTCCTGCTCGTACTGAGAATTATCAAATTCACTACCGAGAATGGGGGAGCATTAATTTGGTCTTCAGACGAATGGGAAAAGTGACTGGCGACGCGTGTCGCGACCGTGAAAAGGGGAAGCCGCGGTCGCGGCATGGAGCATTTTTCGTTTTTCAGTCCTCGACTTGGCGTTATTAGTTTTCGTCGTCTTCGACTCCTTTTGTAGGCCTTTTCTTCTATTTTTGAGCTCTTTTTACTCCTATTTGGATTTTACCAAATATTTATGTACCTTGCATGAAAGAAACATATTCGAAAGTAAAAGCTTTCTAAATAGGTATAAATAGCATAAATTCATAGCAATATTGATGTAATTATTGATGATATTATAGGTATATCTTGGGCTTAACACTTGCTGTTGGGGTTTAGTGTCCTATAGACAATTGTTCTAGGATACGAACTTAATGTAAATGAAGTGTTCTTTATATCGTTTGTGCAATTTTATTGATGGATTGGTTCCTAAACTTAATATAAAATGTCCCTGCACTTAAAAACTAAAATAAATGACATTAATTGAAAGGAAAACCAAAGGTTTATCCTTATTAAAGTTTTAGTAATGAAACATTAAATTCCTAATTAGGGTTAATGTAGAATCAATGTGCATTAAGTCACATAAGGCAAATTAATCATCTAAAAGATAATGAACGTAAGTTCATGTAGGTATTTATTCATGCTTTAAAACTTAAACATGATCTTTATTTAAATTAAATAAGCATTCAGATAATGAAACATTTAACCTTAATCATTAACCTTATTCTAATTGATACAGATGCATATGAAAAAATTGTATGTTTGATTTTAATAAGTTCATACTGATATATGCAATAATGAACACGGTATAAGTTCATGATTGCATAAGTAAAATTAAACGCAATGACTGCACGAAAAATGAAAATTTATTATTATGTTCAATAGTTAACAATGATCATAACTTATTAGCATTGAAGAGATATATGAATAGATCATTTGCTAATAGTGTATAAATTTTAACAGACAAAAACCAGAACATAAGATTAAAGTATGAAAATGAAAAAAAAAATTATTGCATAAAAAATGAATATTAACATATGTACAAGAAAGATTAGAAACACTGATTCATATTAAATCTGAAACATTGAAACTTATGCAGAATAATGAAATGACATACAGATTCATTTTAACATTATAGACAAATTCATGGTGAAGGTGATATTGTTCCATATGAACATATATACAGATTCATTCAAATAATTTGCATAGTTAACATATACTAAAAAAAAATAACCAAAGAATCAAAAGTGGATATGTTTATCAAAATTGAAAAACATATGTGCAGAACAAGACTCAGATTTATCATATAAAATGAATGTTTATGAACTTGTTCAATAGTTATTAATGATTATACCATATTAGTATGTAATATATATGAAAAGTCAAATGTTCAGAAACATTTCTGAAATGAACACAGATTTATGAAAGATAATTACAGATTCATGTTAAAAGTTAAACTATTTCATGTAAACTTAGATTCAGATGTATTCGTATAACTTGTATGGTTAACGTATGTTTAAGCAAAAAGAATCAAAGAATCAAACTTGATAGTGTTATTAAAATTAGAACACATATATACAAGTTACAGAAAAACACAAAAACAAACCTATATACAAAAACTTGTTTTATAATATCTTCGTTCTTCATCATATGTGTGAATGGGAAGAATTAATGTGTCTGTTTGTGGTTTTGAAAAGAAGAAAAAGTTTCTGTAACTTTGTTTTTTTAAATGTGTGATAACTGAGAAGAAATCAGATTTTGTTTGATAGAGATGAATAAAAAATGTAAGAACAGAAGTCTGAACTTTGTCAATTACTTTATAATCAATCCAGGACAATTCAAGGTGTCTGTTGGGATTAAAAATGTGTAAATTCACACCATTTGAATATGAAGAAACTTAATATTTCAAAACTTTCAGCAATGGTGCATGAACTAAAGAAGGAAGAAGAGATACAGGTCCGATATACACCCGTGTCGCGACCGTGAATGGCGATCCGCGGTCGCGAATTTTTTTTTTTTTTTTTTTGGTCTCGCTGAAGTTACCGAGAATTTTTAAATTCTCGGCAGAGAATTTCAATTCTCGGTAAGTTCAGAAGTTTTTTTTCTCTTCCTTTCCTTGGAAATCCTGAATTCTCTACTGAGAATTCACATTCTCAGTAAGTTCAGAAATTTTCAAGGCTTTGAAAGTGAAATTCTCAACTGAGAATTCACATTCTCAGTAAGTTCAGAAATAAAATTTTCTACAAAACATTTAGAAACATGACTTTAAAGAATTTTTATTGGATAAAACTTGTTTATACACAAATCAAACTTATGAAATAAAAATAAAACAAAAATAAATTAAACTAAAAACAAATAAACATAAAAATTATAAACAAGACATAAGAAGAATTGAAAATCTAAACGCAAAAACTAAGCGAATTAATTTTCAAAGAACTTGTTCGCAAATTCAATTGCTTGAATTGGAGCTCATTCTTATTCAAAATATTTTTATCAACTAAATATGGACTTGTCCATTTTAACTTACCTGGACATAATTTCAAGCGGGAATTAAAAAGTAAAACTATACCCCCAACTTGAAATTAGTATTGTATATTTTTTTCGTTTTCTTTTTTTTAACATTTTTTAAGCGCTTTCTTTTTTAGCGTTTTCTCAATTTAAGGATCTAGTGATTTCGGTTGAATGTCCGAACTTCTGGTTCTGGCCACGAACAAAAACTACACACATGAACCGAAACTTTCAAAACTATATTAAAAGTATACAATTCCTTCCTGGCGGATAAGATAATTTCATCCTACTTCTGATATATCATTCTGAGAAGATTTTCCATGGTGATTTCTTAGAGAGATAGATGTAGGTGTTTAAGGATGTGATAAAAAGGGAAATTATTTGGGTTTGAAGGAAATGAATAAATTTCTTAACAAAGAAATTTGATATGTTGGTGAAGGGTTTAGTTTATAGAAAAGAGTGAAATGTGTTTGGGGAAAAAGGTAAATTTTATGGAAAAATTATATCTGTCACGTCTGACATCCTGGTTCAAAAATTCCCTTTCCTTTCTGATGTATCTGTATACTGGATTTCTTTTCTGTAGACTCCTTTTGTGAATTTTATACTGATGATCAAATCTCCAGTTTATCTTTGAAAAAACTTGGATTTTTTTTATCTGCAAACATCTAATTGCAAACATTAAATAACAACGAGGATTTAGTCCTAGTGACCATCCTCAATATAAAAACTATAAAAATAAATAAATACATAAATATATTATAAACCAAGGTTCGAAATAAAACACGAAAAATATAAATTTTTGTTAAAAATTTGGCGTTCCCCGGCAACGGCGCCAAAAACTTGTTGAGCGATTTCCGCAAGTGCACGGTATACGCTTGTAGTAATAAAAGATATCGATCCCACAGGGAACGTTTTTTAACAATAACTTATTTTGAATCGGTTAAATTTACTTAAAAGGTTTATAATATGGAAAATCGTTTAATTGGTTTTGGTTTTGAAATAGCTAGAATAAGAATTAGATTAGAATATGAAGATGTTAGAAAATATCTGATTTAAGATTGAATTTGCAAAACAGGAACGTTTTAGTACTTTAGAAAAGTAAACAGGTATATTTGTTTGCATTAAGCAAAGAAACAACTTTAAACTTTGTACGAATTATAAAGATGGAATAAATGACGGAACCTCTAATTAATTGGCTTTGAACGCGACAAAACCCTTATCCGGGATAATTGCTCTTAACCAAATTAAAACTCTACCGAGATAATAATTTGCCTAAGTGTTCAACAAAGTTTCCTTGTAAAGATTTTGGATTAAATACGTTTTAATGAAAACACCAGCATCAATTCACTTCGGCTCATTTACCAAAGTGCTGCATAAAAATCTATCGAATAGAACGGACTTTATTAGATGAAATATAAATTGATACAAGTTTACAGAGAACATGGAGCATTGAATTCTTCGACGGCGTGCAAGTAAACGAGTTGTCAATCCTTTCCTTAGGTTTCGTTCGAGTTTGTCAGGCTCAGGGGCGAATCCTCTACTCAATCTTCTCGCTGAATCTTCGTAATAGAGACTGGGTCGGTCTACTACCAAAATGAAAACTAAACTGGAAAAATGTCTAAACGCTACTGAATTTGTTATTAATTTGTAAACAATGTGTGTACATCATATTGTTTTTGAACAGAATCTAAATCTAACTTCTGAATCACTTGATTCGGAACTTCTGAATAAATTCTACACTAATTCTAACTCTCTCCACATATAACATTCTATTCAACTCTCCATCAACTCTTTATTTATAGATGTTGAAAAGTCTTGATCGAAGTGTCGTGTCCGTTGTGAAGGATTGTGTCCGCTGCGAAAGGACGTCTTTATCCACCCGAACGATCGCGTTCCGTCGAAAACGAAAGTGTGTAACATGCTTCTAAAATCTCCTGCTCGTATCGAGAATTATCAAATTCACTACCGAGAATGGGGGAGCATTAATTTGGTCTTCAGACGAAGGGGAAAAGTGACTGGCGACGCGTGTCGCGACCGTGAAAAGGGGAAGCCGCGGTCGCGGCACGGAGCATTTTTCGTTTTTTAGCCCTTGTTCGTGTCCTCGACTTGGCGTTATTAGTTTTCGTCGTCTTCGACTCCTTTTGTAGGCCTTTTCTTCTATTTTTGATCTCTTTTTACTCCTATTTGGATTTTACCAAATATTTATGTACCTTGCATGAAAGAAACATATTCGAAAGTAAAAGCTTTCTAAATAGGTATAAATAGCATAAATTCGTAGCAATATTGATGTAATTATTGATGATATTATAGGTATATTTTGGGCTTAACACTTGCTGTTGGGGTTTAATGTCCTATAGACAATTGTTCTAGGATACGAACTTAATGTAAATGAAGTGTTCTTTATATCGTTTGTTTTAATGAGATATGTTTTCATAACTATATAAAGGCAATCCCTTTTAAGAACTAAATAAAGTCTAATAAAAGGAAATCCGTAAGTTTGTTTAAAGTGATTATAAAGTGTTCATACAAGCATGAAGTGAGACGAAACTTTATAATAAACTAATAAACTTAAAACCACCCCAAGTCAAGTAATATGTTCAGGATTGACATATCACTGTTGAGACTTGCATGTAACAATGTATTCTGTCCCGATAGAAAGTTGATCTCACAAGCTTCATATATACAGATATCTGGACAGTTACATGGATCCAATGAAAAGAAGTTCATTAGGATTGGGGACCCGACTTGAGATAACAGGATGGGTAGATTCATCCTTGTCACCTGTTCATCTCATTGGTATTAATAGGTATAAGTAATCCTCAGACTCAAAGGAGTGTTAATTAGTAATTCTGGATTACAGAATGTGACGCTTTGATCCTGTTGTAACACGATCCTTAACAGAGATGACTCTGGGGTGTGAACAGCAGACGTTGGGTATCACAGGAAGTAATTGCAGGATAGTTATACATTGGATTGAGCATTTATCACTCCCGATAAATGGGAGATATGTCCATGGACCGCTTGTGGAAGACTTGACTCTAAATCCTTGCAAGGTGATAGCTTAAGATTGAAATGCAGATTTCTCTTAACCTATCTAATTGGAGTTGACTTGGCCTGTACAAGTAAAACGAACGTCTCGATATATGTGACTTGACATTATCCATAGTCATAAGATTCAGTTCAAGGATGTAGTTGATAAAGGATCGAATTATACTGTAACTAATACGGAAAGGTCAACGACAGAATCAACCTGTCTTCTTATAGCTATGGGGGAATGATTACAGACTTGCCAATCATATTTTGCGTAAACATTCTGTTATGCAAAGATTAAATATAATTCTTTGAAAATTAATTTAATAGTTGCATACGGCTAGAAGCAATAAGAACCTAATGGGTCACACATAAGACTTGGTGTTGGAAATTAGGCTAAGGTATAGCAGCAGAAATATAAAATTATTAACCTATTTCCATAAACCACAAGATCCGTTAACCGTTATTTCATATAAAGAGGGATAAGAAGAATTACCTCTTGATGATCAATCTACCGTTGTTAATGAAGTGCCCACAACTCTTCTCCGAGTTCCCCAACACGAAATAAAACACGGGAGGATTAATTTGGAATCAACCATTGAATAGCAACCAAAGTAGATTGCCTCTAACTAATCAACACAAGATCAAGGATAAAAGAAATAGATGAAAATTAATTGATCAAACGAAGCCGTAGAGAAATCTCGTCCTCGAACTAGGGGTGTCGAATTTTCTCTCTCTTGGACTAGGTGAATTTCGAAAAACCACAAGTAGGGTATGGCTTGCTTGGATTTCGAAAATCTCAAGGGAAGGGGGTATTTATAATCTCTTGTATCTAATCCCTAGTAAGATAGAATTAGGTTACTGAATAGGAATTCAATTCGGTTAGAATTCCTAATTATTATCTCATTATATATCTAATATATTAAGGATAATAATAATAACCTTATTGGATAATAACAGGAGTATTTTAATCTAATTAAAACTCCTAACTTATTTATCTCTTAATTAATTTAATTCATAATCCCAATCTAATTAGGAATAACAAAATCAAATTAATTATTCATGTATTCTATTACATGAATTTCGACCCCCTTATGTACATGGGCCTTATTGGACTCAATTGGGCTTCTATCAATTAACTAACATCTATCTCTCTTTTAGGTTCCAAGTCTTATGTGTGATCCATTAGGTTCTTATTGCTTCTAGCCGTATGCAACGTTATTAAATTAATTTTCAAAGAATTATATTCAATCTTTGCATAACGGAATGATATACAGAGTATGTGATTAGCAAGTCCGTAATCATTCCCCCAGAGCTATAAGAAGACATGTTGATTCTGTCGTTAACCTTTCCGTATTAGTTACAGTATAATTCGATCCTTTATCAACTACATCCTTGAACTGAATCTTATGACTATGGGTGATGTCAAGTCACATATAGAGAGACGTTCATTTTACTTGTACAGACCGAGTCAACTCAAAAAGATAGGTTAAGTGAAATCTGTATTTCTTACTCTTAAGCTATCACCTTGCAAGGATTTAGAGTCGAGTCTTCCACAAGCGATCCATGGATGTATCTCCCATTTATCGGGAGTGATAAATGCTCAATCCAATATATAACGACTCCGTAATTACTTCCTGTGATACCCAACGTCTACTGTTCACACCCCCAGAGTCATCTCTGTTAAGGATCGTGTTACACCAGAGTCAAAGCGTCACATTCCGTAATCCAGAATACCAATTAATATTCCTTTGAGTCTGAGGATTAGTTATACCTATTAATACCAATGAGATGAACAGGTGACAAGGATGAATCTACCCATCCTGTTATCTCAAATCGGATCCCCAATCCTAATGAACAACTTTTCATCGGATCTATGTAACTGTCCAGATATCTGCATATACGAAGCTTGTGAGGTCAGCTTTCTGTCAGACAGAAGACATTGTTACATATAAGTCTCAATAGTGATATATCAATCCTAAACATATCACTTGACTTGGGGTGGTTTTAAGTTTATTAGTTTATTATAAAGTTTTGTCTCACTTCATGCTTGTATGAACACTTTATAATCACTTTAAATAAACTTACAGATTTCCTTTTATTAGACTTTATTTAGTGCTTAAAAGGGATTGCCTTTATATAGTTATAAAACATATATCTCATTAAACAAATGATATAAAGAACAATTCATTTACATTAAGTTTGTAACGTAGAACAATTGTCTATAGGACACTAAACCCCAACATACTCCCACTTGGACTAAAGCCAATTGTTTCTAAAACTTATCCCAGTAGAAGTTAAATGACGATCATGTATTCTCTGGGTTAAAGGCTTTGTCAATGGATCTGCAACGTTGTCCTCTGTAGGTACTCTTTCTATTCTCACATCTCCTCTAGCCACAATCTCTCTAATGATGTGGTATCGCTTAAGGTAATGCTTGGATGCATTATGAGACCGTGGTTCCTTTGCTTGCGCAATGGCTCCATTGTTATCACAGTACAGTGTAATGGGATTGACAATGTCAGGCACCATACCTAGTTCTGTAATGAACTTTCTAATCCAAACAGCTTCCTTTGCTGCTTTCGCAGCTGCGATATACTCTGACTCGGTCGTAAAGACAGCTACGCTTCCCTACTTGGAACTCTTCCAACTGACCGCGTCCCCATTCAAGATAAACAGGTATCCTGATTGGGATTTATAATCATTCTCATCTGTGAGATGACTTGCGTCTGAAAATCCTTCTATTTTCAGATCACCTTCTCCGTACACTAGGAACATATCTTTAGTTCTTCTCAAGTACTTAAGAATGTTCTTGACGGCAATCCAATGCTCGTCTCCCGGATTCCCTTGGTAACGACTCGTTATAGATAACGCGAACGCTACGTCAGGTCTAGTGCATAGCATAGCATACATAATCGAACTGATTGCGCTAGCGTACGGGACTACAGCCATGCGTCGTTTATCATCATCGGTTTTAGGACATTGATGATTGTTTAACTTTACTCCATATAACATGGGTAAGTTACCTCGTTTCGATTCAAGCATGCTAAACCGATTTAGCACCTTTCCAATGTATGTAGCATGTGAAAGACCAAGCATTCTTCTCGATCTATCTCTATAGATCTTTATACCAAGTATATAAGCTGCTTCACCAATGTCTTTCATTGAGAAGTTACCAGATAACCATACTTTCACTGACTGTAAGAGAGCAACGTCATTTCCCATTAATAATATATCGTCCACATATAGTATGAGAAATGCTATAGAGCTCCCACTTGCTTTCTTGTAAATGCAAGCTTCTTCGCAATTTTGTTCAAAACCAAATTGTTTTATGGTTTCGTCAAAATGCTTATTCCAGCTTCTAGATGCTTGCTTGAGTCCATAAATGGATCTCTGAAGTTTGCAAACTTTATTTGCATCCTTCGATATGAAACCTTCAGGCTGCATCATATATACATCCTCAAGCAGGTTTCCGTTTAGGAAAGCTGTTTTCACATCCATTTGCCAAATCTCATAATCGTAGTGAGCGACAATTGCAAGCATGATTCTGATTGATTTAGACATAGCCACAGGAGAGAAAGTTTCATCATAATCAATTCCTTGCTTTTGACGATATCCTTTCGCTACTAACCTAGCTTTGTAGGTGCTAACCTTTCCATCCATGTCTGTCTTCTTTTGAAGATCCACCTGCACCCAATGGGTATTATCCCTTCGGGTGGATCAACCAAAGTCCACACTTGGTTAGTATACATGGAATCCATTTCAGAATCCATGGCCTCAAGCCATGCTTTAGAATCTGGACTAGTAAGAGCCTCTTCGTAGTTTTCGGGTTCGTCGTCTAACACGGGAACCTCATTATCATCTCCCACTAGAAAACCATATCTAACTGGGAGTTCACGAACTCTTTGTGATCTACGAATAGGTGGCACTGGAGTCTCATCTAATGGGACTCATTCGGGTACCTCAACCGCCTCTGTTGTTTCAGTCGGTGTTTCTTCTTTTTGAACTTCGTCAAGTTCAATCATGCTTCCCTTTTGTGTTTCTTCGAGAAACTCTTTCTCTAAGAAGGTTGCGTGCTTGGATACGATTACTTTCTGATCATCTGGATGATAGAAGTAATATCCCATAGTTTCCTTAGGGTATCCAATGAAGAAACATTTATCAGATTTTGAATCTAGTTTGTCGGACGCAATGCGTTTGACAAAGGCTGAACAACCCCATACTCTCATAAATGAAAACACGGGTTTCCTACCAACGAACAATTCATATGGTGTGGAACTAGCGGATTTAGTTGGTACTCGATTTAGGGTGAAGAGGGCAGTTTCTAAGGCATAGCCCCAGAACGTCTTTGGAAGTAAGGCCATGCTCATCATGGATCGTACCATATCTAATAGGGTACAGTTTCTCCTCTCGGACACACCATTGTGTTGTGGTGTATAGGGAGGTGTCCATTGTGAGCATATCCCACATTCAGTTAGATAATTCAGAAAATCACCTGAAAGATATTCGCCACCTCGATCAGATCGAAGCGTCTTTATTTTCTTTCCTAATTGATTTTCTACTTCATTCTTGAAGCATTTGAATTTCTCAAAAGCTTCTGACTTGTGCTTCATCAAGTAGATGTAACCATATCGGGTATGGTCATCTATGAAGCTTATGAAGAATCTGAATCCTCCTCTTGCTTGGACTGACATAGGACCACATACATCTGAATGAATGAGTCCTAGAGTGTCTGATACACGCTCACCTTTATTGCTAAAGGGTGTCTTTGTCATTTTACCTTTTAAACATAATTCGCATGTTTCCAATGATTCGGGATCGAATGGATCTATAAGCCCATCTGAATGTAGCTTTAGCATGCGTCTCTTGTTTATATGGCCTAAACGACAATGCCACAAGTAAGTTGAATTATCTAGCTTATGTCTTTTGGTATCAATTGCAAAAGCAGGAATTTTGTTATCTAACACATAAATCCCATTTTGTGAAATTCCTGAAAAATAAAAGATCGAATCTTTATAAAAATTGCAACTCTTGTCTTTTATTGAAATATGAAAACCGTCGTCAACAAGACGGCTAATAGAAATAATGTTGCGAGACATTTGAGGAACGTATAAACAATTCCTTAATTTTATTACAAGCCCAGAGGGCAAATTTAAAACATAATCTCCAATTGCGAGGGCGACAACTCTTGCTCCATTTCCTACTCGAAAGCTTATGCTTTCTTTCTTTAGTTTCCTAGTCTGATTTAGCTCCTGCATATTTGTACAAATATGAGATCCACATCCGGTATCTAATACCCAAGATTCAGACAGTGAAACTGTATTTATTTCAATATAAAACATACCAGATGTTGAAGCACCGCCATTTCCCTTCTTGAGGGAGGCTAGGTACTCCTTGCAGTTCCTCTTCCAATGCCTGTCTTTACCACAGAAGTGGCACTCTCCTTTGGGCTTCTTCACTTCCTTTCCCTTAGCTTTGTAGGGCATGACTTTCTTACCTTTCTTGGGATAATTAGGATTGGGATAGCTCCTTTTCCTTTTCTTTGATCCCTCAATGACAAGAGCCGGTATGGCTTTCTCTTTCTTCATATTGGGCTCAACTAACTTGAGCATATTTGCAAGCTCTTTAAGAGAGGTTTGCAAGTCATTCATCTGATAGTTCATAATGAACTGTGAATAACTTTCTGGGAGGGATTGAAGAATTAAGTCTATACTTAATTCGTTATCCATCGCAAATCCAATACTAGAAAGTTTGGTAATGTAGCCAATCATCTTGACACAATGTGTCATGATAGATGTGCCCTCTTGCATCCTACTACGATATAACAACTTGGATATCTCGTAGCGTTCGCACCTGGTTTGTTTCCCAAACAATTCCTTTAGGTGCATGATGATGGAATAGGCATCCATTTCCTCATATTGCCTTTGTAATTCCGGTGTCATCGATGCAAGTATGATGCATCCGGCATGATCATCATCAGCCTTATGCTTCTGGTAAGCATCAATTTCCTCAATGGGAGCATCATCAGCAGGGAGAGGGGGTATCGATGTATCAAGTACATACCCTATTTTATCGAACTTCAAAACAATTTTGAGGTTACGAAACCAGTCGGTGAAGTTTGAACCATTCAATTTGTTATCGGTAAGAATGTTTTGCAGATTGGTTTTAGTCATGATTATAAGAGTGGGTTTAATTAAACCTGGGAGTGAGAAAGAGTAAACGTATGTCATTCATTTGCTTAAAGTATATCAATCTAAAATTATAGGCCTTTTAGTTTATTTTAGATTGCTCCCACTATTTTGCCAAATTAATAGCCCTCCATATTAATTCGATGAATTTCACAAATCCTTTAGTGAGCTGGGATCCTAACTCCTGAGATTTCGCCTTGAGTTTACTCAACAAGCTAGTCTCATTTGTTAGGTAGATTCATGTAATCAATCACATCTTTAATGTGATTCCTAGGTTATTGGGTTACTAACCACATTAGTAACTAATATGCTATTCATATTAATCCCAACCGTCTTGCCCATTAGTTTATGACAACATGAGTTTACTCATCCAATTATCATAATCTAATTTAAGTATTACCCCATATTCATGAAAAATGATTTTCGATAATTCAGATGTTACCAAAAGGACCCCGAGCTTGAGTTTACTCAACAACCCAAAGGCCCTCAGCACTGCCGGCTGAATTATAATATTAGGGAGGGGCAACCGATTTTAATAACTTGTTTATTTACTTAATTTTTTTAATGAGGGATTTTATTTTAGGTCTCATGAACTAACTTAGTCTTGATTTGCTTTAGCATACATCAGACACATACATTCACATACATTGGCGTTATGGACATATCATCTAAATTATTCCGTCGAGCCAGAGATGGAATAAAAGGGCAAACCTAAGGAAATACTAACTATTACATATTTCTCTTTAGGTCCTCCGTCTTCTCCATGGCGCCTTGAAATTACATATTAATTTCTACACTACTAAAGAAAACTTCAATTGAATTGAAGGGAATCAGATGAGAGGAGAAATTACAATAGATAGTAGAAAGGCAGGACTTGCAGGCCCTATTTCAAAAATACCAAAAGACTAAATAGGGTCCAAATATGTCCATAACTCCAAACATGCATAGACTCAATTAAATAAATTTAATTGGTTGATTACATAACTATCTTATGTAATATTTATGTTAATCACATTAACATATCAAATTAACTTTCATCCAATTTTACTTCTAATAGTTTCGTATCTTTTATATTAATCTTTAGATTAATATAACTATACAAAACTTTAATTATGCACGTCCCAATTATTTTGATTTTAATTCATTTAACATTTTGATTTACAAATTGGTAAAACAAACTTTTAAACGAATTTTTCATTCGATAATCAAAACAGAAAACTATCAATTTCTGAAACATATGTATTTAAAATATATAAAACAATTTTAAACAATTTAAAATCAAGTGGGCCTCGGGCCGGGCCCGAGAGTGGACTACTGCCAATAGGCAGCAGCCCTAGCGCGGTTGAACCGCCGCTGCCTTGCGGCAGCGGCGGCCAGGCGCCGCACGCGGCTGCTGCCGCGAGGCAGCAGCCGCGCGACAGCGGCCAGTCGCGCTGCGAGGCGCGACTCGGGCTGTCATATATTTTTTTATAACTATTTTAAACATATATATATCAGTTCTAAAACTGTTTTAAAACGATTTTCAGAAAATAGGAAAAACTACTATAGATTTCCGTTTTATCTTTAGAATTAATAAAACTGATTTTATCAATCTAACTATAAAACTAATAGATTTTGTTATAATGATTATCAACCAAAATAATTAGGAACATACGCATAATCTGTTTTAATTAATAATTAATTAAAACTTATTTATCTTTAGAATTAATTAATCAAAACAATTTGTTAATTAATCCTAACTATAAATATTTATTCAATCATATTGAAAACTTCTAAATTTTCATATATGAAATAACGGATTTAACCTGGCTCTGATACCACTGTTGGAAATTAGGCTAAGGTATAGCAGCGGAAATATAAATTTTTTAACCTATTTCCATAAACCACAAGATCTGTTAACCGTTATTTCATATAAAGAGGGATAAGAAGAATTACCTCTTGATGATCAATCTACCGTTGTTAATGAAGTGCCCACAACTCTTCTCTGAGTTCCCCAACACGAAATAAAACACGGGAGGATTAATTTGGAATCAACCGTTGAATAGCAACCAAAGTAGATTGCCTCTAACTAATCAACACAAGATCAATGTTAAAAGAAATAGATGAAAATTAATTGATCAAACGAAGCCGTAGAGAAATCTCGTCCTCGAACTAGGGGTGTCGAATTTTCTCTCTCTTGGACTAGGTGAATTTCGAAAAACCACAAGTAGGGTATGGCTTGCTTGGATTTCGAAAATCTCAAGGGAAGGGGTATTTATAATCTCTTGTATCTAATCCTAGTTAGATAGAATTAGGTTACTGAATAGGAATTCAATTCGGAATAGAATTCCTAATTATTATCTCACAGTTGCGTTCACATGGACCCTGATGACCACGTAAATTTGGTCATTCACCGTTAGATCTAGGCGGATTAAAATCCTAAAGTGGAGATTCAAAACATCCTAAGTCTTATATTTAATCCGTCTAGATCTAACGGTGAATGACCAAATTTACGTGGTCATCAGAGTCTATGTGAACGCAACTGTATTATCTCATTATATATCTAATATATTAAGGATAATAATAATAACCTTATTGGATAATAACAGGAGTATTTTAATCTAATTAAAACTCCTAACTTATTTATCTCTTAATTAATTTAATTCATAATCCTAATCTAATTAGGAATAACAAAATCAAATTAATTATTCATGTATTCTATTACATGAATTTCGACCCCCTTATGTCCATGGGCCTTATTGGGCTCAATTGGGCTTCTATCAATTAATTAACATTTATCTCTCTTTTAGGTTCCAAGTCTTATGTGTGATCCATTAGGTTCTTATTGCTTCTAGCCGTATGCAACGTTATTAAATTAATTTTCAAAGAATTATATTTAATCTTTGCATAACGGAATGATGTACAGAGTATGTGATTAGCAAGTCCGTAATCATTCCCCCAGAGCTATAAGAAGACAGGTTGATTCTGTCGTTAACCTTTCCGTATTAGTTACAGTATAATTCGATCCTTTATCAACTACATCCTTGAACTGAATCTTATGACTATGGGTGATGTCAAGTCACATATAGCGAGACGTTCGTTTTACTTATACAGGCCGAGTCAACTCAAAAAGATAGGTTAAGTGAAATCTGTATTTCTTACTCTTAAGCTATCACCTTGTAAGGATTTAGAGTCGAGTCTTCCACAAGCGATCCATGGATGTATCTTCCATTTATCGGGAGTGATAAATGCTCAATCCAATATATAACGACTCCGCAATTACTTCCTGTGATACCCAACGTCTACTGTTCACACCCCCAAAGTCATCTCTGTTAAGGATCGTGTTACACTAGAGTCAAAGCGTCACATTCCGTAATCCAGAATACCAATTAATATTCCTTTGAGTCTGAGGATTAGTTATACCTATTAATACCAATGAGATGAACAGGTGACAAGGACGAATCTACCCATCCTGTTATCTCAAATCGGATCCCCAATCCTAATGAACAACTTTTCATCGGATCTATGTAACTGTCCAGATATCTGCATATATGAAGCTTGTGAGATCAGCTTTCTGTCGGACAGAAGACATTGTTACATACAAGTCTCAACAGTGATATATCAATCCTAAACATATCACTTGACTTGGGGTGGTTTTAAGTTTATTAGTTTATTATAAAGTTTTGTCTCACTTCATGCTTGTATGAACACTTTATAATCACTTTAAATAAACTTACGGATTTCCTTTTATTAGACTTTATTTAGTGCTTAAAAGGGATTGCCTTTATATAGTTATAAAACATATATCTCATTAAACAAATAATATAAAGAACAATTCATTTACATTAAGTTGTATCCTAGAACAATTGTCTATAGGACACTAAACCCCAACACTTGGAACCCAAAAGAGAAACAGATGTTAATTAATTGATGGAAGCCCAACTGAGTCCAATAGGGCCCAATAACTAAAGGGGGGGGCGAAATTTATGTATTAATACATAAATAATTAATTTGATTTTATCAATCCTAATTAGATTAGGATTATGAATTAAATTAATAAAAGGATAATTAAATTAGGAGTTTTAATGAGATTAAAATTACTCCTATTATTATCCAATAAGGTTATTATTATTATCTTTATATTTAGATATATTAATAGATAATAATTAAGAATTCTATTCCGAATTAAATTCTTATTCAGTAACCTAATTCTATCTAACTAGGGATTAGATACAAGAGATTATAAATACCCCCCTAGTGTGATTTTCGAGATACCCCCAAGCAAACCAAGAGAGAGAATTTCGCCCCCTGTTCGAGGACGAGATTATCTACCGCTTCCTTCCGTTCAATTGATTTTCATCTCTTTCTCTTTATCTTTGATCTTGTGTTGATTAATTAGAGACAATCTACTTTGGTTGTTATAAACGGTTGATTCTAACTTGATCTTCCATTGTCTTGTTTTTTGTGCTCGGGAACTCGAAGTAAGAGTTGTGGGCACTTCGTTTGTAACGGTAGATAGAACTTCTGAAATGTATTTCTTTTATCCCTCTTTATATGAAATAACGATTAACGGATCTTGGGTTAATGGAAATAGGTTAAAAAATTTATATTTCCGCTGCTATACGTTAGCCTATTTTTCTTCATTGGTATCAGAGCCTGCGTTAAATCCGTTATTTCATATATGAAAATTTAGAAGTTTTTCAATCAGGTTGAATAAATATTTATAGTTAGGTTAATTAACAAAACTGTTTTGATTAATTAGTTTTAAAGATAAATAAGTTTTAATTAATTGTTAATTAAAATAGTTTATGCATATGTTCCTAATTATTTCGGTTGATAATCATTATAACAAAATCTATTAGTTTTATAGTTAGATTGATAAAAGTTAGTTTTATTGATTCTAAAGATAAAACGGAAAATCTATAATAGGTTTTCTTATTTTCTGAAAATCGTTTTAAAACCGTTTTAGAACTGATATATATATATATATATATATATATATTTAAAAAAAATTGACAGCAGCTCGGGTCGCACCTCACGGCGCAACCCGGCTGCTGGCCACCGCTGCCGCAAGGCAGCGGCGGGCTAGACGTTTTAGGGCTGCTGCCAAACGGCAGCAGCCCACCCTCGGGCCCGACCCGAGACCCACTTATTTTAAAACTGTTTTAAAATTAGTTTTAAATATATATATATAGGGATCAAGTGAGAACCCTCCTCTAGGTGAGAACTCACCTTAGGTGAGAACCACCCAAAACTACGTAGTTTTGAGTAAGAAAATAAAATAAAGGGTAATTAATTTATTAGTCCCTATATTTTGACAAAACACACTGTTTAGTCCCTATATTTTCAAAAACACATGGTAAGGTCCTTAACCTTTTTCTTAGTAAACTGTTTAGTCCTTACGTTTGTTTGTTAGTCTTTTTTACCGTTTATGACTTCGGAAATGACTAAATTACCCTTTATTATTTACCTTCAAACTTTAGAAGAGGAAATCCAATTTAGAAGACGACGCTATTTGTATGGAGAACAAGAAAAAGAACATACCCAATGCTTACGAATTTGAACAATTAAGAAGAAAATCAAGAAGAAGAACACTCAAAGTTGATTTCAGATGCATTAGAGTTTAAAGAAAAGGAAAATAAAGGAAAAGAAGAACGCAAATCCAAATTGACTAACAAAATCTTAATGAGAGACTAACGGCAGGGACTAAACAGTTCACCAAAAAAAACGTTAGGGACTAAACAGTTCATCGAGAAAAAGGTTGGGGACTTTATCATGTGTTTTTGAAAATATAGGGACTAAACAGTGTGTTTTGTCAAAATATAGGGACTAATAAATTAATTACCCTAAAATAAAAAACACTACTACCTAAGGGATTCGAACCTGGGTCTCTTCATCCACACTCCATATTACTTACCACTAAGTCAATTGCTTTTTTTGTTTATAATATCGCGCGCTGCTTAATATACCACGGTCCTTTTAGCTTCCATTGTTTAGTATTTGACACATGCACTTATTAATATCGATTAAATATGCATAATAATGAATTATGAATAGAAATAAAAGTGCATAATAATGAATTATTAATAGAAAAAAAAATGTGCATGATAATGAATTATTAATAGAAAAAAAATCCAAGAATATGCTCTAATTTCTTATTTATTTAATTCCTTTATATTTTTGTAATTTATGTTATATAAGAAAATATATTTTTTTAAACATACGTTATAACATATATTTTAACTTTTAAAACACGAACTATGAAGTTTAGAACGTACGACATATTTTTTAGAACATACGTTTTGTTTTTTAGAACACGTGTTATGTTTTTTCGAACATGAATTATAAATTATATTATAGAACAAATGAAAAAACGATCCAGATATCTACTGATTTTTTTAGAACATTATACTAAATTTTTGGAACACAAACTATATATTTTTTAAAACAAATGTTAGAACATATATTTTAACTTTTAAAACACGAACTATGAAGTTTAGAACGTACGACATATTTTTTAGAACATACGTTATGTTTTTTAGCATGAGTTATAAATTATATTATAGAACAAATGTAAAAATGGTCCATATGTCTTTTTTTTAAACATTATATAGAACCCAAATTATAAAATTTAGAACATATGTAACAATATTTAGAACATCACCCTTAACATTTTAAAATATAAATTACAAGAATATAAATGAATTAAATAAATAAGAAATTAGAGCATGTTCTTAGATTTTTTTTCTACTAATAATTCATTATTATGCATATTTCTTTTTTTCTATTAATAATTTATTATTATGCATATTTAATCGATATTAATAAGTGCATGCATCAAAATTAAACAATAGAAGCTAAAAGGGAAATTGTATATTAATCAGCGCGCGACATAAATTACAAGAAAGCAATTGGCTCAGTGGTAAATTGTGTGGAGTGTAAACATAGAGTCTCAAGTTCGACCCCCCCAAGTAGCAACGTTTTTTTTAAATTTTTCTACTCAAAACTACGTAGTTTTGGGTGGTTCTCACCTAGGAAAGGGTTCTCACAAGAGCCCTCTCCTATATATATATATATATATATATGTTTCAGAAATTAATAGTTTTCTGTTTTGATTATCGAATGAAAATTTATTTAAAAGTTTGTTTTACTTATTTGTAAATCAAAAGTATTAAATGAATTGAAATCAAAATAATTGAGACGTGCATAAATTAAAGTTTCGTATAGTTATATTAATCTAAAAGGTTAATATAGAAGATACGAAACTATTAGAAGTAAAATTGGATGAAAGTTAATTTGATGTGTTAATGTGATTAACCTAAATATTACATAAAGTAATTATGTAATCAACCAATTAAATTTATTTAATTGAGTCAATGCGTGTTTGGAGTTATGGGCATATTTGGACCCTCTTTTAGTCTTTTGGTATTTTTGAAATAGGGCCTGCGAGTCCTGCCTCTCTACTATCTATTGTAATTTCTCCTCTCATCTAATTCCCTTCAAGTTAATTGAAGTTTTCTTTAGTAGGATAGAAATTAATATGTAATTTTAAGGCGCCATGGAAAAGACGGAGGACCTAAAGAGAAATATGTAATAGTTAGTATTTCCCTAGGTTTGGCCTTTTATTCCGTCTCTAGCTCGACGGAATAATTTAGATGATATGTCCATAACGCCAATGTATGTGTCTGATGTATGCTAAAGCAAATCAAGACTAAGTTAGATTATAAGACTTAAAATAAAATCCCTCATTAAAAGTTAAGTAAATAAGCAAGTTATTAAAATCGGTTGCCCCTCCCTAATATTATAATTCAGCCGGCAGTACTGGGGGCCTTTGGGTTGTTGAGTAAACTCAAGCTCGGGGTCTTATGGTAACACCTGAATTATTGAAAATAATCTTTTCATGAATATGGGGTAATACTTAAATTAGATTATGACAATTGGATGAGTAAACTCATGTTTTCATAAACTAATGGACAATATGGTTGGGATTAATATGAATAGCATATTAGTTACTAATGTGGTTAGTAACCCAATAACCTAGGAATCATATTAAAGATGTGATTGATTACATGAATCTACCTAACAAATGAGACTAGCTTGTTGAGTAAACTCAAGGCGAAATCTCAGGAGTTAGGATCCTAGCTCACTAAAGGATTTGTGAAATTCTTCGAATTAATATGGAGGGCTATTAATTTGGCAAAATAGTGGGAGCAATCTAAAATAAACTAAAAGGCCTATAATTTTAGATTGATATACTTTAAAGCAAATGAATAACATACGTTTACTCTTTCTCACTCTCAGGTTTAATTAAACACTCTTAAAATCATGACTAAAACCAATCTGCAAAACATTCTTACCGATAACAAGTCGAACGGTTCAAACTTCACCGACTGGTTTCGTAACCTCAAAATTGTTTTGAAGTTCGATAAGATAGGGTATGTACTTGATACAACGATACCCCCTATCCCAGCTGATGATGCTCCCATCGAAGAAATTGATGCTTACTAGAAGCACAAAGCTGATAACGATCATGCGGGATGCATCATACTTGCATCGATGACACCGGAATTACAAAGGCAACATGAGAAAATGGATGCCTATTCCATCATCATGCACCTTAAGGAGCTGTTTGGGAAACAGACTAGGTGCAAACGCTACGAGATATCCAAGTTGCTATATCATTGCAGGATGCAAGAGGGCACATCTATGATGACACATTGTGTCAAGATGATTGGCTATATTACCAAACTTTCTAGTATTGGATTCGCGATGGATAACGAACTAAGCATAAACTTAATTCTTCAATCCCTCCCAGAGAGTTATTCACAGTTCATCATGAACTACCAGATGAATGACTTGCAAACCTCTCTTGAAGAGCTTGCAAATATGCTCAAGTCAGTTGAGCCCAATATGAAGAAAGACAAGGCAATACCGGCTCTTATCATAGAGGGATCAAAGAAGAGGAAAGGGAATTTTCCCAATCCTAAATATCCCAAGAAAGGCAAGGGAGCCATACCCACTAGAGCTAAGGGAAAGGAAGTGAAGAAGCCCAAAGGAGAGTGCCACTTTTGTGGCAAAGACGGGCATTGGAGAAGGAACTGCAAGGAGTACCTAGCCTCCCCCAAGAAGGGAAAAGGCGGTGCTTCAACATCTGGTATGTTTTATATTGAAATAAATACAGTTTCACAGTCTGAATCTTGGGTACTTGATACCGGATGTGGATCTCATATTTGTACAAATATGCAGGAACTAAATCGGACTAGGGAACTGAAGAAAGGAAGCATAAATTTGCGAGTAGGAAATGGAGCAAGAGTTGCCGCCCTCGCCATTGGAGATTATGCTTTAAATTTGCCCTCTAGGCTTGTAATAGAATTAGGGAACTGTTTGTATGTTCCAAAAATGTCTCGTAACATTATTTCTATTAGCCGTCTTGTTGATGACTGTTTTCATATTTCAATAAAAGACAAACATTGCGACTTTTATAGAGATGGGATTTTCTATTTTTCAGGAATATCACAAAATGGGATTTATGTGCTAGATGACAAAATTTCTGTGTTCGCGATTGATACCAAAAGACATAAGCTAGATAATTCAACTTACTTGTGGCATTGTCGTTTAGGCCATATAAACAAAAGACGCATGCTTAAGCTACATCAAGATGGGCTTATAAATTCAATTGATCCTGAATCATTGGAAACATGCGAAGCATGTTTAAAAGGTAAAATGACAAAGACACCCTTTAGCAATAAAGGTGAGTGTGTATCAGACACTCTAGGATTAATACATTCCGATGTATGCGGTCCTATGTCAGTCCAAGCAAGAGGAGGATTCAGATACTTCATAAGCTTCATAGACGACCATACCCGATATGGTTATATCTACTTGATGAAGCACAAGTCCGAAGCTTTTGAGAAATTCAAATGCTTCAAGAATGAAGTAGAAAATCAATTAGGAAAGAAAATAAAGACATTTCAATCCGATCGAGGTGGCGAATATCTTTCAGATGATTTTCTGAATTATCTAACTGAATGTGGGATATGCTCACAATGGACACCTCCTTATACACCACAACACAACGGTGTATCCGAGAGGAGGAACCGTACCCTACTAGATATGGTACGATCCATGATGAGCATAGCATTACTTCCAAAGACATTCTGGGGCTATGCCTTAGAAACCGCCCTCTTCACCCTAAATCGAGTACCAACTAAATCCACTAGTTCCACACTATATGAATTGTTCGTTGGTAGGAAACCCGTGTTCTCATTCATGAGAATATGGGGATGTTCAGCATTTGTCAAACGCATAGCGTCAGACAAACTAGATTCTAAATCTGATAAGTGTTTCTTCATTGGATACCCTAAGGAAACTATGGGGTATTACTTCTATCATCCAGATGATCAGAAAGTAATAGTATCCAATCATGCAACCTTCTTAGAGAAAGAGTTTCTTGAAGAAACAGAAAAGGGAAGCATGATTGAACTTGATGAAGTTCAAGAACAAGAAACACCGACTGAAACAACAGAAGCGGTTGAGGAACCCGATGCAGTCCCATTAGATGAGACACAAGTGCCACCCCTTCGTAGATCACAAAGAGTTCGTGAACTCCCTATTAGATATGGTTTTCTAGTGGGAGATGATGATGAGGTTCCCGTGTTAGACGACGAACCCGAAAACTACGAAGAGGCTCTTAACAGTCCAGATTCTAAAGCATGGCTTGAAACCATGGATTCTGAGATGGATTCCATGTACACCAACCAAGTGTGGACTTTGGTTGATCCACCCGAAGGGATAAAACCCATTGGGTGCAGGTGGATCTTCAAAAAGAAGACTGACATGGATGGAAAGTTTAGCACCTACAAAGCTAGGTTAGTAACGAAATGATATTGTCAGAAACAAGGAATTGATTATGAGGAAACTTTCTCTCCTGTGGCTATGTCCAAATCAATCAGAATAATGCTCGCTATTGCCGCTCACTACGATTACGAGATTTGGCAAATGGATGTGAAAACAGCTTTCCTAAACGGAAACTTGCTTGAGGATGTATATATGATGCAACCTAAAGGTTTCATATCAAAGGATGCAAACAAGGTTTGCAAACTTCAGAGATACATTTATAGACTCAAACAAGCATCAAGAAGCTGGAACAAGCGTTTTGACGAAACCATAAAACAATTTGGTTTCGAACAAAATTGCGAAGAAGCTTGCATTTACAAGAAACCAATTGGGAGCTCAGTTGCATTTCTGATATTATATGTGGACGATATATTATTAATTGGAAATGACGTAGCTCTACTACAGTCGGTAAAAGTATGTATATCTGGTATCTTCTTAATGAAAGACCTTGGTGAAGCAGCTTATATACTTGGTATAAAGATCTACAGAGATAGATCAAAAAGACTGCTTGGTCTTTCACAGGCTACATACATCGAAAAGGTGCTAAAGTGGTTTAGCATGCTTGAATCGAAACGAGGTAACTTACCCATGATACATGGAGTAAAGTTAAACAATCATCAATGTCCTAAAACCCATGATGATAAGAAGCGCATGGCTGTAGTCCCGTACGCCAGCGCAATCGGTTCGATTATGTATGCTATACTATGCACTAGACCTGACGTAGCGTTCGCGTTAAGTATAATGAGTCGTTACCAAGGAAATCCGGGAGACGAGCACTGGATTGCCGTCAAAAACATTCTTAAGTACTTGAGAAGAACTAAAGATATGTTCCTAGTGTACGGAGAAGAGGATCTGAAAATAGAAGGATTTTCAGATGCAAGTCATCTCACAGATGAGAACGATTTTAAATCGCAATCAGGATACCTGTTTATCTTGAATGGGGGCGCGGTCAGCTGGAAGAGTTCCAAGAAAGGAAGCGTAGCTTTCTCTACGACCGAGTCAGAGTATATCGCTGCTACGGAAGCAGCAAAGGAAGCGGTTTGGATTAGGAAGTGCATTACTGAACTTGGTGTCGTGCCTGACATTGTAAATCCCATTACACTGTACTGTGATAACAATGGAGCCATTGCGCAAGCAAAGGAACCACGGTCTCATAATGCATCCAAGCATTACCTAAAGCGATACCACATTATAAGAGAAATTGTGGCAAGAGGAGATGTGAGAATAGAGAGAGTACCTACTGAGGACAACGTTGCAGATCCGTTGACAATGCCCTTAACCTAGAAAGTACATGATCGTCATCTAACTTCTATTGGGATAAGTTGTAGAAACAATTGGCTTTAGTCCAAGTGGGAGTATGTTGGGGTTTTGTGTCCTCTAGACAATTGTTCTAGGATACGAACTTAATGTAAATGAAGTGTTCTTTATATCGTTTGTTTTAATGAGATATGTTTTCATAACTATATAAAGGCAATCCCTTTTAAGAACTAAATAAAGTCTAATAAAAGGAAATCCGTAAGTTTGTTTAAAGTGATTATAAAGTGTTCATACAAGCATGAAGTGAGACGAAACTTTATAATAAACTAATAAACTTAAAACCACCCCAAGTCAAGTAATATGTTCAGGATTGACATATCACTGTTGAGACTTGCATGTAATAATGTCTTCTGTCCCGACAGAAAGCTGATCTCACAAGCTTCATATATACAGATATCTGGACAGTTACATGGATCCAATGAAAAGAAGTTCATTAGGATTGGGGACCCGACTTGAGATAACAGGATGGGTAGATTCATCCTTGTCACCTGTTCATCTCATTGGTATTAATAGGTATAAGTAATCCTCAGACTCAAAGGAATGTTAATTAGTAATTCTGGATTACGGAATGTGACGCTTTGATCCTGTTGTAACACGATCCTTAACAGAGATGACTCTGGGGTGTGAACAGCAGACGTTGGGTATCACAGGAAGTAATTGCAGGATAGTTATACATTGGATTGAGCATTTATCACTCCTGATAAATGGGAGATATGTCCATGGATCGCTTGTGGAAGATTTGACTCTAAATCCTTGTAAGGTGATAGCTTAAGATTGAAATGCAGATTTCTCTTAACCTATCTAATTGGAGTTGACTCGGCCTGTACAAGTAAAACGAATGTCTCGCTATATGTGACTTGACATTATCCATAGTCATAAGATCCAGTTCAAGGATGTAGTTGATAAAGGATCGAATTATACTGTAACTAATACGGAAAGGTCAACGACAGAATCAACCTGTCTTCTTATAGCTCTGGGGGAATGATTACAGACTTGCCAATCACATTTTGCGTACATCATTCCGTTATGCAAAGATTAAATATAATTCTTTGAAAATTAATTTAATAGTTGCATACGGCTAGAAGCAATAAGAACATAATGGGTCACACATAAGACTTGGAACCCAAAAGAGAAACAGATGTTAATTAATTGATGGAGCCCAACTGAGCCCAATAGGGCCTAGTAACTAAAGGGGGGGCGAAATTTATGTATTACTACATAAATAATTAATTTGATTTTATCAATCCTAATTAGATTAGGATTATGAATTAAATTAATAAAAGGATAATTAAATTAGGAGTTTTAATGAGATTAAAATTACTCCTATTATTATCCAATAAGGTTATTATTATTATCTTTATATTTAGATATATTAATAGATAATAATTAAGAATTCTATTCCGAATTAAATTCTTATTCAGTAACCTAATTCTATCTAACTAGGGATTAGATACAAGAGATTATAAATACCCCCCTAGTGTGATTTTCGAGATACCCCCCAAGAAAACCAAGAGAGAGAATTTTGACCCCCTGTTCAAGGACGAGATTATCTACCGCTTCCTTCCATTCAATTGATTTTCATCTCTTTCTCTTTATCCTTGATCTTGTGTTGATTAATTAGAGACAATCTACTTTGGTTGTTATAAACGGTTGATTCTAACTTGATCTTCCATTGTCTTGTTTTTTGTGCTCGGGAACTCGAAGTAAGAGTTACGGGCACTTCGTTTGCAACAGTAGATAGAACTTCTGAAAGGTATTTCTTTTATCCCTCTTTATATGAAATAACGATTAACGGATCTTGGGTTAATGGAAATAGGTTAAAAATTTTATATTTCCGCTGCTATTCGTTAGCCTATTTTCTTTCACTTGCATGAAAGAAACATATTCGGACGTAAAAGTACGCTAAACAGATATAAACAGTACGAATACGTAGCAAAACTGATGTAAATACTAATGATATTTTGGGTATATTTTGGGCTTAACAAGCTTCACGTGGAATTAGACGCCAGACCCTCCACTCCATTCTTGTTGCTTGAGCAATTTTACCTTAATAGAGCAGGCATTATTCATAACTCTGGTGTGTGGACTAAAGATTATAAGGCAGGTACAGCTGGAGCCAGTTCATCTGGAGCAGGTGCAGCAGATGTGATGGCAACGAGTTCTCAGGAGGAGGAGGATGAGGATTACCAACCGGGTTACACTGTTGAACTCGAGGAACGGTTAGAGCAAGCCATTGCTGTGGGCGAACAGAATAGGGCGAGTATCCAGGCACTCAATTATGAATTCCAGGATTTCCGCCTAGATTTCAACAGCTTGGCGAGTGACATTCGGGGTTGGATGGATCGCCACCCCTAGGGAGTATTTCTATCCTATTTTCTTTTTAGCACTTTACTTTATGCTTTGCTTTTGCATTTCCGGAATAAATGCGTATTGTAAGTGTGGGGAGGATGCAATAGGATAGAAAACTTTGGATTTCTTCCATTTTATGCATGTTCTTACTTTTATTGTACTTTGTGTGTGCGTTTGTGTGCGTTTGCATTTAGAATGTTTACATGTTTTAGGATTTTTGACATTTTGTTTTGCTTGTTAGCTTTTAGGATTTCTTAGTTTTGTGTTTTTTCCTGTTTGTGCTATTAGCTTTTAGGAATAAAAAAAAGAATCATAGGCAGTTGATTTTGATGCATCTAGTAATCCTGACATTACAGTTGAAATTGTGCTCTAAAAGTCTGAAAGCTCAATTGAAAATGTTGCATGCCAAAACTTGTGAACAACATTTGAGTCTCCAAAGAGTGTCATTTGACTAAGATTGACATGGAACGATTCGTTAGGTGAGGCTAGGATTGTTACAAATAACCCCTAAATTGTGAGTTAGAGCCTAAAGGTCAATATTTTATTCTCATTTTTAGGAACAATTGATCTCTTAGGTGTGAGATTACAGATATTGTCATTATTCTCATAGGAATTGCATGCAATACTGGTTGAATGTTGTCTTATAATTGAACTTGAAATGATTAGGCAATCTAGGTATAACCCCTTGTGAACTTAGCCTTTTCTTTGATTAGCCAAAATCTCTTACCAATTCCACTAGATAAGCCTCTTTGAGCCTTATTTACCCCTTTTCTTTGATCAACCTAGTTACAAGCCCTCGGCCTTCCTAAATACCCTTTCTCACCCTAGTTAAATGACTCAATTTCGGTTAGAAAAATCCTTGGGCACACACCCTTAAAGTTCCCGTTAACAACAATAGAAAGGTTGTAATTCTATATAGAAGAAGTAACCCAATTAAATTGACCCTTTGTCCCCTCTACCCCAAAAGAAAGAAAAAGAAAAAAAATAATAAATGGTTCAAAACAAATTGTTGAGGAAGGGGTAGAAGATACTCTTTAGTTGCTTCCCAAATTGAAAATTTAAACAACCTTGAGCTTTTATCTCGCACATAGCGGAAAAAGTACCAATTTTTGCAAATAGATTCTAGCTAGTTGAGTCATTAACTTTAAGCCTAAATTCCCTTTTTCCTACCCCCAAACCTTTAGCCTACGTTACAACCCTTTAAAGACCTATAATCTCGTTTAATTGTGATGCTTAATTTCGACCGGATGGATGATGCAATTCCAACGTGACCATTTTGTGCAATAAACTGTAGAGAGTTTTACCAAATTCATATTTTACCTAGACACTTGAGTGCAAGAGCGATAACCTGTGAGCTAGAAATCTTAGTCCTCGCCTTTCATTTTCGCAAAGTGTTGGCTGATAAAATTACTTGATCAGTTTTGGAGATTATTTTGAGGTTCACTTTGTTTTTAATTGCAACTTGATTAGTCTGAAACCGTATGGATAATAAAGGTGCAATGGATCCTTGTCTGTGTACGGGAGCTATTTGTTGATATTTCACTGTTTTTGATTCTTTCTTGCCTGAGGACAAGCAAGATTCAAGTATGGGGAGGTTGATAGTTCCCATTTGTATAGGGTTTTTAGACCTCTTTTAGTTCGTTTTTGCTTTATTTCCTTTCAGTTTTGTTATCATTTTGTTAGCTTTTAGTTAAAATAAGTAATTTTGAGTATTTATGGCATTTTCTGTGTTTTCAGGTGTTTTTAGGCCTATTTGAGCATTCCCGAACCAGACCCGTGCCTTTTGGAGCAATTCCGGACAATTCAGGGACCATCGGAGCACTTTTGGGATTCATCAGAGACCATTAGAGAGGAATTCGGAAGCCCAGGGACCAAAACATGGAAAAACCGGGCCTTTTGCCCATCTGGTTGCCTGTCTCGTCGAGACACATGCCTGTCTCGACGAGACAGCCTCTGTCTCAACGAGACGAGGCGGGAGAGGCATGAAAATGCCTCTCCCCAGCTAGAAACTCAAATATTAAGCCTTTGTAACACTTATTTCATGCAGGAAAAGACGTATTTACCCCCGGGAGACCTAGGTTATCTGCCTACGACTATAAATAGGCAGCTTAACTCAGTTCTTCGGGAGATTAGACAGTTTTATTTAATCAGACACTTTTACATTCTATTTTCATCTTTTAATTCCAAACACTTGGTAGTTTTAGATTTATTTCTTTGAAGAACAGCTCAAATGGTGGAGGATCTACCTTGTTTAATTGTAATCAGACGAACAGGTTTTAGAATCTCTTTCTCCTTCCCTAAATCTTTATTACATTTATTCAAGAATGCTCTCGTTTATCCTCAATTGCATGTTTATTAGGGTAAATTACATACGTGGTGTACAACCTTTACCCCAAATCACACTTTGGTGTACAACCAAAATTTTGTCACACTAAATCGTACGAGCTTCAGGTGACCTCCTACTAAAGTGTACATCCGGTTTTTATGACCGGTCAACGCTAGCCAACTATGCCACGTTAGCATTTTTAATTGTAGAATTAAAAAAGTGGGACCCACTCTTTATGGAATCACTAATATATAACCCTATTCTTTATAAAATTACTAAAATACCCTCATCTTCTTTATTCCATCTCTATCTTCCATTTCTCTCTCTACTTTTTCTCTCTCACTCCTCTCTCTACAAACCTAAATAGCAGATATCTGATAACTCAAAAAATAAAATAAATAAAAATTGATCATCTAACAAGCTTAACGCCAAAATCTCCTTTCTCCTCCACACCTGAAAATTTATGTTCAAAAATAACAAAAAAAAGGCATTCACAAATCGATCCTCGATATAAGAAATTGTTCAAAAGGAGAAATCGTTCAAGAGGAGTTTTAGCTAAAGGAGAAATCATTCAAGAGAGAAAAGAAACATAGAGGCTATGGATAGGCTGCGCAAAGAGCGGAAATGGTGGTTGACGCGGTTTTGTACGGATCCGTTTGAAAATGAAATGATATGGAGGTGGAGATGATGGTTGAAGCATTTATCGCTTTGAAAACTTATATATTAAAAAAAATATCATTGTTGTAATGTGAGTGGGTGAGTTGAAATGATATGGAGTCGGAGATGGTGGTTGGCGGTGAAGTTGCGTGGCAATTCTTTGGTGGTGTGATGTTCTCTAGGTTAGAGTAAGAATGAAAAAACGAACCAGGAGGAGTGAGAGAAGACTTAGAGAATTGGAGAGAGGGGTTGAAGATGAGGGTATTTTAGTCATTTCATAAAGAGTGGGTCCCACTTTTTTAATTCTACAATTAAAAATGCTGACGTGGCATAGTTGACCAGCGTTGACCGGTCATAAAAACCAACTGTACACTTTAGTGGGAGGTCACCTAAAGCTCATACGGTTTAGTGTGACAAAATTTTGGTTGTACACCAAAGTGTGATTTGGGGTAAAGGTTGTACACCACGTATGTAATTTACCCATGTTTATTATGATTGGTTTGTCTATGAACTAATCCCCATCCAATCTAGGATGGGGATGAAATTGGTTGAATTGTTATGAATTTTAGGGTTTAGGGTTTAAGTAATTCGCTTTTGATTCGATCAGTTTATGCATGCTTTATGCCTAGATAATGTTAGGAACAAGATTTATGCTAGAATGAGCATTGATAATGATCAACTAGCCTGTTTATGTATATAATGTGCCTAATGCCTGTAACCCCGACATTAAATAGATCATAGATAGATGAAATCTTGACCACGGAATCGTCTATACCGAATTTGCATGATCCTGACTTCACTAGAGACCACTAGGAATGAGGCTTTGTGGCTGGGCTACGGCTTTAGCCTTAGTTGCCAAAGAACTTAATGTTTTGCATAACCTAAGGTATATGCCTAATCAAGCCATCACCCGAATGCATGTGAATAGGAAGGACAATACTGATCACATTAGTCTTTCACTTAGGGCAATTACCTTCAATCATTAGTTGAACTTAAACCTGAACCCCTATAAACCCATTCATAGGAATTAACCAATGGATTCCTCTTTCTAGGTTGTATCTATCATTAATCACAATCCACGCTGCAGCTAGTTCTGTTTACTGATTTTTTAGATTAGTTATTTATTTTATTAGATTATTAAACAACTTGCTTTTTAACCCTGCTAAATAGATAAATTACCAGTTGAATATACTAATTAGGATAGTAGTCCTTGTGGTTCGATCTCGTGCTTAAGCATTGTATTACTTGTTGCGATAGGATACACTTGTCCTATTTATTGCTATATACTTTACGAGCATCATAATACATGATAGATCCTATAGATGACGTATATGGGACCTTTTCCATGTTCTCTCTGTCCTACTTTGTCTGAGGATAATCTTTCTTACTAAGTTTCAACCCATGGCGCATAGGCATGAATCCTTTCTTAGCCTGGTCCATGTTGGATCTTCTAAGAACTTTGTTTATGTACGTTGCCTGACTCAAGCCTAGAAGTCTATTGGATCTATCTCTGTAGATCTTGATCCCTAAGATCATTTCGGCTTCTCCTAAGTCTTTCATTGTGAAGCATTTACTCAACCACTACTCCACGCCTTGTAGTGTTGGTATATCGCCTCCAGTGAGTAGTATGTCATCGACATACAATATTAGGAAAGTGGATATGCTCCCATTGAATTTCATATACACACATGGTTCATCAGGATTCTGCATGAAACCATATTCAGTTATAGCTTTATTGAATCTCTGATTCCAAGACCTGGATCTTTGCTTCAATCTATAAATGGATCTTTGAATCTTACATACTCGGTTAGGATACTTCGGATCGATAAAACCCTCTAGTTGTGTCATGTAGACATCCTCGAGTAACTTCTCATTCACGAAAGCGGTTTTAACATCCATCTGCCATATCTCATAGTTATACCATGCAGTTATGGCCAGTACTATCCTAATGGATTTGAACATAACAACTGGTGAAAAGGTTTCATCATAGTCAATTCCTTGGATTTGTCTATAACCTTTTGCCACCAGTCGCCCCTTGAAGGTGTTATCGGCTTTTAATTTGAAACACCACTTGCAGCCAAACGTTTTAACACCCGAAGGTGGATCCGCCAAGTTCAACACTTGGTTATCACGCATAGACTGCATTTCAGCCTCCATAACTTTATTCCATTGATCTGATTGTGGGCTTTCAATAGCCTCTTGATAAGTCTTGGGCTCATCTTGGTCATCGACCATTATGTCCCCATCATTAGTCACGATAAAGCAGTACCTCTCGGTCTGATGACGTGTTCTATCAGACCTTCTAGGTTCCTTTGTAATTGGTTCAGCCTCCTTAGTTTCTTGAGGACCTAAATCAGTTACCTGAGCATCCTCAGCATCTGCTGCAGGAGTCGGCGAGTCTTGAATCTCAGCGAGATCAATATTGCTCCCACTGTCTACTTTGGAAATAAATTCCTTTTCTAAAAAGACTAACCTAGCCATAAATGTTTTATTCTCCGCTGGGTTGTAGAAGTAATAACCCTTAATTTCATTAGGGTAACCCACGAACTGGCATTTAACAGATCTGGATTCTAGTTTGTCGCTTATCAATTTCTTGACATGTGCATCACATCCCTAAATCTTCATAAAGGAAACGTTGGGCTTTCGACCCGTTCGTAATTCATATGGTGTTCCTTCAACTGCCTTGCTTGGTGTATTGTTAACTATATGAGCAGCAGTTTCCAAAGCAAATCCCCAAAAGGAGATAGGGAGAGAAGCTTGACTCATCATTGAGCGAACCATGTCGAGCAGGGTCCTATTCCTCCTTTCTGACACTCCATTCCATTGGGGTGTACCAGGAGGAGTGAGTTGGGATACAATCCCACACTCTCTTAAAAATGAGACAAACTCTTGGCTCAAGTATTTTCCCCCTCTATCAGACCGGAGTGCTTTTACTTTCTTGCCAAGTTGATTTTCTACTTCATTTTTAAAATCTTTGAATCTCAGAAGAGTTTCATATTTATGTTTCATCAGATACACATACCTGTATCGGCTATAGTCATCTATGAAGGTAACAAAGTACAGAAAACTAGATCTAGCATTGGTGCTCATTGGACCGTATACATCTGAGTGTATCAGCTCCAATAGCTTTGTGGCCCTTACACCAGTTTTGGGTGAAAGACGCCTTTGTCATCTTCCCTCTTAAACAAGATTCACACGTGTCATAAGACTACATGTCAAATGACCCTATCTCTCCACTAGAGTAAAGCCTAGTTATGCATTTCTCATTTATGTGACCAAGACGACAGTGCCAGATATATGTAGGATTTAGTTCATTACTCTTAATCCTTTTAGCGTGTATGTTATAGATTGATTCACTACGTTTTAGATCAAGGATATACAAACCATTTTCTAGAAATATGGTTCCATAAACTATATTGACACGATGTATAGAAATCCTACCACGTCTAATATTAAAATTAAAACTGGAAATATCCAACATAGATACTGAGATAATATTCATACGCATTGCAAGTACAAAACAACAATCTCTAAGTTCTAAAACTAAACTAACAGGCATCTCTAAAGTGTAATCTCCGATCTCCGAGACCTCTACACGAGCACCATTGCCGACTCGAAGATCCACTTCACCAGATTCTAACAACCTCCTATTTCTCAGTCCCTGCACATTTGAACAAATGTGAGTACCACATCCAGTGTCTAAAACCCAAGATGTAGAAATATCCAGATTTATCTCAACAACATAAATGCCAGAACCAGAAGCTTTAGCCTTATGTTTCTCCCTTAGCTTTGGACACATGTTCTTCCAGTGTCCCTTCTCATTACACTCATGACAGATATCATTTATTGAGGCCAACCTACCCTTAGAAGCTACTGCCTTCCTTGTCTTTGACTTGGCCTTTTGGGCGTTCGCCTTGGACTTGGACTTGGCCTTTCCCTTAGGCAACCCTTTGTTGGCTAGTAAGGTAGCAGTCAGTACAGATTCCTTCCACTCGTGTCTACAAACCTTTTACAAGTTCATAGAACAGTCAAGGAAATCAGTCCCTGAAAGTTTTTCCTTTTCCAGGAGTGGTCTGAGTGAGTTATTGCTTGTTGCAGTCATTATTTATTTTATGTAACTTGGTGATTTTTTATCTACGTGGAAAAATTACATTAGAGTTATAATAAAGGGCTTAAGCCAAAGATCAATTTAATAATCCATTTTAATTTGTTATTGGTGATATTTATTTGGCTGTCATGACCAAGATCCACAATCCATCAACAATAGATCGAGCTAGGGCTCCGCCGTCGACCATTGACGATTTGGTAGGATATACTATCCAATCCTCTGTGAGGACTCTTGGTTTGATGGGCTTTGTGACACTTAACCCATATGTGCTTAGGGCCCGCTCTAAGCTAATGCTACCCACGTTGAGTCCAACCACCATACACGTGCTAGCCATACCAAAGTATCCTAACCCTCGACGGCACACTAATTACTACAACATACCTGCTAGGGCACGTCATACACTGTAGGACTACCTGGGAGGAAGAGGTGTGAATCTGGAAAGCACTTTTAAACGACTCAATATTTCATTATCCGGATTAATTAAGTGATACGACTTTAACATATAATTATTGCGGGTGATGATCTGGTGATCGTTGCTACTTATATTTCATGTTATACTAAGCAATTATAAAACAAAATAAATATAGAGACTCTATGGGCCTTATAATACATCCTAGATAAACTATCTAATCTTCACGGGCTTGCTTCAAGTCTCATTAGGCTCCCACCATAGGCTTGGACCATCTAGGCTTCTTCACGATCAATTACAATTTTATAAATAAAAGCTATTCTAAAATTACAATAATAAAAGAATGGCACGCAGGCCATATTTCCCAAAATTAAATTAAATTACAAACCGACTTTAATTTAGGGCCCATAGAACTCTATAACACGTTGCCGCACGGTAAGACATACAAATATAATGCACGATCACGACATTCCAAAATCATCTAATAAAGTTAAGTCGAGTTACTTAGGGTGAAATCGCCAATTTTACCATATGTGACTATAAGGCCCATAAAGGCCCAAACGGTTAACATCCATTTAAATGTAAAATTACAATTTTGCTCCCACTGAATTTGTAAGGTCGTCACATAACTAAAATTTAGCCCTCCCAATTTAAACCGGTATCATTGTCTATTGGGCCAATTTCACAAATTAACCATATTTAATTTTATACAAAATCTGAATTCGATTAAAAATTAAATATGCATGCCAATAAAAAAATGTTTTAATACCAATTAGTTTTTATTAAAAAAACACGTTTAATAGATTAAACGGTATTAGGACCCTGATTTTATTAAAATTACCCAAGAAAAAATTAAAACAAAAATCAGTCCCGTCTAATCCAAAATTAAAACATAATTTTGAATTTTCAACGGACCCGGGGCAGCGATGGGACTGCTGTCCGCAGACAGCAACCCCATGACTGCTTCCTAGCGGACAACATCAGCACTGATGTCTGCCCAACAGCAGCCACGGGGATGCTGTTCACAGACATCAGTTCCGCTACTGTTGTTCCGTGTCCGTTAAGTATTTTTTTCATATATATAATTTGTAATTTTATTTACTGTTTTAAAATTAAATTTCACCACAACTAAACACAAAATAAACAGAATATATATATATCAAAACTTCCTAAACTAATTACTAAACATAGAAATTAATAGGAATTCTCAAAACTGATTTGGAAAAATAATAAAAACCAAATCTTATTAATTTTCAATCAATCAAAACGGACTAAACCTCGCTCTGATACCACTGTTAGGGATTATAGCCACTTAATCAACTGTATCGCAACAAAATTGCGTTTTAAAATTTATTTCTAATCCCTTATAGCTTGATCTTTGTCCGTTAACCATTGATTGAATAAAATCTTTTGATCCGTTTAAGGATATAAACATATCCGGACTGTCTCTTTTAGAGACGGCTAAAGAATCCACAAGGTAGTAAGATCTCGTAGTTAGGTGCACAGCTATTAAGCTATAACCGGTGCTAGCCGAAGAACGAAGAAGAACTAGAGAGATAATGAAATTTTACCAAAAAAACCCACTATATGAATGTAAGTGGTTCTGCCGAAAATCAATTGATTTTCTATCTCAATTTGGTGGTGGCCGAATATGTATGTAGTTGAAATTAGGTTTAGAGTGTTTTAATTTATATATATATAGTGTATTTTTAAACCTAATTAGTTTAGGGTAAATGGTTAATTACATAAATAGATACCAATAATATTTATTCTATGCAATTAATTATGATTAGATTAAATTTAATTACCTCAATTAAATGAATAACACTAATTAATGAATTGACGTATTAATCTAATTAATTATTCACCGAATGCAATTTCATTAATTTACAAATTAATTAATTACATCCCGCAAACAAATTAATCAATTAAATACTCAAAACTTAAGACCATTAATCAATTACCTTGGTAACAAGTATCAATTAATCAATTAATTAACCACCAATTAATTACCTTGACATTTTACTATCAACAAATTAATTAATTCTATCTCTCCAATCTACCGTTCTATAAGTTCTAACTCAGATGTTCGATGTGCACGATCCTATGGGAATGTCCTTAGCTAGCAGTGGGCTTATGGCTCACAAACAGTAAGTGGGTTCTAGCAAACCATTACTGCCCCTAACTAAGACAGAGTTTCAGCAGTCTAAAGATGCAGAGACTCTATAGTTATCTCTTAACGTCTTTTACCATTTGATATCAATATTATAAACTAAAGGCATGACGATTATCATCCTCTCTGATGGTTATGATATTTCTTGATCTTAAGTAGATTAATGAATCAGATAAGTAAACTACTTATCAGGGTGTGGCCACACACTTATCAATCCCACTTATCAAGTGGCCTGTGATATCATCTCACTGTTATGTAAGTGGTAATTCCATCACTTCACTATCAATACCAACGTGTCCACCTGTTCACCCAATCATACTCGTATTTGGCATCCTGTTATAGACCTGTTAGACGTATGTCAAAGTGAACCGGATCCCACATTGATATTATAATGAAATCTGGTCTGAAGACAGTTAAAGATCTATTTAAGAAAACTAATGACACAACCACCATGTAGTTTTCTCGAGCGAATCGATCTAGTCACATGTATACAACATGTACCCATATTCACAACCAACTTATCAAGTGTTATGGCTAGTATTAACTACTACCATACAATCGTTGAATATATAAGTATGTGGTCCTAATCATTCCCATGATAAAATAGACTTGGGATATGGTTTTACGATTATCAATCAATGGATTCTCTATTCATATTATAGCACAAGATATAAATAAACTAGATTGATGCCTTTATTAATGTAACACAAATAGTGTATCTATGCAAGAATAATCAAAAGCATAATATAATATATATGAAATAATGCCTAAGAACTAGGACACACCAACAGGGCGATAGGTTCCCATTGCCTGGACCAGCCATGTTGAACATCATATGTAGGCTGCAAATAAGTAGTGCAACGAATAAAACTTGGAAAACATCCAGTTTTTTTAAAAAAAAAAATCTTATTCACTGAAGAGTCCTTGCACATATGATTTTAATTTTAGCATAGTGATTAGTGGTGAGTTTTAGTCATTTATAGCTATTATTGATTTATTCCATAAATAATGGTGTTCAATAGGCTTTTTGAAGTGGATAGGCACAATCCTGACTTGGGGTAGCTTTTCAAAACTTAGAGTTAATAAATTTTGAGTTTAATTATTTACCCTTTGAACTCCTAAAGCCCAAAGTAACCCCCTATTTATGGATTAACTTAATTAATTCCTAGCAATTATCATTTTCACCTAATTATTTTTATTAAGCTTTTAATCTTTTCTTTAAGTGGTCTTTTTACTCAGAACATAGGCAGATAAGAGGTGTTCCACGTCATATCCATAGGGGATTGGGACCGCAAATTATGTTGATCGTACTTGACGGCAGCCGTCATGTCACATCCTTGGGTTATGTAACCTGCCGATTGTTGATTTCAAACGGTAAAAAAGAGGAAGAGGCTAACTTCACTACCAAACATGGAATGTGGATAAACTCATTCTTAGCGCGGTTAGACGTCTCATTGGCTATTCAAATTCAAATCGCCAACCACGTTCCACTTTCGCCCTCACCTTTATGAATGCCTACTTTTTGGAACTTAACACACCGTAAAACTGATATCCATAGTGCTCAAACTCCTCATCTCTCTCATTCCCTCTCAAAACCTTGCCTTAGAAAGAACACTAGATCTTCCACTGCAAAAAGGGTAAGGAGAAGAAGCCCGGGTGTAAGCAGTAGCACCATAAGCTCCAGTGCACTCTCAGGATAGTTGCTTACGTTTTCCGATGAAATCGAACAAAGGAACTATGAGAACTTTCAAAACACTAATCTTCACTCCACTCGCCAGATATGTTGGGATAGTCTTGAGACAGTGGGCCTGACTAAAGAGGTGAAAACCTTCATCGATGGTGCAAATCTTACCAAATTCCTTACCATTGATGAAGAATCATATCGAGAGCTCACACTGGAGTTCATTTCTACCTTCCAAAAGGATCCAGTCATAACTGACCCTTCACACCACAAAAGATATTAGTTTCACCTCAGGGGGAATCACCTCAACTGTTCTATCAACAACATGAATATTTTGCTAGGTCTGGATTACCAGGACAGACTTGAAGACGATCCTTACGCCTTTGCTGCTTGGGAGATCCCGGTAGACTTCGATGATGCCGCATTTTGGAAGACCATCACCGGTCAGAACGAGTATAACCCAAGTACCTCCAAGGCATCTGGCATTGGCAACTATTCATTGAAGTATTTGCATCGGGTATTGGTTGGATCCATATTTGGCAGAATCCATCAAGCAACGGTTCCTTCCACTGACCTGTTCGCACTCTCATATATGCACCGACAAAAACCAATGAATGTAGGGTATTTCTTTATTGAGTATGTTTCTGCCCTCCAATTGAAGAAGAATGTAGTGGATTGTTTTGTGGCCCATACGTGACCACCATTGCGAAGAACGTGGGTTTCTTCGACCTTAAATTTACTACGCTCATATTGGGACCATACATGGAGCCAATCAATCTCAATGCCATGAAGCGATTGGATATTTATTGTGAAGTTCAGGGCGCATGGTATCTATGGAAGGAGGTTGAGATGTTGAAGTAGAAAGAGAAGGAACAAGCTGAATGTTCCAAGAAGAGGAAGAGCAACGATGGAATGGCGCAGCCTATTCACATCTCCCCATTGAAGACATTTTATGAAGAGCACACAATGACATTCAAGATGAGAAATTCTTTTAGCAAGCTACGAGGATGCGCATGGAAACCATACTGATCAACCTTAGGGTGATGGAACACCGAATGGAAGCTTATGAGCAGGAGATCATACTCTTAAAGGCACGTATTGTTGTGCTCGAAATGGGAACACGCACTGTGGGAACCAAATAGTCAGTTTCTGACGATTCTCAACCCACCCCTACAAAGAAACAAGATGAAAATTGATGGGGCGTGGCGCCTAGGCAGAGCTTATGAATATATATTATGATAAATGCGTTATGACTATGGATGTGATCTTTCTAAATGCTCTATCTCTACTAGACGCTACTACTTAGGGGCAAGTGTACCCCGTCGTATCAAGTAATAATCCGGTTAAGACCGGGTATCGAATCCACGGGATTTATAACTACAAGTATTAAACGACTCAGTTTTATACGTTATCTAAGCGGTGAATACTTTGAGTTGATTTGGGAAACAACTACAAACTACTCCTAACTATAGGTGAGACAGATTTATATAACGGAAACTCTACGAAATGATGTGGATGATGATAACTTATAAATACGATAAACAATGACTCCCAATATATACGGTTAATGATTTACTCTTGCAATGATGACTACGTGTAGTGTGACCGACCCGTGAAGTACTTAGACTACGTGGTTCCTAGTCAAGGCGTGTCTAATGCTTGGGATTAGAAATTAGGGCCCGTAAGTTCCGTGGCTTGTCAATTCCTACGGTTTCCGGTGCGTCACTTCCGGTAAGGCAACACCTATATGAATCCCTAAAGATAGCCCGAATGGCATCGGAAATCGTGTTCCCCTACACAATAATCAATTACAGATATCAAAACAAGTAACAAACATCAACACGTATATAGCAAAAGAAATCGTAAATCATATGTTATAAATATGGAAAGCGTAAATATGGAATACAACCAAGCCTAGTACATAGGAAGAGTACAAGCTAATTAGCAAGTAAAAAGGGAAGAATCCACCCTCGGAACTAGCTAACCGGACTCAAGGCCATCTCTTAGGACTTGGAGGTGGAACTCTCGAGCTTGGTGAACGGAGATGGAACGGAACTTTGATGGAATGCCGGAATAAATGAACAAGCTCTTAAGGTGATAGAGTTTTTGCTATGTAAAATCTGAATGCCTAAATGAGTGCTAATCACTCTTATTTATACACATCAAGCTAGGGGTAAAATTTTAAATTCACAAGATACAAGCATGGAGATACATTATTTCTGCAGAATTCCCATGACACGCCCCGCGTATGGTAGGGGACGCCCCGCGTATTGGCCCATTTCGTCAGTAATTCCTGCATGTGGACCAAATTCAGATCTTATTGTCTCAACCACGCCCCGTGTAGACTGGGGTACGCCCCGCGTGGTTGAGCTCCTGAGATTTAGTAGCTTGAATTGAGGCTTTTACGCCACGCGTAGCCTGAAGAATGCCCCACATTTATGAGTCCCTGGATCTGTTAGGTTGAAGAATTCCTATATACGCCTCGCGTGTAAGGTGGGACGCCCCGCGTAGGAGCAGTTGACTTAGAAGATCATGCAGTCTGACATTCATGATTGAGACTATTATTGCATCTACGCCCCGCGTGGTGGTTGATACGCCCCGCGTATCAGTGGGTAAGTCCCACGTGGTGCCTGTGGATTGCTCAATCAGTTTTGACTGGATAACACACCCCGCGTGGAGGTGGATACGCCCCGCGTATGTCGGTGGGAATTTTCTCCTTACTCATACATGAAATACAATTCTCGAGAGCCGAGTTAGCTTGACGTTTTATTTTTTAAATTTAATAAAAAATAAAGACGATTAACCGAAAACACGGATTTTATTTTTATTTTGTTATTTTATTAAAAACTCGTTATTTTTGTAATTAAACTTATTTAATTGGTCCTAAATTAAGCCGTAAACCACGCTAAAAGATAGGGACGAAACGACCCTATCAAAAATGAAGATGAAGAAACACATGTTCTTAAGGATGCTACTAAAGCCAGGGAGAAAGCTGAATCCTGCCAGTCCCCTACTGTCTAATGACCAAAGGTTCTCTCTCTTGTTTGACCCTGTTTGCATGTTTCTATTGAATGCATGTTCTGCTGATGTTGTTTTCCCTGATTCCTCTTGCTTGTCATTGGGGACAATGCCTCGTATAAGTTGGGGGTAGGGGACTCAACATCTTAGTATTTGATTACCTGGTTCAAACAATCTTGTCACCCTTCTTGCATTGTTTGAACTTTTGCTTCACTGTATAACCCATCAATTCCACAAAATCAAAGCACAACATCACCATACATCCTGTGCGCATCACCCATCCTTTATATAGGCTGTTTAAATGATCACTTCTAGTTAGGATATGCCATGCAATTTAACTGTTTGACTTTTGGACAAAATCTGTTAATGAATCTACAGTTGAGTAGGTATGTCTGTCTTTTTCCTATGATTGGTATCATATGTTGTGTTGCAAACTTACCTGGTGAGAATTGAGCCTAACTATGCATGTTTATGCAAATCAAATTTTTTTATAAGTGGGCTTTGCATGTTTTAGTTTAGGTTGATTTTGCTATGGTTGCCCTTACAATAGGTATATAGGTTAATGGCATGAAATGACAAAGATTTCGAACTAACCACCTTTTCCATCACTAAACATATGTTCTCCATACACTCACCCATAATTCAAACACCCCACTCACCATCATCCATCAATAGTTGCTTTCAATAATTCCCACATGGCTAATAAATTGAGCACTGCGCCGAAATGCTATTGTCCTTAAAGGATAAGTATTTTATCCAAAAAAAATCAATCAATCTCCATATGAGGTGGTAATCCTGGTAGTTCATCTAAGAATACATTTGCAAAATCTCTCACCACCGAAATATTCTCCAATTTGGCTCCATCCTCCCCAGTGTCCACAACATGAGCTAAATATGCCTCACACCCATTTCTAATCCATCTGATTGCTTGAATTGCAGATATTAAACAAGACGACACAACATTTCTCTCCCCAACAAATAACACTATTGATCTGAATTAAAATGTAACATAACTTCCTTTGAACAACAATCAACTTTAGATTCATATTTACACGGCCAATCCATCCCTAAAATAATATCAAATTCTCTAAACCCCATAACTACTAAATCTATAGGGAACTCACTTCCCCTCACTTTTATAGGACAATCTCTCAGAACCTGATTTACAATAACATTATTCCCAATTAGTAGGATAACTCTCAAATCATATCCTAATGGTTCTACCTTTCCATTTATTTTCAATATAAACTCATGTGTTATGTATGAATGAGTGGATTCAGGGTCAATCAAAACAAAAGCTAAGGTATTAAGGATAGAAATTATACCGGATATAACCTTCGGTGCTGTTTGAGCCTCACCCCTTGTCATATTAAAGGCTCTATTTCGTGGTAGATGTTGTGTCTGTCCACCCATAAGAGCATTATTGCTACACCCTCTACCTCTGCCTCGACCTCTGCCTCTGTCTCTATCCACCCCAGCTGCACCACCTACTATATTATCCTGTCTTATAGACTGGGGTTGAACTATCTCTCTTGTATCAACTAACAAGGGACAATCATTATGATAATGACCTATTTCTCCACACTCAAAACATGTACCCTTATTAAATGAACCATAACACTCTCTTGTGTGAGATCGGCCACATCTTCCACAAACCGGGGAAGGTCCCCAACACTCACATTTATGTACCCATACACATGTCTGACAAGCCGGAAAAGATGTTGTCCTCGCTCCTCCTCTATACCCAGTGCTAAATGGACCACATAAAAATATGTTACTACCAACAGATGGAGCACTACTCAAAACATCTCCAAATCCGCCTCGTGATCTAGTCCCACCATGATGGATACTACTACCTCTAATTGTTGAGAATAACCTCTAAAATAAACTGAAAATCCACCTTTCTTTGATGGCCAGCTAGATTGGCCCTCTGTATCAAATCTAGCCCTTTTGGTTGCAAAAAGTTGTTTTCTATCTTTCACAATTTATTCAGCTTTGAGTGCATATTCTACTAACAATCTAAAGCTAGTTGGATGTGCATGAATCCCCATTCTAATATCTAGGCGTAGACCATGTTCGAACCTATGGCATTTTGCTTCTTTTGTAGCCACATTTGTAGGTGTGTATTTGGCTAAGGTATTAAACCTAAGCTCATATTCAGCCACAAACATATCCTCACTTATTAACGTGCAAATTCTCTTCATCTCGTATTCTCTCTCATATTGAATCTTACAAGTATTTGATAAACATAGGCTCACCTTTCCTTCATCTTATCCTCAATCTGTGTTTTAGTTTCATCATAAACTAAACCACCATTTGGCTGAGATTAAAGGTAAACTATGTTTAGCGAATATGTTTTAAATCAAGTTAATGTTTAAATTGTGTTGTGAAAAGAAATTAACCAAAAAGATTCAGTTAGGAATTATTATCTATACTAAAGAACCTAACCAAGTGATTAGCATAGGAGTTGGACTGTGAAACCTAATCAAGTAATCAATTCAACCAAGCAAACCCTAACTCTACCTATACCCTAACCGGATAGTGCGATTTTGTAGTCTAAGTCACGACTTAGCTTTAGCTTTCATTAATATTCATGCTTCATAGTAACTTAGAGATTTTGCCTAATCAAGCATCGGTCTAAGGAATTAGGAATAGAGTTGATAATCTTAGGCTGAGGTTCTTTACTTCATAAGGAAAGTCACTGTCTTTTAGGTTTAGATCTTTGTCACATCACTACACGATTTGATACTATAGAAGATAAACATAGGAATCCTGATATCTTGGCCTCTCACTCATTCATAGAACTACCAATTATTAAATCATTGCTTTTCTATTTAATTAGATTAATTAAAACAAACAGAATTCTTAATCAATTCATTAGTTAACATAGGATTTTAGTCGAGTGAGGAATAGGAAACTAGTCTCTGTGGGATCGATACCGTTCTTAGGAATGTTTACTACTTTATGACGATAAAGTTCACTTGCTCTTAGTAGTAGATACGTTTTATCACCATCAATTTCGCATGTGACTTTTATCTTTGTTGTAAGCAAAAGTCATCCGAGTAGTGGACTTCCCTTATTAATCTATGATATGCCCCCATCTTATCTTGTGTATCTGTTTTGGGTTCTTCTCTTCGGGGGAGATAATGGATATGACCCCCATCTATCTGACTGTGGGAGTTTTTTGTTAGCAATCTACTTTTCCTTGTATTCCTTGTCGTGCTTTTTTCTGCTCTTATCTTTTTCATCTCTTTATAGTTTGACAGTCTCATGTTATCATCATAGTGGATAAAGCTCTGACCAATGGGAACCGATTATTAGAAGGGTTATGGAGGGTTCATGTAACATTTTGTCTAAATGGTTCGTAGGTTGCTCCTTAGCAAGGGCGTCTGTGGGCACCTTAAAGTTCATTGAATTTAACTAACACGACATATGGTGGAAACAGGCCAAATATCATCGTATAGGCTCAGTTACCCGCTATGAGACGTTGTTGAAATTTGAGCTTATTCTTTTGGCCTTTATCGCCCCCACGAACCAGGCGACAAACATGTTCTTCAAATAAGTCGAAAGAATCAACAAATTTGGCTTTCACCCCTAGTACCACTCTTAGGCCACCCTGACCATCATTTTAGGGAAAACTTTGCATATGAAGTGATCTTCCTTGGAGTACAAGTTGACCATGCTCATGAAAGTGGCACACTAATTGTTAGGATCTTCGATACATGTGTATACAGGGAGCCATGATGTCTTCTAGTTCTTGAAAAAACTGTCTTCAATGATTCACTAGACTAAGGGGTTTTTATTGGACGTCACCTTCTAATAGGGGTCAAAACCCCCTATCTTTAGGTACGATTTTTAGGGTAGTTTTGATTAGTTTTTGATAAATAAGCGAGTGTTTCTCGTACTTTTATGCATTTGTATATGTTGTTTAGTTGTCACACTCGTTTTATTAATATTTATAGTTATAAGCGAGTGGTTCATGTAACGTTTTATTAATATTTATACTTATGCAATAGTAAGCTGGCCTGCGGGAATCAGCTTTTAAGCTGATTCCTGGCCCCACAACACATCTTCTGGCCCCCGGTTTTCCTACCTACATTAGACAAACATTCAGAATTAGGTTTAGGTCATATGTATCTATAAATAAGACCTTCCATCATGTAATTTATTATCTTTGGCTTGTGTAAAATAACCTATCCCTACCTTGAAGAATCCTACCTCCTTCCTCCCTTCGCCATTGAAGAACTCCTCCGAGCTCCAATGATTCGTCAAGGTTGTTCATCCTTTAGTCTTAGGAAGACGATTGCTTGGTCGACAGGTTCCCTGAAATGGATTTTATTCTCTTTTATTTCCTGTTTGCTTAAGATCTTTCCTATGAACCCTAGGTTGATTGTAAACTTATGACAACAACTTCCTTTTCATCTTTAATCTAATTTTCAGTATTAATTTCTCCACTGATTATTATTTCCTTTCTGTTTATGCTTTACCTAATTGGTTTAAATCATTCAATAATCCAAATATCATCTAGGTTCATATTACGAGTCGAATTTGATTAACCCTAATAAAATAACATATAAGATTGACAACCTTATAGTTGGTAAGACCCAAATTGCTGAACTAAAGAGTTAGTTTCGGCCTGAGAAGGGAATAATGAACTAGGAACCCTAGAAGGATAAGTAGGTTTAATCGCCTTAGGCCTAAGCAACTCAGGTTAGATTAGCAATTAAGTGTTAAATTAGGTTGAAAATAGGCTTATCGTAACATTCCATCCACTTTCGGGTTACATTACCTTGCTTAAGATCACTTAGGAGTAGGTTTAATTTAGATAAAACTCAATCTAAATGCCCCATAACCTAGATAATATTGGAAGCCTAGTAGTTTGGTACTTACAGTATAAATCTTGTGGATTCGATGCCTAGAGTTGTCCAGATTTTATTACAGTACTTGATAATAATGGGGTACATTTATCCCTTAGTGAGCTTTCGAGCGACAGCTCGGGGGTGTATCACCTTCCCTCTGATAGCCCCGTTTAATGTTTCTTGTCCAAAATCTCTAGAATTTGCCTTCCCAACCACCCCCATGCTCGAATGGGTCCTTCTTTGCAATTTTGGGCACTCGATTAGTGTCAACGGTAGCGTGCTTGTTTAAGAGCTGTCCTCCCGAAGGGTGGATGCCTCTACCTTCCGATGCCCTACTCTGTTTTGCTGGTGCGACTTCCTATGCAGGCTTTCTGTTGTTTTCCTATATTGCCTTTTGAGTTTCTATCATCTGTCGTTATGTTTCGGCATGTTGAGTTTGTGCGGCCTGGAAATCCTTGAGGGTTTTCATCATCTTGATAATGGGATCTCTACGTTCATCCTCGAAGTCCGTATCTACTGTAACGTTCATCCTTGAAGTCTGTAACTACCGTAACGGTGAATGGGTTTCTACCATTTTGTTTATTGTTTTAATTTTACTTTAAATGAATTAAATGGCTTGTTGTGTCAATCGTGTTGAAACACCTTTCCACATGATTTTGATTTGACCAAATTATTTAACCAGAATTAAATCTTCATGATAAAAATATTCTAACACATTAAATTTAAATGCTTTGATTTATTTACACTAATGTGTTTGTTCAATGTTGAGTTATTTTATAAGACATTAAGTTGTAAGGCCCAAAGGCCCACAAGAGAAAGTCAAGCTCAAGTCAACGAATGAAAGCCACACGGCCCAAGCAGATCAAAACGCAGCTCAAGTTGAATGAAACGCAGGCCCAGCAAGAAGAAGGATCAAGAAGCCTTCGTCTAAAAGCTTCAAGACGAAGCCGCTGAGTTGTGCGACAAAGAAGTCAGGTCAGCAGCTGACATGAATAAACTTGAAGACAAAGTATTTCTACTTTGGGAAAAGTTCAGAAGACACAAGAAGCTGTCTGGAAGACTTTGCCATAAATGTGGAAACATTCTGTCTAGTCTGACGAAAAGCTTCTGAGCACTGCCGAAGATAGGAGATATAAGAATTTGATTGGCCAAGGACTCTAAGCACGTACTGAGTGAAAGCGATAGGAAGCCATTTGTCTCCAACGGTTATTTCGAAATTTGAAATTACCGGTGCATCAAGTGTCACTATAAATAGGCCACTCAAACGCTTCATTCGATGCAGATCTTCAATCAAGTCAAAACGCTGACCAAATTAATACTCGAAGTTTTGTGACAAAAGCAAAGCAAATCTTACACCAATTCCAATCTTGTGTAAAAGTCTAGAGTGATCTTATTCATCTAAAGTGTCTTAGCAATTGTTGTTTAGGACAAACAAACACTTATCATTTCTATAAATATAGAAAGGAGAAGATGAGTACTCGGTCATAGTACTCAGCGGTAGAAATAGGAGTGAGTAGAGGAATAGAGGAAGGTACTCTTGTATACTCAACTTTCTATTGTAAAAGGTTTGCGCTCTACCTTTAAAGAGCTCAGTAGAGGATTCTGAAAAGCTCGGAAGGAATTCCGGGGACTGGATGTAGGCGGAGAGACCGAACCAGGATACGTCTGCTGAGTAATATCTTTCTAACCCTTATCTCCTTAACATATTGCTTGCTATAATACTGTCTAGTTAAAACGCTAAAAAGAACATAAGCTGAGTTGAGTGAACTGAGAAGCTGAGTTCAGGAATAGACTCAAGTGCTATCTCCTGACTCAAGGACAGATTCAGACTTAGTCACATATTGACTAAGCTTGTATCTAAAACTTACTCAGTATCATCGTGCTAAAAGACTTCGAGAAAGTCTAAGTTCGAAATTGACAGTCAACCTAACGTGAAAAATTTTAATAGTTCATAACCCCCCTTGGAACTAATATTGTCATGTTACACGGGACCAACAAGTGGTATCTGAGCCTAACAGCTCACTGAACAAGATATAACTATCTTGAGCCGATCCCCACAATGGCTGAGAACAGCACTCGTTTCCTCCCAGGAAATCAGACAACTCAGATTCTTCCTGAGGGATTGTCCATTACTAGGCCTCCCCTGTTCTTCGGCTGTAACTATACCTTTTGGAAGAATAGAATGAAAAACTTCATTCAGGCAACAAACATGAGTGCATGGCTTTTTATAGTTCAAGGCCCGTTTGTTCATGTTGAAACTGTTGACGGACAAACATCTGTCAAAGCTGAGGCTAAGTGGTCAGAGGACGACCTCAAGAAACTAAAAAATCATGCCGCTGCTATAAACATGCTTCACTGTGCGTTAGATGCTGCAGAGTACAATAAAATCTCAGGTTGCGAGTCAGCACAGGAGATTTGGAAGAAGCTGGAGATCACCTATGAAGGAACCAGTAAGGTCAAGGAATCCAAGGTGAACCAACACATGAGGCTGTACGAGCTGTTCGAGATGAATAATAGTGAAGGAATTTCTGACATGAACTCAAGGTTCACCAACATTATCAACGAACTCAATAGGCTCCGCAAGAACTTCACTGAGGAAGATCAAATGAAGAAAATACTAAGGAGTCTTCCCCAAAGCTGGCAAGCAAAGAAGACAGCCGTTGAGGAAGCCCAAGACCTGACCACCTACAAATATGATGAGCTCATCGGATCTCTGCTAACCCACGAGATCTCAATGAAGAACTTTGAGGTGAAAGCGAAAGCTGAGGACAAGAAGCAAAAGTCTCTTATCATGAAAGCTGACTCCACTAATGGTGACTCATCTGATGATGAAGAAATGGCCATGTTCACAAGAAAGATGAAGAAGCTGTTTCGCAAGAATGACTAGTATAGCAGGAAGCAATTCAAGAGAAATGACAAATACAAAGCTGAGTCAAGCGACAACAAATACAAGAAGGAAAGCTCAAAGCCTATCACATGCTTTGAATGTCATCAAACTGGCCATATCAAGTCAAGCTGTCCTACCCCGAGAAAGGACAAGAAGAGTAGTAGAAAGGCAATGGTGGCTACCTAGAGCGATAGCGATGAATCATCCTCATCAGGAGCTGAAGCCGCTGAGTCAGCAAACATCTGCTTCATGGCGGATGAGTCTGCTGACCCTTGTCTTTCTGAGCAAGCTGACTCCTTATGTGCATCTAACAATGAGGAACAACCAACTGAGGTAACAACTCTACCTTTGCTCAGGAATGAAATGATTAACGCCCTAAGTGATCTCTAGACACTTGTCAAAAAGTGTAACAAGAAAGTACGAGCACTCAACAGGCGATGTGATGAGATTAAGGAGGTCAAACTCAGCGACCTTCGTCATCTTCTCCAGGACAATACTAGGCAAGATGAAAATCTGAAAATCTTGCATAGGTATGTTACTGAGGTCTAATCAGATTCTAAGAAACTGAGGAAGGACATCACATCTATTCAGAACCAGCCAAAGGTTCCGAATAAGAAAAGTTTCCATCAGTACGTTGAGTACTCAGGTACTAGTCAGCGGAAATGGACTCCCCAGCAAAATGTCCAATGTGACTTTTGTGGGAAGAAAGGCCACACTACCAAGGTGTGTTGGCATGCTCAGCACAATAGTGCTGACCCGCCAATAAGGCGTCCCTAAAGGAAGGTCCATTGTGACTTCTGTGGGAAGACCGGCCACACCACCAATGTGTGCCGTCACAAGATTAAATATGATGTATCACCTGCTGTGCGTAACAAACGAGGACCCAAAAAGACTTGGGTACCTAAAGATAACTAGTTATATTGCAGGTCGGCCTGAGGTGTGCTGAAAATTCAAAGTTGTGGTACATTGACAGCGCATGCTCGAGGCATATGACGGGTGATGAAACTCAGTTCATCACACTTGAGCTTAAACGAGGAGGAAGCGTAAGTTTTGCAGACAATAAAAAGGGTAAGATAGTAGGTTCAGGAACCGTTGGTGGTAATCCTATTATTGAGTCAGTCTCCCTAGTCAGAGGACTTGAATACAACTTACTGAGCATAGCTCAGTTGTGTGACGGTGGTAGGAAGGTTGTATTCGATGCCACTGGATGTAAAATACTCGAGGGTAAAACAAATGAATTAATTTTAACTGCCCCTTGAGTTGATAATGTCTTTATGCTGAATCTGGAAAAGAAATTTTCAAAAAATATATGCTTAGTCTCAAAGGAAGAAATTTTTTGGCTATGGCACAGGAGACTTGGTCATGTAAGCATGGACCTCCTGGACAAATTAGCAAGAAAACAACTAGTTGAAGGATTGCCCGAACTCAAGTTCGAAAAGGATCAATTATGCAATGCTTGTCAGCAAGGAAAACAAACCAAAAAATCTTTTCAAAGTAAAAATATTTTCTCAACCAAGCGTCCACTAGAGTTACTACACTTGGATCTCTTCGGACCAGTCCAGCCGCTGAGCTTGGGTGGTAGGAGATTTTCCTTGGTCATTGTAGATGACTTTTCAAGGTACACTTGGATCATCCTGTTGAGTAGTAAGGATGAAACTTTTGAGATGTTTTCAACATTAGTTAGAAAACTTGAAAATGATATAGACCTAACATTAGCTCACATCCGAAGTGATAATGGTGGAGAATTCAAAAACCAATAGTTTGTTGAGTTCTGTGAAGCCAGCGGCATTGACCATAATTTTTCTACTCCTAGAACTCCTCAACAGAATGGGGTGGTTGAGAGGAAGAACAGAACCTTGGTTGAAATAGCCAAGACAATGTTGAGTGAGAATAGGCTTCCAAAGTACTTCTGGGGAGAAGCTGTTAACACATCGTGCTACATACTCAATAGGGCTCTAGTGAGACCCATATTGAAGAAAACCCATATGAACTTTGGAAAGGACGAAAACCCAACATTGGATACTTTCATGCCTTCGGTTGTAAATGTTTTATTCTAAATACAAAAGACAACCTTGCTAAGTTTGATTCAAAAGCTGATGAAACTATCTTTTTAGGCTACTCAACAAACAACAAAGCATATAGAGTTTTCAATAAACGAACTCAGGTCTTAGAAGAGTCAGTACATATTGAGTTCGATGAAACTAACCCTGCAGGGAAGGTCAATCAACCCACTGAGGAAGATCCGTACTCAGCACCTGCTGACCAAAGTACAGTCGCTGAGTTGCCACTTCAAGGGCTGACCAAAGGTAGAAACGAAACTCAAATTGTTTTCACTGACCAATCTGTACCTGCAGAGATTGATGAAACACAACCAGCTCAAGACATTACACTACCGAAAGAAATCAGAATCCCAAGAGGACACTCTGAAAGCGCCATTCTCGATGTTGTTGAGAATACCCTGATTGAAGGAAACAGGCAAACATTTGGCAGCGGAAATATAAAAATTTTAACCTTTTTCCATTAACCTAAGACCCGTTAATCGTTATTTCATATAAAGAGAGATAGAAGGAAATACATTTTGATGTTTTATCTACCGTTGCAATCGAAGTGCCCACAACTCTTACTTCGAGTTCCCGAGCACAGGACAAAAACACAATTCAAAACCAAGTTAGAATTCAACCGTATGAAAGCAATCAGGAATAGACTGCCTCTAATTAATCAACACAAGATCAAGGAATAGAGAAAGAGATTGATAATCAATTGAAACAGAAGGATTTGGTGAATAATCTCGTCCTCAACAAAGGGGTCGAAATTCTTCTCTTCGGTGGACACTGTGTTGGTCGAAATTTACATATAGGGGGGTATATATACTCTCTTGTATCTAAACCCTAGTTAGATAGAAATAAGTTACTGAATAAGAATTTAATTCGGAATATAATTCTTATTTATTATTTATAATTATATCTAAATATAAAGATAATAATAATAACCTTTTAGGATAATAATAGGAGCAATTTAATCTCATTAAACCTCCTAACTTATTTATCCTTTAACTAATTTAATTCACAATCATAATCTAATTAGGATTGCTTAAAAATCAAATTAATTTCTTTATGTAATTTATACATAAAAATCGCCCCCCTATTTACTGGGCCTTAGTGGACTCAGTTGGGCTTCCATCAATTAATTAACATCTGTTTCTCTTTTGGGCTCCAAATCTTATGTGTGACCCATTAGGTTCTTATTGCTTCTAGCCGTATGCAACTATTAAATTAATTTTCTCATAATTATATTTAATCTTTGCATAACGGAATGAGTACGCGAAATGTGATTAGCAAATCCGAAACATTCCCCCATAGCTATAAGAAGACAGGTTGATTCTGTCGTTGACCTTTCCGTATTAGTTACAGTATAATTCGATCCTTTATCAACTACATCCTTGAACTGAATCTTATGACTATGGATGATGTCAAGTCACATATAGCGAGAAGTTCATTTTACTTGTACAGGCCGAGTTAACTCCAATTAGATAGGTTAAGTGAAATCTGTATTTCAAGTCTTAAGCTATCACCTTGCAAGGATTTAGAGTCAAGTCTTCCACAAGTGATCCTTGGACGTATCTCCCATTTATCGAGAGTGACAAATGCACAATCCAATGTATAACTATCCTGCAATTACTTCCTATGATACCCAACGTTTGCCGTTCACACCCCAGAGTCATCTCTGTTATGGATCATGTTACAACAGGATCAAAGCATCATATTCCATAATCCAGAATCACTAATTAACATTCCTTTGAGTCTGAGGATTACTTATACCTATTAATACCAATGAGATGAACAGGTGACAAGGATAAATCTACCCATCCTGTTATCTCAAGTCGGGTCCCCAATCCTAATGAACTCCCTTTCATTGGATCTAGGTATTACTGTCCAGATATCTGCATATCTGAAGCTTTTGAGATCAGCTTTCTGTCTCGACAGAAGACATTGTTACATGCAAGTCTCAACAGTGATATGTCAATCCTATTTCTAAACATATTACTTAACTTGGGGTAGTTTTAAGTTTATTAGTTTATTATAAAGTTTCGTCTCACTTCATGCTTGTATGAACACTTTATAATCACTTTAAACAAACTTAGGGATTTCCTTTTATTAGACTTATTTAGTTCTTAAAAGAGGTTGCCTTTATATATTCATGAAACCATATCTTATTAAAACGAATGATGTAAAGAACACTTCATTTACATTAAGTTTATATCCTAGAACAATTGTCTATAGGACACTAAACCCCAACATACTCCCACTTGGACTAAAGCCAATTGTTTCTACAACTTATCCCAGTAGAACTAGATGGCGATCATGTACTTTCTAGGCTAAGGGCTTTGTCAACGGATCTACAACGTTGTCCTCAGTAGGTACTCTTTCCATTCTCACATCTCCTCTTGCCACAATCTCTCTTACAATGTGGTATCGCTTCAGGTAATGCTTGGATGCATTATGAGACCGTGATTCATTTGCTTGTGCAATGGCTCCATTGTTATCATAGTACAGTGTAATGGGATTTACAATGTCAGGCACCACACCAAGTTCAGTAATGAACTTCTTAGTCCAAACCGCTTCCTTTGTTGCTTCCGCAGCAGCGATGTACTCTAACTCGGTCGTAGAGAAAGCTACGCTTCCCTGCTTGGAACTCTTCCAACTGACCGCGCACCCATTCAAGATAAACAGGTATCCTGATTGGGATCTAAAATCGTTCTCATCTGTGCGATGACTGGCGTCTGAAAATCCTTCTATTTTCAGATCCCCTTCTCCGTACACTAGAAACATGTCTTTAGTCCTTCTAAAGTACTTAAGAATGTTCTTGACGGCATTCCAATGCTTGACTCCCGGATTACCTTGATAACGACTCGTTATACTTAATGCGAATGCTACGTCAGGTCTAGTGCATAGCATAGCATTACATAATCGAACCGATTGCGCTGGCGTATGGGATTACAGCCATGCGTTTCTTATCATCTTCGGTTTTAGGACATTGATGATTGCTTAACTTTACTCCATGTACCATGGGTAAGTTACCTCATTTCGATTCAAGCATGCTAAACCGCTTTAGCACCTTTTCAATGTATGTAGCCTGTGAAAGACCAAGCAGTCTTCTTGATCTATCTCTGTAGATCTTTATACCAAGTATATAAGCTGCTTCACCAAGGTCTTTCATGGAGAAGTTACCTGATAACCATACTTTCACCGAATGTAGCAGAGCTATATCATTTCCCATTAATAATATATCGTCCACATATAATATTAGAAATGCAACTGAGCTCCCACTTGCTTTCTTGTAAATGCAAGCTTCTTCGCAATTTTGTTCGAAACCAAATTGTTTTATGGTTTCATCAAAACGCTTGTTCCAGCTTCTAGATGCTTGCTTGAGTCCATAAATGGATCTCTGTAGTTTGCAAACCTTGTTTGCATCCTTTGATATGAAACTTTCAGGTTGCATCATATATACATCCTCAAGCAGGTTTCCATTTAGGAAAGCTGTTTTCACATCCATTTGCCAAATCTCATAATCGTAGTGAGCGGCAATAGCGAGCATTATTCTGATTGATTTGGACATAGCCACTGGAGAGAAAGTTTCGTCATAATCAATTCCTTGTTTCTGACGATATCCTTTCGCTACTAACCTAGCTTTGCAAGTGCTAACCTTTCCATCCCTGTCAGTCTTCTTTTTGAAGATCCACCTGCACCCAATGGGTTTTATCCCTTCGGGTGGATCAACCAAAGTCCACACTTGGTTGATGTACATGGAATCCATTTCAAAATCCATGGCCTCGAGCCATGCTTTAGAATCTGGACTGGTAAGAGCCTCTTCGTAGTTCTCGGGTTCGTCGTCTAACATGGGAACCTCATCATCATCTCCCACTAGAAAACCATATCTAATTGGGAGTTCACGAACTCTTTGTGATCTACGAATGGGTGGCACTTGAGTCTCATCCAATGGGACTGCTTCGGGTTCCTCAACCGCCTCTGTTGTTTCAGTCGGTGTTTCTTCTTCTTGAACTTCATCAAGTTCAATCATGCTTCCCTTTTCTGTTTCTTCGGGAAACTCTTTCTCCAAGAAGGTTGCGTGCTTGGATACTATTACTTTCTGATCATCTGGATGATAGAAGTAATACCCTACAGTTTCCTTAGGATATCCAATGAAGAAACATTTATCAAATTTAGAATCTAGTTTGTCTGACGCTACGCGTTTGACAAATGTTGAACAACCCCATACTCTCATGAATGAGAATGTGGGTCTTCTACCAACGAACAATTCATATGGTTTGGAACTAGCAGATTTAGTTGGTACTTGATTTAGGGTGAAGAGGGCAGTTTCTAAGGCATAGCCCCAGAATGTCTTTGGAAGTAATGCTATGCTCATCATAGATCGTACCATATCTAGTAAGGTACGGTTCCTCCTTAAGGATACACCATTGTGTTGTGGTGTATAGGGAGGTGTCCATTGTGAGCATATCCCACATTCAGTTAGATAATTTAGAAAATCATATGAAAGATATTCGCCAACTCGATCGGATCGAAGTATCTTTATTTTCTTTCCTAATTGATTTTCTACTTCATTCTTGAAGCATTTGAATTTCTCAAAAGCTTCACACTTGTGCTTCATCAAGTAAACATAACCATATCTGGTATGGTCGTCTATGAAGCTTATAAAGTATCTGAATCCTCCTCTTGCTTGGACCGACATAGGACCGCATACATCTGAATGTATTAATCCTAGAGTGTCTGATACACGCTCACCTTTATTGCTAAAGGGTGTCTTTGTCATTTTACCTTTTAAACATGCTTCGCATGTTTCCAATGATTCAGAATCAATTGAATCTATAAGCCCATCTTGATGTAGCTTAAGCATGCGTCTTTTGTTTATATGGCCTAAACGACAATGCCACAAGTAAGTCGAATTATCTAGCTTATGTCTTTTGGTATCAATTGCGAATACAGAAATTTTGTCATCTAGCACATAAATCCCATTTTGTGATATTCCTGAAAATAGAAAATCTCATCTCTATAAAACTCGCAACGTTTGTCTTTTATTGAAATATGAAAACCGTCGTCAATAAGACGGCTAATAGAAATAATGTTTCTGGACATTTCTGGAACATACAAACAGTTCCCTAATTCTATTACAAGCCCAGAGGGCAAACTTAAAGCATAATCTCCAACAGCGAGGGCAGCAACTCTTGCTCCATTTCCTACTCGCAAGTTTATGCTTCCTTTCTTCAATTCCTTAGTCCGATTTAGTTCCTGCATATTTGTACAAAATATGAGATCCACATCCGGTATCAAGTACCCAAGATTCAGACTGTGAAATTGTATTTATTTCAATATAAAACATACCAGACGTTGAAGCACCGTCTTTTCCCTTCTTGAGGGAGGCTAGGTACTCCTTGCAGTTCCTTCTCCAATGCCCGTCTTTACCACAGAAGTGGCACTCTCCTTTGGGCTTCTTCACTTCCTTTCCCTTTGCTCTAGTGGGCATGGCCCTCTTGCCTTTCTTGGGATGTTTAGGATTGGGAAAATTCCCTTTCCTCTTCTTTGATCCCTCTATGACAAGAGCCGGTATTGCCTTGTCTTTCTTCATATTGGGCTCAACTGTCTTGAGCATGTTTACAAGCTCTTCAAGAGAGGTTTGCAAGTCATTCATCTGGTAGTTCATGATGAACTGTGAATAACTCTCTGGGAGCGATTGAAGAATTAAGTCTATGCTTAGTTCGTTATCCATCGCAAATCCAATACTAGAAAGCTTGGTAATATAGCCAATCATCTTGACACAATGTGTCATTACAGATGTGCCCTCTTGCATCCTGCAACGATATAGCTATTTTGATATCTCGTATCGCTCGCACCGAATTTGTTTCCCAAACAACTCTTTTAGGTGCACGATAATGGAATATGCATCCATTTCCTCATGTTGCCTCTGTAATTCCGGTGTCATTGATGCAAGTATGATGCATCCCGCATGATCGTCATCAGCCTTATGCTTCTGGTAAGCATCGATCTCTTCGATGGGAGCATCATCAGCTGGGATAGGGGGTATCGATGTATCAAGTACATACCCTATCTTATCGAACTTCAAAACGATTTTGAGGTTGCGATACCAGTCGGTGAAGTTTGAACCGTTCAACTTGTTATCGGTAAGTATATTTTGCAGATTGGTTTTAGTCATGATTTTAGGAGTGTTTTAATTTAACCTGAGAGTGAGAAAGAGTAAACGTATGTTATTCATTTGCTTTAAAGTACATCAATCTAAAATTATAGGTCTTTTAGTTCATTTTAAATTGCTCCCACTATTTTGCCAAATTAATAGCCCTCCATATTAATTCGAAGAATTTCACAAATCCTTTAGTGAGCTAGGATCCTAACTCCTAAGATTTCACCTTGAGTTTGCTCAACAAGCTAGTCTCATTTGTTAGGTAGATTCATATAATCAATCACATCTTTAATGTGATTCCTAGGTTATTGGGTTACTAACCACATTAGTAACTAATATGCTATTCATATTAATCCCAACCATATTGCCCATTAGTTTATGATAACATGAGTTTGCTCATCCAATTACCATAATCTAATTTAACTATTACCCCATATCCATGAAAGAACGATTTTCGATAATTCAGGTGTTACCATAAGACCCCGAGCTTGAGTTTGCTCAACAACCCAAAGGCCCCCAGTACTGCCGACTGAATTATAATATTAGGGAGGGGCAACCGATTTTAATAACTTGCTTATTTACTTAACTTTTAATTAGTGAGGGATTTTTATTTTAAGTCTCATAATCTAACTTAGTCTTGATTTGCATTAGCATACATCAGACACATACATTGGTGTTATGGACATATTATCTAAATTATTCCATCGAGCCAGAGACGGAATAAAAGGCCAAACCTAGGGAAATACTAACTATTACATATTTCTCTTTAGGTCCTCTGTCTTCTCCATGGCGCCTTGAAATTACATATTAATTTCTATACTACTAAAGAAAACTTCAATTAACTTGAAGGGAATTAGATGAGAGGAGAAATTACAATAGATAGTAGAAAGGCATGACTCACAGGCCCTATTTCAAAAATACCAAAAGACTAAATAGAGGGTCCAAATATGTCCATAACTCCAAACATACGTAGACTCAATTAAATAAATTTAATTGGTTGATTACATAAAATACTTATGTAATATTTAGGTTAATCACATTAACTCATCAAATTAACTTTCATCCAATTTTAATTCTAATAGTTTCGTATCTTCTATATTAACCTTTTAGATTAATACAACTATACAAAACTTTATTTATGCATGTCCCAATTATTTTGATTTCAATTCATTTAATACTTTTGATTTACAAATAGGTAAAACAAACTTTTAAATAAATTCTTTTATTCGATAATCAAAACAGAAAACTATTAATTTCTGAAACATATATATATAACTATATTTAAAAACCATATTTTAAAATAGTTTTAAAATATATATGTTCCAGGCCGGGCCCCGAACACGTGGCTGCTACCGTTTGGCAGCAGCCACGCGTCTGGTCCGCCGCTGCCTCGCTGCAGCAGCGGCCAGACGTCATGCGATTGCTACCGCGAGGCAGCAATCGCACGACGGTAGTCGGGTCGCGCCGTGAGGCGCAATATATATATATATATATATATATATATATATATATATATATATATATATATATATATATATATATAGGTTTTAAAATGGTTTTAAAACGATTTTCAGAAAATAAGAAAACTTATTAAAGATTTTCCGTTTTATCTTTAGATTTAATAAAACTAACTTTTATCAATCTAACTATAAAACTAATAGTTTTGTCATACTGATTATCAACCGTAATAATTAGGAACATATGCATAATCTATTTTAATTAACAATTAATTAAAACTTATTTATCTTTAGAATCAATTAATCAAAACAGTTTCGTTAATTAACCTAACTATAAATATTCATTCAATCTGATTGAAAAACTTCTTAATTTTCATATATGAAATAAAGGATTTAACGCAGTCTCTGATACCACTGAAGGAAAATAGGCAAACGTTTGGCAGCGGAAATATAAAATTTTTAACCTTTTTCCATTAACCCAAGATCCATTAATCGTTATTTCATATAAAGAGGGATAGAAGGAATTACATTTTGATGTTCTATCTACCGTTGCAATCGAAGTGCCCACAACTCTTACTTCGAGTTCCCGAGCACAAGACAAAAACACAATTCAAAACCAAGTTAGAATTCAACCGTATGAAAGCAATCAAGAATAGATTGCCTCTAATTAATCAACGGTAGATAGAACATCAAAAGGTATTTCCTTATATCCCTCTTTTTATTAGACTTTTTTAGTTCTTAAAAGAGGTTGCCTTTATATAGTTATGAAACCATATCTTATTAAAACGAATGATGCAAAGAACACTTCATTTACATTAAGTTTATATCCTAGAACAATTGTCTATAGGACACTAAACCCCAACACCGATGACAAGAAATCAACTCAGGAGATACCTCAACAATGTAGAATTCGTCTCAGTTCTAGAACCAAAGAACTTTTCAGAAGCTGAGAACAACGAGTTCTGGATGGGTGCAATGCAAGAAGAGCTTGATTAGTTCAAAAGGAATGAAGTATGGGACTTAGTGCCAAATCCAAGAAGCCATAAGACCATAGAAACAAGATGGGTCTTCCGCAACAAGCCAGATGAACAAGGGAATGTGGTTAGAAACAAAGCAAGACTTGTAGCCTAGGGTTACAGTCAGCAAGAAGGTATTGACTACGGTGAGACCTTCGCCCCAGTGGTAAGGCTTGAAGCAATTAGAATATTATGTGCATATGTCAGTTTTATGAATTTTAAATTGTTTCAAATGGATGTCAAAAGTGCATTTCTTAATGGAGTTATAAATGAGGAAGTCAATGTTAATCAGCCTCTAGGGTTTGAGGATCCTAAGTTCCCAAACCATGTTTATAAACTCAAAAAGGCTCTGTACGGTCTCAAGCAAGCACCACGTGCTTGGTATGAGAGGCTGACCAGTTTCCCGCTGACTAGAAATTATGTCAGAGGTAAAGCTGATACAACCTTATTCATTAAGAAAAAGGGTAAAGATACCCTGCTGGCTCAAATATATGTTGATGACATCATTTTTTGTGCTACTAATGAGTTTATATGCAAGGAATTTAGTAAGCAGATGCAAACTGAGTTTGAAATGTCAATGATGGGAGAACTCAACTTCTTCCTTGGACTTCAAATCAAACAAGGCAAAAATGGCATCTTCATCAGTCAGACAAAGTATGCTAAGGAGATATTAAAGAAATATGAAATGGACAATTGTAAGTCAATATCGACTCCAATAGGCACTGGCATTATCCTCTATGCTGATGAAAATGGTAAGTCAGTGGATAGCAAATTATATCGAGGTAAGATTGGTTCCCTACTTTACTTAACAGCTAGTAGACCGAGCATTCAGTTCTCTGTATGCTACTGTGCTAGATATCAATCTAACCCTAAGGAATCTCATTACATAGCTGTAAAAAGAATCCTTAGTTATTTGCAAGGTTCAGTGAATGCAGGTTTATAGTATCCTAACACTCATGATTTTACACTTCTCGGATACACTGACTATGGACGAGACAAGATTGAGCGGAAAAGCACTTCAGGAGGATGTCATTTCCTTAGAAGCTGTCTTGTGTCTTGGTTCAGTAAGAAGCAGTCATCAGTAGCCTTGTCAACCACTGAAGCTGAGTACATTGCTGCTAGAAGCTGTGTTGCCCAAGTCCTTTGGATCAAACAGCAGCTGGAGGATTATGGCGTTCAAACTAAAATGATTGAAGTCAAATGTGACAACAAAAGCTCCATTGACCTATCAAAGAATCCAATCCAGCACAGCAGGATGAAGCATGTCAGCATCAGACATCACTTCATCGGAGACCATGTACTCAAAAGTGAGATAAAGCTGACCTATGTCCCAACGGATGAGCAGCTTGCTGATATCTTCACGAAGCCGCTAGCTCGTGAGCAGTTTTGCATACTAAGAGAAGTTATCGGTATGTTTAATCCTCCCCAATAAATTCTAAGTATTATTCATGGCGAGTGAGTTTTACATGCTGAGTTGTTATGCATGCTGAGTGCTTTTACCATGCAAAGTTATAAAACTGACTTATACACTCAGCACTTGAACTGCTGAGTAACTACGTTGCTGAGTAAAGCAACTTGCACAATTAGGGTTTGCACGCGTATTTAAGTAGTCTCTAGGATGACGTAAGCGTCATCATTAGTAAAACCATGCATTGTTTCTCCCAATTAATGTCAGTAATAACTGACTATCGATGGTTTGAATTCCCACCGTTTCCTCGACCTATCAAATCAACACTTACCGGCTATCAATATTGAAAGATTTCTCACTATTTACCTTCTACGCTTGATTTTCGCACTCAAACTCTCTCTCTCTCAAATCCCAAATCCCTCTGCATTTCTTAAGAAACCTTCAAGAACACCATGTCTGATTCCCAAAACCTCTCCGATGACCAATACGAGGACAACCGTTCAGATATCAATCCTGCTTCTCCACCTGAGCAGGAGTACGATGAAACCTCAGAAGAAGGAACTCAACATGGTCATGGTCAGCATGACCAACCCATGGATGAAGTCAGCATCCTTAGTGTCGACCCAAACACTGAACACTCAACTCCTTCAAAGAAGAAGAAGAAGAACAAGGACAAAAAGCCCAAGGAAAGAACCTTCATGTCTGCATTTCCAGACGTTCAGGACCTTGACATCATCCCATCATGCTGGTTCTCTAAGAGCTTCGTCGAAGCTGAGAAACCCTACTGTGAATGGATTTCTCGAAACGAATGGACAAAGCTCTTCTCCCTCAACGGCCTGACTTACCCAAGGCTAGTGACTGAGTTCTACTCAAACTTGCTGGTTGTAAAAGACGATGTTGATTACATGGTAACATACATAAATGACAAACAAATCATCATCAACCCATCATACCTGGCCATACTTTTAGACTTGAAGGAGGAAGGAGCTGAGTTAAGGAAAACCAATGACTATAAACGAGTCAAGTACGTTGCCGAGTTCTGTAAACCAGAAGGGCATGTAGGTGAAGTTTCATGCACCTCACTTGGTCAGCAGCAAAGACAAGCTCACTATATTCTGACTAACTACCTCTTCCCCAAGGTCAATTCCACATCCTCCGCATCCAACTTCGAGCAGTGCTTCCTCTGGCACATGCTGAATTACAAGCCCCTGAATATGCCAATCTTTTTGATCTGGGCAATTCAATGAAGCACTAGCGCTCTTCAGATGGGCTCACTCATCACCGAGATCCTCAAGGACCATAAGATCAGCTTCAAGGGTGAAGACAGTGTAGTAGGGATGAAAATCACTGTTGAGATCCTTACTGGACTCGCACACAACCTTCCTTTTAAATCCAAATCAAAGAAAGGAAAGGAAACAGTTATGAAGAGCAAATCAAGCTGCCCGGTAAAGGGAAAAAGAGAAAAGTAGACACATCAGCTGAACAGAAAGCTAAACCGGCGATTCAGACTGCAAAGAGAATTAAAGTGGTATTGAACAAACCTTCTCCAGCTGAGTCAGCTAAGAAGAAAGCTGAACCTGCTAAGGCTTCCCAAAAACGACCCGCTGCTGTCCAAGAAATTGAGGAGGAACAGGAGGAAACTGAGCAACCCCTAAAGAGGAAGAAGGTTTCTGGAGTTACACCCTTGAACGCAACTCCTCTGAACTTTGCTGTTCCAAAGGACTCCTTCTTCCTGCGAGCTCAGGAAACTGATGGAATTGCAACAACTCCTAGTAGTCAACATGATAAGTTTGTCTCTATTGAGAAGACAAAGAAGAATGCACCCAGCAACTCAGCTACTGAAGAACAGGCTAGTGAGCCAGCAACTGAGTCTCCTGTTGAAGAACCTGCTAAGGACGTCCGTCTAGATGTCTCTCCTAAGTCAACAAACACCATCACTGCTGACCAAACTCCATCTCCAAAACTATCAAAGGAAGGCAATGACAAACGGTTCAAAAGGAAGTCACGCAAACCACTCGTGTTTGATGTACTGGATGACTCTCCACTGCGTGATCCTATTGTTGACCTGACTACGTTGGAATTCAACTTCTTCTCCAAACCAATTGCACAACCTTCACCAGTCCAGGAAAAACAAGACTCTGTTTCTCGTAGTCAGGAACATGCCAAAGCTGATGCTTCTAAAGGTCAGAACTCTGCCGATACCGCTGCTCACACCTCAGCTGAGCAAGTAATCGAAGAACCTATTGTTCAGCTGAATGAACAAGCATCTGAAGACACTCATGCTCAGGACAATCTCGAGCTGACTCCTCCACAAGTTAATACTCAGCTCCAGAATGAAACTGAGCGGGTAGGCACTGCTGCTGCGCAAACCACTCCAACCCAAACTGAGCAGCTAGTCAACAAGTCAGCTACAATTGACGACTCAACCTCCTAGGATGCCACTCCCATTGTTCAAACTTCACTTAATCACGAGGGCACCTCCATTTCTGGTCAGCAACCAAATATCCAAATACCAGATGATAACCAGAATTCAGTTCCTGAGACTCCATTAGCTGACCCTTTAAGCTTTCTTACTACTTCTCATTCTGGGAAAAGAATTCTGCAAGTTGCTCAAGAACTGATTGCTGACATCCAACGCACTCATGCCTCTGATGCTAAGTGTCATTCTGCTGAGCCTACTCAACTGAGCACCATAACGCAACTTCTGACTGAACTCAAAGGTCTTAAGGAGCTTATGTGTGTGCTAACCAATATGGTTGCTCAGCAGCCAAAACAGGAGTTTGCTACAAGAATGATTAACCTTTATTTACATATGGTGCAACACATGGACACTATTGAAGGAAAGATAAATGCTTTATCTGCCGTAAACTCAAGTGTAGCTCAGTCGGCTCAAGTTGCTCAGGTCTTCACTCAACTCAATTTTGAGCTGACTGCTACTAGAGACTTGGTTTCCTCTTCCTCTCAATGCATAATAGAACAGATAGCTGAAGCTGTTCGTATGCTCAGCTTAACTAGAGAAGAGATGCAAACCGACCAGGCGAAGTCAACTGAAATCTTCCAACTCGCCAAGTCTACTTATCAGCATGTCAAACATCAATCCAATCAGCGCCACCACTATAATGTTGCATTGCTCAGGATGTACCATCAGTCCTACGCCAAAATGACGGACTCCATTACCTGGATGGGCACGTCACTTGAGTTTAACATTAGAAAATAGATGTTTTAACTTGTGTAATCTTAGTGTTTGCTGCTGCCATTGCTTCACTGAGTTAATATATTATCGTATCTTCTTACAAACAATTTTTTTACTTTGCTTTATGCTTATCTGCTGTGTTGATCTAATGCATAACCTCTCTCATATGTCTCCTCACTTAAAACTCATTGAACAATGTAATCTGAAACGTGTGAACATAAAAATCAAACAAGTACTAGGCCACTGAGTAAAACTACTCAGCCCCAACTAATTTACTCAGTCTACTTCCACTCTAATAATTGAACTTAATCTTCCGCTTAACCAAGTATTGAAACTGAGTAAAGTTAAAATGTTCCAAGTGCTGACCTTACTTTAAAAACTGACCTTAGACTTACTTGATTAAACCTTAAAATGTTTAAAGTAAAACTAAGTCAGTGGTTCGACCCTTACGGGGGAGAATCTTAAGAAATTAAGAAAAGGTCAACTATCACGGGGGAGCTCAACACTGAGTTCCTTATTAAATATTTTTGCCAACATCAAAATGGGGGAGTTTGTTGAAACACCTTTCCACATGATTTTGATTTGACAAAATTATTTAACCAGAATTAAATCTCCATGATAAAAATATTCTAACACATTAAATTTAAATGCTTTGATTTATTTACACTAATGTGTTTGTTCAATGTTGAGTTATTTTATAAGACATTAAGTTGTAAGGCCCATAAGAGAAAGTCAAGCTCAAGTCAACGAATGAAAGCCACACGGCCCAAGCAGATCAAAACGCAGCTCAAGTTGAATGAAACACAGGCCCAGCAAGAAGAAGGATCGAGAAGCCTTCGTCTAAAAGCTTCAAGACGAAGCCGCTGAGTTGTGCGACAATGAATTCATGTCAGCAGCTGACCTGAATAAACTTGAAGACAAAGTATTTCTACTTTGGGAAAAGTTCAAAAGACACAGGAAGCTGTCTGGAAGACTTTGCCATAAATATGGAAACATTCTGTCTAGTCTGACGAAAAGCTACTGAGCACTGTCGAAGATAGGAGATATAAGAATTTGATTGGCCAAGGACGCTGAGCACGTACTGAGTGAAAGCGACAGGAAGCCGTTTGTCTCCAACGGTTATTTCGAAATTCGAAATTACCGGTGCATCAAGTGTCACTATAAATAGGCCACTCAAACGCTTCACTCGATGCAGATCTTCAATCAAGTCAAAACGCTGACCAAATTAATACTCAAAGTTCTGTGAGAAAAGCAAAACAAATCTTACACCAATTCCAATCTTGTGTAAAAGTCTAGAGTGATCTTATTCATCTAAAGTGTCTTAGCAATTGTTGTTTAGGACAAACAAACACTTATCATTTCTAGAAATATAAAAAGGAGAAGCTGAGTACTCGGTCATAGTACTCAGCGGTAGAAATAGGAGTGAGTAGAGGAATAGAGGAAGGTACTCTTATATACTCAGCTTTCTATTGTAAAAGGTTTGCGCTCTACCTTTAAAGAGCTCAATAGAGGATTCTGAAAAGCTCGGAAGGAATTCCGGGGACTGGACGTAGGCGGAGAGGCCGAACCAGGATACGTCTACTGATAATATCTTTCTAACCCTTATCTCCTTAACATATTGCTTGCTATAATACTGCTTAGTTAAAACGCTAAAAAGAACATAAGCTGAGTTGAGTGAACTGAGAAGCTGAGTTCAGGAATAGACTCAAGTGCTATCTCTTGACTCAAGGACAGATTCAGACTTAGTCACCTGTTGACTAAGCTTGTATATAAAACTTACTCAGTATCGTCGTGCTAAAAGACTTCGAGAAAGTCTAAGTTCGAAATTGACAGTCAGCCTAACGTGAAATTTTTTAATAGTTCCTAACCCCCCCTTGGAACTAATATTGTCACGTTACACGGGACCAACAAATCGCTCCACGGTCACCACACCAAATGATAAAGTGTGAACTGAACAATAACAAACGCATTGGATTCAGTTGATTTGCATCGGGAATGGTCCTTGAGAACACTTCGACGATCAAGTTAGTGAGAGAATATATGAAGTAGAGAGAAAGTATGCAAAGAGATAAGAATAAACCTTTACTTGAATGATGTTATAGAGTATTTATGAGTATTTGGAGTAGGCAAAATGCACGTAATGCCCGTCCTTCGGATAGAGGGGTGAAATCGTATGGTATGCTTCTTGGTGGCAGCGAGGTCCTTATGTGTTTGGCGTATGAGGCTTTGTTGGGTTGACCGTGCCAACCGGTTCTAAATTGGTCTTAAATCCATCTAGAGTGAGGGCCTAATGAGTCCGAGTCCGTTCTAAATGCTTTATCAACTTATATATGTCAGGTTTAGTTGTTAACATTTTAATATATATTTTTTATAACTGTATTAGTAACACACTAAATATCTTAGATATAATTGATGTTTAGAAAATACAACGTGACAGTTAAATAGCAGTAAAATCAATATTTTCAAATTTTCGATAATGCATAACTAAAATTAATCTTATTTGGAAATATTATGATTAAATCTATACCATTTTACACATTAAAAGTAAATATGTACTTTATGGAAAACATTAGGCAATCCTTATAAAAATATATTTTAGATGATTCACCGATGTATTATAATGTACAACATTCGCTTTATTCAGACAATACAAGCATCTATATATAATGTAAAACAGTAATGATGGAGTTGAGATGTCACTTCCTTTTTTTACTGATAAAAAAATATAATATAGTATATAATATATTAATTTTAATTATATTATTATATTTATCTATAAAAATATTATTTATTAGTATTATATCTAAGAGTTTTACAAAATTTAGATTAATCCCTGAATTTTCTGCATATCTATATATATAATATAAAACAGTAATGATGGAGCTGTGGTGTCACTTCCTCATTTTTTATTGATAAAAATATAATATAATATATTAATTTTAATTATACTATTATAGTTAAAAGATTATTTAAAGTGAATACAAAAATAAAATAATAAAATTTAATTTAGATAAAACCTTTATGTCATTAATTTTAATATTTATATATCAAGATGAATTCTTACCTCGCACGGACTAAAAACTAGTATATCTATATATATATATTTAAACATTATGAGAAAATTTGAAATTAAGAAATCTCATTGGCATAACCAATAATTACAAAATAATAAACTTTTTGAAATTAAGTTACATGTAAAAAAATGAAACAATTTCTTTTGAGGTTAAATGTATAATTGGATTATTTTGAAATCGTCACTCAATTTCAATTTGTTTTAATAAAATCATTTAGCTTTGAGTTTTGTTTCAATTAGCTCACTTCGGCGATTTCAGTGATTAAGAGGGATCAGAATGATGACATGAGTGATATATCAGTATAAGTCAACTCAAATCTTTGATTAAAACGATACATGGAGTCCACACATGTGCCATATGACAACCACATATCTATTAATTTTATGGAAAATAAGAAAACTTAATTTTTTTTCATAAAAATAATTGACACGTGGCTGCCCCGTGTCGTTTTGGTCAGAAATCTGAGTTGACTCATGTTGTCTTGTTAGCCGTGGAAACATTCTAATGCCTTTTAACCACTAAAATTATCGGAGTGACTTAATTAGGACATAACTCAAAGTTGAGTGATTTTATTGAGACAAATTGAAGTTGTGTGACCATTTTGAGATAACCATATAAATTTAGTGACCAACTGTGTATTTAACCCATTTCTTTTGCATTTCAATATTTCTCTGGCGTAGAATGCATAACCAAACGCTGTCGTCTGATCGCTCGCGCGCTGAAACCTTAAAACCTTAAACCCTAAACCCTTGCTTTCATGTTCTTCTTTCCCTCCCTCTCTCTCTCCCTCTTAACTAGCCAAATGTCTTCAATAGCAAGTAGAGCGAATCCTCTTCTCCATTATCTTCCTCATTTCCTCACATGGCGAGCTCTTGGCTTTCGCACCATCTGCAGTGGTCGCCTTGGCTTCGCGCCCTCCGATGCAGACCCCCTTGTTGCCGGCACCAAGGTGCTCGAGACTTTCAGAGAAGAATTCGACATCGGATCACGACTTATTACGCTTGAAACCGGAAAAATTGCTCGATTCGCTAATGGAGCGGTCGTTTTAGGCATGGAAGAAACGAAAGTGCTATCCACAGTCACTGCCTCTAAAGGCGACTCTGTTCGAGATTTTTTACCCCTCACTGTATGATTCATTTTCGTTTTCATTTACTGTGTTAATTTGTTTATAACATTGCATTTGTGTACTTTTCAAATCGAGCATAACTTATATACATTATTACATTATGAAGTATTCTGGCTTAGTGCAATGTAATGGACTTACTAAAATTATCGGGGTTTGAATATATTTGTTTCCCATAATTGGCTAAGGAGCCGTATTCTTGTTTTTGAGTTCACGTTGCATATTATCCGATATCCAAAATGTGCAAGTGGGGTTCGATTGGTCATCAGCGTCTGAAGTTATAATAGTTTCGTTCTATTCGCTTTGCGATGATATTTTGTTACTGATAATGAGAATTCAATTAATCCATGCCCTCTTCTAGTGATATGCTGAATAAAATTGTATGAAATAAAATATTTTCACATGAGAACTCCAGCGGGTGGATTACACCCCTCAAGAAGCCTTGCTTAGGGAAAATTTGCAACATTTCTTGATCCTAAACTGATGAGATTTCCAAGGTATTAGGATTACTTAAAATATTCATTTTTACTGTTAAATCAGCAACAACAAAGAAGAAATTTAGAAGGCGATTTTGCTATTTGTCAGAATGAATGGGTAGAAAGTGATGTCCTCTTAGAAACTGTGAAGAAACTGAATATGGATAAGCTGTAATAAAACCTTTTTTGCATGGCGATGCTAGGTTACCTTTTTCCGTGAGGATGTGGCATACTAGTTGCAAATCTGTCTACTGTCTAGTATGCTACTAGGTTCAGTTCCTAACTGAAATAATACCTTTGTGCTTTTATGCTGACCATTAAGTGGATCTTAACAAATGTGGTTTTGAAAGGTTGATTACCAAGAGAAGCAATTTGCACAAGGTCTCATTCCTAACACATTCATGCGAAGGGAAGGTGCTCCGAAAGAACGTGAACTTTTATGTGGTCGTATAATTGACCGACCATTACGGCCACTTTTTCCAGCTGGGTTTTACCATGAAGTTCAGGTAGACAGTTAACTTATAGGACTTTGTATTTATCATTTTTCAGGGCAAGCTCCCTTTGGTCCTATTTTACGCATACTGTCTCTTGACATGCAATATCAATTCATAGGTAATGGCGAGTGTTCTTTCTTCAGATGGGAAACAAGATCCAGATGTAATGGCAGCTAATGCGACATCAGCTGCTCTTATGTTATCTGATATTCCTTGGGGTGGACCTATTGGAGTGATTCGCATTGGAAGGATTTGTGGCCAACTTATTGTTAATCCATCCATGGATGAGGTGATGGTCAACAGAGTTTCCTGTTACTCTGATTCAAAATCACCATTTTGTCAATAGAGTATGAAATGAATGATTTTGATTCATGCATGTATTTCAATGGTTATCTATCAATATAGAAACCATGGAGGCAGAATGGGATCATCACGGTAGTAGATACATTTTGTTAAATTAAAATAGGAAGCAGAGGAGTGATGTGGCAATCTGATTCACTAATTCCTAGCTTGGGTCCTCTTAATGATTTTGTTGGATTATAAACTTTGCTTTTCTGAAAATCTGTTTCCTACATCACAGTTTCTGTATTTAATATTCTGAACAATTCGTTATTGGATTCATACATGAATGCTTTATAAGAATGTGAAAACACAATCAAGGTTCATCTATTTTTGAAGATGTACTATTGAGTGTATGACATGGATACTTGGATTTTTTTTATTGAACCTGGATATGTAATTTACGGGTCTTCTTGAGGGAATGTGAGGACTTCATTACCTTTAAGTTAAGTTACTAAACTTATGTTTTGCAAAATCTTGCCAAATTTCTTCTTGATCTTTTTCTTTGATTTTTCTGTGGATAGAATTTTATTTTAGTCATAAATCTTATCTTTGATTTTGAAAATGATGGACTATTATTTTTCCATGTTTTTACTTCCATGCAACATGCATTATTATTGTTGTTATTCTTGGTTCTTAAATAAGGTACTGCAAGCTGTTCGTTATGTAAAATATTCTTGAAAGCTGAATGGTTAAAGGTGAAGTACTTGCTTTGTAAAGTTACATTTTTGGGTTTTAAGTCATGCACGAGGAAGAAAGGAACTGCTTTCAAGTAGTACAACCTGAAAAACCATAGTTTCATAACTTCATAATGAATCATTCTTTTCTTATTTGGATTTCTTTGTTGTGATGCAGCTTGCCTTGAGTGATCTGAACTTAGTATATGCATGTACAAGGGACAAAACTCTAATGATAGATGTACAAGCTCGGGAGATATCAGAGAGAGATTTAGAAGCAGGGTTGCGATTAGCTCATCCAGAGGTTAGTCATTTAAAGTGTTTGCATTTCTCATGGAGATCATGTTAATGGAGAGGTATTAAGATGCTTGTATGATCGATCTTTCAGGCAGTTAAATTTATCGAGCCCCAAATTAGACTTGCTGCCAAAGCTGGGAAGAATAAGAAGGACTATACGCTATCTATGATGACTGAAAGAACAATAGAAAAAGTTAGAAACCTAGCAGAATCAAAAATTGAAGCTGTTTTCACTGATTCCTCATATGGCAAGGTGCTTATTATCTGTATTTGTTAACAGGCATTTTGGTTAAAGAATTCTTGTCTGATGGCTGTGTTCTTTGCAAGCATGTGAATTTGTATGTATATGCATATGCATATGTGTACATGCAAGGGAAGAAGTGTAGAAAATTTGATTATATGTTTCTTTTACATTATTCTTATGGTTTTATAATAATCCTTACTGCACTCTTACAGTTTGAACGTGGGGAGGCTTTAGATAACATTACACAGGGTGTAAGAAAAATATTGGAGGAAGAATGTGACGAAGAAAGCCTGAAAGTGCTTCCAAAGGCAGTTGACACAGTAAGGAAACAGGTAAGCTACAAAAAAACATTGGAATGTAGTTTGTAATTTATTTTTAAGCATATAGCTGTCACAAGGAATTCTTCACATGGATGATACATATTTATCTTTTTTTTTTTTTTACTGAGAATATTCTACAATGAACTGTTATAATAAGATACAGCTATTTAAATTCACAAGGTTGATATTGATGTTCAGTTGAGCTGAGATGAGTTGTTTCACTTGTGAATATCAGAGTTTAAAAATCATCTCCATTAAACGTGAGCTTTGTTTTGAGTCATTGTGCTCCACTTCCTATGATATGATAATTAAGGCTGGCTCATGGATAAGCTATTGTGTCATATATGCTTCAAAGAATATTCTTCTTTATTATTTCCATTGAGGGAGTGCAGACTTCATTTTCTTGGAAGTTTTTTTCTATGTTTATTCTTATTGTGATTATCACACGTTTTGGATTTCTGAAATCTACAAGAAATAACAGGTCGTTCGCAGGAGGATTATTTCTGAAGGATTTAGAGTTGATGGGAGACGTCTTGATGAAGTCAGGCCACTGTATTGTGAGGCTGGTTATTTACCTATATTGCATGGGTCTTCACTTTTTAATCGTGGAGATACCCAGGTAAGTGTACGTTTTTCTGTTACTCATTTACTTGTAATGACTGAATTTGAGGGTGTTTATTGATGTTGTGTCTTTTAAGTTCAATTAAAGGATTAAATTTACTGCTACCCATAGGTACTTTGTACGGTGACACTTGGAGCACCAGGAGATGCTCAACGCTTGGTATCCTTGGTAGGACCCCCAACAAAGCGCTTCATGCTTCACTATAGTTTTCCACCATTTTCAATTAATGAAGTTGGTAAACGAGTTGGTCTCAATAGACGTGAAGTTGGCCATGGTATGCGAAATAACAGTTCATTATTGCTATGCCATCTTATATTGAATTAAATCAAGTCTCATTCATTCAGTTGTCATTTTTGTTTTTTCAAGTTTAATAACCCCTTATTAAACTGAGTAGCCGTCAGTTTTTCTTTCGGAAATCAATCCTTGCATCATTCTCTTACCATACCTTGTAAGAAAATTTAGTACTTAATAACAGTAATCTTACTTTGCATAATTGTATTCCTTCGTTTTACTTTATTAACGGAATTCATGAACAATGATTGGAGATACTATATTTAGGGTATAGTTTCTATTAGACCATTGGATCTGCCATATGTGAGACATTGCATAATTATCTTCCTTCGTATTACTTTTTTAATGGAATTCATTTTGGTGAACAATAATTGGAGATGCTATATTTAGGGTATATGTGACTGTTATCATTCTCGTGGGTGTGAATTTAGGTCTCATGTAACTTGTCTATGCAATTGATGTTCAATAAAGTGCCCTTATATATGTGGTATCTTCTTGTTACTAGGAACTCTTGCAGAGAAGGCTCTACTGGCTGTTTTGCCTCCTGAAGATGAATTCCCATATACTGTTCGTGTCAATTCAGAAGTCATGGCATCTGATGGTTCAACATCAATGGCAACTGTTTGTGGAGGTATCATTTCAAACTAGTGCTAGAATATTTTGGAACTTTCATCATCTATGCACCTCCAAAACTTTGTTATAAGAATGCAAATCTGGAGTTTCATTGCTAGCCTTTAACTGGTAGTCTCAATAAATTTATTTGGTCTGCTCTGCTCTCAAAGATTGATATTTCAGTACAGTGCTGCAACACTTGACTCCACAGAAACATGAATCTGTGTTTTGTCAGTCTGAATGCTGGAATACTTGTTTTAAATGTTGAATAACTAGCGTAACATACAATGCCTTGTCTTTTTCAATAGGTAGTATGGCTTTGATGGATGCTGGGATTCCTTTACGTGAGCATGTAGCTGGTGTTTCTGTGGGTCTTGTTAGTGAAGTTGACCCATCAACTGGTGAGATTAAGGACTATCGTATACTGACTGACATTCTGGTAAGGTTCTTGTTTGGAATCACTCAAGTCATAGAATATGGAAGCTTCATGCTGTACTCATCTCTTTACCAATTTTTGCTGGTGCAAATATTTGTTGGAAAGTGTTTGAAACTGTTGATTGCTATGCTCTTCGTTCCAGTCTCCATATATATATGTCTCTTAGTTTTAAAATCTTGTGAATTTTATTTTCAGACCTCTACTCTTATTTGCTAAATTTAAGATATCCACTTACAGCTTTTTAACCCTCCCAAAACTTTCTAAGCTGTTTTTATGGTTTTGTTGGATGTTTTATTTCTCTAGGGCCTGGAAGATCATTTGGGAGACATGGATTTCAAAATTGCTGGAACACGTAATGGAGTTACTGCAATTCAGTTGGATATAAAACCTGCTGGAATTCCTTTAGATATTATATGTGAGTGTTTGGAGCATGCACTTAAAGGTCGTCTTCAGATTCTTGACCACATGGAACGAGAGATTAGTGCACCACATACTCAAGATGACATAAATCGACCTCAACTAGGTTAAATCTTAAATCTTTTGTGTGCATTGTTGTCCCTAAACACCTGATAGTATTGAACTGGATATTTTTCTTTTCTTCTTCAACTCAAATTTTTTGTTCCATGATGCAGCTACATTTAAGTTCAGCAATGATGCTCTTCGCCAGCTACTTGGTCCACTTGGTGCTGTTAGGAGAAAAATTGAAGATGAAACAGGTATGAAGGATCAGCCATATGTGTTATCTCTCTACTTGCTCATATTTATAGTTTCATTTGTCTTAGAATGTATTCACTTTAAAAGCGTTACCTAATTAAAAATTTATGCAGATTCAATAGTTAATGGCGTTATTTTGTTTTTTGATATCCTTGTTGATCAATGACGATGCAATCTCACTATGGTAGTCTAAGTGCTTAATATTTCACTTGATCTTCCCCATTAGGTTTGGTATATTGTACTTGAATGGAAACAAATCCAAACTTTAAGATGTAAGGAGTCATTTATGAGGGTAGCAAGTAGTCCTCTGTAAGATTGTTCAGTTATCTCACCGCTAGTGTACTATTGGTCATAGGATATAAGAAGAAATTAATTTCTATTATTCATTATCTTGCTCCCTTCCCATCTTTTTATTGTCGGTCATTTGTTAATCTTGTAATATTGTATTGTTTTCACGAAAGATGATTTGGTCTATCTTCAGATGAATTTAACAAGATCTATTGTTTTCTCCAAAGATGATTTGACCTCTCTTTAGATGAATTTAACAAGATTTTTTAAGTTCACTACAGTATCAAGTAAAGGGAATGACAAATGTCAGAGGAAGTTTCTCTATGTGTGCATGCTATGATATGGGGAACTTATCAATCACACTATTGATGATGTGTTCTGAATTAATTCCAGTTTCTGGATCATTCACCAATGACTTTAAGGTTTTTGCATACATGCTGTGTAAACAAAAAAAATTTCAAATACTTCAGTTGTATATTATAAGGATGCTCACAATATTCAAATCTTTACACTATCTAGGTGCAAGGTTCTCCATCAGTGATGGGACACTTACGGTAGCTGCTAAAAATCAGGCTGTAATGGAAAAAGCAAAAGAAAAGGTATTTCTCATGCTCCACGCTCTCTCAGTTAGAAGCAAATATGGTTATATCGTTTGATATTTTATAGGAGGTGCATTTGTTGTTAACTTTTGCATGTGCTTCAGATCTTCAGGACCGCTTTCACCAGGTCTTGATAATTAGGAACCTATAAAAGCAAATAAAAAATAGAAGCTCCAGAAGGTTTTGTCAAGTTAACATGGTTTACATTGGTTGAGAACTTTTGATATGAAAATTCAGCTAAGCTCATTGAAGTTGATGCATTGTCTGTCTTGGATGGTTCCTTTTTCAGTCAATGCTGAGAAGCACCAGAACCTGATTAATTTAGTTTTATAATTATACCTTGGATGTATTGAGGTAGTCAGGTTCATCAAACAAAGGTACTTACTGTATTGTTGGGAGGGTAGAGGGACAGAGCATCATTTATTAGGAAGGCTGCAAAATTCAAGAGTAGTTTTATTATTGCCCTGATTGTGGGATATAATTGTAAGGTTGAACAATATATGTCATTGTTGATAAACATGGTGCATTTCTGCAATTTATTGTGTTAATCCTCTGTTCTTTGAAACCTCAAACAACTCATTGTCTATCCCTGGCTCTATGAAGCAAGAATATTAGCACATAATTCTTTTTGGTGATTGAAGGATGCTATAGTGGATTGCTTTTGTGCTGGAAATACAATCATAAAATGTTTCATCTATTAATTTGAAACTTTCTCAAATTCTTGTGCAGCGGCTTTCTGTATATCATGCATTCCTTAGATATCCTTATTAGCTATTAATGAGTAGGTTTTTATTCTAATCAGGACTGTCTCTATTTGCCTTGGCACCTTTATTCCTTTTGCTTCTTTATTCTGTTTCTCAGATTGATTTCATACTTGGTCGTGAAATTGAAATCGGCGGGCTTTACAAAGGCATTGTAACTTCTATAAAAGAATATGGTGCCTTCGTTGAATTTAATGGGGGTCAGGAAGGTCTGCTACACATTTCTGAGTTATCACATGAACCGGTATGTAACAGTTTGTCTTTGCCAGTTGAGTAAACTAAATTGCTTATGGTTGGTCTTGTTATACATGTGTATAATAGTCTTTCCGTTTACTGGATTTTTCCTTGTCACTTGCATTTTACTTTTTCACATGTGATGGATTTAACCTTCCCTTTTATCAGGTCTCCAAGGTTTCAGACATTGTGTCTGTTGGCCAGCAGCTTAATTTGATGTGCATAGGGCAGGATGTTCGTGGTAATATTAAATTATCCCTCAAAGCAACTCTATCACAATCAAGGTCAAAGACCGGTTATGCAGATAATGAATCAGTTCCTGCCACAAAAGAAGTGTCTAAGGTTTGGGCATCAGTTAAAAGTGCATCTGATGGACAAAATGAGCTGCAACCTATCTCCGAGTTGCTATCCAGTAGAAGTGTAGTTAATTCTTCAACTTCTTCATCAACACCAATTGTAATTCGAAGTGTTGCAGAGTGTGAGGAGGAGGAAAAATCTACTAGCCTGAATCAGGGTCCTCCAGCTGCAAAAAAACTCGCGAGGGCTCCAAAAGGCATACGTACAAAAACTGATGAATCTAGTTTACCATTCTCTAGTTCTGGTATCAGTGCAGATACTGAAAATACCTTGAATAATAAGAAAACTGCAGCCGAGGCTCTTGTGAGTGCGGAAAATTTGAAAATTGGAACAAAGGTTACTGCCAAGGTTTATCAGATTCGCGCTCATGGCTTGGTTCTTGATTTGGGTGGTGGACTTCATGGAATGTTTCGGTTTCAGGTATGTATTATCTCGGTAGTTGTGATTTTACAAAAGCCTGTCTTATCAGAGTAGCGCACTTTCATGATATAGGACTTGTTTTTGATGAAAAAAATACAAATTATCTGCATCTCATGCTCACTTTATTGGTGAACATTTACTCATTGCATAAATTCAAGTAATTCATTTACACTATAATTGCAATGATGATGGAAATCAGCATGCTTCTATATACAACGATCTTTACAAGTGTTCAGTTCACTCCATTTATCATACCTTTTACTTGGCTTTTTTGTTGCTGCAGACAAATAGCAAGAGGGAGTTCGAAGTGGGCAGTGAGCTTCGAGTCGAGTGTACAAGCTTTTCCAGCAAAGGTATTCCAATTATGTCTTTGGTGGATGATGATGAGTAGCAGCATGTTGTTGGCAATGTTTTTTGAGTTAATAGCCGCACAAAAGATAATCAACAGAAGTTGAGTCGTAGAAATTCTTGCAGCAGTAGGCAGTAGCTGGATATTAAATTATTAACAGAAATTTTGCACCAACATGGTTGACTAACTGAATTGCAGATGTGGATTTAGTTTGCACTAGTCTCTCTGATATGGCAAAAACTAAGTAATCAGTGAGCAATTTGCTCATTTCAGGAGAAGGACGACCAAGTTCTTGAAACTAACTATGTGCATGCTCCATTGCTATGTGGTTGGTTGGCTTTCATCGTTTTGTACATGTTGAAATTTTCCAATTGTCGCAGTTGTTTTTTCGTAAGGAATGGAGGATATCGATGTTTCTACTGGAAAGATGAGAGTTAAGATCATTTTAATGAAAAGTAATATATAGTCTCGCCTTACGCTATCAGCAGCTCGATTTTCCGTTAATTCCATTTTGTTTCCATTAATTACATATAAGATACTGGTTATTATGTAATTGGCTCTTCAACTAGTTGTGAGCCAATTCTCTCGCTCTTGTCTGGCCATAACGTTGACAAGGCATGCCTGGCCATTCCTAAACTGGATTGCAGATAGCGGTACATGCCATGATCTTCAACACTCAATTCGAACCCCTAAAAGAAAGTTTAGCCTAAAAGCTTGAACCCTGGTTCATCGAGTTAGATGAAGTAAATGAGGGAATAATGAGTCTGGCAACCAGAGGTTTTGGATAAGATTGTAGCTTGGGCCGAGAAAGCTAAGCGAGCAAAGAAAGAAAAAGAATTGAGTACTAATTTCACTACTCTCAATGCCCTAAGAGAAACATGTTCATGTGGAATGAGGTTCATGTGGAATGAGAAAAGCTCGATCAAAAGGAATTACGTTACCCTGAGAAGAAAAAAAGAAGAATATGGTAAGGACTTGAATGCCTATTGTCCGTTTCATCACGTAACAGTTGCTTTGAGTTGGATCTAAAGGGGTCATCCACATAATTGTAGGAGGATCTGACTTCGAAAATCCATATCCGTTTTGCACACTGATGTCTTGGTGATAGAAGATGAGATCGAGGGCTATATTGTCGAAATGGTACTAGTTAATACCAGAAGCTTCGCCAATATAATCACCAAAAAGGTATTCAAGAGGTTGTAGATAGGAAAGATGGATAAATTTCATCAATGGTGTACAACCTTTGCCTTATTTCACACTTTGGTATACAATCTTCAATTTGTATATCGGGTCAAAATGACCGGTCAACGCGAAATCAACGTGCCATGTCAGCAATTTGACCGGTTAAAGAGTCAAAATTTGACCATCTAATATTAACTTAACTTGATACCCTCTTCTTCCTCCTCCTTTCTCTTTTTCTTTCTCTCCCTAACTTCTCTCTCTTATTTCTTTTCATTTAATCATTCCTCTCATTAGTTTTGATAATTTTCACCCGTTGATGAGGTGATTATCTCATCTCAATCATCCTTTATCAACTTTTCAAAAGTAAGGAATTAATCGAATGTAATCATCCTTTATGAATTTTTTAAAAATAAGGATAATTGAATATAAAAGGATGGACACTTCTTCAATGAATGGAGGCTTCATCTGGTTCCACTACATCAAATACTACAACACCTGACTCATAGGCAAAAATGGTGGCTTCATCTGATGAAGTCTCTTTTTGAAGCAGAGGGCATAGATTCACTGACTAAAGCAAGCCAGGAAAGTAAGCCTGTCTCTTTTCTCAGCCTTTTCCGTTTTTAGCCTTTCTTCCCCTATCTCAAATTCAACGTCTACACTTTGGACGATGACTTCGTTTCCAGACTCATTTCTACTTCAATCCGTTCTGCTCTCGATTACCCTTTGAACTACTTTCGGAGCTACTTAGCCGATATTCTCCCTTCATGTGTCAGGCGAGTCCTTTATCTAGACTCCGATTTAGTCCTCGTCGACCATATTGCAAAACTCGACGGTACATCACTCGACAAAAAAGCAGTCCTCGCAGCTAATGCGAATTTCACTTCGTATTTCACTCCATCATTTTAGTTAAATCCTTATTAAATTGATGGAGCTGTTCAAAATTTGCTGGAAACAGCGAGGTCAGCTATAAGTTTGTACATATTAGTGAGACAAATTGAAAGTTGTACACCAAAATATGAAATATGGCAAATGTTGTAGGAAAGATAAGGAAAGCAAAGGGTGGATCTGATCCATGGGCCTATTTTAGGAGTAGGTAGATTTTTTTTATCCATGTGGAGGGGAAGACAATGATGAAGTGTTAAATGTGAGGAGGGAAAAAGAATTGGAGGACAGGTTGTGAATTTGCCATTATCGACAGGCAGTTGACCTGTAATGCAATCTTGGGGAGGAGGGAGATTCCTCAAAAGTAGGGATGACAGGTAGGGTATCTGTAGGTAGTGTTAATCCCAACGGGTATACGTTTTGCATCCCATACTCGTCCAATTTAATTTATGGGTACGCGCAGGTACTCTTACCCGTTAAAAATTAATAAATAAAACAAAAAATATTACAAATTTAACAAAGTATAAATTTAATAATTCATTAATCTAAAAATTGAACAAATTGAACATTAATCAATAAGAATAAAGTATTTTAGCGATATCACTCAATGGTTGAAGAACAAAAGGCTGGGGTTTCAAATCTCACATCTTAAATCTGCAAAATAATATTTTTTAAATATATAAAAGAGTTATAATAGGTAACGGGTCTCAGGTACTATATGGATATTGACCCATTCCATTACCCTAACGGGTAATAGTTTTGATTCCGTACCCATCTCATACCCTTTTATACGGGTGATAGCATCTAGATATTATCAAATGGCCAATTCATAAAGCTTCACAAAACTAAAGGACTAAAGGAGCATTTAGCCAGTGGCTACAGCCAGATATACGCCAACAGGATGGCGTACGAGGCAAGTTATATGCCACGGTGGATCCTTGGATCCAACAATACGCCTTGGGATGATCATACATCTTAAAGAGGCTCACAATCGCCATGTTTCGGAAGATTCGCCATATGGCATCGATACGCCCAAAGGATGTAGGTGTCGTCTTCCCATATGGGAACCGAAACCATTAATGGCAAGTAATAGCTCCATAAATGAACTAACGACCATACTTAAATGAACTCAGTAACTGTCATTAATGGAGACTTTCTAGCTACGAGATTGAGGGTTACTACTATCCTAGTATAAATAAATAGTCTTGCATCCCAAACTATTGAGGTACGCTTTCCTATGCTATTCTTCGTGCTTTAGTTTTATCATTTTATACACTTTTCTGACTTTAGCATCGGAGTCCCCTCCGGCCAAACCCAACGGCGCCCCCCACATGTGGAGCTCCAACGTGAATTCAACCGGGAGATATCAATTGGTGCGGTGAACGTGGAGGCTCTAATCATAAAAGAGCTTACACCACGAACATAAGATGGCTAATGAAGGACTGAATCCTTCATCTGGAATTACAACATCCCCACTTACTGCTCCGGCATCACTAAGTAATGCCCCAGCAATCCCCGATAATCAAGGAAATGATCTACCTCCTCTTGTTTATGACGCACGGGAAATGTCGCTAGAAACCTACACTGATCTTGTCATGGAACTGGTGGCGAACAATTACGGCACGACAACTGCGGACTGATTGAGACCATATTTTGCTAACCTAGTTGTAGGTGGACCAACAACAGGAATTGTACCGCCTCTTCGCCGCCCTCCGCCGAGGCCCAGAATATCAGATTGGGAAAGTGCTACTGTGAGACCACGAGCCAGGCACGAATCGCCGTTCCTATTCCAAGATCCTGTAGATGCAGTCAACACAAATGCAGAGCTAGGACATGACCTGCCCTTGAATAGAAGATTGTTTGAAGAACCGCCTAAAGGGAGCCGAAGGAACAATATGGTACCTTCAAGAAACATGCAGAACCCCAGAATCGTAATTGGAGGGCAACAACCACCTCCCGCAGTGGTAGCAGGGTAGGAGCAGCCACCTGGAGCAGCGACGGTTCAAGGTCACCGAGGAGGTGGAGTTGCTAGCCCTAAACGCAGAAGGCGATCCCATTCCCATAACAGGAAGCGATCCCGTTCTCATAATAGAAGAGCACCCCCTCCACCCCGGAGGCATGGTAGGGGTGGCAGGCATTCCCCATCGGATCTGTTATCAAGTTCTTCTAGATCTCGACGCAGTAGATCAAGTAGTAGAGATCGCCCAAGGATAGACCATGATTACATAAACGCTGAAATTGCTAGGGGTATTCAAACCGCCTTCCAAAGGCAGAACGAGGAGAATGCGAGGCACAATCTGCACGCCAACAGAGAATCACCATTCTCAAGGCATATCTTGGAATTTGCACCAGACAGATGGTTCAAAATCCTTAACGTTCCCAACTATATGGGAGAGCAAAATCCAGAAGCCCATGCTAGGAAATATAGAGAGTTGCTGGAAATCAACGATGCTAGTGAAGGTATCCTGTTCCGAATGTTCTTGACTACGTTGAAGGGACCAGCATACGAATGATTTCAATCCCTCCCACCAGGATCCATAGACAGCTGGGAGCAATTGAGCAGAGAATTCTGTGCTAAATTCGCAGGTAGCATTCCCCCAGTCGTATCATCTCGTAAGCTTTTCGAGCTTAAGCAGAAAGAGGGCGAACCCCTCAGAGATTACATCAACAAGTTCAACAAATTGTGCATCCAAGTAATTGATGTAGACGTTCCTACGACAGTTGAAGCAGTGATAAAAAAACACCAAATGTGCTTACAGGAAAAGATGGTAAGATATAAACCCAAAAGCATTACTGAACTTATGGAAAAGTGTAAGGGGTTTATGGAGATTGATGATATTTGGAGGGAATCCACATCTTCCCCAAAACATGGAAAGGGCGAATCAAGAAGAGAGGATAAAGAAAAGGAGCAGGAAAAAGCTTCTGAATCATCTGCCAGAGGCAGACGCAGGAGTTCAAGGAATAGGCAAGCGTACACTCTGTTGAACGCCCCCAAAAGTGAGGTATTGATGTGGCTGGAGAATAGCCAACACAAACGACACATTACATATCCTGAACCAAAAGGGGGGAGTATATCAATGTTAGAAAGAACCCCAAGAATTATTGCAGATACCATAGAAGGAATGGTCATGATACTGATGCATGTTGGGAGTTAGCTAAAGAAATCGAAAGGTTAATCAAGAAGGACAAGTTGGATAGGTTCATCCAAGATGATAAAAAGCAAAATGATCATATACAGAAAATTGATCCAAAGAAGAAGGTGAAGGGCGTTATAAACATTATCGTTGGCGGACCGGGCTATCAACCACCCGCCAAAAAGTAAAAAACATCCGCCTAAGATCGATCATCGTTTAATCATCCATTTGCAGAAATAGCCCAGTGATCCCCCCACATGCAGACGCCTTAGTCATTACTATGGTGGTTGAAGGTTGGGAGATGAAGCGAGTAATGGTAGATACTGGCAGTTCATGCAATGTCATTACCAGAGGAGCATTTGCAAAACTGAAGGTTGATCCAATCAAGGTAGAAACAACTATAGTTGATATCCTAGGAGTGACGGGCCACACTATTCAGACCAAAGGCCATGCAACTTTGGAGTGCGAGCTGGAGGATGATGATCAAGCTTGGATTGGTGATTTTGAGTTCTCTATCATGGATGGACAACTTGCTTATAACATTATCCTCCGACGACCGTTCATCTTAGAAGTAGCAGCCCTAATCTCCATTCGCCATCTGACAATGTACATTCCCACCAGCAAAGGAGGAGTAATGATTAGTGGAAACCAAAAGGTGGCTTAAGAAACCTACTCGGCGTCTTTATCCATCCGCTCACAGTCTAAAGATGATGAAGGCGAGGAAGATGAACTCGTCACTATAGCTTTGGGTGACACAGAGATGTTCCTTATTGCTGATGGAAAGCGGGTGCAGATCGCCAAAGGATTAAAACCTGAGATCAAAGAGGATGTTACAAAAGTCCTCATTGAATGTGAAAGCGTGTTTGCATGGGAAAATGAGATCCTGACAGGAGTAAGCCCAGACGTGATTACTCACAAGTTGAACATAGCTGAAGATGCTGTTCCAGTGGCTCAGAAACGCCGAAACCATGGTCTAGAGAGGCAAAAAGCTATTGAGGAGGAAATAACAAAATTAAAAAAGGATGATGCGATTGAAGAAGTTATCCATACACAGTGGTTGGCGAATGTGGTGTTAGTCAAGAAAGCTGGCGGATCCTATAGAATGTGCATTGATTTCACTGATCTTAATAAGGCGTGTCCCAAAGATAATTATCCACTGCCTTGCATTGACATTCTTGTGGATGGAACCGCCGGGTATGGAGTATACTCATTTACGGATGTCAAATCGAGCTATCACCAGATCCCGATGGAACCCTCAGACCGAATTAAAACTTCTTTCGTGACGCATCAAGCTACGTACTGCTTTAAAGTCATGCCCTTTGGGCTCAAGAACGCGAGAGCCACTTACCAGCGTATGATGAACAAATTTTTTGAAGGAAAGGATGGGAGCAACTTCTCTGTTTATGTTGATGACATGATCATTAAAAGCACCACCATGGAGAAACATGCGGATGACATCAAGGAAGTCCTAGAAGTCCTCCGCAAGCACGACATCAAGCTCAATCTAGAGAAGTGTACCTCCAGAGCAACTTATGGAAAATTTCTTGGTTATATGTGTCGCACCCTGGCTTCCGGTTTTTACGCAGGTCGGGGTGCGTGGCCGACTCGATCCGCCTTTCTCGTGTTTAAGGTTTCGAGTCACCACCAATCATCACTTGTAAATACGTGTGCGGGTGTGATTGGTAGCCCTATCTGTTTGGATTGACTCTGTGTGGTTTGATTTTGATAAGGACGATCTTCGGAGAGATTTAAGGTTCGTTTTTCCGGTTACGTGTAGGGAAGAGATATGACCTCACCTTACCCCGCCCGACGTATCGGTACTATTGTGATATTACATGTTTGCTATTTGCTTTGCTTTGAATTGTCGATATAAATCAGGCACTCGCGCGTGTTTTGGGGTTATTGGGTTTAGGTTTGAATTCTAATGACGTTTTCACATCGATTAGAATTAATTTGGTTATGAATCCGAATGACGTTTTCACATCAATCCGAATTAATTTAGTTATGAATTCGGATGACGTTTTCACATCAATCCGAATTAGTTTAGTTATGAATTCGGATGACGTTTTCACATCAATCCGAATTAGTTTAGTTATGAATTTAGATGACGTTTTCACGTCGATCCGAATTCATTTGGTTATGAATTCGAATGCCGTTTTCACATCGATCCGAATTAATTTGGTTTACGAATTCGAATAACGTTTTCACATCGATTCGAATTAATTTGGTTTACGGATTCGAAGAACGTATTCACATCGATTTGAATGACGTTATCTCGAAATTCGTAATTATATGTGTGAACCCATACAATAGAAATAATTAACTTTATTCGCGCAATTGTATGAAATTGAAATGAATGGATTCAGTTAGTAGGATAATTGATAACAGAGTAAAATAAAGGGAAAATGATTTAATTAGAACATCTAAAAATTAGTTTGGATTTAAATTGAGACTTAAACGAACTAGAGGCGGAGTGATTGTGATTTGTAAGGAGTTAACCGAACTCAAATCTAGGCAATTGTGGCTCAACTGAAATATGGAGGGATTTAATCGAAAGACATGAAACAAATGGGGTTAACTGGTAAATTCAAAGGGATCTAATTGAAATGAATTTGGATTAACAGGGATTAAACAAGATTGATTAACATTGGAGGGTTACAAGGGTGATTAACCCATTTACATATTCATCATTTGGGTAGAACCCATTTCATCCGCCCCTTATTTCTTTTCCTTCCTTCATTTCCCCAAAACTAAAAACAGCACCCTCATCTCCCATGGTCGATCTCTTCCTCGGCACCGCAAGCTCCGACCGCATCACTCAACTTTCTCGCCTTCTCCCTCCTCCTCTCTGGTTCTATCTTCCGTTTCCTATGGGTTTCACCTAATTATCGACCCGCTTGGGTCTTACCGAAAAAAATTCCAGGAACAACGCGTTTCTAGCCTCCGATGAGGAACTCTGAGTTCCTGAGGAGGTTCAGTTGATATACAATCTACATGCAAAGGTAAGTTTTGAGGTTTGTGGGTTTCTTTGCTCTCTCTCCCCTTTTTCCGACCTCAGTTTCTCTTCGGGTCCCTTTGCGAGTTCTAAGAACTCTTGGAGGAGTAATGCTATGTCTTTGATTTGAGGTAGATGTTTGCTATGTTGATCTCGTTAGAGACGTGTTGTTTATTCGATTTGAAATTCTTGTGGTATTGTCTTTGTTGATGGATTATTTGTTGGGACAATTTGATTTGGCATGCTTTTGGTATTTTTTCTTGTTGGGAATGGATTATTTACTGGGAATAATTTGGCTTGAGATATTTTTTGGGATGCTTGGCTGTGTGGGTTCGATTTTGGCTATTCCTACTGTTATAGTCCATTCTTACTTGCCTGAGTTTAGTTTTGTGTGGAGATGGTTTCCTGTGACCTCCAAACGGATTCCGAGAACGCAACCAGAGCCGTTATCGGCTCTGGAGGGTGTTTCGGTTCTCCGTTTAGCGTGCTCGGGAACGGGTGTGAGTTACAGTTACTACTTGGTTGATTTACGTGATAAAATGAGATTATAAAAAAAAAAGCAGTGATACAATTATGATATGTATATATGTGGGAATGGATTAGAAATATATTACCCTTGCTCTTTGATTGATTGAATGCTTATTACAATGTTGTTCTTGCTCCTTCACTCCTGTTACAGTGAAGCTTTTCCTATTACAGTGATGAAGTTTTTTACAAAATCCCTTTTCTTTTTACAGTGTTTTTTCGTTTTTTTTCTTATAGTGATGAACCTCTCCTATTTTGTGAATTATTGAGTTCCATCATTTTTCCCATTTCCTACTGTAACCTTATGTCTATTTGCCTATGCATCTGTTCACTGTCGAGAAGCCTCCGGCAAATCAGCTGAATTATTGAGCTTTTTGGCAAAAATGCCATTTGGTCCCTGTAATTGTGATTTTTCGCGGACTCACGCTGTTGGACTGAATTCTGACCTGAATTTGACGTGAACCCGGATTGAATTTGAATTATTTCTGACCCGAGCAGACTCTGTTGGACTTGTACGGACAAAATCTCGAGCTTTGAAATTTATTAGACTTGAACTGATAGTTACTCGTGCTTTGGGAATATATCGGTCTTGAACTAACAATTACCCGTGCTTTGGAATCAGACTTGGACTGGCAATTACCTGTGCTTTGGATTTTGTTGGACTCATACGAATAATTCTCCGAACTTCCGATTTGTTGCTTGTACCGCAATGAGATAACTCAGTCACTTGAATAAGATTTGATCAATTTTTAGAATATTCTTGAGTCGAGTGTGCATTTTGATCTTTCTTTTCAGGACATAAAATTGCCTTCAATTTTAAAGCGAGAATTTCCTGGTATCTTAGACATTGACGAGCGGGTCTTTGGATCCGTCAAAATTACTGTAAAAAATAAAAATAATAAGAGAAATATTTATATTAATAATGCAATATTTATTTATTACCAAAAATTCCATTTTAAGCGTTCAATTGCCGTTAATTTATTGATTGTCATAATTCGTTATTTAGAAATAGACTATATTCTAAACGTTTAATTATAATATAAATCGTAACCAAAGTCAATATTAACTTTAACTTTAATATACTATGTTACATCATAATTCACAATTCAGACTATAGGCATTTCTAAATATAGTTTAGAACAAATAAATAAGTATTGAAATGTTAATTCGATTGATTGACATATGAATCTTAATTAATAAATTATAACTCGAATTCAAGCAAATTCAATTTTATTCAAAATACGAGGAACATATCTCGAATAAAATTCATAATAAGTTAAAATTATACCTTAATTCTATTAAGTCGCATTTTGAATATAATTGATATTTTTACCGATTTATACCGAAATATGACAAATTAGCCTTAATAGCACAATTTTTCCCCAATAAATTATTTTCGAGATAATACCATATATTCTGGATAATTCATGAATTGTTCAAATTTTGAGTGAAATTTATTAAAAACTTAAAAATTGATCCGGACAAAAATGAGTATTTACAATATGATCAGTCAGAAAGGAGTAGGCGCCAATCCTGATAAGGTCAAAGCCGTACTGGACATGAAAGCTCCCTAGAACGTTAGAGAAGTACAACGCCTCAATGGGCGGATCATAGCCCTTAGGAGATTCATTTCATGTTGCACCCGAAGATGCCTTCCATTCTACGAAGTGATAAAAAAGCAGAAGGCGTTTGAATGGACTGAAGACTATAAGCAGGCCTTTGAAGGCATCAAACGTTTCCTTGCGGAACCGCCTCTAATGAGCAGACCCCTTAAAGGGGAGGACCTGTATATATACGTTTCCGTTACGGATAAAACAATATGTATGGTGATGATAAGAGAAGAAGAGGGTCAGCAATATCCAATTTACTATGTCAGCAAAGTTTTGAAAGATGCTGAAACCTGGTACTCAAGATTGGATAAGATGGCGTTGGCGGTCGTCATAACTTCCATTCACCTCAGGCCCTACTTTCAGGCGCACACAATCATTGTTAGGACTAACATACCAATGAGAAAGGTATTGCAGAAACCAAAGACTTCCGGCAGGTTGATGGAGTGGTCTATCCGTCTCGGTGAATTCGATGTTCGCTATGAGGGCAGATCCGCTCTTAAAAGCCAAGTGTTGGCGGATTTCATAAACGAATTCACTGAGGAAAATATTAACCCTCTGAAGGAGAAACAGGAAGAATGGACCATGCACACTGATGGCGCATCATCGGCCGAAGGTGCTGGGATTGGAGTTGTGATCAAGGCCCCGGAATATATGAAAATACATTATGCGGCCAAACTAGATTTCCCGGCGACAAACAATGGCGCTGAATATGAAGCTTTGATTCTTGGGCTTCGCCTGTTGAAGAAAATTACACAAGAACGAGTCGTGATCTATAGTGATTCTAAGCTGATGGTCAATCAGATGATCAAAAACTTTAGTGTCAAAGATGAAACTTTGGTTAACTACGTAGAAGAAGCTTAGCGGATCCTAAATCACTTAGAGAGCAAGGAAGTGAAGTGGGAGATGATCCATGTACTTAGGGGGTCTAATACATAAGCAGATCATCTGGCTAAATTGGCTTCTAGCAAAGACCAATAGGCGGATCTTGAATGTCCCTTTGAAGTAAAAACTAAACTAGCATTCGATCCAGAATTTGTAGCAGTAATGATACTCACTCCAAGAGATTGGTGATGCTTGTAAAATATATAGTAGTTAACAGGACAAGTGTATCCTATCGCAACAAGTAATACTGTGCTAAGCATGAGATCGAACACAAGGACTATTCGTTACAAATTGATAAATCTAATTAAGTTGAACTAATTATTAAGAGGGTTGAATAAAATTGGGTTGAGTAATTAACTAAATGGATTGAAATTATAAAGTAAACAATTAACATGGTAAAGTTTGGTGAAATAATGATAGGTACAATCTAGAATGTGAGATCCCTTGATTAATTCCTATGTGTGATTTAAGGGATTTAGGCTTATATTCTTGCTATCTATTGACGGTAATCACCCTAATAAGTAATATGAATGTGATCAAGACCTATATAATCTATTTACATGCATTCGATTAATGGCTTGGTTAGGCAATATAACCTAGGTCATGCAAAGCATTGGTTTCTTTGGTGATTAAGTCTAAAGCCGTAGCCTAGATACAAAGCCGCACTCCTAGTGTCCTAGCGAGGTGATATAAGCCCAAAATATACCTAAATTAGCATGCATAAATGTATTCAATTTCATGTAAAATATATATTAATTATATTATTTTGTTAAGATTTTACGTTGGTATTTGTTACTTATGTGCAATGTGTTAATTATTTGGAAAAATCCAAATAGGAGCTAAAACGAGAAAAAACGAGTAAGAAATCATGTTTTTAGTAAAAGACGCGTACGAGATTTCAGAGGCCGCGCCAGAGATTTTGGAATCAAAATAAGGAAGTGACACAGAGTGTCTGTCGCGACCGAGATTCTCATTATCTCGGTCGCGACACGCTAAAAGGCAGCCCAGACCCAAGCCTTTTGGAGCAATTCCGGACTATTCAGAGACCGTCAGAGCACTTTTGGGACTCGCCAGGGACCATTAGAGCATATTTCGGAAGCCCAGGGACCAAAAAGGATAAAAACCAGAGTTCTGCCCCATTTTGGCACTTGTCTCGACGAGACACAAAAGCGTCTCGGCGAGACAGGTCCTCGTCTCGACGAGACACTGCCTGTCTCGACGAGACGAGGCGGGAGAGGCGCAAAAACGTCTCTCCCTTGCTGGAATGTCGAATCTTTTTGCCTAAAAAACCCTTTTAAATGTGGGAAATGACTATTGTACCCCCGGGAGACCTAGGGTTTCACCTATCTCTATAAATAGGGAGCTACTCTCAGTTATTCGGGGACGGATTCAATAGGGAGCCGTCGTAATGTAGAATTTTAGCTTTTTATTTCCTTGCTTTCTAGATTAGGTTTATTTTCAGTATTTATTTCTTTCAAGAACAATTGATGGGAGAAGCGCTAGATCTTCTATTGTGTAATTGAATCAGACAAACAGGTTCTAGATTTCTTCTCTCTTACCCTTTTATCTTTTACTTTTATAATCTATTGAAGCTCTTTTTCCATTGTTCCTATTGTCCTTTCTCTATGATTGGTTTGTCTATGAACTGATCCCCATCCAATCTGGGATGGGGATGAGATTGATTGTATGATTATGTATGATTAGGGATCCAGGGTTTATATGATTTCTATTGATTGATTGATTTATGCATGCTTAATGCCTTGAGACCGACAGGAGATAGGATTATAGATAGATATGAGACCGACATGAGATTATCTAGTCTGAATTTGTATGAATTGACCTCGCTAGGACACTAGGAGTGCGGCTTCGTGCATGGGCTACGACTTTAGTCTTAATCACCATAGAACCTAATGCTTTGCATGACCTAGGTTATATTGCCTAACCAAGCTATTAACCAAATGCATGTAAATAGGTTATATGGATCTTGATCACATTCATATTTATTGTTAGGGTGATTACCGTCAAATAGATACCAAAAATATAAACCTGAACCCCCTAAAATCATACATAGGATTTAATCAAAGGATTCCTCATCCTAGATTGTACCTTCCATTAATTCACACTCTACCCTGTCAATTGTTCACCTTATTTTGTTATCTTTATTGCTTTCAATTAGTTAGTTACTTATCAAAAACCCAAACATTTATCCAACCCTTTAAACAATTAGATCATTCTAGGTAGATTTGCTAGTTATAACAAATAGTCTTTGTGGTTCGATCTCGTGCTTAGCACAATATTACTTGTTGCGATAGGATACACTTGTCCTATTAAATGCTATATATTTTACGAGCATCAGTCAACTCTTCGTACGCGAGGCGTATCACCATACACGCGAGGCGTACCAGGCAATTCCTCAATGATAAAAACTCAAAGACTCATTTACGCGGGGCGTGCTTCAGCTACGCACGGCGTAAAAGCTCCAATTCAAGCAATAAAACTTCAGAGACTTAAACACGCGGGGCGTACTTCAGCTACGCAGGGCATGCTTGAGACAACAAGACATGGAATTGGTCCACATGCATGAGATTTCTGACGGAATGGGCACTTACGCGGGGCGTAGACCACCTTACGCGGGGCGTATCATGGGATTTCTGCACCAAATAATGTTGCTCCATACTTGTGCTTTGTGAAGTCACAACATTGCCCTTGCTTGATGTTTATAAATAGGAAGCTCTTGAACTCCATTTGATACCAATTACACACTAGAGAGCAAAACTATACTCTTTTGATTATTGTAATTTAGATTCAGATTTTGTAGTTAAACTCTCCCCCTCGAGAGCTTGTTCGGTTGTTCCGGCGTTCCATCGAAGTTCCGTTCCACCACTCGTCACCAAGCTCGAGAGTTCCACCTCCACGACCTAGGAGACGGCTTTGAGTCCGGTTAGCTAGTTCCAAGGGCGGATTCTCCCTTTTTACCTGCTAATTAGCTTGTACTCTTCCTATGTACTAGGCTTGGTTGTATTTCATCTATTCACTTTCCATATTTATAATTTATGATTCATAATCTCTATTTCCCTTTACGTGTTAATGTTTATTACTTGTTTTGATATTCGTAATTGATTATTGTGTAGGAGAACGCGATTTCCGCTGCCATTCGGGCTATCCTTAGGGAGTTATATAGGTGTTGCCTTACCGGAAGTGACAAACTGGAAACCGTAGGAATTGACAAGCCACGGAACTTACGGGCCCTAGTTTCTAATTCCCCCGCATTAGACACGCCTTGACTAGGAATCACGTAGTCTAAGTGCTTCATGGGTCGGTCCTACTACACTTAGTCATCTTTACAAGAGTAAATTATTATCCGTATACATTTAGAGTCGTTATTTATCGTGGTTATAACTTATCGTTATTCATCATACTTCATAGGGTTTTAGCTACATAAATCTGTGTCGCCAATAGTTAGGAATAGTGTGTAGTTGCGTCTTACTTCACCCCAAAGTAATCACCGCTTAAATAACATACGAAACCGAGTCGTCTAATACTTGTAATTATAAATCCCGTGGATTCGATACCCGGTCTTAACCGGATTATTACTTGATACGACGGGGTACACTTGCCCCTAAGTAGTCGTAGTGTCTAGTGGAGTTAGAACATTTAAAAGATCACATCCATATTCATAGCACATTCACCGCAATACACATTTAGTCATTAGAAAACTCTACCTAGATCCTACGCCGCATCAGGTACCCGAAGAAGTCCCATTAGATGAGACTCCAGTGCCACCTATTAGTAGATCACAAAGAGTTTGTGAACTCCCAGTTAGATATGGTTTTCTAGTGGGAGATGATAATGAGGTTCCCGTGTTAGACGACGAACCCGAAAACTACGAAGAGGCTCTTACTAGTCCAGATTCTAAAGCATGGCTTGAGGCCATGGATTCTGAAATGGATTCCATGTATACTAACCAAGTGTGGACTTTGGTTGATCCACCCGAAGGGATAATACCCATTGGGTGCAGATGGATCTTTAAAAAGAAGACAGACATGGATGGAAAGGTTAGCACCTACAAAGCTAGGTTAGTAACGAAAGGATATCGTCAGAAGCAAGGAATTGATTATGACGAAACTTTCTCTCCTGTGGCTATGTCCAAATCAATCAGAATCATGCTTGCAATTTCCGCTCACTTCGATTATGAGATTTGGCAAATGGATGTGAAAATAGCTTTCCTAAATGGAAACCTGCTTGAGGATGTATATATGATGCAGCCTGAAGGTTTCATATCGAAGGATGCAAATAAAGTTTGCAAACTTTAGAGATCCATTTATGAACTCAAGCAAGCATCAAGAAGCTGGAATAAGCGTTTTGACGAGACCATAAAACAATTTGGTTTCGAACAAAATTGCGAAGAAGCTTGCATTTACAAGAAAGCAAGTGGGAGCTCTATAGCATTTCTCATACTATATGTGGACGATAAATTATTAATGGGAAATGACATTGCTCTACTACAGTCGGTAAAAGTATGGTTATCTGGTAACTTCTCAATGAAAGACCTTAGTGAAGCAGCTTATATACTTGGTATAAAGATCTACAGAGATAGATCGAGAAGACTGCTTGGTCTTTCACAGGCTACATACATTGAAAAGGTGCTAAATCGGTTTAGCATGCTTGAATCGAAACGAGGTAACTTACCCATGCTACATGGAGTAAAGTTAAACAATAATCAATGTCCTAAAACCGATGATGACAAAAGAAGCATGGCTGTAGTCCCGTACGCCAGCGCAATCGGTTCGATTATGTATGCTATGCTATGCACTAGACCTGACGTAACGTTCGCGTTATCTGTAACGAGTCGTTACCAAGGGAATCCGGGAGACGGGCATTGGATTGCCGTCAAGAACATTCTTAAGTACTTGAGAAGAACTAAAGATATGTTCCTAGTGTACGGAGAAGGTGATCTGAAAATAGAAGGATTTTCAGACGCAAGTCATCTCACAGATGAGAATGATTTTAAATCCCAATCAGGATACCTGTTTATCTTGAATGGGGGCGCGGTCAGTTGGAAGAGTTCCAAGCAGGGAAGCGTAGCTTTCTCTACGACCGAGTCAGAGTATATCGCAGCTGCGGAAGCAGCAAAGGAATCGGTTTGGATTAGAAAGTTCATTACAGAACTTGGTGTGGTGCCTGACATTGTAAATCCCATTACACTGTATTGTGATAACAATAGAGCCATTGCGCAAGCAAAGGAACCACGGTCTCATAATGCGTCCAAGCATTACCTTAAGTGATACCACATCATAAGAGAGATTGTGGCTAGAGGAGATGTGAGAATAGAAAGAGTACCTACAGAGGACAACGTTGCAGATCCGTTGACAAAGCCCTTAACCCAGAAAGTACATGATCGTCATTTAACTTCTACTGGGATAAGTTTTAGAAACAATTGGCTTTAGTTCAAGTGGGAGTATGTTGGGGTTTAGTGTCCTATAGACAATTGTTCTACGATACAAACTTAATATAAATGAATTGTTCTTTATATCATTTGTTTTAATGAGATATAAGTTTTATAACTATATAAAGGCAATCCCTTTTAAAGCACTAAATAAAGTCTAATAAAAGGAAATCCGTAAGTTTGTTTTAAAGTGATTATAAAGTGTTCATACAAGCATGAAGTGAGACAAAACTTTATAATAAACTAATAAACTTAAAACCACCCCAAGTCAAGTGATATGTTTAGGATTGATATATCACTGTTGAGACTTGCATGTAACAATGTCTTCTGTCCGACAGAAAGCTGATCTCACAAGCTTTATATATACAGATATCTGGACAGTTACATGGATCCGATGAAAAGTAGTTCATTAGTTAATGAGATATGTTTTCATAACTATATAACGGCAATCCCTTTAAAGACTAAATAAAGTCTAATAAAAGGAAATCCGTAAGTTTGTTTAAAGTGATTGTAAAGTGTTCATACAAGCATGAAGTGAGACGAAGCTTTATAATAAACTAATAAACTTAAAACCACCCCAAGTCAAGTAATGTGTTTAGGATTAACATATCACTGTTGAGACTTGCATGTGACAATGTCTTCTGTCCCGACAGAAAGCTGATCTCACAAGCTTCATATATACAGATATCTGGACAGTTACATGGATCCAATGAAAAGAAGTTCATTAGGATTGGGGACCCGACTTGAGATAACAGGATGAGTAGATTCATCTTTGTCACTTGTTCATCTCATTGGTATTAATAGGTATAAGTAATCCACAGACTCAAAGGAATGTTAATTAGTAATTCTAGATTACGGAATGTGACGCTTTGATCCTGTTGTAACACAATCCTTAACAGAGATGACTCTGGGGTCTGAACAGCAGACGTTGGGTATCACAGGAAGTAATTGCAGGATAGTTATACATTGGATTGAGCATTTATCACTCCCGATAAATGGGAGATATGTCCATGGATCGCTTGTGGAAGACTTGACTCTAAATCCTTGCAAGGTGATAGCTTAAGATTGAAATGCAGATTTCTCTTAACCTATCTAATTGGAGTTGACTCGGCCTGTACAAGTAAAACGAACGTCTCGCTATATGTGACTTGACATTAGCCATAGTCATAAGATTCAGTACAAGGATGTAGTTGATAAAGGATCGAATTATACTGTAACTAATACGGAAAGGTCAACGACAGAATCAACATGTCTTCTTATAGCTCTGGGGGAATGATTACGGACTTGCTAATCACATACTTTGTACATCGTTCCGTTATGCAAAGATTAAATATAATTCTTTGAAAATTAATTTAATAGTTGCATACGGCTAGAAGCGATAAGAACCTAATGGGTCACACATAAGACTTGGAACCCAAAAGAGAGACAGATGTTAATTAATTGATGGAAGCCCAACTGAGCCCAATAAGGCCCAATTATTAAGGGGGGCGAAATTTATGTATTAGTACATAAATAATTAATTTGATTTTATCAATCCTAATTAGATTAGAATTATGAATTAAATTAATAAAATGATAATTAAATTAGGAGTTTTAATGAGATTAAAATTACTCCTATTATTATTATCCAATAAGGTTATTATTATTATTTTTTATATTTAGATATATTAATAGATAATAATTAAGAATTCTATTCCGAATTAAATTCTTATTCAGTAACCTAATTCTACCTAACTAGGGATTAGATACAAGAGATTATAAATACTCCCCTACATGCTATTTTCGAAACACCCCTAAGGCAAATTAAGAGAGAGAATTTCGACCCCCTTGCTCGAAGACGAGATTTCCTACCGTTCAATTGATTTTCATCTCTTTCTCTTTATCCTTGATCTTGTGTTGATTAATTAGAGACAATCTACTTTGGTTGTTATAAACGGTTGATTCTAACTTGATCTTCCATTGTTTTGTTTTGTGCTCGGGAACTCGAAGTAAGAGTTGTGGGCACTTCGTTTGCAACGGTAGATAGAACTTCTGAAAGGTATTTCTTTTATCTCTCTTTATATGAAATAACGATTAACGGATCTTGGGGTTAATGGAAATAGGTTAAAATTTTTATATTTCCGCTGCTATATGTTAGCCTATTTTCCATCAGTGGTATCAGAGCCTGCGTTAAATCCGTTATTTCATATATGAAAATTTAGAAGTTTTTCAATCAGGTTGAATAAATATTTATAGTTAGGTTAATTAACAAAACTGTTTTGATTAATTAGTTCTAAAGATAAATAAGTTTTAATTAATTGTTAATTAAAATAGATTATGTACATGTTCCTAATAATTTTGGTTGATAATCATTATAACAAAATCTATTAGTTTTATGGTTAGATTGATAAAATCAGTTTTATTTATTCTAAAGATAAAACGGAAAATCTATAATAGTTTTTCCTATTTTCTGAAAATCATTTTAAAACCGTTTTAAAACTGATATATATATATATTTATAATTATATATTTAAAAAAAAGAAAATGACAGCAGCTCGGGTCGCGCCTCACGGCACGACCCGACTGCTGTCGCGTTGTTGCTGCCGCGCGGCAGCAACCGCTCGCAGCGCCTGGCCGCCGTTGCCGCAAGGCAGCGGCGGATCAGACGCCTAGGGCTGCTGCCAAACGTCAACAGCCCAACCTCGGGCCCGGCCCGAGACCCACTTAATTTAAAATCGTTTAAAATTAGTTTTAAATATATATATGTTTCAGAAATTAATAGTTTTCTGTTTTTATTATCGAATGAAAATTTATTTAAAAGTTTGTTTTACCTATTTGTAAATCAAAAGTATTAAATGAATTAAAATCAAAATAATTGGGACGTGCATAATTAAAGTTTTGTATAGTTGTATTAATCTAAAAGGTTAATATAGAAGATACGAAACTGTTAGAAGTAAAATTGGATGAAAGTTAATTTGATGAGTTAATGTGATTAACCTAAATATTACATAAAATACTTATGTAATCAACCAATTAAATTTATTTAATTGAGTTTATGCATGTTTGGAGTTATGGACATATTTGGACCCTCTTTTAGTCTTTTGGTATTTTTAAAATAGGGCTTGTGAGTCCTGCCTTTCTACTATCTATTGTAATTTCTCCTCTCATCTAATTCCCTTCAATTTAATTGAAGTTTTCTTTAGTAGTATAGAAATTAATATGTAATTTCAAGGCGTCATGGAGAAGACGGAGGACCTAAAGAGAAATATGTAATAGTTAGTATTTCCCTAGGTTTGGCCTTTTATTCCGTCTCTGGCTCGACGGAATAATTTAGATGATATGTCCATAACGCCAATGTATGTGTCTGATGTATGCTAAAGCAAATCAAGACTAAGTTAGATTATGAGACTTAAAATAAAATCCCTCATTAAAAGTTAAGTAAATAAGCAAGTTATTAAAATCGGTTGCCCCTCCCTAATATTATAATTCAGCCGGCAGTACTGGGGGCCTTTGGGTTGTTGAGCAAACTCAAGCTCGGGGTCTTATGGTAACACCTGAATTATCGAAAATCATTTTTCATGAATATGGGGTAATACTTAAATTAGATTATGATAATTGGATGAGCAAACTCATGTTGTCATAAACTAATGGGCAATATGGTTGGGATTAATATGAATAGCATATTAGTTACTAATGTGGTTAGTAACCCAATAACCTAGGAATCACATTAAAGATGTGATTGATTACATGAATCTACCTAACGAATGAGACTAGCTTGTTGAGCAAACTCAAGGCGAAATCTCAGGAGTTAGGATCCTAGCTCACTAAAGGATTTGTGAAATTCTTCGAATTAATATGGAGGGCTATTAATTTGGCAAAATAGTGGGAGCAATCTAAAATAAACTAAAAGGCCTATAATTTTAGATGGATATACTTTAAAGCAAATGAATGACATATGTTTACTCTTTCTCACTCTCAGGTTTAATTAAACACTCTTAAAATCATGACTAAAACCAATCTGCAAAACATTCATACCGATAACAAGTTGAACGGTTCAAACTTCACCGACTGGTTTCGTAACCTCAAAATTGTTTTGAAGTTCGATAAGATAGGGTATGTACTTGATACAACGATACCCCCTATCCCAGCTGATGATGCTCCCATCGAAGAAATTGATGCTTACCAGAAGCACAAAGCTGATGACGATCATGCGGGATGCATCATACTTGCATCGATGACACCGGAATTACAAAGGCAACATGAGGAAATGGATGCCTATTCCATCATCATGCACCTTAAGGAGCTGTTTGGGAAACAGACTAGGTGCGAACGCTACGAGATATCCAAGTTGCTATATCATTGCAGGATGCAAGAGGGCACATCTGTGATGACACATTGTGTCAAGATGACTGGCTATATTACCAAACTTTCTAGTATTGGATTCGCGATGGATAACGAACTAAGCATAAACTTAATTCTTCAATCCCTCCCAGAGAGTTATTCACAGTTCATCATGAACTACCAGATGAATGACTTGCAAACCTCTCTTGAAGAGCTTACAAATATGCTCAAGTCAGTTGAGCCCAATATGAAGAAAGACAAGGCAATATCGGCTCTTGTCATAGAGGGATTAAAGAAGAGGAAGGGGAATTTTCCCAATCCTAAATATCCCAAGAAAGGCAAGAGGGCCATGCCCACTAAAGCTAAGGGAAAGGAAGTGAATAAGCCCAAAGGAGAGTGCCACTTCTGTGGTAAAGACGGGCATTGGAGAAGGAACTGCAAGGAGTACCTGGCCTCCCTCAAGAAGGGAAAAGGCGGTGCTTCAACATCTGGTATGTTTTATATTGAAATAAATACAGTTTCACAGTCTGAATCTTGGGTACTTGATACCGGATGTGGATCTCATATTTGTACAAATATATAGGAACTAAAACGGACTTAGGAACTGAAGATAGGAAGCATAAACTTGCGAGTAGGAAATGGAGCAAGAGTTGCCGCCCTCGCCATTGGAGATTATGCTTTAAATTTTCCCTCTGGGCTTGTAATAGAATTAGGGAACTGTTTGTATGTTCCAGAAATGTCTCGTAACATTATTTCTATTAGCCGTCTTGTTGACGACGGTTTTCATATTTCAATAAAAGACAAACATTGCGATTTCTATATGATTTTCTATTTTTCACGAATATCACAAAATGAGATTTATGTGTTAGATGACAAAATTTCTGTTTTCGCAATTGATACCAAAAGACATAAGCTAGATAATTCAACTTACTTGTTTTTTTGTCGTTTAGGCCATATAAACAAAAGACGCATGCTTAAGCTACATCAAGATGGGCTTATAAATTCAATTGATCCTGAATCATTGGAAACATGCGAAGCATGTTTAAAAGGTAAAATGACAAAGACACCCTTTATCAATAAAGGTGAGCGTGTATTAGACACTCTAGGATTAATACATTCCGATGTATGCGGTCCTATGTCAGTCCAAGCAAGAGGAGGATTCAGATACTTCATAAGCTTCATAGACGACCATACCCGATATGGTTATATCTACTTGATGAAGCACAAGTCCGAAGCTTTTAAGAAATTCAAATGCTTCAAGAATGAAGTAGAAAATCAATTAGGAAAGAAAATAAAGACACTTCGATCTGATCGAGGTGGCGAATATCTATCAGATGATTTTCTGAATTATCTAACTAAATGTGGGATATGCTCACAATAGACACCTCCCTATACACCACAACACAATGGTGTATCCGAGAGGAGGAACCGTACCCTACTAGATATGGTACGATCCATGATGAGCATAGCATTACTTCCAAAGACATTCTGGGGCTATGCCTTAGAAACTGCCCTCTTCACCCTAAATTGAGTACCAACTAAATCCGCTAGTTCCACACCATATGAATTGTTCGTTGGTAGGAAACTCGTGTTCTCATTCATGAGAGTATGGGGTTGTTCAACATTTGTCAAACGCATAGCGTTAGACAAACTAGATTCAAAAGCTGATAAGTGTTTCTTCATTGGATACCCTAAGGAAACTGTGGGGTATTACTTCTATCATCCAGATGATCAGAAAGTAATAGTATCCAAGCATGCAACCTTCTTAGAGAAAGAGTTTCTCGAAGAAACAGAAAAGGGAAGCATGATTGAACTTGATGAAGTTCAAGAACAAGAAACACCGACTGAAACAACAGAAGCGGTTGAAGAACCCGATGCAGTCCCATTAGATGAGACTCAAGTGCCACCCCTTCGTAGAACACAAAGAGTTCGTGAACTCCCTATTAGATATGGTTTTCTAGTGGGAGATGATGATGAGGTTCCCGTGTTAGACGACGAACCCAAAAACTACGAAGAGGCTCTTAACAGTCCATATTCTAAAGCATGGCTTGAAGCTATGGATTCTGAGATGGATTCTATGTACACCAACCAAGTGTGGACTTTGGTTGATCCACCCGAAGGGATAAAACCCATTGGGTGCAGATGGATCTTCAAAAAGAAGACTGACATGGATGGAAAGGTTAGCACCTACAAAGCTAGGTTAGTAGCGAAAGGATATCGTCAGAAGCAAGGAATTGATTATGACGAAACTTTCTCTCCTGTGGCTATGTCCAAATCAATCAGAATAATGCTCGCTATTGCCGCTCACTACGATTACGAGATTTGGCAAATGGATGTGAAAACAGCTTTCCTAAACGGAAACCTGCTTGAGGATGTATATATGATGCAACCTGAAGGTTTCATATCAAAGGATGCAAACAAGGTTTGCAAACTTTAGAGATCCATTTATGGACTCAAGCAAGCATCAAGAAGCTGGAACAAGCGTTTTGACGAAACCATAAAACAATTTGGTTTCGAACAAAATTGCAAAGAAGCTTGCATTTACAAGAAATCAAGTGGGAGCTCAGTTGCATTTCTGATATTATATGTGGACGATATATTATTAATGGGAAATGACGTAGCTCTACTACAGTCGGTAAAAGTATGGTTATCTGGTAACTTCTCAATGAAAGACCTTAGTGAAGCAGCTTATATACTTGGTATAAAGATCTACAGAGATAGATCAAGAAGACTGCTTGGTCTTTCACAGGCTACATACATCGAAAAGGTGCTAAAGCGGTTTAGCATGCTTGAATCGAAACGAGGTAACTTACCCATGATACATGGAGTAAAGTTAAACAATCATCAATGTCCTAAAACCGATGATGATAAGAAGCGCATGGCTGTAGTCCCGTACACCAGCGCAATCAGTTCGATTATGTATGCTATGCTATGCACTAGACCTGACGTAGCGTTCGCATTAAGTATAACGAGTCGTTACCAAGGAAATCCGGGAGACGAGCACTGGATTGCCGTAAAAAACATTCTTAAGTACTTGAGAAGAACTAAAGATATGTTCCTAGTGTATGGAGAAGGGGATCTGAAAATAGAAGGATTTTCATATGCAAGTCATCTCACAGATGAGAACGATTTTAAATCCCAATCAGGATACCTGTTTATCTTGAATGGGGGTGCGGTCAGCTGGAAGAGTTCCAAGTAAGGAAGCGTAGCTTTCTCTACGACCGAGTCAGAGTATATCGCTGCTGCGGAAGCAGCAAAGGAAGCGGTTTGGATTAGGAAGTTCATTACTGAACTTGGTGTGGTACCTGACATTGTAAATCCCATTACAATGTACTGTGATAACAACGGAGCCATTGCGCAAGAAAAGGAACCACGGTCTCATAATGCATCCAAGCATTACCTGAAGCGATACCACATTGTAAGAGAGATTGTGGCAAGAGGAGATATGAGAATAGAAAGAGTACCTACTGAGGACAACGTTGCAGATCCGTTGACAAAGCCCTTAACCCAGAAAGTACATGATCGTCATCTAACTTCTACTGGGATAAGTTGTAGAAACAATTGGCTTTAGTCCAAGTGGGAGTATGTTGGGGTTTAGTGTCCTATAGACAATTGTTCTAGGATACGAACTTAATGTAAATGAAGTGTTCTTTATATCGTTTGTTTTAGTGAGATATGTTTTCATAACTATATAAAGGCAATCCCTTTAAAGACTAAATAAAGTCTAATAAAAGGAAATCCGTAAGTTTGTTTAAAGTGATTGTAAAGTGTTCATACAAGCATGAAGTGAGACGAAGCTTTATAATAAACTAATAAACTTAAAACCACCCCAAGTCAAGTAATATGTTTAGGATTAACATATCACTGTTGAGACTTGCATGTGACAATGTCTTCTGTCCCGACAGAAAGCTGATCTCACAAGCTTCATATATACAGATATCTGGACAGTTACATGGATCCGATGAAAAGAAGTTCATTAGGATTGGGGACCCGGCTTGAGATAACAGGATGGGTAGATTCATCCTTGTCACATGTTCATCTCATTGGTATTAATAGGTATAAGTAATCCTCAGAGTCAAAGGAATGTTAATTAGTAATTCTGGATTACGGAATGTGACGCTTTGATCCTGTTGTAACACGATCCTTAACAGAGATGACTCTGGGGTGTGAACAGCAGACGTTGGGTATCACAGGAAGTAATTGCAGGATAGTTATACATTGGATTGAGCATTTATCACTCCCGATAAATGGGAGATATGTCCATGGATCGCTTGTGGAAGACTTGACTCTAAATCCTTGCAAGGTGATAGCTTAAGATTGAAATGCAGATTTCTCTTAACCTATCTAATTGGAGTTGACTCGGCCTGTACAAGTAAAACGAATGTCTCGCTATATGTGACTTGACATTATCCATAGTCATAAGATTCAGTTCAAGGATGTAGTTGATAAAGGATCGAATTATACTGTAACTAATACGGAAAGGTCAACGACAGAATCAACCTGTCTTCTTATAGCTCTGGGGGAATGATTACGGACTTGCTAATCACATACTTTGTACATCATTCCGTTATGCAAAGATTAAATATAATTCTTTGAAAATTAATTTAATAGTTGCATACGGCTAGAAGCGATAAGAACCTAATGGGTCACACATAAGACTTGGAACCCAAAAGAGAGACAAATGTTAATTAATTGATGGAAGCCCAACTGAGCCCAATAAGGCCCAATTATTAAGGGGGGGGGGGGGGCGAAATTTATGTATTAGTACATAAATAATTAATTTTATTTTATCAATCCTAATTAGATTAGAATTATGAATTAAATTAATAAAAGGATAATTAAATTAGGAGTTTTAATGAGATTAAAATTACTCCTATTATTATCCAATAAGGTTATTATTATTATCTTTTATATTTAGATATATTAATAGATAATAATTAAGAATTCTATTCCGAATTAAATTCTTATTCAGTAACCTAATTCTATCTAACTAGGGATTAGATACAAGAGATTATAAATACTCCCCTACATGCTATTTTCGAAACACCCCTAAGGCAAATTAAGAGAGAGAATTTCGACCCCCTTGGTCGAGGACGAGATTTTCTACCGCTTCCTACCATTCAATTGATTTTCATCTCTTTCTCTTTATCCTTGATCTTGTGTTGATTAATTAGAGACAATCTACTTTGGTTGTTATAAACAGTTGATTCTAACTTGATCTTCCATTGTTTTGTTTTGTGCTCGGGAACTCGAAGTAAGAGTTGTGGGCACTTCGTTTGCAATGGTAGATAGAACTTCTGAAAGGTATTTCTTTTATCCCTCTTTATATGAAATAACGATTAACGGATCTTGGGGTTAATGGAAATAGGTTAAATTTTTTATATTTCCGCTGCTATACGTTAGCCTATTTTCCTTCAGTTCGGTTATAGCACTTAGTAGGAGTTGAGTAGACGAATAGAGGAATGTACTCTTGAATATTCAACTGCCTTGTAAACGGTTTGTGCTCTACCTTTAAAGAGCTCAGTATTGGATTGAAAAAGCCCGGAGGGACTTTAGGGACTGGACGTAGGAGGAGAGGCCGAACCAGGATAAGTCGTGCTGAGTAATTTCTAACTCTCTCTCAATATATCTATATAAGTGTTGCTTGATTAAATTGCTCAGGATATTAATTGTAAAAGCTGACACTGAGTAATCTTGGTGCTGAGTTGGAAGCTGACCTCAAGTGTTACTTCCCAATTCACAAGTAAAGCAGTTCCAGTCAGCATCTGACTAAAGCTGTCTTACTTCTCTCGGCCGTGCTGACCTAAACTAAGTTGAGTAAATCAAAGAATTAATTAAGTCAGCATAATTAAACAAAAAAAAGTTACATTAGTTCCTAACCCCCCCTTGGAACTAATCACACGGGACCAACAGATAACACCTGGATTAACGAACAATGTTTTCACAAATATATAAGGTTAACGACTTAAAGTAGCTGAGAATAGTTGGGCGAGTCGTTTGGATTATTTAAAGCTATTAGGCAAGATGGTTGGGGATTAATATTAAAATGTATTAGTTACTAATGTGGTTAGTAACCCAACAACCTATGAATCACATAGTTGATGTGATCGATTACATGAATCTACATATTAAGGGGAGTGAACTTGTTTGAGTTATTCAAGGTAAGCTTCATGAGGTAGGATCCTAGCTCACTAAAGAGTTTGTGAAATTCTTCAAATTAATGTAGAGGGTTATTAATTTGGTAAAAATAGTGAGAGCAATTTAAACAACTTAAAGTCCTATGTCTAAATTGTTTATTAAAACAAATGGATAACATCCGTCACTCTATCTCACTCTCAAGTTAAAGTAAATACTCTGAATCATCATATCTAAAATGGATCTACACAAACATTTTAACCGATAACAAATTGAATAGTTCAAATTTCACCGGCTATTTTGGCATCCTCAAAACTGTTTTGAAGTTTCGAAATGATTAAGTATGTATTAGGATACATTGATACCCGCTGTTAAAATTGTTTTGAAGTTCGAAAAGATTAGGTATGTATTAAGATACATCGATTCCCAATGTCCCTGTTGATGATGCTCCTGTCAAGAAGATTGATGTTTACCGGAAGCACCAATTAGATGACGAACGAACAGGATGTATCATACTTGTAGTTATGGCACTAGAGCTACAAAGACAATATGAGCAGATGGATGTGTATTCCATGGTTATGCACTTGAAGGAGGTTTTGAGAAACAGACTCAAATGCGAAAGCTATGGGATAGCAAAGTTGTTGTTTCACTCCAAGATGCAAGAAGCTTCTTCTGTTGTGGCACTTTGTGTCAAGACGATTGGCTACATCACCAAAACTTTCTAGTATTGGATTTGTGATGGATAATGAATTAAGTGTCAACTTAGTTCTATGATCTCTCCTAGAGATTTATTCATAAGTTCATCATGAACTGTCAGAAGAATAACTCAGAAACCTCTATAAAAGAGCTTTTGAATATGCTCAAGTCCGTTGAGCCCAATCTTAAGAAAGAGAAAGTGATGTCAACACTTGTTATTGAGGGATCTCACGAGAGAAAAGGGAAGTTTCCCAATTCTAAAGATTCCAAGAAGAACAAGGGCATTAAACCAAGTCAATAAAAGCAAAAAAACGGAAAGGGAATGCCACCAATAGGAGAGGAACTGTAAGAAGTACTTAGACTCTCTCGAGAAGAAGGTTCGGGATGGTGCTTTTACATTTGAATTAAAAGGATAGATAATTCAACTTACTTGTGATAATGTCACCTAGGCCATATAAGCAATGAACGCATGTCTAAGCTGCATCAAGATGGGCTTATATACTCAATTGATTTTGAATCAATGGGCACATGTAAGTCTTGTTTAAAGGAAAGATGACACAGACACCCTTTAGCAATAAAGGAGAATGTGTATCAAACACTCTAGGACTAAACATTCAGATGTATGTGGTCATATGTCAACGCAAGTAAAAATGTTCAGTTACTTCATTAACTTCATAAGATGACATATCGGATATGGATACATCTGCTTGATGAAGCATAAGTCAGAAAGCTTTTGAGAAAGTTCAACTACTTCAGGAACGAAGTAAGAAAAACAAACAAGAAAGAATATTATAGTGCTTTGATAAGATCATTGTGGAGTATATATTTCTAATGTTTTTCTGAATTATCTAAATGAATATGGGATTCGCTCACGATGGACTCCCCTGTATACACCACAGCACAATGGTGTATCTAAAAGGAGAAATCGTACTCTATTAGATATGGTGAGATCCATAATGAGCACAACCTTTCTTCCAAAGATGTTCTAAGTCTACGCCCTAGAAACCGCCTTATTTACCTTTAACCGAGTATCCACAAAATCCGCCAGTTCTACTCCATTTGAATTGTTCATTGGAAAGAAACCCAGTTTATCTTTCATAAGAATTTAGGGGTGTTCAGCATATGTTAAACACATAGCATCAGATGAGTTAGATCCTAAATTTGATAAATACTTCTTCATTAGATATTCGAAAGAAAAGTAGGATATTACTTCTATCATCCAGATGATCAAAAGTAATAGTATCCAAAGACGATGTACTTCTAGAGAAAGAGTTTCATCTAGAAACACAAGTAGAAAGCGTGATTGAACTTGATGAAGTTTAAGGAGAGGGATTGGCTGAAATAGCAGAAGCGATGGTGGAACCTGAATCTGTCACACAAGATGAGATATCGGTGACATTGTTGACTCGTAGGTCTATTCGAGTTCATCAAATCCCAAAGGAATTTGGATTTCTAGTTGGAGATGGTGGAACTCAAATTTGTCTCACAGAATGAGACACATGTGACACTACTAACTCATAGGTCTAGTCGAGTTCATCAAATCCCAAAGAGATTTGGATTTCTAGTGGGAGCCGATGAAATCACAAAGAGATTTAGATTTCTAGTGGGAGACGACGAAGAGGTTCTCGTGTTAGACGATGAACCTACGACTTATGAGAATACTTTTGTAAACATGTACATGTAAACTAGTGGGAGCTCGTGTGAGACTTTACATGTAAACTAGTGGGAGCTCAAGTCGTTTACTTAGTATTATATGTCGATGATATTCTACAAATGGTAAACGAAGTAGCTATGCTGCAATCGGTGAAAATTTTGGTTATCGGATAAAATTCTCCATAATAGACTTAGGAGAATCAGCTTATATCTTAAGGATTACGATCTATAGAGATAGATTGAGAAGAATGCTTGACCCCTCCCAGTTTACATACATTGACAAAGTGCTCAAAGCGTTTTGCACTAGACCTAACATCACTTTTGCTTTAAGCATGGAAAAGTTGATTACAGGACAATCCGAGTGATGGTCACTAGATTGTTGTCAAGAAAATTCTTAAGTACTTAACATGATTGAAGATATGTTCCAGGTATATGGAGATGAAAATTTGAAAGTTGGAGACTTTCAAATACAAGTCATCAAATAGATAAAGATGATCTTACATAATACAAGTTTATTCTGAAAGAGATACAGTTAGCTGGAATAGTTCCAAGCAGGAAATCGTAACCGAGCCAAAGATCAAATCAGAGTATATAGCATCTTTGGAAGGAGCTAAAAGGAAGTTTGGAATGGAAGTTCATTAATGAACTAGGTGTGGTACCTGATATTATTAATGAGATTAACAATAGAGTTGTTGCTCTTGCTAAGGACCCACAATCTCATAATACGTCCAAACACTACCTCAGTCATTACTATTTCTTCTGAGAGATAACAACAAGAGTAGATGTGAGAATTAAAAGAGTGCCCATAAAGGGACAATCTTATAGATCCATTTAAAGAATGCCTTACCCCAAAAGGTTCATGATCGTCATGTGAACGCTTATGGGAATGCTTTAGAAACAATTGGCTTTAGTCCAAGTGGGAGTTGTTGGGGTTTAGTGTCCTATAGTCAATTGTTGTAGGATATAAACCAGTTGTAAATGAATTGTTCATTATCATTTGTTTTATAAGATATTGTAAGTTTAACTATATAAAGGCATTTATCTTTTATCAAAACTAATCAAGTTAAATAAAAGAAATCCCAAAGTTTATTTAAGTAATCATAAAGTGTTCATATAAGCATGAAGTGAGACAGAACTTTATAATAAAACTGATAAACTTAAAACAACCTTAAGGCAAGTAATATATTTATAGGGATTGACATAATACTGTTGAGACTTGCATGTAATAATATTTACTGTTGTGAATAGAAAGTTGATCTCACAAGCTTTAGATATTGAGATATCTAGGCAGTTAGATGAATCCGGTGAAGGAGTTCATTAGAATTGAGGACTCGACTTGAGATAACATGATGGATGGATTTATCTAGTGTCACCTGTTTCATCTCAGATGGTATTAGTAGGTATAAGTAATCCTCAGACTCAAATAAACATTAATTAGTGATTTTGGATTATGGATTATGGAATGTGATGCTTTGATTCTGTGCGAGCACGATCCATTATAGGGGGAGCTCTGAGGTGTGTGAGAGCATGGTTGGGTATCATATAAAGTAATTGCAGAATAGTTAATGTTGGATTGAGCATTCGTCACTCTTGATAGATAGGAGATATATCCATGGGCCTCTTGTGGAAGAATTAACTGAAACCCTTACAAGGTGATAGGGTTGAGAGTAGAAATGGAGATTTCACTTAACATATCTAATCAGAGTTAATTCTACCTAAACAAGTAAAATAGACGTCTCATTATATGTAACTTGACATATTCCGTAGTCAGAGATTCATCTAAGGATATAGTTGATGAAGGATCGAATTATACTGGACCTATTACTGAAAGGTAAACGTCAGAATCAACCTGACTTCTTATCGCTCTAGGGGAATGAGACGTTTCTGATAAAACAGTTTGCGCACTCATTCTGTTATATGTTTAAGATTAAATTGATCTAGTTGAATTAATTTAAATAAACATATACGACTTCGGTAAGAACCTAATGGGTCACATATGAAGTAAGATCGGAGGACAGAATAATAATTTAATAGGCGGACATTAAAGGGGTCGAAATATGTAGTGTATTAATTAGGGTTTTTAGTTGATTTATTTAGATAATTATAATTAGATTATATTATGGTTAAAGCAATCAAAGAGATAATATTAGTTAGATAATATAATGTGATTATTTATCTTTATTATTTTCCTAACCTAATAAATTATCCTAATGAGGTTAGGATAATATTTATTAAATATATTTTATTAGATATAAGATAATGTTTAATAAATAGAATAATTATCTAAATAGAATACCTAAATTGTTTAGGATTCTAATTTACTAAACCTAATTAAATTGGGATTCAATTAATTGAAACACTGTAAATAGACCCTCTTGGCTTGTAAATTTTGAACAACACACATCTAGAGCAATAGGATTTCTCTCGTCTCTCACTCAATTAAATTATTTACTCCGTTCATCCATTTTCTATATTCGTGTGGATACCATTAGAGGCAATCTACACTTGGTTGCTATTTGGTTGATTACTAACTTTTGGTTTTGATTTCTTGTTCATGTTCGTGATTGACGTGGCATCCACGTGGGCACTTTGTTAGTAACAACAGATAGTTCATCAAACCAAAGGTATTTTGTTTAATCCCTCTTTATATGAAATAATGATTAACGGATCTTAGGAAAGGGAAATAGACAAAAATAGATAAAAAAAAATTATATTTCTGTTGCGCTCAGTCTTGTCTATTTTCCCTCATGGCCTCCTTCTTTTTCCACAAATTGCTTTGAGACTGCTTTATCATGTGATTGCACTTTTTTGCCACTCCTCAACATGATAGCACTAACATTCTTCCTAGGATTCACCTCAGGTTGAGATGGAAGATGTCCATAAGCTTGAGATTCCAACTTGCTTATTGAAGTCACCATCTGACTCATTTGGTTCTCTAAGTTTTGGATGCTCGTCTTGGTATCTTGTCGGAACGTCAAAGTGTTTTGCTGAAATTGTTGCACATAAGTAGCTATAACAGTAACAATTTGTTCCAAAGTCATACCTATCTTAGGAGGAGCTTGTGGTATATGTTGGAAACCTTGTTGCTGGAAATTGCTATTCTTTAGACCATAACCGAAGTTTGGGTGATCTCTCCACCCGACATTATAAGTCAGTTCATATGGGTCATATCGCCTTTGTTGATTTTGAAAGTTCCCTATAGCCTTAACTTGCTCTTCCTCTTGAAGAGTGTGATGAACATCAATTGGATGGTCGGGACTCGAACAAATTCCATAAGTTTTCACTTATTAAGTGTTTCCCAATAATACTTTATGCATAAGTGAAGTAAGAATATCAAGTCGTTTTTCAATTGAAGAGCTACTTACCTCATTCACTTTCTTTTCAGACACATCTTGGCGAGAGACAAACTGTTGAGCATTTGCATCAACTCTTGTAATTAGATTCCTCGCTTTGGTGAGAGTCTTATCCGCTAAGGCTCCACCATTAGCAACATCTATCAAATTCCTGTCAGGCAGCCGTCATAATAATATTGAATTAAAAGTTGGTCACTTATCTGGTGGTTAGGACAGCTGGTACGTAATTGACTGAACCTCTCCTAATACTTATGAAGATTTTCTCTAGTGATTTGGCGAATTCCAGATATATCTTTTCGGATTGAAGTAACTTTTGAAGATGGATTAAGGTGGGACATAATACAACTAGTCTTTGGCTTTACCCTTTAATGAGAATGGAACGACACACATTTTGACTTGTTCCACTATGACATCTCATGGTTTCATACTAGAACACACCATATGTAGATCTTTAAGGTACTTGTGTGGATCTTCACCTGAAAGACCACGAAAAGTAAGCAATAAGTGTATCGAACCAGATTTCAATTCAAAATTTACGTCAAGTTCAGGATATTCAATGCAAAACGATTGTTGGATTGTATCCTGATTGTCCAAATTTCTGAGAGTCTGTTCTAACATTTATATTTCTTCTTCAAATTAACTTATTGAATCACTAGCTGATGGACTTGATTCTGGCGAATCAATTGTCAAGCCTAAACCAGGTGACTTCGGTTCTTTCTTTTCTCTTGCTTGCTTCCTTAATTGGTGATCAGTTTTCTCTATCTAAAGATCAAATGTAGGTATACTTGTACGAGAAGAATGCGACATAAACTATTAAGCACAAAATGAAAACAATTCTCTTAAGACACTAGTCCCCGACAACGGTGCCAAATTTTGATGAGTGTCGAATTCACCAAATATAAAATACCTAGTCTTGGAATCCAAAAACTGTAGTGAACATGGAGTAGGGTCGAATCCATAGGACTGGTAGAATTATGACTTTTCAAGATTAAGAATTAAAAGTAAAAGGAGGGTTTTGGTTTGTAGAATGCAACAAATAGAAAAGAACAAGTAATAATAAAATACGAGAAAAAATTAAATAGATGAGAAATATGTATGAGAAAGATTATAGCCAAAGATTAGGTTCGAGTCTTGAATTGAACCAATTGATCATCGATCACAGAAAATTAAAATTTCAACAACAACAACAAAGCCTTAGTCCCAAAATGATTCGGGGTCGGCTAACATGAACCATCATATAAAACCGTGAAATCAAGTCGTGTCAGCGACACAAATTCTCTCCCTCCACTCTGTCCTATCCACTACCATATTTTTCTCAATCCCCAATAAACTCATATCACTCTCGATCACCCTCCTCCAAGTTTGCTTAGGTCTTCCCCCTACCCCTCACCACTAGACCTCGGCATAGGCCGGGCTAGGCCGGGCCTATCGGGCTTGTGACCAAATCTGATAAGCCCAAGCCCAGCCCAAGCCCACACAAATATAGTCGGGCTCGGGTTTGGGCGGGCTCGGGCCTAAAAAAGGAATCCCAAGCCCGCCCGCTCAAGCCCACACAAATATAGTCGGGCTCGGGCCTAAAATATTTTTTTTTTTTAATGAAACTGAAACAAATTAGACATTATATTTAGCTTACCAACGTGATTGTTCCAGTTTAATAACTAGTAAGAAATTAAACCATTCATCATCAGAATCAGAAGATGTTTAATACTACTGATATCTGTCAAACATTTTCTTTACTCAGCAGAAATTAAAGCATTAATTAAGTTTGTGGGTTAGGAATAGAATAAATAAAAAAAATGATTAATAACTAGTAGTACATTAGTATAGTAATTAGACAGATATTTTATACTAGAAGTTTGTGGCCATACTGCTTCTAACAATTAATTAATATTTTATACTAGAAATTAAACCATTAATAACTAGTAAGAAATTAAACCATTAATAACTAGTAAGAAATTAGACAGATATCAGAAGATGTTTAATAACTGATTCAGAAGGAGAGGGATACAGATCTGTGACACCAGAATCTAAACCATTCATCATTTCAACACTACTGTCCAGGTCGAAATAGAAAGAAATCACTCACTGATTTCTCGCGCAGTGGTTGAGGGACGATTGAGGGGAGGGGAGCGATATACCGGTCGGTTGAGAGGTGTTTGAGGGGCGGAGGTCGGTTGTTGAGGAGGGGCGGCGGTCGGTTGTTGAGGAGGGGCGGCGGTCGGTTATTGAGTTGAGAGGGGCGAGATTTATGTGAGGAGATGAGAGAGAGTGATCCTGATTGTTGTGAAGGAGGGAGGCGTAGGGTTAGAACTTAGATAATTAAGTTTATATATGACTTATATATTTAAATAATTAAATTTATAAATTATTATATATAGATAAGGCCCAACGGGTATCTATATAGCCCAAGCCCGCCCATTTTTTAGGCGAGCTTATTCAGTCTTGGGTCGGGCTTGACACTAATTTTATGTGTCCAGGCCCGGCTAAATGGGCATGGGCTCGGGCCGGGCGGGCGGGCTCATCGGCCCATGGCGAGGTCTACTCACCACTACATCCCTTTGCCACTCTTCAGTCCTCCTAACCGGCGCATCAAGCGCTCTTCGTCTTACATGGCCTAACCACCTTAGTCGGTTTTCCCTCATTTTATTCTCAATATATGTAACCCCTACTTTTGTCCTAATTATTTCATTATTCACTCGATCATTTCTCGTATGACCACACATCCATCTCAACATACGCATCTCCGCCACCGACATTTTATGAATGTGACAGTGTTTCACTGCCCAACACTCCGTACCATATAACAATGCTGGTCTGATTGTCGTGCGGTAGAATTTTCCCTTCAATCTATTAGGCATATCGGGGTCACAAAGGAAACCCGTAGCACTCTTCCACTTCGCCCACCCAGATGTAATCTTATGAGCAACATCTCCATCTACTTCTCCATCCATTTGGATAATAGATCATAAATACCGGAAGCAATCTGATGCCTGAACAACTCTCCCATCTCCTATCGCCGCTAAACTTACACTCCAAATATTCTGTTTTACTCCGGCTCAACTTAAAGCCTCTAGATTCTAAAGTTTATCTCCATAGTTCCAACTTCCTCTCCACGCCTTCTTTCGTCTCATCAAGCAACACAATATCATCTGCAAACAACATGCACTATGGTATAGCATCTTGAAGTGAACTTGTTAGTTCATCCATAACGACGGCAAAAAGAAAATGGCTTAGTGCAGAACCTTGATGCACTCCAATCGTAATAGGGAACTCTTCAGTCTTCCCAACACTGGTATGTACACTCGTGCATGCTCCCTCATACATGTCCTTTATGATGTCAATATATTTCCGCGAAATGCCTTTCCTTATTAAGGCCCACCAAAGTACTTCCCTTAGTACCTTATCATATGCCTTCTCCAAGTCAATGAAAACCATATGCAAGTCTTTCTTCTTATTTCGATAGTGCTCCATTAATTGTCTCATTAGATGGATGGCTTCCATAGTTGATCTTCCCGGCATAAAGTCAAACTGGTTTTCCGAGATCTCCACCGTCCTCCTTAGCCTTTGTTCGATCACTCGCTCCCAAAGTTTCATAGTGTGACTCATTAATTTGATTCCTCGATAGTTGGCACAATCCTGGACATCGCCTTTGTTCTTATACAAAGGGATTAGGATACTTTTCCTCCATTCTGATGGCATCTTATTGTTTCTCCAAATTTTGTTGAAGAATGTCGTCAACCATTCAATTCCTCTCTCTCCCAAACATCTCCAAATCTCAATAGGGATGCCATCAGGTCCTACTGCTTTCTTCAATCTCATCTTATTTAATGCCATTTTAACTTCACCCTTTTGAATTCTCCGTATTCATTCACGATTTACCATATCGTGAGGGATACTTATATCTCCCACATCTTGTCTGTGATCTCCATTAAATAAGTTATCAAAATAGGACCTCCATCGTTCCTTGATATCTTTATCTCCAACTAGGAATTTTTGGTCCACCTCCTTCACACATTTAACTTTTCTAAGATCTCGCATCTTCCTATCTCTCATCCGAGCAATTCTATATATGTCTCTTTCCCCTTCCTTTGTATCCAATCTTGTATACAGATCCTGATTCACCTTTGCTCTAGCCTTTCGTATGACCTTCTTTACTTCCCTTTTAGCCTCTTTGTACTTTTCGTAGTTCTCATCACTCTAACACTTCCCTAATATTTTATAGGATTCTCGCTTACTCTTTACTGTTTGTCTTACTTCTTCTGTCCACCAAGATGTGTCCTTACCCGGTGGTATGCTACCTTCAGAATTTAATTTGATTGAAACCATTAAAGTATGAAAGAGATACCAATTCTATTCAATAATCACTAAAGCAATATTATTTAAATCATATCAATTACATTCACAACATAGGTTAAAAGGTTGTCCATAATTAACTATGCTATTTGCTACTTGCATTAGATGAATTAAATGATTACCTATTTAAACATCTAATTAGAAAAATGATTACAAGTAAATAATCAAATCAAGGATTCAGTTAAATCATGCAATACGAACAAGAACATAATATAAATCAATTACTTGAAATAGCTGAAAAACATTGAGTACAAAATGATCTCACAATTTATTTTTCAAGACCTAAAATCCTCTAGCTAGAAATTGGAAATTAGTTCATCTTGGAGGAAGAAGAAGCCATGGAAAAATGATGATGCATGAAGAGCCCTTTATATTTTTTCTTGTTCTCTCTGTGTGTCCCAATGTGATTTTGATTGTCTTTTCTTATAGCTTTCACATTGTGCCTATTGGCTTCCAGGAGAGAGAAAAATTAACTTTCATTAATTCCCCATAATAATACTAAAAGAACCGCTTCTTTAGAATTAAACTCTAAAAAAACTCCCTTTTAGAATTAAACTCTAAAAGAAACTTCTCTTTACGATTAAACTCTAATTATGACTATTTAAGAAAATCCTAATAGAGTTCAAATCTCATAAATATTATATATGTTAAGAATCCCATAACATAAGTCGTCAATTCTCAATTAAATGCTCAAATTCGGACTATTATTGATCCATAGGCATATGTTAGGACAAATCATCATTTTCAGCACAAAATTCTTTTTCAACATGGCTTAAGGCATGTGCATGCCTTAGGACTTGACAAAAAATTTCAAATTCTCTTTAAGCTCCATAGAATCACCATTTTAACCATCAATTTGAAAAATTGAGTCTCAAAAACATCTACAAAATAGAAAACAAGGTAAACTTGCACTTAAACAACTAAACTAACACTAAACCCTAAGGAATTAAGATATAAAAATGTGAATAAATACGGACCTATCAGTTTGACTAGGAAAATGAACTGAGAAAATAGGTCTTCCTTATTATTAGAAATGCATTACATACGTGCCTAAGGATTCATGTTTAGGGAAGGTGTCTTATAACCGATCTTATAAGAAGGAAAATTCTGAAAGCGTGTTCCAAGACGTCTAGTAAGCATGAAGAAAGGTTTGATTCTGCTCTAGGATAGATCAAATACTCAATTATGTTATCAGAAGCCCCCCACCCCCGATAAGCCGAGTCTATAGTCTTTTAAGGCTAGAGTGCATGTTTTCCTTTTCAAGGCTACATTCTCTTTTACTCTCTTCGAGGTCTAGCTCATTAGTTGAAACAGGAAATGTGCCCCTATGAGGGTTTAGGAATACGAAACATTGCCTTCATCCCTTATTAAAGTAGATGATGGGTGTTTCACCCATATTTTAATTCAGGTTACTTTTGTAATTAAATACTCAATTCGGCCTAAATTATATAATTGATGAGATTCGAGCCGAATAATTTTACTAATTTTCTAGCTTGAAATTGTAATTATTTTATTAATTACTTTTTCTGTCAACTATTGTGTAACATTTAAAGTTTTGGGCTGATTTGGCAATTTACCAAAAGTTATGGATGGAATGTGCAATTGACCAATTAAAACATCAGTAGCATTTGGTGTGGAAGTTGGTGCAGATTTAGTAAAGCTGGAAGATGGGTTAGTGGGGGAGAGTAGTTAAGAGCAACTTTGGTTTGCAGTTATGGAACTTCTTTGCTGAAACGTGGAACTTTCTTGCTAGGAAGTTTCCTGAACATTTTCTACAGCAGAAAAATATAATTCAGCAACAAAAAAAAAGTTTGAGGAGAGCATTTACAGAACTTATTGGAACTTCCTTGCTGAAATGTGGAACTTACTTGCTGGGCAGTTACCTATTGATTTTTTACAGCATAAATACATGTTTGGGCAGTAGAAAAAAGGACTCAACAATTTCAGAAAAAAATTCTACAACAATCAGACTCAATTTTGTCGATTTCTTTCAATTTTCTACCCTTAGTTCTTCAATCTTTCTTTTTCAATTCCTAGTTTCACATTTTCAATTCCTATATTTGTAATCATTCCATTTCAAGCATTTTTATTCTCAATTCTGCATCATTTCCTTCAATTAATCTCAATCCCGTAGATTTAATTGCGAACCTTTAATCTTTTCACAATCTTTGATTAGAAGTCAAATTTCATATTTCACACTTTTGTAATTTTTCCACAAAATTACTTCCCCACTCACAATCTGATTCAAAAAAGGCGAAACATAAAATGGCACACTCGGTGGGACTAGAAACAATGCCATCAGAAAAACACAGATTCAATGATGAATCTGAATTCTGATGTGTCTTAGGATGCAGAAAAAGTGTCTGCTACACATGGCAAATCTCTCCAGTAAAGGTCGTGGCAGACAAAGCTATGAATTTGGCACAAAGGAAATATGAGGAGGAACAGTTTATAAGCAGAATGTCAGATTGCTTTAAACATTTGGATGATGTTCATGGTATTAGCTTATGCTTGGAACAATTCCAAATTATTTTAGAAGAAAATGCACTTCTGTTGGTGCTTAATCAACCTTAACAAAGGAATGGGCTATTGAGATTCATAGTAGTTCCTCATTGGAACGCTATCCCGCTCCTTTGTCAAATAAAGAGCCAGACAATACAAATATAAGCCGTGTGGGAGAAAGCATGCTTGGAAGGTTGGTTCAAGTGCAAAAACATGAACAAACATTTCCCACAAAAAAATCCCAAGAAAAAACAGAAAGATCCCACTAGGAAGAAGCCTAAGGATTCATTTGACTGGGGCATTCTTGAACCATTTAAACAGAGATGCATTTCTTTGGTTCTAATGTACTATATTTATGATTCTATATCTGTTTGGACTAGGCAAAGACCAATGGATATATTATTGTTTGAGGAAATTACTTAGAACTTTGTTGGGGAAGAGAAAAATAAAGGGTTAATTGTAGCCCTCTATTAGTATGTTAGTTTTATATTTTTATTTCTGTAAAAAAAGAGTTAAAAAGAAGAGAGAAAAATTAGGATGAACTTGCTAGAAATTGAAACGAAGATGAAGATGAATTTGATGAGAGTTAATAGGTTGAATGCTTTATGGATTTATTTCCATTTAGAAGAAATAGTTGTACTTGTAAACAAAAGAAATTTCTAGGAAGAGCCTGGAATTATTTATTGGTAGATGTTTGGATAGCAAAGGGTGAAAACTTTACATTATTGCTAGTGTCAAGGATGATACTGCCTAAGCATCACAAACGAAAAAGGAGGCTATTTGTGAAAAATGCTAATCGGTCCCTTGAGTTTTTTATTTTTCAGTTGATCATCATGTGTTTATTAATTTCATTAATTAAACACATGGGGGGGCAATTGTTTCACCCATATTTTAATTTGTGCCAATTTCATAATTAATTGCTCAATTCGGCCTAAATTATATAATTGATGAGATTCAAGCCGAATAATTTTATTAATTATTCTGACTTGAATTTGTAATTATTTTATTAATTACTCTTTCCGTCAAAAATTGTGTAACATTTGAAGTTTTGGTCTGATGTGGTAATTTACCCAAAGTTCTAGCTGGAACGTATAATTGACTAACTAAATCAAAAAAAAACATCAGCAACATTTGGCGTGGAAGTTGGGGCAGATTTAGTGGAGTTGGAACATAGGTTAGTGGGGGAGAGTAGTTAGGAGAAACTTTGGTTTGCAGCTACGGAACTTCCTTGCTGAAACATGGATCTTTCTTGTTGAAACGTGGAACTTTCTTGCTCGGAAGTTTCCTACATATTTTCTATAGCAGAAAAATATAATTCAACAGCAAACAATAGTTTGTGGAGGAGAGCAGTTATGGAACTTATGTTGGTCCCGTGTGATTAGTTCCAAGGGGGGGTTAGGAACTAATGTAACTTTTTCCCTAATTAATCTTGCTGACTTAATAATTTTGGTGAGTTAATTAACTCAGCTTTGGTCAGTTTGGCCGATCTTAATGTAAGACAGCTTTAGTCAGATGCTGACTAAGACTGTTTCACTTGAGAGTTGGGAATTGACACTTTTGTGGTCAGCTTCCAACTCAGCACTCCAATTTACTCAGTGTCAGGTTTAAACAGTTTATATGCTGAGTAAATATAACAAGCAACACATGCACATATATATATATATATATATATATATATATATTTAAGAGAGTTAGAAATTACTCAGTATCACTTATCCTGGTTCGGCCTCTCTGCCTACGTCCAGTCCCCAGACTCGTCCGGGATTTTAGAATACAATACTGAGCTCTTTAAAGGTAGAGCACAAACCAGTTACAAGGCAGTTGAATATGCAAGAGTACCTTCCTCTATTCGTCTACTCAACTCCTACTAAGTGCTACAACCCAGCACCTAGATTTCTCTACCACTGAGTATTTACAACCAAACACTCAGCATAACACTCTCAACTTACGATTTATACAACTTGCTCTTTTTCAGATAAAGAACACCTTAGATGATTACAAAACAATCAATCTAGCATTTACACAGGGATAGAAAGTTGGTGTAAGATTTCTTTCTTGTTTTTGAGTGCTTTGAACTTGTATTTTTCTCTCTTGTATTTTCTGTAATTCGGCAAAGATCCAAGAGGATTGCTTGTCCTTTTATAGTTGAACTTTGAAGATCAAATGATTTGAATTTGATTTGTCCGTTGAATCCAAAATGGATCTTTTGGGGGACAAGCTTCTGGTCAGCTTCAGATGTGCAGGCCAATCATGTTTTCTGATTTCTTCAGGTGTCAGGCTTGTCTTCTTCCTACAGGCTTTGTCTTCTTGCGGCAGTTTGTCTTATAGTAAAGAACAGTTGACCCATACACCTCGGAATATGGCTTTTGCGTAATTCCAAGGCTTCTATTATTGGTGCAGACAGTTGTCGGATTTGTCTTTTAGCTAACGGATCATTCATGCTGTCCTAAAGATCACTCAGCTTCACTTCGACAATCATTGTCTTTGATTGTCACCAGATCTCATACTGAGTTCTTTTTCACTCAGCTTCCATGGTCAGCCTCATTCTGTAGGATCTAGTTCTAAAGCAGACTTCTTTTATGCTGAGTTCCGTTCAACTCAGCTTCTTTGGTCAGCTTCATTCTTGAGCTGTTGTTTTGAAGATGACTTATCTTCTCTTGTACTGAGTTACTCTTTACTCAGCTTGTGTTGTGTTCTTATGCTGACTTTGTCCTGTCTTAATCTTTATTTCCTTTTGCATTTATACTCAATATTGAACAAACGGATTAGTACAATTAAATCAAATCACTTAAATTTAATTGTCTCTTAATCATGGTTTAAACTTAAATGATTTTGTCATATCAAAATCTTGTGGAAAGGTGTTTCAACAAACTCCCCCATTTTGATGTTGGCAAAATATTTAATTTATGGAACTTAGTATTGAAATTCCCATGATTGAATTACATTTTATTCTTCTGAAATTACTCCCCCATAAGGGTTGCATATATTGTCTTAGCTTAACTCTAAACCTTCTAAGATTTAATTGAGTAATTAGGGAAGACATGTTTATACTGACTTAGTTCAATCCTAGACTTTCTAAGATCTAATTCAGATGAACCTAGGTCAACTTTCAGAAGAGTTCAATGTTTACTCAGTTTGATACATTAGGGTTTATGTGTGGATGTATCAGAGTTAATGTGTACTGAGTATATTTTGAATTTATTTGTTTGTTCAATTTTAGATAGATCAGCATATAACATATATTAATAAGCATCGCATATAGTTAAGTCAATTTGAATGAAAGGATACTTAACATATATATTCGAGTCATCAAGCATAAATACAGAACAAGCTAAGTCCTAAGATTTACTAAGCTATTGCTTCCTATTAACTTGTGCTTGATGAGCAGCCTGATACAATTTTCCTTTGCTTTTTTCTTTCCGCTGCTTACTACCCGAAGCTTCACCTGTGTCTTGCTGAGTTCCATCAACTTGTGCTTTCTCCCCCATTTTGCCACCATCAGGCGGAGGAGGGATGAATGTATCATTGAGAGCAGCACGAGTTAGCTTGACCGAATATGCCTTGAGACGCTTTGTGCTTTCAAATAACCCATCAAGTACTAGGACTCCATCATCCATAACTGTACCAGGGACGCGAATAGATGCGCTAATCATGCTGAGCATGTATTCCTATGACTTAGCTAGCCAAGATATTGCTTCCGCTAGCTGGGCATAAGATTGATGGTACATTCTAAGTACAGCCTTGTCGTAAATGTCACGCTGAGCGTTTGTGTGATGCACATGTCGAAATAGGCTTTGAGTGGTTTGGAGGATAGTATTGGTTTTGACCACATTAGTTTCCATCTCCTCTTTACTCAGATTCAGAAGACGGACAGCTTCACTAATTTCATCCATCGTACATTGGGAAGATGAAGAGAGAAGGTCACGAGTACCAGTCAGCTCAGAAGACAACTTGGTAAAACAATGATCTAACTCGGCAGAGGTAGCGTAGCCCGTGTTGACTGTAGGTAAAGCATTGATATGTCCTTGAAGTGAATTCATGTGATTCACCATCATCAATATCAGCTCAGTCAGCTTGACAAAGGATTCTTGCTTGGGTTGCTGGGTTTGGACCGAGGTCATGACACTTACTAAATCTTTGAGATTCTTGATCTCATTGAGAAGCTGACTGACAGACGAAAACTCTTGTGATTCAGCATTTGTGGACCCAGCAGCATCGGCATGAGAAGTGTTTAAATCCTGGAGAAGATGTTGAGTCGAGTCAATGATGCGACATCCAGACTCAGTTGCATGAAGATAGGCAAATTGTGCCTCAGGATTTAACTCAGTGGCCGGAATTCTAGTAGCACCTGATTGAGGAGGTGTTTGGTGCTGTCCTTGAGTAGAAGTGCCAGTATGGTCAGCAGCTGGACTTTGATGATGAGCAGCAGGAGCTGACTGCTTAATGTTCTGCGAAATAGGATAGGAAGGAGGTGGATCTGCAGAGATAGTTACCTGCTCAACATGGACTTGAGTTGGTGCAGGGAGAGGCACCTCAGGTTGAGCAGGATTTTCCTTAGCTTGCTTGTCTCCTTGAGCAGCTAGGACTTCGAGCTCTTGCTCGGCTTGGTTTGGATTTTCTGGAGTCTTGGCATGTTGCTCGGTATTAGTAACAGAGGCTTGTTTTTCCTGTGTAGAGGGCTCAGGATGCGATGAGACGAACTTAAATTGAGTATCCGTAAGGTCTGTGATTTCATCCCTCAGAGGCGAATCATCTAGGAGTTCAATAACTGGAGATCTTTAAGCCTTCTTCTTAAGCCTTTTCAACTTTTTGGTCTTTGGGGGAGACGGGTCAGCACGAATGGAATCAAAAGATGATTCTACGCCGAGATCAGTGTTGAGTCCTTCATTGATCATTTCTTATTCTGGGAGCTCAGCATCAACTGTCTCATTCTATACAACTGGACTTTCAACTTCCTCAACATTCTCTATTTGTTCTTGCTCAGCATAAGCTTCTTGATGTTGCTCAACATCCTCATCATGATCATGCTGACCTTCATGGTCGCTTTGTTCTTCTGCTTCTTGATCAGCAGGAATTTGCTCAAGGTCAATCTCTTGGCTTTTGATGAAGTGAGAATCATCAGGAACAGCAAAGCCAAGAGGGACAGCTTCAACTGGACTCAGCTCAGAAGTTCTCTTCTTCTTCTTCAGAGGGGTTTCCTCATTTTCCAGTTCATCAGGCTCATCTTGCCTCTTTCTTTTCTCTGCTGACTTACCCTGATCAATATCAACTTTCTTCCCCTTTGACACAACCCGAATTTTCTTGGGGACAGCATCAACATCCTTTGAGCTGGTTTGGATTGCTTTGCGTTTCTTTTCCCGCTTGGTTTGGACAGCAGCTTCGGCTACAGCGATATTCTCTTCCTGAGGTTGCTCATTATCAGCTTCCTCCTAAACTTCCCCCTGAGCTTCCTCGATGACCCTTTTCCCTTCTTGGGCTTGATAGGTTGGTCATATACTAACCCAAACAACAACGCAGCCGTAATTTCAGTTCCCACGGTTTCTGTTTCATTTATCAAGTCGATTTGGTGATCTTCAAGGATTCTGGTAATAAGAGAACCCAGTCTGAGCTTGATAGTACTCCGTTGGAGTGCTCCTACCAGAAATACGGGAATGTTGAGAGGGATGTAGGTCAGTATGTGCCAAATGAAGCACTGCTCGAAATTTGAAGCGAATGATGCTGAGTTGATTTTTGGAAAGATGAAGTTAGTGAGGAGATAGTGAGCCATCTTTTGGTTTTGACCCATACATGTACTGGGTATTTCTCCTTTGTGACTTTCCGGTTTACAGAATGATACAGTGTGGTCAAACTTTTCCTTAGTGGTCCTGAATTCTGTTCGAGTGTTTGGAAGGTTTAGTAAGGTTGCGAGATAGGAAGGGGTAATGGTGAGCTTCTTACCTTTAACGTGAGTTACTAGATGGTCAACATCACTTCCATCAACATAGAGGTTGGAGTAAAATTCACGTACTAACCTAGGATAGGTTCTTCCAGCAAGCGAAAAGAGTCCAGCCCATTCGTTTTTCGCAATCCATTCACAGAATGGTTGCTCATGTGTTATGAAGCTTGGAGAGAACCATCGACATCTGAGAACCTCATGATTCTTGACACTTGGGTACACCTTAACGAAGAATTTCTCATTCGGCTGCTTGTCCTTCTTCTTCTTCTTTGAAGAGGTTGCGAGGTCAGTTTTAGGGTTCTTGTTTGGAGTTTGGTCATGCTGACCTTGTTGAGGAGGAGACTTAGGGTTTGCGTCGGTGTGGTCGTCGTTGTTACCACCATCGGAAGGATTTTGGGATTTCGTCATGATTATGAATTCTTTGAGAGGATTTTGGGATTCAGAGAGAAAGATTTGAATGCCAAGGATTTCGAGTGTAAAGAGTGATAAGTGGGGATACTTCCACTATTTAGAGAGGTGCTAATTGATCCTATTCGTTGAACTAGCCGTTTAACCTCGAGATTATCAACCGATAGAGATTCTGGCATTTATGACACGTTCGGCACATGGGTTTTCTCATTATTGCTTACGTTATCCTAGGTGGCTATTAATGCGTGTGCTAGCATTTAATGTTTTAAGTGGGTTTTACTCAGCATTAAGAATATCAAACGTTTGTGATTCTGAGTAGTCAGTTTTACGTAGGATAGTTGTTTGTGGACTTGGTAACTCAGCTTAGAAAGATCACTCAGCATGTATGTCTACTCAGCTTAGGGTGATTTCATGTCATTCTTAACTCAGCATGCAACAGTTACTAAATTATCACAAATCACTCAGCATGGTAATCACTCAACATTCAATTTAGCACATAGAATTTATTGAAGAGGATTAGACATACTGATAGCTTCCCTTAGTATGTTAAATTGCTCACGAGCCAAGGGCTTCGTAAAGATATCCGCAATCTGTTCATTTGTTGATACGTAGGTCAGCTTGATCTCACCCTTGAGTACATGATCTCTGATGAAGTGATGCCTTATGCTGACATGCTTCATCCTGTTGTGTTGGATTGGATTCTTAGATAAGTCAATGGCACTCTTGTTGTCACATTTGACCTCTATTGTTTCTGTTTTAACACCATAATCCTCAAGCTATTGCTTAATCCATAGGACTTGGGCCACACAGAGTCCAGCAGCAACGTACTCAGCTTCAGTTGTAGATAAGGCCACTGATGATTGCTTTTTACTAAACCACGAAACCAGACAGCTTCCTAGGAATTGACATCCTCCTGAAGTGCTTTTTCCTTCTAGCTTATTGTTAAGCCCAAAATATACCTAAAATATCATTAACATTTATATCATTTTTATTACAAATTCGTGTTATTTATATCTATTTAGAGTACTTTTACTTCCAAATATCTTTCTTTATTGCAAGGTACCTAAATATTTGGTAAAATCCAAATAGGAACGAAAAAGGATCTAAAACAGAAGAAAAACCCTTCAAAAAGAGTCAAAGACGACGTAAATCGAAAGCGCCAAGTCGAGGACACGAACGAAAGCAAGAAGTAAGAAAACTTGCCGGGCCGCGACAGTGGATCCCAGACCCGCGGCCGCGACACGCGCGGTACAACCAATTCTCCCCTTCGTCCGTCGCTCAGCTCAGTGCTACGTCATTCACGGCCGCGGATTACTATCCTTGGTAAGTGCAGAAAATTTACAAAGAGCATTTAACACATGCTGAAATCCAAGAAACACGTTCGTTCAAGTGGATAAAGACGTCCTTTCACAACGGACACGACTCTTAACCAACGGATACATCATTTCAGTCACAACCCTTCAACATCTATAAATAAAGAGTTGATATGGTGAGAAAGGTTGTTGTTGTTGTTGTGGTTGTTTTTATGTTATGTAACATGTTATGTTATGTAATGTAATGTAATATTGAGAGAGTTAGATTAGTGCAGAGTTTATGTAGAAACTCTGACTCAGAAAAGAGTCAGAGTTTAGATTTTATTTCTGTTCAAAACAATATGCTGTACACACATTGTTTACTCAATAATAACAAGTTTAGAAGCGTTTAGACATTGTTCCAGTTTAGTTTACATTTTGGTGGGAGATGAGATTATTCTTCATTCCAAAGATTCGACGAGAAGAATTAGTAAAAGGATCCGCCCCCGAGCCTGACAACCTCCTAAGGAAACCCAAGGAAGGGACTGATCAATCCGTTCACTTGCACGCCCTCGAAGGGTCCATGCGATTTCACTCTGTAAACTTGTATCAATTTATATTTCATCTAATAAAGTCCGTTCTATTCGACAAATCGTTATGCAGCACTTATGGTAACCAATCCAATATAAGTGAGGCTGGTGTTTTCATTAATACGCAGTTGAATTCAAAATCATTACAAGGAAACTTTGTTGAACACTTAGGCAAATTATCATCTCGAAAGAGTTTTAATTTGAGTAAGGGCAACTATCCCGAAAGGGGTTTGTCGCGTTCAAAGCCACTTAATTAGAGGTTCCGTCATTTATTTCATCATTATAATTAATACAAAGTTTAAAGTTGTTTTCTTTGCTTAATGCAAACGAATACATTTATTTGTTTTTCTAAAAGTTCTAAATGTTCTTGTCTTGCAAATTAACTTTTAAATCATAAATAATTTCTAACATCTAAATACTCTAATCTAATTCTATTTCTAGCAATTTCAAAACCAAATCCAATTTCAAATAACGTTTATCTATTTAATAAACCTTAAGTCGTATTTAAACTAAATTAATATAAATTTTCGTTAAAAAGCGTTCTCTATGGGATCGATATTTTTATTACTACAAGCGAAACCGTGCACTTGCGGAAATCGCTCAACAAGTTTTTGGCGCCGTTGCCGGGGAACGCCAAATTTTTAACAAAAATTTATATTATTCGTGTTTTATTTCGAACTTTGGTTTACATATCTATTTATTTATTTTTATAGTTTTTATTTAGTTTTTGAGGATGGTCACTAGGACTGAATCCTCGTTGTTATTTAACGTTTGCAATTAGATGTTTGCAGATATAAAAATTCAAGTTTTTTCAACAATAGATGGGAGATTTGATTATCAATATAAATACACAAAAGGAGTCTACAGAAAAGAAATTCAGTATACAGATACATCAGAGAGGAAAGCAAATTTTTGAAACAGGATGTCAGACGTGACATATGACTTTTCCAGAAAATTTACCTTTTCCCAAACACCTTTATCTCTTTTCTATACACTTAACCCTTCACCAAAATATCATATCTCTTTGTTAAGAAATTTATTCAATTCCTACACATAACCCAAATAATTTCCTTTTTATCATTTCCTTCAACACCTACATTTATCTCTCTAAGAAACAGCCGATCAACTCTTCTCAGACAGATATATCAGAAGTAGGAAGAAATTACCTTATCCTCCAGGAAGGAATTGTATACTTTTAAAATAGTTTTGAAAGTTTTGGTTCATGTGCGTAGTTTTTGTTCAAGGCCAGAACCAGAAGTTCGGACATTCAACCGAAATCACTAGATCCTTAAAATGAGAAAACGCTAAAAAGAAAGCGCTTAAAAAAAATGCTAAAAAAAAAGATAAAAAAATATAAAAACTCTATTTCCAGGTAAGTTTTCAAACCTTTTGTTGTTTATCTTTAGTCTTATTTGTTGTTTTATTTTCACCTTTACTTGTTTTAAATTTAATTTACATTTGTTTATAATTTATAATTTTTAGTTTTTAAATATGCGTATGTCAAGTTTTAAATCAATAAAATTTATTTAAGTCATGTTCTAAGTTTGTCCAAGCAAAAGGAAGAAAAATATATATTTCTGAACTTACTGAGAATGTGAATTCTCAGTTGAGAATTTTATTTTCAAAGCCTTAAATGTTTCTGAACTTACAGAGAATCTGAATTCTCAATTGAGAATTCAGAATTTCAAAATTTCAAGGGAAATGAAGAGAAAATAAAAATTTCTGAACTTACCGAGGATTGAAATCCTCGGCCGAGAATCAGAATTCTCTGTAACTTCAGCGAATTTTTTTTCTTTTTTTTTTATTAAAATTAGCGTGCCGCGACCGCGGCTCAGTATCCTCGGTTGCGACACTGTGAATTCCTGCAGAATCAGACCTGTATTCTTCTTTTCCTACAGACACAACTTTTCAGAAACGAAAAATTGAGTCTCTTCATCTTTAGGAGGTTTGATTAATACCTTTTCACATCAAAACAACACCTACTTTCATCCTATGATTTTATAAATAAATTATAGAGGATCAAAGTTCTGTTACATTCTTTTCATCTCTGTCATAAATCTCTGATTTTCTTATATCTTTATTAACCAGAAACTAAGTTCAGAGAACTTTGCTTCCTTACCTATTTTCAAACACCATGACTTCTGTTTCAGACAATAAACGTCCTGACTTCTCAGCACGCTATGGTTGTTTCTTTCCGGTGTATAATCATGATGAGGGACGCCGTTATTATCAATTTCGATATACAATGCCCGTCGGGATGTTATATATGGACGAGTTCTTGAATGATGAAATCGGAATAAGCGACGATATGAATCACTACTTAGAGAAATTGGGGTGGACTAAGTTTGCTCATATGAAATTTCCAATAATTAGAGATTGGATTCTGGAATTTCTCTGTTCTGTACGTTTTGTTAACAAACGTCGGATGCGTCTTAGTTTTCGCCACGACGGAAAAACTTACACATTTGGCTACCCAGAGTTACATGCCTGGTTTGGTTTTCCCCTACGGAATACATCCACACATCGTCATGGCAAAAATATGACGTCTAGAGAAATCTGGCGAATGCTAACTGGTTTTTGGCGTTTCAATCCCAGCCTCGCCTACAATAAGAGTATCAAATCCAATTCTATGGTTTATTTACATAAATTATTGTGTCACAGTTTGTTTGGACGCACTTCTAGTAGTATGGTCCAAGACACAGACCTGTATGTCTTAGGAGACATCTTCCGAGGCAATACCGTGAATTCATCGAAGATTTTGATGGACGGTCTGGTTGCCGCTTCTAGGTTGAAAGGGAGAGAGTCAATGGGATATGGGAATATAATCTGTGGCATTATACTCGGAGCGAAAGGATTAGTCGATGTTCCGTGGACCGATCCAGAACCCTTTCCATTTCTGGATTATGAATACATGGAAAAAGAGGGTCTGGTTAAAAATGTTTTTAGGATTGGCCCATAATTTCTTTCTGCAGAAGAAAGACAGATCTTCGTGCAGACGAAGATTGATCGTTATCGGGCCTGGTTAAAAAAGTTTTCAAGATTGGGCCACAATTCAACGGGATGACGTTTTAATTTGCCTTTGTGTTGTTTAGTATTTTTGTTTTCACACAGTATGTAAATAGGTTTGTTTGTTTATAATTGAATTCATATTTGATATTTTATTTTATTTGTTCATGCAATTATAATAAATCCATTCTTTTTATTATTTCGTCTGAGTACCGGTTTTATGTCTGTTTGAATTTTATCAGAGATAATTAATCGATGACGATAATTCTCAGTTTATATTTAACATCTTATGAATCTATTAAATAAGACATTAATAAGTACATGACTAAATTAAATGTAAATGACTAAATTTAGATTCATTTTTACATAATTAAATGCACATTAATGCTTCAATTAATTTTAGTTCAAAACCTTTCATATTTCTAATTTTAACATTCATTAATTAAAGCATTTTCATTTATTTTTCAATTAATAAGGATAAACCTTTGGTTTTCCTTATCATTTAATGATTTACATTTATGTTTTTAAGTGCAGATTCAATTTTCAAGGAGTTCATAATAGAATTTATCAAGAAATTACACAAAATGTAGTTAATATGCTGAATTTGGGTAGCCACGAGGTGATCCGCGACCGCAGATGCGTTTCCTCGGTAACTTCAGAAAAATTCTTCAAAATTTCAAGCACAAAATTCGCTACACACCGCGATTCGCGGCCGCGAATTATTGATTCTCGGTAACTTCAGATATTTTTTTCGATAAATTTCAGAGACAAAATTGGTTGTAAAACGCGATCCGCGGCCGCGGATACACATCCACGACCGCGACACGCGTGTTAGAGGCAACTCCAAGTCCGGATTTTTGGTCTATTTTTCAACCTTTTTCCTATTCAACCTCTACTTACACCTTTTCCTATTCCAACTATACTAATTACTCTTCCTATTCCTACTTTACCTATTAAACTTCCTATTCCACCCTATATATACCTATCCCTTACACAAACCTAACATCACCTTAATTCTAATTTTACCCAAATTACACAATCCAAACTCTTCCCAGTACAAATTAATTCCACACCATTTCACCTTTACTTTTACCAAATTTATTGTTTTGGATGCTACGGGTATCGTGGAATTGTTTTCAATCACTTACTCCTAATTATTTTCCAATGTTGGATTATGCCTCATATTTTTTACACATTCATTTAGTGGTTACGCCAATGTTGGTTAGTTTAGAAGTTCAATTTTGGTACTACAAGTTCACATGGTAATGGTATTAAAGAGGATGATAATGAGCATACCCATTTTTGGTAAGGATGACGATACGACGTATGACGATGAAGCGGATGCACAATGGCATGTTGATACCCAACCACAAGCATGAGAGCGTGTTGGTAATGAGCATAATGTTCATGATCACGTTAATAAGCCATCAATTTTCAACCAAATAAATGACCACACCTTCTCCACCGGATTCACCTTCACGTGATCAGGTTTTTTCTTTTCTTTTCTCAATTAATTTATCTCTTATATTGCTTTACTTTTTCAGTTTGGTAAAATTTTCAATTTTAATATCTTAATTTGGATACTTTAATTTCATACTTTTTCTTTCTTCATTCGTATGATTTCTTTTCGTACCATTTTTCGTGTTTTATCAATTTTTGCACCAATGAGGACATGGTCCAATTTAAGTGTGGGAGGAGATATATACATATATCATTTTATGCAAACGTATGAATGAATGAAAGTATGCAAATATGAATTTATGCAACAAACACTTGTTTTTCAACAATACAAATGCAACACATATAGCAACACTTTTTAACTATATTGCAACAATTTTTATGAAATATCATTTTTACATTTATCAAATTAATCATAAGTTAAAATTTCTTTTATGATTATTTTTAGGTTATCATTATCGATAGAAATAATATATTTCTATACGGGTAATATTTTTTAAATTTTTCACAAATCTTCGACACGATTCTAAGTAAAAAATTATCTCGAGTAAATGTATTTAAGTAAAAAATTCTTTATTTTCAATCTCTATTTCATATCATGAAATTCATGATACAATAAATCTTATTTTAAATTTTCAATTAGGTTTATAGGCATTAAATTGAACTAACAATTTTTAGCTCGGTTTTGATTTTGTCTTACATTAACACCAATTGAAGTTTTTAAGGAAACTATAGCCATAATACATGTTGAATTTTAAGTCAATATAGGATGAATGTGCTATTTTTCTTTTTCCCAATTCATATTAATTAATCAATAAATCGTATTCTTAACTTTTGGCCACGATTGAGACCAACCTTATCACAGTCGAGGTATGAAAGGGAAGAAAAATTAAGTAAAGCGTACTTTTGGCCACGGTTGCGACCACCCTTATCACAATCGAGGTATGAAAGGAACGTTTAAATAAGAAAAATTAAGCGTGTTTAAAGTTTAAAGTAACGATTGCATCCACCCATGGCATGGTCGGTACCTCTTAAGCAAACACAAAACAAATGCATATAAAGTTACGATCGAGACCACCCTTATCACGGGCGTAACTAAGCAAATAAATTAAACTTTATACTCATATATAATAATTCAAGTTTGGGAAAGGAAATTTGGTGCTTTGAAATGCCTTGAGATGAAAGACTCAATAACATGCGTGCTTACATCGTCCCGAATACTTCAATTTAAACATTGAAATACAAGACGAATGATATATCGTATTTATACTAAGTTAGTTTGATATTTTGCGTATAAATTTGCCATGCGAAGTTAGTATTTTCGGCTTAACTAATTTAAAAGGTAAACACAAAGATATATGTTTTATTTTTTATAAAGAGATTAGTTAAGGAATAAATTCAGCGAAATTTTGCTCGGGACTAGCAAAAGATTAAGTGTGGAGATTTGTTAAGCCCAAAATATACCTAAAATATCATTAACATTTATATCATTTTTATTACAAATTCGTGTTATTTATATCTATTTAGAGTACTTTTACTTCCAAATATCTTTCTTTATTGCAAGGTACCTAAATATTTGGTAAAATCCAAATAGGAACGAAAAAGGATCTAAAACAGAAGAAAAACCCTTCAAAAAGAGTCAAAGACGACGTAAATCGAAAGCGCCAAGTCGAGGACACGAACGAAAGCAAGAAGTAAGAAAACTTGCCGGGCCGCGACAGTGGATCCCAGACCCGCGGCCGCGACACGCGCGGTACAACCAATTCTCCCCTTCGTCCGTCGCTCAGCTCAGTGCTACGTCATTCACGGCCGCGGATTACTATCCTTGGTAAGTGCAGAAAATTTACAAAGAGCATTTAACACATGCTGAAATCCAAGAAACACGTTCGTTCAAGTGGATAAAGACGTCCTTTCACAACGGACACGACTCTTAACCAACGGATACATCATTTCAGTCACAACCCTTCAACATCTATAAATAAAGAGTTGATATGGTGAGAAAGGTTGTTGTTGTTGTTGTGGTTGTTTTTATGTTATGTAACATGTTATGTTATGTAATGTAATGTAATATTGAGAGAGTTAGATTAGTGCAGAGTTTATGTAGAAACTCTGACTCAGAAAAGAGTCAGAGTTTAGATTTTATTTCTGTTCAAAACAATATGCTGTACACACATTGTTTACTCAATAATAACAAGTTTAGAAGCGTTTAGACATTGTTCCAGTTTAGTTTACATTTTGGTGGGAGATGAGATTATTCTTCATTCCAAAGATTCGACGAGAAGAATTAGTAAAAGGATCCGCCCCCGAGCCTGACAACCTCCTAAGGAAACCCAAGGAAGGGACTGATCAATCCGTTCACTTGCACGCCCTCGAAGGGTCCATGCGATTTCACTCTGTAAACTTGTATCAATTTATATTTCATCTAATAAAGTCCGTTCTATTCGACAAATCGTTATGCAGCACTTATGGTAACCAATCCAATATAAGTGAGGCTGGTGTTTTCATTAATACGCAGTTGAATTCAAAATCATTACAAGGAAACTTTGTTGAACACTTAGGCAAATTATCATCTCGAAAGAGTTTTAATTTGAGTAAGGGCAACTATCCCGAAAGGGTTTTGTCGCGTTCAAAGCCACTTAATTAGAGGTTCCGTCATTTATTTCATCATTATAATTAATACAAAGTTTAAAGTTGTTTTCTTTGCTTAATGCAAACGAATACATTTATTTGTTTTTCTAAAAGTTCTAAACGTTCCTGTCTTGCAAATTAACTTTTAAATCATAAATAATTTCTAACATCTAAATACTCTAATCTAATTCTATTTCTAGCAATTTCAAAACCAAATCCAATTTCAAATAACGTTTATCTATTTAATAAACCTTAAGTCGTATTTAAACTAAATTAATATAAATTTTCTTTAAAAAGCGTTCTCTGTGGGATCGATATTTTTATTACTACAAGCGAAACCGTGCACTTGCGGAAATCGCTCAACACTTATCTCGTCCATAGTCAGCATCAGTATATCCAATTAGTGTGAAGTCACTTATATTTGGATACCATAAACCTGCATTAACTGAGCTTTACAAATATCTGAAAATTCTTTTTACAGCTATTAAGTGAGATTCCCTGGGGTCAGCTTGATATCTTGCGCAATAACATACTGAGTACTGAATGTCAGGTCTACTGGCAGTAAGATAAAGTAGAGAGCCTATCATACCTCGATATAACCTGCTGTCTACAGACTTACCTTTTTCGTTAGCACAGAGGACAGTGTCAGTACCAATTGGGGTTGATATGGGTTTACATTCCTCCATATCAAACTTCTTTAGCATTTCTTTGGCGTACTTAGACTGACTTATGAAGATGCCATTCTTACCTTGCTTGATTTGAAGTCCAAGGAAGAAGTTGAGTTCGCCCATCATAGACATTTCGAACTCAGTTTGCATCTGTTTGCTAAACTCTTTGCACATAGAATCGTCAGTAGCACCAAAAATTATGTCATCTACGTAAATTTGTGCAAGTAGGGTATTTTTACCCTTTTTCTTAATGAACAAGGTTGTGTCGGCTTTGCCTCTGACATAATTCCTGGTCAGCAGGAAGTTGGTCAACCTCTCATACCAAGCTCTTGGAGCTTGCTTTAGGCCGTATAGGGCCTTTTTGAGTTTATAAACGTGGTTTGGAAATTTTGGATCTTCAAACCCTGGAGGTTGACTAACATATACCTCTTCGTTTATAAAGCCATTAAGAAATGTACTCTTAACATCCATTTGATACAATTTAAAGTTCATAAAACTTGCATAGGCACACAGTATACGTATAGCTTCTAACCTAGCAACGGGTGCAAAGGTTTCACCATAGTGAATGCCCTCTTGCTGACTATAGCCTTGGGCTACAAGTCGGGCTTTATTTCTGACTACGTTGCCTTGCTCATCTAATTTATTTCTAAAGACCCACTTAGTTCCTATGGTCTTTTGATTCCTAGGTTTAGGTACTAAATCTCATACCTCATTTCTTGTGAATTGATCAAGCTCTTCTTGCATAGCGTTGATCCAATATTCATCGTGCTCAGCATCAGCAAAATTCTTTGGCTCATGCATTGAGACGAAGGCAACATTGCTGAGATATTTCCTAAGCTGATCTCTTATCATCAGCTTGTTGTCGGCAGCATCAAGAATGGACTTCTTCGAATGTCCTCTTGGAATTTTTATTTCTTTGGGCAATGTTGGGTTGTTTGGGACAGGTGTTTCTACAATCTCTGCAGGAATAGATTGGTCAGCAAAGATTATTTCAATTTCTTGCTTACCTTTGATCAGCCCTTGTATTGATGACTCAGAGGCTTCATTTTGATCAGCGAAAGCTGAGCTTGGTTCATCTTTATTGAGCTGAGTTGACTTTCCTGCAGGGTCAGCTTCATCGAACTCAATATGGATAGACTCTTCTACAACCTGAGTTCGTTTATTATATAACCTATATGCTTTGCTGTTAGCTGAGTACCCTAAAAAGATAGCTTCGTCAGCTTTGGCATCAAATTTTGCAAGATTATCTTTTGTGTTGAGTATAAAACATTTACACCCAAAGGCACGAAAGTAGCCAATGTTGGGCTTTCGTCCTTTCCAAAGTTCATATGGGTTTTCTTAAGAATAGGACTAACTAAAGCCCTATAGAGAATGTAGCATGCTGTGTGGACAGCTTCACCCCAGAAATACTTTGGAAGCCTATTTTCACTCAGCATTGTCCTAGCTATTTCGACAATTGTTCTGTTCTTCCTTTCAACAACCCCATTCTGTTGAGGTGTTCTAGGAGTAGAGAAATTGTGGTCAATACCATTGGTTTCACAGAATTCATCAAACTGTTGGTTTTTGAATTCTCCACCATTGTCACTTTTAATATGAGCTACTCTTAGGTTTTTGTCATTTTCAAGTTTCTTAATCAATGTTGTGAACATCTCAAATGTTTCATCCTTCCTACTCAGCAAGATGATCCAAGTGTACCGAGAGAAATCATCTACAATGACTAAGGAAAATTTCTTACCTCCCAAGCTGAGTGGCTGGACAGGTCCGAAAAGATCCAAGTGTAGTAATTCCAATGGTCTCTTGGTTGAGACAATATTTTTACTTTGAAATGACTTCTTAGTTTGTTTGCCTTGCTGACAAGCATTACACAATTGATCTTTTTCAAATTTAAGTTTGGGCAATCCCTCAACTAGTTGCTTTCTAGCTAATTTGGCGAGAAGGTCCATGCTTACATGACCAAGTCTTCTATGCCATAGCCAGGAGTTATCCTCTTTAGACACTAAGCATATATTTTTAGAAAACTGTTTTTCTAAACTCAGCATGTATACATTGTCTATACGAGGGGCAGTTAAAATCAATTCGTTTGTTTTTCCCTCGATTATTTGACACTGAGTATCATCAAATACAACCTTTCTGCCGCTCTTGCAAAGATGAGCTACACTTAGCAGATTGTATTTGAGACCTTTAACTAAGGAGACTGACTCAATAGTTGGGTTACCTCCAATAGTACCTGAGCCGACTATCTTACCCTTCTTATTGTCTCCAAAGCTTACACTTCCACCTCGTTTAAGCTCTAGTGTGATGAACTGAGTTTCATCACCAGTCATGTGCCTCAAGCATGCGCTGTCTATATACCACAATTTTGATTTCTCCACGCATCTCAGGCTCACCTGCATTTTAGACTATTCATCTTTAGGTACCCAATTCTTTTTGGGTCCTCGTTTGTTAGCATAAACAGGTGCAAAGTCATACTTTAATTTGTGACGACATACTTTTATAGTGTGGTCACTTTTGCCACAGAAGTCACAGTGAATTTCCCTTTGAGGGTGATGTTGAGTGCGGTCAGCATTATTGTGCTGAGCATGCCAACATACCTTAGTGGTATGTCCTTTCTTTCCGCAGAAGTCACATTGGACAATCCGCTTATTATACCAACACACTTCTCTTGTGTGCCCCTTTTTCCTGCAACAGTTACACTGTGTAAACTGTTTATGCTGACTAGTACTTGAGTACTCAGCATGTGATTTATTTTTATTTGAGCCTCTTATTTGGCTCTGTAGGGTAGAGACATCCTTTTTCAGATTCTTTGAATCTGATTGGACCTCCGAGACAAACTTATGCATAAGTTCTATGTTACTATGCAAAGTTGAGTTGTCTTGGAGAAGATATCGGAGGTCACTCAGCTTGACCTCTTCAATCTCATCACACCGCCTGCTGAGTGCCTTTACTTTCTTATTGCACTTTTTACTTAGCGCATATAAATCACTCAGGACGTTTATCATCTCATTTCTAAGCAAAAGTAAGGATGTTACCTCAGTTGAGTGTTCCTCATCGTCAGATGCAATGGAGGGGTCAGCATGCTCAGAAACACATGGCTCAGCAAGTTCGTCAGCCATGAAACAAATCTTTGCTGACTCAGTGGCATCAGCTTCAGATGATGATGAATCATCAATATCGCTCCAAGTTGCCACCATTGCCTTCTTGCCGTTCTTCCTTTCTTTCCTCAGCGAGGGACAACTTGACTTGATATGGCTAGTTTGATGACATTCAAAGCATGTAATGGGCTTTGAGTTGTCCTTCTTGTACTTGCTGTCGCTGGAGTCAGCTTTGTACTTATCAAACTTCTTGTAAGGCTTCTTAGAATATTTGTCATTCTTTTTGAACAGCCTCTTCATCTTTCTAGTGAACATAGCCATTTCTTCATCGTCTGTTGAGCTCCCATCATTAGAGTCAGCTTTCATGACAAGAGACTTTTGCTTCTTGTCTTCAGACTTTTCCTTCACCTCGAAATTCTTCATTGAGATCTCATGGGTCAGCAGTGAGCCAATGAGTTCATCATACTTGTAGGTGGTTAACTCTTGAGCTTCCTCAACAGCAGTTTTCTTTGCTTGCCAGCTTTTAGGAAGACTCCTAAGAATCTTCTTGACTTGCTCTTCCTCAGTGAAGATTTTTCCAAGTCTCTTGAGCTCGTTGATGATGTTTGTGAATCTTGCATTCATGTCTGAGATTCCTTCATCATCGTTCATTTCGAACAGCTCGTACAATCTCATATGCTGGTTCACCTTGGATTCTTTCACCTTGTTGGTTCCTTCATAGGTGACCTCCAGCTTCTTCCAAATCTCCTGCGTTGACTCACAACCTGAAATCTTGTTGTATTCTGCAGCATCTAGCGCACAGTGAAGCATGTTTATAGCCGAAGCATGGTTTTGTAGCTTCTTGAGATCATCCTCTGTCCATCTAGTCTCAGCTTTGACAACCGTTTGGCCATCAATAGTTTCAACAGGAACAAATGGGCCTTGGACTATAGATAGCCATGCGCTCATGTTTGTTGCCTGAATGAAATTTTTCATCCTATTCTTCCAGAAGGTATAGTTAGACCCAAAGAATAGGGGAGGCCGAGTAATGGACAGACCCTCAGGTAAAATCTGAGTTGTCAGATTTCCTGGGAGAAACCGAGTGCTGTTTTAAGCCATAGTGGGGATCAGCTCAAGGTAGTTAAACCTTGTACAATGAGCTTTTAAGCTCTGATACCACTTGTTGGTCCCTTATAACGTAACAAGTTAGTTCCAAGGGGGGGGATAGGAACTATTTAAAATTTTGGTACGTTAAGGTTGACTTCTTTTATAATGAAAAGGATTACACAGCGCGCTGAGTGAATTTAAGACACTAGCTTAGTCAACTTGTGACTAAGTCAGCTTCTTTCCTTGAGTCAGGAGATAGCACTTGAGTCTATTCCTGAACTCAGATACTCAATGCACACAACTCAGCGTGACCTCTTTACTTAGTCAGTTTTCGAGCAAGCAAAATATATCAAAGGAGTTTAAAGGTTAGAAAGATATTACTCAGCAGATTTATCCAGGTTCGGCCTCTATGCCTACGTCCTGTCCCCGGAACACGTTCCGAGCTTTCGAATTCTCTACTGAGCTCTTTAAAGGTAGAGCACCAAACCTTTTACAACTAGAAGCTGAGTATAACAAGAGTACCTTCCTCTATACCTCTACTCACTCCTATTCTACCACTGAGTACTATAACCGAATACTCAGCCTCTCCTTTCTATACTTCTAGAAATGATAATAAGATTGTCCCAAACAACGATTGCTAAGACACTTTAGATGATTGGAAATCACTCTAGACTTTTACACAAAGTATTGAAATTGGTGTAAGGTATTTGCTTTGCTTTTCTCACAGAATCTTCGAGTATGAAATTGGTCAGCGTTTTGACAACTTGAAGTTCTGTGTAGATTGAAGCATATGGATGGCTTTATATAGTGACACTTGAGGCACCTGGTCATTTCGAATTTCGAAATAACCATTGGAGGGAAACGGCTTCCTGTCGTTGTCACTTTGGGCGTGCTCAGTGTCGTTGGCCAATAGAATTCTTGCATCTTCTGTCTTCGTCAGTCTTCGGCAGAATGTTTCGCCATTTATGGAAAAGTCCACAAGACAGCTTTCTGCGCCTTCTGAACCTTTCCCAAAGTAGAAATACTTTGTCTAGAAGTTGAACATTCTCTACCGCTGTCCAGACTGCTTTGTCGTCCAACTCAGCAGCTTCTCCTTGAAGCTTTTTCCATGAAGGCTTCCAGATCCTTCTCTTGCTGAGTCGTCGTTTTGGTTGATACGGCTTCGTTTTGAACTTCTAAGCCGAATGGTGTTGATGTGTTGACTTGGGCTTGACTTCCACTTTATGGGCCTTTGGGCTTTTTAATCTTAATGTCTTATACACAATTAAACTCAACATTGAACAAACACATTAGTGTAAATAAATCAAAGCATTATAAATTTTAATGTGTTAGAATATTTTTATCATTACTTAAATAATTTTGTCAAATCAAAATCATGTGGAAAGGTGTTTCAAGGCAATTGAATATGCAAGAGTACCTTCCTCTATTCGTCTACTTAACTCCTACTAAGTGCTACAACCCAGCACCTAGATTTCTCTACCACTGAGTATTTACAACCAAACACTCAACATAACACTCTCAACTTACGATTGATACAACTTGCTCTTTTTCAGATAAAGAACACCTTAGATGATTACAAAACAATCAATCTAGCATTTACACAGGGATAGAAAGTTGGTGTAAGATTTCTTTCTTGTTTTTTAGTGCTTTGAACTTGTATTTTTCTCTCTTGTATTTTTTGTAATTCGGCAATGATCCAAGAGGATTGCTTGTCCTTTTATAGTTGAACTTTGAAGATCAAATGATTTGAATTTGATTTGTCCGTTGAATCCAAAATGGCTCTTTTGGGGGACAAGCTTCTGGTCAGCTTCAGATGTGCAGGCCAATCATGTTTTCTGATTTCTTCAGATGACAGGCTTGTCTTCTTCCTACAGGCTTTGTCTTCTTGCGGCAGTTTGTCTTATAGAAAAAAATAGTTGACCCATACACCTCGGAATATGGCTTTTGCGTAATTCCAAGGCTTCTATTATTGGTGCAGACAGTTGTCGGATTTGTCTTTTAGCTAACGGATCATTCATGTTGTCCTGAAGATCACTCAGCTTCACTTCGATAGTCATTGTCTTTGACTGTCACCAGATCTCATACGGAGTTCTTTTTCACTCAGCTTCCATGGTCAGCTTCGTTCTGTAGGATTTAGTTCTGAAGCAGACTTCTTTTATGCTGAGTTCCATTCCACTCAGCTTCTTTGGTCAGCTTCATTCTTGAGCTATTGTTTTGAAGATGACTTATCTTCTCTTGTGCTGAGTTACTCTTTACTCAGCTTGTGTTGTGTTCTTATGCTGACTTTGTCCTATCTTAATCTTTATTTCCTTTTGCATTTATACTCAATATTGAACAAACGGATTAGTACAATTAAATCAAAACACTTAAATTTAATTGTCTCTTAATCATGGTTTAAACTTAAATGATTTTGTCAAATCAAAATCTTGTGGAAAGGTGTTTCAACAACTTATTGGAACTTCTTTGCTGAAACATGGAACTTACTTGCTGGGCAGTTACCTACTTATTTTTTACAGCATAAATACAGGTTTTGGCAACAGAAAAAGTCTATCGACAATCTCATAACAAAAACTCAACAATAATCAACCTCAAATTGTCAATTTCTTTCAATTTTTAATCCTTTATTCTACATTTCGCTTTCAATTCTTAGTTCTAGATTTCCCTTTTCAATTCCAAGTTAAAAAATTTCAATTCCTGTATTTGTAACCTTTCAATTTCAGTCTCAATTTTGATTATTCAAGCATTTCCTTCAATTTCAATTCGGTATCGTTTCCTTCAATTAATCTTAATCCCGTAGATGTAACTGCGAACCTTTAAGCTTTTTCGTCCTTTAAGCTTTTCACAATCTTTGATTTATAAGTCAGATTTCCTATTTTTTTAAGTTTTCTACGAACTTTCTGGCACGCTCACACAATTTCAAAAAAGGCGAAACATTTAATTGGCACGCTCGGTGGGACCTATAACAATGCCAACACTCAATCATCAATTTAATGAAGAAAGCAAGTTTTGTTGTGTCTCAAGATGCAGAAAAGGCACTTGTTAACATAGGAAAAATCTCTCCAGTCATGGCCATAGCGCACAATGTTATGAGTTTGACACAAAGGAAATATGAGGAGGAGCAGTTTATAAGGAAAATGTCAGATTGCTTTAAACATTTGGATGATGTTGATGGCATTAGCTTATGCTTGAAACAATTCCAAATTGTTTTAGAAGAAAATGTACATCTGTTGGTGCTTATTCAACCTCAACAAAGAAAGTGGACTACTGTAATTCATAGCAGTTCCCCATTAGAATGTTATCCCACTCCTTTGTTAAAGAAAGAGCCAGATAATGCAAACAAAAGCCGCATGGGAGAAAGCTGTTGGTCCCGTGTGATTAGTTCCAAGGGGGGGGTTAGGAACTAATGTAACTTGTTGCTTAATTAATCTTGCTGACTTGATGATTTTAACGAGTTTATTGACTCAGCTTTAGGTCAGCTTGGCCGATCTTAGTGTAAGACGGCTTTGGTCGGATGTTGACCAAGACTGTTTCACTAGTGAGTTGGGCATTGACACTTTTGTGGTCAGCTTCCAACTCAGCACATTAATTTACTCAGTATCAGCTTTAAACAGTTTATATGCTGAGTAAATATGTCAAACAACACATGCACATATATATTGAGAGAGTTAGAAGTTACTCAGTATCACTTATCCTGGTTCGGCCTCTCTGCCTACGTCTAGTCCCCAGACTCCTCCGAGCTTTTAGAATCCAATACTGAGCTCTTTAAGGGTAGAGCACAAACCGGTTACAAGGCAGTTGAATATGCAAGAGTACCTTCCTCTATTCGTCTACTCAACTCCTACTAAGTGCTACAACCCAGCACCTAGATTTCTCTGCCACTGAGTATTTACAACCAAATACTTCAGCACAACACTCTCAATTTACAATTGATACAACTTGCTCTTTTTCAAATAAAGAACACCTTAGATGATTACAAAACAATCAATCTAGCATTTACACAGGAATAGAAAGTGGGTGTAAGATTTCTTTCTTGTTTTTGAGTACTTTGAACTTGTATTTTTCTCTCTTGTATATTCTGTAAATCGGCAAATGTCCAAGTGATATCTTTGTCCCTTTTATAGTTGTAATCTGAGGATCAAATCATTTGAATTTGATTTGTCCGTTGAATCCAAAACGGCTCTTTTAGGGGACAAGCTTCTGGTCAGCTTCAGATGTGCAGGCCAATCATGTTTTCTGATTTCTTCAGATGTCAGGCCTGTCTTCTTCCTACAGACTTTGTCTTCTTGTGGCAGTTTGTCTTATATCATCGAACAGTTGACACATGCATCTTGGAATTTGGCTTTTGCGTAATTCAAGGCTTCTATTATTGGTGCAGACAGTTGTCGAATTTGTCTTTTAGCTAACGGATCATTGATGCTGTCCTGAAGATCACTTAGCTTCACTTCAATACTCATTGTCTTTGATTGTCACCATTTCTCATACTGAGTTCTTTTTCCACTCAGCTTCCATGGTCAGCTTCATTCTGTAGGATCTATTTCTTGATGCAGACTTCTTTTGTGCTGAGCTTCGTTTCACTCAGCTTCTTTGATCAGCTTCATTCTGAAGCTGTTGTTCTGAAGATGACTTATCTCCTTTTATGCTGAGTTGCTCTTCACTCAGCTTGTGTTGTGATCTCATGCTGACTTTGTCCTGTCTTAATCTTTATTTCTTTTTGCATTTATATTTATACTCAATATTGAACAAACGGATTAGTACAATTAAATCAAAGCACTTAAATTTAATTGTCTCTTAATCATGGATTAAACTTAAATGATTTTGTCAAATCAAAATCTTGTGGAAAGGTGTTTCAACAAACTCCCACATTTTGATATTGGCAAAATATTTAATTTATGGAACTCAGTATTGAAATTCCCCATGATTGAATTACATTTTATTCTTCTGAAATTACTCCTCCGTAAGGGTTGCATATATTCTTAACTCAACTCTAAACCTTCTGAGTAATTAGAGAAGACATGTTTATACTGACTTAGTTCAATCCTAGACTTTCTAAGATCCACTTCAGATGAACCTAGGTCAATTTTCAGAAGAGTTCAATGTTTACTCAGTTTGATACATGAATAGTTTTGGTTTGAGAGTTACAGCTTCACTAATTTCATCCATCGTACATTGGGAAGATGAAGAGAGAAGGTCACGAGTACCAGTCAGCTCAGAAGACAGCTTGGTAAAACAATGATCTAACTCAGAAGAGGTAGCGTAGCCCGTGTTGACTGTTGGTAAAGCATTGATCTGTCCTTAAAGTGAATTCATGTGATTCACCATCATCAATATTAGCCCAGTCAGCTTGACAAAGGATTCTTGCTTGGGTTGCTGGGTTTGGACTGAGGTCATGACACTTACTAAATCTTTGAGATTCTTGATCTCATTGAGAAGCTGAGTGACAGACGAAAACTCTTGTGATTCAGCATTTGCAGACCCAGCAGCATCGGCATGAGAAGTGTTTATATCCTGGAGAAGATGTTGAGCCGAGTCAATGATGCGACGTCCGGACTCAGTTGCATGAAAATAGGCAAATTGTGCCTCAGGATTTAACTCAGTGGCCGGAATTCTAGTAGCACCTTAGTGAGGAGGTGTTTGGTGCTGTCCTTGAGTAGAAGTGCCAGTATGGTCAGCAGCTGGACTTTGATGTTGGTGAGCAGCAGGAGTTGGCTGCTCAATGTTCTGCAAAATAAGATGGGAAGGAGGTGGATCTGCAGAGATAGTTACTTGCTCAACATGGACTTGAGTTGGTGCAAGGAGAGGCACCTCAGGTTGAGCAGAATTTTCCTTAGCTTGTTTGTCTCCTTGAGAAGCTAGGACTTCGAGCTCTTGCTCGGCTTGGTTTGGATTTCTGGAGTCTTGGCATGTTGCTCGGTATGAGTAACAGAGGCTTGTTTTTCCTGTGTAGAGGGCTCAGGATGCGATGTGAAGAACTTGAATTGAGTATCCGTAAGGTCTGTGATTTCATCCCTCAGAGGTGAATCATCCAGGAGGTCAATAACTGGAGATCTGTAGGCCTTCTTCTTAAGCCTTATCAACTTTTTGGTCTTTAGGGGAGACGAGTCAGCAGGAATGGAATCAAGAGATGATTCTACGCCGTGATCAGTGTTGAGTCCTTCATTCACCATTTCTTGTTCTGGGAGCTCAGCATTAACTATCTCATTCTGTTCAGCTGGACTTCCAACTTCCTCAACATTCTCTGTTTGTTCTTGCTCAGCATAAGTTTCTTGATGTTGGTCAACATCCGCATCATGATCTTGCTGACCTTCATTGTCGCTTTGTTCTTCTGCTTCTTGATCAGCAGGAATTTGCTCAAGGTCAATCTCTTGGCTTCTGATGAAGTGAGAATCATCAGGAACAGCAACGCCCAGAGGAACAGCTTCAACTGGACTCAGCTCAGAAGTTCTCTTCTTCTTCTTCAGAGGGGTTTCCTCACTTTCCAGTTTATCAGGCTCATCTTGCCTTTTTCTTTTCTCTGCTGACTTACCCTGGTCATCATCAACTTTCTTTCCTTTTGACACAACCCAAATTTTCTTGGGGGACAGCATCAACATCCTTTGAGCTGGTTTGGATTGCCTTGCGTTTCTTTTCTCGCTTGGTTTGGACAGTAGCTTCGACTACAGCGATATTTTCTTCCTGAGGTAGCTCAGCATCATCTTCCTCCTGAGCTTCCCCCTGAGCTTCCCCTTGAGCCTCCTCGATGACCCCTTTTCCCTTCTTGGGCTTGATAGGTTGGTTGTATACTAACCCAAACAACAACGCAGCCGTAATTTCAGTTCCCACGGTTTCTGTTTCATTTATCAAGTCGATTTGATGATCTTCAAGGATTCTGGTAATAAGAGAACCCGATATGAGCTTGATAGTACTCCGTTGGAGTGCTCCTACTAGAAATACGGGCATGTTGAGAGGGTTGTAGGTCAGCATGTTCCAAATGAAGCACTGCTCGAAATTTGAGGCGGATGATGCTGCATTGATTTTTGGAAATATGAAGTTAGTGAGGAGATAGTGAGCCATCTTTTGGTTTTGACCCATACATGTACTGGATATTTCCCCTTTGTGACTTTCTGGTTTACAGAATGATACAGTGTGGTCAAGCTTTTCCTTAGTGGTCTTGAATTCCGTTCTAGTGTTTGGAAGGTTTAGCAAGGTTGCGAGATAGGAAGGGGTAATGGTGAGCTTCTTACCTTTAACGTGAGTTACTAGATGGTCAGCATCACTTCCATCAACGCAGAGATTGGAGTAAAATTCACGTACTAACCTAGGATAGGTTCTTCCAGCAAGCGAAAAGAATCCAGCCCATTCGTTTTTCGCAATCCATTCACAAAATGGTTGCTCATGCGTTATGAAGCTTGGAAAGAACCATCTACATCTGAGAACCTCATGATTCTTGACACTTGGGTACACCTTAACGAAGAATTTCTCATTCGGCTGCTTGTCCTTCTTCTTCTTCTTTGAAGAGGTTGCAAGGTCAGTTTTAGGGTTCTTATTTGGAGTTTGGTCATGCTGACCTTGCTGAGGAGGAGACTTAGGGTTTGCGTCGGTGTGGTCGTCGTTATTACCACCACCGAAAGGATTTTGGGATTTCGTCATGATTATGAATTCTTTGAGAGGATTTTGGGATTCATAGAGAAAGATTTGAATGCCAAGGATTTCGAGTGTAAAAAGAGATAAGTGGGGATACTTCCACTATTTATAGAGGTGCTAATTGATCCTATTCGTTGAACTAGTCGTTTAACCTCGAGATTATCAACCGACAGAGATCCTGGCATTTATGACACGTTCGGCGCATGGGTTTTCTCATTATTGCTTACGTTATCCTAGGTGGCTATTAAAGCGTGTGCTAGCATTTAATGTTTTAAGTGGGTTTTACTCAGCATTAAGAATATCAAACGTTTGTGATTCTGAGTAGTCAGTTTTACGTAGGATAGTTGTTTGTGGACTTGGTAACTCAGCTTAGAAAGATCACTCAGCATGTATGTCTACTCAGCATAGGGTGATTTCATGTCATTCTTAACTCAGCATGCAACAGTTACTAAATTATCACAAATCACTCAGCATGGTAATCACTCAACATTCAATTTAGCACATAGAATTTATTGAAGAGGATTAGACATACCGATAGCTTCCATTAGTATGTTAAATTGCTCACGAGCCAAGGGCTTCGTAAAGATATCCGCAAGCTATTCATTTGTTGATACGTAGGTCAGCTTGATCTCACCCTTGAGTACATGATCTCTGATGAAGTGATGCCTTATGCTGACATGCTTCATCCTGCTGTGTTGGATTGGATTCTTAGATAAGTCAATGGCACTCTTGTTGTCACATTTGACCTCTATTGTTTCTGTTTTAACACCATAATCCTCAAGCTGTTGCTTAATCCATAGGACTTGGGCCACACAGCTTCCAGCAGCAATGTACTCAGCTTCAGTTGTAGATAAGCCCATTGATGACTGCTTTTTACTAAACCACGAAACCAGATAGCTTCCTAGGAATTGACAACCTCCTGAAGTGCTTTTTCGTTCTAGCTTATCCCGTCCATAGTCAGCATCAGTATATCCAATCAGTGTGAAGTCACTTGTATTTGGATACCATAAACCTGCATTAACTGAGCTCTGCAAATATCTGAAAATTCTTTTTACAGCTATTAAGTGAGATTCCCTGGGGTCAGCTTGATATCTTGCGCAATAACATACTGAGTACTGAATGTCAGGTCTACTGGCAGTAAGATAAAGTAGAGAGCCTATCATACCTCGATATAACCTGCTGTCTATAGACTTACCTTTTTCGTCAACACATAGGACAGTGTCAGTACCCATTGGGGTTGATATGGGTTTACATTCCTCCATATCAAACTTCTTTAGCATTTCTTTGGCGTACTTAGACTGACTTATGAAGATGCCATTCTTACCTTGCTTGATTTGAAGTCCAAGGAAGAAGTTGAGTTCGCCCATCATAGACATTTCGAACTCAGTTTGCATCTGTTTGCTAAACTCTTTGCACATAGAATCGTCAGTAGCACCAAAAATTATGTCATCTACGTAAATTTGTGCAAGTAGGATATTTTTACCCTTTTTCTTAATAAATAAGGTTGTGTCAGCTTTGCCTCTGACATAATTCCTGGTCAGCAGGAAGTTGGTCAACCTCTCATACCAAGCTCTTGGAGCTTGCTTTAGACCGTATAGGGCCTTTTTGAGTTTATAAACGTGGTTTGGAAATTTTGGATCTTCAAACCCAGGAGGCTGACTAACATATACCTCTTCATTTATAAAGCCATTAAGAAATGCACTCTTAACATCCATTTGATATAATTTAAAGTTCATAAAACTTGCATAGGCACACAGTATACGTATAGCTTCTAACCTAGCGACGGGTGCAAAGGTTTCACCGTAGTCAATGCCCTCTTGCTGACTATAGCCTTGGGCTACAAGTTGGGCTTTATTTCTGACTACGTTGCCTTGCTCATCTAATTTATTTCTAAAGACCCACTTAGTTTCTATGGTCTTTTGATTCCTAGGTTTAGGTACTAAATCCCATACCTCATTTCTTGTGAATTGATCAGGCTCTTCTTGCATAGCGTTGATCCAATATTCATTGTGCTCAGCATCAGCAAAATTCTTTGGCTCATGCACTGAGACGAAGGCAACATTGCTGAGATACTTCCTAAGCTGATCTCTTGTCATTAGCTTGTTGTCAGCAACATCAAGAATGGACTTCTCCGAGTGTCCTCTTGGAATTTTTATTTCTTTGGGCAATGTTGAGTTGTTTGGAACAGGTGTTTCTGCAATCTCTTCAGGAATAGATTGGTCAGCAAAGGTTATTTCAATTTCTTGCTTACCTTTGGCCAGCCCTTGTATTGATGACTCAGAGGCTCCATTTTGATCAGTGGAAGCTGAGCTTGGTTCATCTTCATTGAGCTGAGTTGACTTTCCTGCAGGGTCAGCTTCATCGAACTCAATATGGACAGAGTCTTCTACAACCTGAGTTCGTTTATTATACACCATATATGCTTTGCTGTTAGTTGAGTACCCTAAAAAGATCGCTTCGTCAGCTTTGGCATCAAATTTTGCAAGATTGTCTTTTGTGTTGAGTGTAAAGCATTTACATCCAAAGGCACGAAAGTAGCCAATGTTGGGCTTTCGTCCTTTCCAAAGTTCATATGGGGTTTTCTTAAGAATAGGTCTAACTAAAGCCCTATTGAGAATGTAGCATGTTGTGTGGACAGCTTCACCCCAGAAATACTTTGGAAGCCTATTTTCACTCAGCATTGTCCTAGCTATTTCGACAATTGTTATGTTCTTCCTTTCAACAACTCCATTCTGTTGAGGTGTTCTAGGAGCAAAGAAATTGTGGTCAATACCACTGGTTTCACAGAATTCATCAAACTGTTGGTTTTTGAATTCTCCACCATTGTCACTTCTGATATGAGCTACTCTTAGGTCTTTGTCATTTTCAAGTTTCTTAATCAATGTTGTTAACATCTCAAATGTTTCATCCTTTCTACTCAGCAAAATTATCCAAGTGTACCGAGAGAAATCGTCTACAATGACTAAGGAAAATTTCTTACCTCCCAAGCTGAGTGGCTGGACAGGTCCGAAAAGATTCAAGTGTAGTAATTCCAATGGTCTCTTGGTTGAGACAATATTTTTACTCTGAAATGACTTCTTAGTTTGTTTACCTTGCTGACAAGCATTACATAATTGATCTTTTTCAAATTTAAGTTTGGGCAAACCCTCAACTAGTTGCTTTCTAGCTAATTTGGCAAGAAGGTCCATGCTTACATGACCAAGTCTTCTATGCCACAGCCAGGAGTTATCCTCTTTAGACACTAAGCATATATTTTTAGAAAACTGTTTTTCTAAACTCAGCATGTATACATTGTCTATATGAGGGGCAGTTAAAATCAATTCGTTTGTTTTTCCCTCGATTATTTGACACTGAGTATCATCAAATACAACCTTTCTGCCGCTCTTGCAAAGCTGAGCTACACTTAGCAGATTGTATTTGAGACCTTTAACTAAGGAGACTGACTCAATAGTTGGGTTACCTCTGATAGTACCTGAGCCGACTATCTTACCCTTCTTATTGTCTCCAAAGCTTACACTTCCACCTCGTTTAAGCTGTAGTGTGATGAACTGAGTTTCATCACCAGTTATGTGCCTTGAGCATGCGCTGTCTATATACAACAGTTTTGATTTCTCCACGCATCTCAGGCTCACCTGCATTTTAGACTATTCATCTTTAGGTACCCAATTCTTTTTGGGTCCTCGTTTGTTAGCATAAACAGGTGCAAAGTCATATTTTAATTTGTGATGGCATACTTTGATAGTGTGGCCACTTTTACCACAGAAGTCACAATGAATTACCCTTTCAGGGTGATGTTGAGTGCGGTCAGCATTATTGTGCTGAGCATGCCAACATACCTTAGTGGTATGTCCTTTCTTTCCGCAGAAGTCACATTGGACAGTTCGCTTATTGTACCAGCATACTTCTCTCGAGTGCCCCTTTTTCCCGCAACAGTCACACTGTGTTAACTGTTTATGCTGACTAATACTTGAGTACTCAGCATGGGATTTATTTTTATTTGAGCCTCTTATTTGGCTCTGTAGGGTAGTGACATCCTTTTTCAGTTTCTTTGAATCTGATTGGACCTCCGAGACAAACTTGTGCATAATTTCCATGTTGCTATGCAAAGTTGAGTTGTCTTGGAGAAGTTATCGGAGGTCACTCAGCTTGACCTCTTCAATCTCATCACATCGCCTGCTGAGTGCCTTTACTTTCTTATTGCACTTTTTAGTTAGCGCATATAAATCACTCAAGGCGTTTATCATCTCATTTCTAAGCAAAAGTAAGGATGTTACCTCATTGCTGAGAGGTCAGCTTGCTCAGAAAAAGTGTGGTCAGCATCATCGGCCATGAAGCATATATTTGCTATTTTATTTGCATCAGCTTCTGATGAGGTTGACTCATCACTATCACTCCATGTGGCTACCATAGCCTTTTTGCTGACCTTCTTGTCGTTCTTCAGCATGGGACAGCTTGACTTGATGTGCCCAGTTTGGTGGCACTCGAAGCAGGTGACAGGCTTTGAGCTGTCCTTCTTATACTTGTTGTCACTGGGCTCAGCTTTGTATTTGTCATTTCTTCTGAATGACCTTTTGCTGGTCCTATCATTCTTCCTGAACAGCTTCTTCATTTTCCTGGTGAACATTGCCATTTCCTCATCATCTGATGAGTCAGCTTCGGTGGAGTCAGCTTTCATAACAAGTGATTTTTGTTTCTTGTCTTCTGACTTCTCTTTTTCTTCAAAGTTTTTCATTGATATCTCATGAGCAGCAACGATCCGATCAGCTCATCGTACTTATACGTAGTCAGGTCCTGAGCTTCCTCCACTGCAGTCTTTTTGGCCTGCCAGCTTTTGGGAAGACTTCTTAAGATCTTCTTCACCTGTTCTTCTTCAATGAAGTTCTTTCCAAGTCTTTTCAGCTCATTTATAATGTTGGTAAATCTAGCATTCATTCCCGAGATGTCCTCATTATCATTCATCTCGAACAGCTTGTATAATCTCATATGCTGATTTACTTTTGATTCCTTGACCTTGCTTGTACCTTCGTAGGTCACTTCAAGCTTTTTCCAAATTTCCTGTGCTGACTCACAACCTGAAATCTCATTGTATTCTGCAGCATCTAAAGCACAGTGAAGCATATTGATAGCCGAAGCATCGTTTTGAAGTTTTCTAAGGTCATCTTCTGACCACTCAGTTTCACTCTTAACAACTTTCTCATTGTTAACAGTTTTGTATGGCACGTATGGGCCTTGAACTATTACAAGCCATGCACTCATGTTTGTGGCTTGAATAAATTTCTTCATCCTATTCTTCAAGAATGTATATTTGGATCCAAAGAATAGGGGAGGCCGACTAATTGATAATCCCTCAGGGAGTATCTGTGTTGTTTGGTTCCCGGGAAGGAAATGAGTGTTGTTCTCAGCCATTTATTGTGATCAGCTCAAGATAGTTATATCTTTGAGTAGTGAGCTTAGGCTCTGATACCACTTGTTGGTCCCGTGTGATTAGTTCCAAGGGGGGGTTAGGAACTAATGTAACTTTTTGCTTAATTAATCTTGCTAACTTGATGATTTTAACGAGTTTATTGACTCAGCTTTAGGTCAGCTTGGCCAATCTTAGTGTAAGACAGCGTTGGTCGGATGTTGACCAAGACTGTTTCACTAGTGAGTTGGGAATTGACACTTTTGTGGTCAACTTCCAACTCAGCACATTAATTTACTCAGTATCAGCTTTAAACAGTTTATATGCTGAGTAAATATGTCAAACAACACATGCACATATATATTGAGAGAGTTAGAAGTTACTCAGTATCACTTATCCTGGTTCGGCCTCTCTGCCTACGTCCAGTCCCCAGACTCCTCCGGGCTTTTAGAATCCAATACTGAGCTCTTTAAGGGTAGAGCACAAACCGGTTACAAGGCAGTTGAATATGCAAGAGTACCTTCCTCCATTCGTCTACTCAACTCCTACTAAGTGCTACAACCCAGCACCTAGATTTCTCTGTCATTGAGTATTTATAACCAAATACTTCAGCACAACACTCTCAATTTACAATTGATACAACTTGCTCTTTTTCAGATAAAGAACACCTTAGATGATTACAAAACAATCAATCTAGCATTTACACAGGAATAGAAAGTGGGTGTAAGATTTCTTTCTTATTTTCGAGTGCTTTGAACTTGTATTTTTTCTATCTTGTATATTCTGTAAATCGGCAAATGTCCAAGTCATATCTTTATCCCTTTTATAGTTGTAATCTGAGGATCAAATCATTTGAATTTGATTTGTCCGTTGAATCCAAAACGGCTCTTTTAGGGGACAAGCTTCTGGTCAGCTTCAGATGTGCAGGCCAATCATGTTTTCTGATTTCTTCAGATGTCAGGCTTGTCTTCTTCCTACAGACTTGTTGGAAATTAGGCTAAGGTATAGCAACGGAAATATAAAATTTTTAACCTATTTCCATTTAACCCTAGGATCCGTTAATCGTTATTTCATATAAAGAAGGATAAGAAGAATTACCTTTTGATGATCAATCTATCATTGTTAATGAAGTGCCCACAACTCTTCTCCGAGTTCCCAAACACGAAATAAAACACGGGAAGATTAATTTAGAATCAACCGTTGAATAGCAACCAAAGTAGATTGCCTCTAACTAATCAACACAAGATCAAGGATAAAAGAAATAGATGAAATCAATTGATCAAAAGAAGCCGTAGAGAAATCTCGTCCTCGAACTAGGGGTGTCAAATTTTCTCTCTCTTACACTAGGGTGGATTTCGAAAATCTCAATAGGGGATTAGCTAGCTAGATTTCGAAAATCCTAAGGGGGTATTTATTATCTCTTGTATCTAATCCATAGTTAGATAGAATTAGGTTACTGAATAGGAATTCAATTCGGAATAGAATTCCTAATTATTATCTCATTATATATCATATATATTAAGGATAATAATAATAACCTTATTGGATAATAATAGGAGTATTATAATCTAATTAAAACTCCTAACTTATTTATCTCTTAATTAATTTAATTCATAATCCTAATCTAATTAGAATTAATAAAATCAAATTAATCATTCATGTATTTTATCTACATGAATTTCGACCCCCCTTGGTCCATGGGCCTTATTGGGCTCAATTAGGCTTCCATCAATTAATTAACATCTATCTCTCTTTTAGGTTCCAAGTCTTATGTGTGTCCCATTAGGTTCTTATTGCATCTAGCCGTATGCAACGTTATTAAATAATTTTCAAAGAATTATATTTAATCTTTGCATAACGGAATGATGTACAGAGTATGTGATTAGCAAGTCCGTAATCATTACCCCAGAGCTATAAGAAGACAGGTTGATTCTGTCGTTAACCTTTCCGTATTAGTTACAGTATAATTCGATCCTTTATCAACTACATCCTTGAACTGAATCTTATGACTATGGATGATGTCAAGTCACATATAGCAAGACGTTCGTTTTACTTGTACAGGCCGAGTCAACTCAAATAGATAGGTTAAGTGAAATCTGTATTTCAAGTCTTAAGTTATCACCTTGCAAGGATTTAGAGTCGAGTCTTCCACAAGCGATCCTTGGATGTATCTCCCATTTATCGGGAGTGATAAATGCTCAATCCAATATATAACGATCCCGCAATCACTTCCTGTGATACCCAACGTCTACTCTTCACACCCCAGAGTCATCTCTGTTAAGGATCGTGTTACACCAGAGTCAAAGCGTCACATTCCGTAATCCAGAATACCAATTAATATTCCTTTGAGTCTGAGGATTAGTTATACCTATTAATACCAATGAGATGAACAGGTGACAATGATGAATCTACCCATCCTGTTATCTCAAATCGGATCCCCACACAAATGATATAAAGAACACTTCATTTACATTAAGTTCGTATCCTAGAACAATTGTCTATAGGACACTAAACCCACCTAGATTTCTCTACCACTGAGTACTTAAAACTGGATACTCAGCACAACTCTCTCAATTTTACAATTGATATAAACTTGTTCTTTCTAGATGAAGAACACTTTAGATGATTACAAAATCAATCTAGCTTTTACACAGAAATGGAAGTTTGGTGTAAGATCTTTTTCTTGTTTGAATGTGCTTTGTATGATTCTCTTTTTCTCTTTTCTATTTCAGCAATCGGCAAAGGATCCAAGAATGAACTTGTCCTTTTATAGTTGAGGTCTGAAGCTCTAATGATTTGAATCTGGAATTATCCGTTGGATTCAAACGGCTTTTGCTTGCGACATGTTCTGGCCAGCTTCAGATTTGCAGGCCAATCTTGTCGTCTGAATTCCGCAGGCGTCAGGCTTGTCTTCTTCCTGCAGGTTTGTCTTCTAGTGCCAGTTCATCTTTTAGCTAACGGAAAGTTGACCCATGCATCTCGAAATTGACTCTGTGCGTAATTCCAAGGTTTCTATTATTAGTGCAGACATTTTTCGGATCTTGTCTTCTAGAAAACAGATCATTCGTGCTGTCCTGACGAACACTCAGCTTGACTGTATTGACGTTGCTTTTGTTCTTTGTTTCTGAGTCGTATTCTTACTCAGCTTCCATGGTCAGCTTCGTATGCAAGCATTAGCTTAGAGGAAGACTTCTCTTCTTTGATTCTGAGTTGCGTTCCACTCAGCTTCTTTGGTCAGCTTCATCTTTAAGTATTTGTTCTGAAGATGACTTTTCTTCTATTATGCTGAGTTGCACTCCACTCAGCTTGTGCTGTGTTCTCATGCTGACTTCGTCATGTCTTACTTTTTAATTCTGTTTTCATTTATACTTATACTCAACATTGAACAAACATATTAGTACAATTAAAACAAAGCACTTAAATTTAATTTCCTCTTAATCTTAAATAATTTTGTCAAATCAAAATCATGTGGAAAGGTGTTTCAACAAACTCCCCCATTTTGATGTTGGCAAAATATTTAATTAATGGAACTCAGCATTGAGATTCCCCATGATTGAAATTCTTTTTATGCTTCTGAAGTTACTCCCCCATAAGGGTAGCATCTATTGACTTAACTTAACTCTAAACCTTCTAAGATTTAATCGAGTAAAAATTAAGACATGCCTATACTGACTTAGTTCAATTCTAGACCTTCCAAGATCTAATTCAGATGAGCCTAAGTCAGCTTTCAGAAGAGTTCGTATGTTAACTCAGTTTGATACATAGACAGTTTAGATATCAAAGTTTATGTAAGGATGTATCAGAGCTAATGAGTACTGAGTATGTTCCTTTTTAATTTTGTTTGTTTGTTCATATATAGACAGATTAGCATATAGCACAATAAGTAAGTAAGCATCACAAAAGATTTATCAGTTTGAATGAAAGATGCATAAATATATAGATGGTCAGCTTAAACAGGAAAGAACACACCAGATAAAATTACAGGTCAAGAACTAAAACTAGCCAATCTATTTCTTCCTATTGACTTGAGCTTGGTGAGCAGGATTAACTTTGCCTTTCCCTTTGGCGGTTCCTGAACCAGATGCTTCTCCCATTTTCTGCTGAGTTCCAGCAGCTTGCATTTCTTTCTCCCCCGTTTTGCCAGCATCAAAGGAAGGGGGAATAAAAGTCTCGCGAAGAACATCATAATTTAGTTTGGCTGAGTATGCTAGGAGTTGACTCGTACTCTCCCGAAGACCGTCGAAGACAGCCATGCCATCATCCAGAGTGGCAGCTGGGATCCTAATGTTAGCACTTAGCATGCTCAGAATATACTCCTGTGATTTCCCTATCCAAGTGATAGATTCTGACAGCTTAGCAAAAGATTGATGGTACATTTTGAGCAACGCAGCATCATAGAACTGACGTTGAGCATTGGAATGCCGGACATGCTTAAGTGTGGCTTGCGAATACTGCAGAATTTCATGTGTCTTTACTTGGTCAGCATCCATCTCTTCTTTACTGAAGTTGAGTAGCCGAACAGCTTCACTAATTTGCTCAATGGAACACTGGGAGGAGGAGACTAAATCACGAGTCCCGATCAGCTCAGAACTTAGCTGGGTGAAAAGCTGATTAACCTCAGCAGAGGTTGCATAGATTGAGTTCGTAACTGACAAGGTGTTGAGTTGGCCGTGGATAGCATTCATATGATTGACCATTGTCAGCTGGAGTTTAGCCAGCTTCACGAAAGAGTCTTGCTTGGGTTGTTGAGATTGAAAAGATGTCATGACACTTAATAGATCCTTAAGACCCTTGATTTCAGTCAAAAGCTGAGTGAGAGAAGAGAGTTGAGTTGGCTCAATATTGATAGACCCAGTAGCATCGGCATTGGAGTGATGAATATCTCGAAGTAAGGCTTGAGCTGAGTCAATGATTCTGCATCCAGACTCAGTAGCATGCAGGTAAGCATAAGATTCATCATGTTGAGGTTCAGAAGCCGGAAATGGAATCGGACCGGATGGAGGAGGAGTATTATGCTGTCCAGACTTGGATGTGCCAGCTAGGTCAGCAGCTGGTCTTCTGTTTAGGTCAGCAGCAGGAACTGACTGATTTTCATTCTGTGTTAAAGAGTTGGAAAGAGGTGGATCGACAGAGATATTGACCTGTTCAGAGTCAGCCTGAAGCTGAGTAGGTTCAGAAGATTGAGGTAATGCAGTGCTGACCTGAGCAGGATTTTCCTTGCTAACTCATTGTTTTGAGGAGCATGAACTTCGAGCACTTGCTCGGCAGAAACAGGACCTTTTGAAGCTTTGGGGTCGGCTTGTTCCTTAGCTTGAGAAACAGAGGCTTGTTTTTCCCCAAGTTGATCTGGAGGTGGTTCAGAGAAGAATTGAAACTGGAGTTTTGTGAGGGCAGTAATCGGTTCTCTTAGTGGAGAATCATCCAGAATGACAATGATAGGAGACTTTTGAGCCTTTCGTTTAAGTCGTTTGCCTTTGCTGTTCTTATGAGTTGGAGGAGAGGGATCAGCAGGAATGGAGTCAAGAGACTCAGAAGATGAGTTCAACCCAAGGTCAGTATTGAGATCTTCCACATCTCTATCTTTCTCTGTGGACTCAGCATCAACTGTCTTACTCGGTACAGTTGGATTCTCAACCTTCTCAACATCAACTGTTTGGTTTTGCTCAGCATCAACTTCTTTACATGGCTCAACATCATCTGTCCTTTCATCATCAAACTGACCTCCAAGATCACCCAATTCTTCTTCTTGGTCAGCAGGAGTTTTCTCAAGATCAATTTCTTGACTTCTCACAAAGTGTGAGTCTTTAGAGATTACACAGTCAAGAGGCAGTGCATCGATTGGGTTCAGTCCAGAGGATTTCTTCTTTTTCTTTCTCAGAGGCTGCTCAGGAGTATCCTCACTCTCTTCCTCAGGCTCAACTTGCCTTTTCAGTTTTTCTGCCGACTTAGGTTTCTCCTGACCTTGCTCAGCATCAGCTTTCCTCGCACTGGATACTATTCTTAGCTTTGTAGGAGCTGTGTTCACATCCTTTGCTGACTGGTCAGCTTTCCGCTTTTTGTCCTGCCGAGTGCAGTCAGTTGGTTTCATCAACACTTTCTTCCCCTTTTTGGTCGGCACATCCTATGCTTCTTTAACCGCGGCCCCCTTTCCTTTCTTGGGTACGATGGGTTGGTCGTAGGCCAAACCGAACAGTATGCCAGCAGAAATTTCCATACCCCAGACATTAATTTCCTCTACCAAGCCCACTTTGTAGTCTTTGAGAATTTTGGTGATTAGGGATTGATGCGGTTTCTTGCGAAACCTCACTAAGGGATAAGTGTACCCTGTCGTTATCAAGTAATAAATTTCTGGGTTTAAGTCCAGGTTATCGTCCACAGGATTTATTTCTGCAAGTATCAAGCTACTCGATCTCGAATGTTATCTAGGCTTAAGGGGTTTGAGTTGGTTTTGTTTAATTAATCTACTCCTAGGTTGGTCTGCACTAATCCTAACTAGATTATCTAATTCTGACTAAGTTATTCTAACCCTAACTAAATTACTCTACCCCTAATTAAGTTAAACTACTCCTAAGTGATCTTTTGTCAATGCAATCATCTAAAGGATCATGGAGGGATACGATGATAATGGAAATAGATTGTTTAAACAATTGAATTAAAACCTAAGTCACTTGTGTTCGAGGCGATTAACCCGACCTATCCTCCTAAAGTTCCTAGTTCGTGATTCCCTTGTAAGGCCGAAACTAGCTCTAAGGCTCAGTAATTTGGGCTTAATCTTCTATAGGGTCGTCAATCCTATAGGCACTGACTAGGTCAGATTCAGCTCGCAATATGTGCCAACTTGATTTTGGGATTATCGAATGAGTTAAACCAATCAAACAAAGCGTAAGACAAAGATTCAAAGCATTAAAAAAATTGAAGAAACAAAACTATTATATTAATCAAAGATGGAGAACATTGTCACGAAGTTACAATAAGCCTAAGATTCATAGCATGTATCATAGGATAAACAAGTTATAAAAGAAGAAAAATCCCTTTCAAGGAACCTGTCAACCAATGCAGGCGTCTTCCTAGGACTTAAGGATGGAGCTCGAGCAATCCTCGGTGAATGGAGCTTCGGAGGCGTCTTCAATGGAGGTTTGAAGGTTTTTGGAGGAGGTGGAGAGGATTTCTCGAGGTGGAAGATAAGAAAATTACAAAAACAAAAGATTCTTAATTTACAATTGAAAATTCCTATTTATAGACGCGTCTCGGGCCTCGTTTTGACCTAATTTCGTGTCCTTGTTGGTGTAGGAAGACGTGGGGCCGAACGTGGCTTTGTGGGGGCGGAATTGGTCTTTTTGACCAATTCCCGCAGGTCTGCTCGCCGAGCAGGAAAGGCTGCTCGCCGAGCAGAATTGCGACGAGCAGCCCCTGCTCGCCGAGCAGGCGCCTGGTGGCCTGCTCGGCGAGCAGAAATGGCCCGGGGGGCCCTGCTCGCCGAGCGTTTTCGCCCGAAGCGCGCTCGATCCGTACCGGATGACTTCTAAACCCTTTTTCGTCCGAACTTACACCTGCACACGCATAAAAACTCCAGAAAACATTAGTCTAAAAGCCGAATTGATCCGTCAATCGCTTATTTTGAGCAAACGCTTCGTTTGGTGCGACTTTTGACGGACCAATTAGCTTCAAAAGATAACGGAATTCTATTATGCGTGTTATTTCGGCCGTATTTGCCTAAATTGATCACAAAACGAGCCTAAACGACGAAAAGTAAATAGAATGCTTCCAATTTCTAACTAACTCACACAAAAGCATTTAAATGCGAGAATTGCTCGCTTATTAGCCAAATAAACCTAAAAATCGTCCTAAAACCGTACCCAAAGATAGGGGTTTTTGACCCCTATCAAACCTCCTCGCACTTAAAACTTTACTTGTCCCCAAGTAAACTAAAAAACTAAACCCGCCATCACAAGCAAGCTAGAAAACTTCCCAGTTTGACTAGGTGCTTGACACAATTTCGAGCATCTGTAATTACATGCATTCGGAAATACAAAGTAGAGACACGATATCCAAAAGCCGCATTTCAATTACAATAGGTCATAGTTTTAAGTAAAGGAACACATGTTCAATTGAACGAGCTTGAGGGGATCGCTAAGTAAAACACCTCACCATAGGTAGTTCACTCATTCACACAATTTTGGTGGCTAAAGTGTTTACTCTCGGCTTATATTCTTGCTTAGGATTACGTTGATTTTGAACGTTCATTCGAGTTCCTCTACTATGCTATATGACTCCGATGATATCAAAAACAGCCTCTAATTGGGGTTGTAATGTGGTTAGAGGGTTAAAGGTACAACAAAGGTTAAGTGTTCTAGCGCTACAACAACAAAGTTTAAATGGCTTTAGCAAATATGAAGTGATTGAGCTTTTTATTCGTCCCTTATTGTTTTCTTTTTGGGATGTTTTCTTTGAGACATTTTTGATTTTTCTAAGAACTAGGGAATGGAGTTCTTCCCTTTTGTTCGTCTCTTTTCTTTTCTTTTTCTTTTTCTGTTTTTCTTCTTCTCTCTTTTTTTCTTTTGGGATAGTGATGCTCATTCACTTCTTAGCCTTTTGGCTTGCTACTATAATGCCATAAACAACGATAAAGCGCTAGAGAAAAACAAAGGCTCAATTTGAGCTTTGCAAAAACAAAGGTTAAGTAGCGAACCAAGTTGTGGTTCGCAAAAATGGGTTAGAACGAAAGAAAAATCTACAAACTACAAAAATGTCGGCTCAAAGGGGCTTCCTAGAGTGGATGAAAAAGAAAAACAAGGTAAAGAAAAGGTTAATTCTAATGAGGCTGATTCATCGTTTATCATCTCAAATCATTGCATGTAGGTTCAACACAGTATTAGGTGCAAAATCTGTAATCTTCCACAAGTCAAAGCATTCACACAAAAATGTCAAGAAAAAGAGCTTTTTGATGTTCGCTCTTAGGCTCAAATTCAGCTCACAATTCTTTGGGTTTCAATTTGTGTTTACTAGTTTTCCCCAAACTCAAGTTTAATATCACATGCCTTCAATTCTTAAGTTATCTACCTAAGTAATGATTTTAGCATTTTTTCAAAAGTAGGGTCTAAATGCAAACTGTAGCTCATGCTTTTACAGATACAAGAGTTGTGTCCTACGCCTAAACTAGTTGTCATGCAATTTTAGATTCGGTTTTCAGCCCTTAAAGACAAATAACGAAGTTTAGATTCGAAGGAGGTTCACGGTTTTAGGTCCTAAACATGCAAAAACATAATAAAACGCCAAAACGCAAACCTAAACTAGACACGACGCAACAAAAATTTAAAAATTTATACAATTTTTGTAAGTTTGTCTACCCCTCCTCCTCACACTTAAAATATGCAATAAGTTCCAACATTGCATTATAGATCATGAAATACGAGTGTAAAAAGTTAGGGTGGAAAAGACAACTTACTGATCGGCCGGGGGGTAAGGCCAAGGCATGTTGTAGCGCTCGCAGTAATCAGCCGCTACGTATTCAAGACCCGAAAGCCTTTGGTCCATATTCTGCTCAAAGTTGGTGAACCGTTGGTCCATCTGTTGAACAGTGTTAAAAGTCCGAAGGTTAAGATCCCGCATTTCTGCCATCATGGTGTTGATGGCTTGGAACTGGGCCTCCGTCCCCGACGCTTGGTGTTCCCTTTGGTCTCCTGCCGTTGCCGGTTCTTCTTCCTCAGGTTCTTTATCCCTTCTCTGTTGTGGAACTTGTGCTCTTTTTCTTCCTCCTCCGCTGGAGCTCGCTCCTCTAGTTGGGTTCCTGTTTAAAACTTCTTGAAAAGTAGATTTCCCCAAAAACTTGGAGTTTAGCAGAGTAGGATAAATAGCAATTTCGGGATTATCTAAGTTCTTGAATTGGCTCTCAAGCAGGTTGGTCACTAGATGCCCAAGGCCTAGGGAACCACGTTTTCTACTTGTTTGGCTCGAGAAGCCTTCAAATACGGCCTTGACAGTGTCCACGGGTTTGTGGTTGGCCACACACCATAATATGAGCAGTTCCGTCTTTGAGACTTTATTGCTCTCGTTTTTGCCCAACAAGTTATGGGCCACAAACTTGTGGACGAGATTGAGAAGCGGGTCTCGGAGAGCGCCCGGGCTAGCAGTCTGGGAGTTAAAGCTTGATATGCCTGTGAGTTGCTCCCAAGCTATATCTTTTGTTAGAGGCAATTCAAAGTCTGAGATTGCCTCTGGGTGATTATAAACCCCCATTAAGGCTGCTAGTGTGGTAGCATCAATGCGGTAAGGTTTACCATTTAACCTAAAGGAATGCTTCCCACCGCCCAAGGGTAGCTCCTTTTTCCAAGTTGTCAAGAATTCTATGGTGAAATTGTGATAAACCGGAGTCTGGGTTGTGGCTAGTCTATACCAGCCGTGGAATTTGAGGAGTTCATTGAAATCCTTCTTTAGACCTAGACTTGATAAATAAGTTTGATCGACAATTATATGTGTAGCAAGGTCTTGCTTGGAAAACCTATCATACAAAAGACCCTCACGCTCATCAATAAGGCCAAAGGGTGGATTATACTTAGCTTGGAGGCTTTCATCGAACTCGACCTCCGATTCGGCTTCGTTCCCGACGACGATCTTAGCTTTTCCTTTCCGACCCATATTTCCTGAGGAATAGACCAAAAATGGGAGAGTTAGAAAATATTCTCAAGCTTCAACATAAACCCCCAATAAATCATTCATAGGCATAATCATAGCTTTAGGCACTTAGGGACTAAATCATAAGCATTTGGTCTTCTAAGTGTTTTACCCGAAATTCACAAAATTCATGCAAAATTGGAGATATCCAATGACTAAAACACAAAAAGAATGCAATTCCCAACCTTTTTGACAAGTTTCTAACTATAAATTGAATAGTTGAACTTTGAGTTTAAATGGGGATTTTTCCCAAATTGAGCAATTTCTCCAAATATTCACAAATTAGGAATAAAAATCACACCCAAACTATAGATTAATGATTATGTTAACATAAATTGCAAGGAAATCAAGAATTTAGAAGCAAACAAGACATTAATTTGAGAAAAGGGGAAAAAAACCCAAAACTTAGGTTTTCCTTAAATCTCAAAAATTATCACCCTAAGCTAAAATCTAGGCCTACAAACATGTTAGAAATCAAAAATAGGTAAAGATTCATACCTTATATCTTGAATTCGAGTTAGAATGAAGGATTTGGGGGGTTAGGTTTTGAAGAAGCAAAAGAGAAGGAGAAGAGAAGAATGAAAGAAAAAAAAAATTGTGATAAAAAGAAAAGAAAGAAGAGAGAAGGGAAGAAGAAGGTGGGGAAGGGGATGATGAGTCATCCCCCCCTTTTTTTTGTTTTTTTTTTTTTTCTTTTTCTTATTCTTTTCCTTCTTTCATATTTTCTTTGGCTCGGGATTTTTAAAATCCCGAACAGCCCTTGTCGGCTGAGCCGGCTGGCTCGGCCGACCAACCCGGTGAGTTGGGCAGTGCTCAATTCGCCTAGGTTGGGCGAAATTCTTTTTTTTTTTTTTTGTAGAGTGCGGGGGAACAAAGTTTGATAGTAAACATAAACGAGATCAAAATTTAATTAACCAAAAATAATAAAAGGAAATAAGAGCAAAAGATAAAAACGAGAAAAGAAAATGCAGAATCAAATTGTTCAAACTTTGGATTAAAACCGAGGGGAACCCGATTTCTCCCCCTTACTCAATCCTTTCTCAGGATCTTTGGATTCTTCTCCGTTGTGCTCGGGAGAGAACCCTGTGGCCTTTCCTGCCTGTCCCTGTTAATCTGAGCCACCTGATTGCTCAAGTCCTTGCAGAAGGCTTCGTTGTTGGCAAGCCTAGCTGAGATCTCCTTCAGAAGAGTGATCACTTCGTCAGATTCCTTAGGGTGTTGCATTGGCCCTTGATTTTGCTGTTGGTATGGGGGCATGCCAAGCCCTTGCTCTCTATGCTCTTGAACAAATCCGTTAGGAGGTCGGAGCACATTCTGATTTGAATTCCCGTAAGAGAGGTTCGGGTGCTGAGGCCTCCTGTAGTTGCCATTGTTGTTGTAGGAGTTGTAGTTGTTGGGGTTACCGTTGTTGTAATTCTGATTGTATCTTGGTTGCCCCCCAACATAATTTACCATCTCCACCCTATCTCCAGCGAAAGGGCTACCTGCTTGACAATCCTTACCATTGTGGTCACCGCCACAGTGCACACAGGTGGGAGGTCGGCTAAGCGTAGCCAACAGTACATCCATCTTCCTACTCAAATCTGCAACAAATGGATTTTGCTCCTGTTCTTCCACAGCAAATACCCGCTGCCTAGTGGGGCCGGCGAGCTTCTGTTCTTGCCACTGCACACTCTTTCTGGCCAGCTCATTGATCATGTCATATGCCTCTGCTGCTGTCTTTCTAAACAAATCTCCACCCGCTGCGGAGTCAACAATGGCTCTGTTGGTGGGTGTCAGTCCGTGATAGAAGACGCTCACTAATTGATGCTTGGGTATCTCATGATGAGGGCACATGCGTAGCATTTTCCTGAATCGAGTCCAAGATGTGTGGAGCGCCTCATGTTCAGGTTGGTGGAAGGATGTGATCTCACCCCTGAGCATTGCTGTTTTTGAGGGAGGGAAGTAGTAGGACAAGAATTCCTTCTCCAACCCTGCCCATGTTGTGATTGAACCAGGCTCCAGTGTTCTCAGCCATTCCAAAGCTTGCCCCGTCAGAGAGAATGGGAAAAGTTTCAGTCTAGCAGCATCTTGGGGGACCTCGTTGGTCCTTGCAGTGTCTGCGCACATTAGGAAGCGATCCAGATGATCATTCGGGCTTTCATGTGCTTCTCCTCCAAACAATCCAGTCTGTTGGATCAAGTGAATTATACCAGACTTGATTTCGTATGTGTTTGCCGGAATGTTTGGAGTAGCAATGCCTGACAGATGCTGATGTCGGTGGGGTGCCAGGATCTCACTCATCAGACGAGTGTCGCTCTCTGGTCCGGTGTTCTCATTGTTCCGTTCATTGTCAGTCATCTTGACGGGCTCGATAGGCTCGATGATCTCGTCTTGCTTCAGCTTTCCGATCTGTTTGCTCCTGCGAAGAGTACGTTCAAGTTCAGGGTTAAGAGGGACAACCGGTATTTTTGCTGATCTCGTAGGCATACGCTGAGAAAAGATAAATACAGAAATAAATGAAAGCTGAAAGAAAATCATACAAATCATACAGTTTTGTACAAGTATAAGAATGGTGCAGATAAACATATACAGACACGTATAGGTGAAGTTGATAGCTACATATTCGTACAAACGAATATACACAAGCGTAAGTATAAATAAGGATGGCTATCATAAATGAGTATATATAAATAAGTGTATACAAACAAATATAATCGGTATAGGTATGTAGTACAAAGAATCATGATTATAAACAAGTATATATGATATTAACAAGGAAAGTATTCACAAAGAATGCCTAAACTAACAAGTTGACCTTTGGTTCGATATTGCAGAAGAAATAAATCCCCGGCAACGGCGCCAAAAACTTGATGCGGTTTCTTGCGAAACCTCACTAAGGGATAAGTGTACCCCGTCGTTATCAAGTAATAAATTTCTGGGTTTAAGTCCAGGTTATCGTCCACAGGATTTATTTCTGCAAGTATCAAGCTACTCGATCTCGAATGTTATCTAGGCTTAAGGGGTTTGAGTTGGTTTTGTTTAATTAATCTACTCCTAGGTTGGTCTGCACTAATCCTAACTAGATTATCTAATTCTGACTAAGTTATTCTAACCCTAACTAAATTACTCTACCCCTAATTAAGTTAAACTACTCCTAAGTGATCTTTTGTCAATGCAATCATCTAAAGGATCATGGAGGGATACGATGATAATGGAAATAGATTGTTTAAACAATTGAATTAAAACCTAAGTCACTTGTGTTCGAGGCGATTAACCCGACCTATCCTCCTAAAGTTCCTAGTTCGTGATTCCCTTGTAAGGCCGAAACTAGCTCTAAGGCTCAGTAATTTGGGCTTAATCTTCTATAGGGTCGTCAATCCTATAGGCACTGACTAGGTCAGATTCAGCTCGCAATATGTGCCAACTTGATTTTGGGATTATCGAATGAGTTAAACCAATCAAACAAAGCGTAAGACAAAGATTCAAAGCATTAAAACAATTGAAGAAACAAAACTATTATACTAATCAAAGATGGAGAACATTGTCACGAAGTTACAATAAGCCTAAGATTCATAGCATGTATCATAGGATAAACAAGTTATAAAAGAAGAAAAATCCCTTTCAGGGAACCTGTCAACCAATGCAGGCGTCTTCCTAGGACTTAAGGATGGAGCTCGAGCAATCCTCGGTGAATGGAGCTTCGGAGGCGTCTTCAATGGAGGTTTGAAGGTTTTTGGAGGAGGTGGAGAGGATTTCTCGAGGTGGAAGATAAGAAAATTACAAAAACAAAAGATTCTTAATTTACAATTGAAAATTCCTATTTATAGACGCGTCTCGGGCCTCGTTTTGACCTAATTTCGTGTCCTTGTTGGTGTAGGAAGACGTGGGGCCGAACGTGGCTTTGTGGGGGCGGAATTGGTCTTTTTGACCAATTCCCGCAGGTCTGCTCGCCGAGAAGGAAAGGCTGCTCGCCGAGCAGGAAAGGCTGCTCGCCGAGCAGAATTGTGACGAGCAGCCCCTGCTCGCCGAGCATGCGCCTGGTGGCCTGCTCGGCGAGCAGGCTCCTGCTCACCGAGCAGGCGCCTGGCGCCCTGCTCGGCGAGCAGGCCTCCAGAGGCCTGCTCGGCGAGCAGAAATGGCCCGGGGGGCCCTGCTCGCCGAGCGTTTTCGCCCGAAGCGCGCTCGATCCGTACCGGATGACTTCCAAACCCTTTTTCGTCCGAACTTACACCTGCACACGCATAAAAACTCCAGAAAACATTAGTCCAAAAGCCGAATTGATCCGTCAATCGCTTATTTTGAGCAAACGCTTCGTTTGGTGCGACTTTTGACGGACCAATTAGCTTCAAAAGATAACGGAATTATATTATGCGTGCTATTTCGGCCGTATTTGCCTAAATTGATCACAAAACGAGCCTAAACGACGAAAAGTAAATAGAATGCTTCCAATTTCTAACTAACTCACACAAAAGCATTTAAATGCGAGAATTGCTCGCTTATTAGCCAAATAAACCTAAAAACCGTCCTAAAACCGTACCCAAAGATAGGGGTTTTTGACCCCTATCAGGGATCCCAACCTGAGTGTGCCGGTACTACGTTGAAATGCACCGATAAGAAAAACGGGCATGTTGAGTGGCTGGTAGGTCAGCATGTGCCAGATAAAGCACTGTTCAAAGTTAGATGTGGAGGATTGGGAGTTGACCTTGGGGAATATAAAATTGGTCAGTATGTAATGAGCCATTTTCTGATTCTGACCCATACACGTGTTGGCTATTTCTCCTTTGTGGCCAGAGGGTTTACAGAACTCAACAGGGTACTTGATTTTTCCGGAGTCGTTTGTGCTCCTGAGTTCGGTTCCTTCATTCTTCAGTTTAAGCAGTTTTGTGAGATAGGGGGGATTGACGAAGATTTTCTTCCCCTTGACCTCGGTGACCATGTAGTCATAGTTATCATCAGCAGCTCTTAAATTGGCGTAGAATTCCCTTACCAATTCTGGGTAGGTGGCTTCACAGATAGAAAATAGCTCGGTTTAGCCATTTTTCGAGATCCATTCGCAAAAGGGTTTTTCCGCTTCTACAAATCCCTTAGAGAACCAGCGGGAGTGGTTGATCTTGTATCCCCTTACACTGTTATAAACCGGAGAATAGTTTCTTTCCACTGGTTTCTTACCCTTCTCCTTTTTTGTTTCTTGGATGGAGTTGCTTGGTCAGCTTGAGGGACTTTGCCGGAGGTGCTGACCTTAGATTGGTCATGCTGACCATGACCTTGAGACTCACCTGAGGTCTCTATGTATTCCTGCTGAGCGGGAGACGGAGGATTTTCATCGGAGCGATTTTGGTCGTAATCGCCACCAGAGATGTTTTGAGAATCAGACATGATTTTCTCAAAGATTTTAGAGAGGTTTTGGGATTCAAGAGAGATAGAGAGATTGGATGCCAGAAATTTTGAGTGTAAAAAGAGACAAGTGGGAATTCATCCACTATTTATAGAGGTGTCGAGTTGATCTGATACGTTGAAGTGTTTGTTTGACCTCGAGATAATCAATCGACAATAATTCTGGAATTTATGACACAATCGGCGCATGTGTTTTCTAATTATTGCGCTTACGTCATCCTAGGTGGCTATTTAATACGCGTGCTAGCATTAATTGTGCAAGTGGATTTACTCAGCATCTGGAGTTCAAAACGTTTGATATTCTGAGTAGTCAGTTTTACGTAGAAGAATTTCGTCATGCTTAGTAACTCATCGTATGTTAATCACTCAGTATGTATGTCTACTTAGCATAGAGTGATATATTTCATATTTAGCTCAGCATGCAATGTTTACTAATTTAGCGCAAATCACTCAGCATGGTAATCACTCAACATTCAATTTCAAAATAGAGTTTTAGTGAAGAGGATTAGACATACCGATAGCTTCCCTTAGTATGTTAAATTGCTCACAAGCCAGAGGCTTTGTGAAGATATCCGCAAGCTGTTCATCTGTAGGAACGTAGGTCAGCTTGATCTCACCCTTGAGTACATGATCTCTTATGAAGTGATGCCTTATGCTGATATGCTTCATCCTGCTGTGTTGGATTGGATTTTTGGATAAGTCAATGGCACTCTTGTTATCACATTTGACTTCTATTGTTTCTGTTTTTACACCATAATCCTCAAGCTGTTGCTTTATCCATGGGACTTGAGCCACACAGCTTCCAGCAGCAATGTACTCAGTTTCAGTTGTTGACAGGGCCACTAATGATTGCTTCTTACTGAACCAAGATACTAGACAGCTTCCAAGGAAGTGACACCCTCCTGAAGTACTCTTACGCTCTAGCTTATCTCGTCCATAGTCAGCATCAGTGTATCCAATGAGTGTGAAGTCATTTGAATTTGGATACCATAAACCTGCATTAACTGAGCTCTGCAAATATCTAAAAATTCTTTTCACATCTATAAGATGAGATTCTCTGGGGTCAGCTTGATATCTTGTGCAATAATATACTGAGTACTGAATATCAGGTCTACTAGCAGTAAGATAGAGTAGAGAGCCAATCATACCTCGATATAATTTACTATTTACTGACTTACCTTTCTCGTCAGCACAAAGGACAGTGTCAATACCCATTGGGGTAGATATGGGCTTGCATTCTTCCATATCGAATTTCCTCAACATTTCTTTGGCGTACTTAGACTGACTAATGAAGATGCCATTCTTCCCTTGCTTGATTTGAAGTCCAAGGAAGAAGTTGAGTTCGCCCATCATAGACATCTCGAACTCAGTTTGCATCTGTTTACTGAATTCTTTGCACATAGATTCGTCAGTAGCACCAAATATTATATCATCTACATAAATTTGTTCCAGCAGGGTATTTTTACCCTTCTTCTTAATGAATAAGGTTGTGTCAGCTTTGCCTCTGACATAGTTCCTGATCAGTAAGAAACTGGTCAACCTCTCATACCAAGCAAGAGGTGCTTGTTTCAGGTCGTACAAGGGCCTTCTTGAGTTTATAAACATGGTTTGGAAACTTTGGATCTTCAAACCCAAGAGGCTGACTAACATATACCTCTTCGTTTATGAATCCATTAAGAAAAGCACTTTTGACATCCATTTGATATAGTTTGAAGTTCATGAAACTAGCATATGCACACAACATACGTATAGCCTCTAACCTAGCAACAGGAGCAAAGGTCTCACCATAGTCAATGCCCTCTTGCTGACTATAGCCTTGGGCTACAAGTCGGGCTTTGTTTCTGACTACATTGCCTTGCTCATCTATTTTGTTTCTAAAGACCCACTTAGTTCCTATGGTCTTTTGATTCCTAGGTTTTGGTACTAAATCCCATACCTCATTTCTTTTGAATTGATCAAGCTCTTCTTGCATAGCATTGATCCAGAATTCGTCGTGCTCAGCATCGGTGAAATTCTTTGGTTCATAGACTGAGACGAACGCAACATTGCTGAGATATTTTCTAAGCTGATCTCTCATCATCAGCTTGTTTTCAGCAGCATCAAGAATGGACTTCTCCGAGTGTCCTCTTGGAATTTTGACTTCTTTAGGTAATGTTGAGTTGTCTGGAATAGGTGTTTCTACAATATCTGCAGGAGTAGATTGGTCAGCAAAGGTAATTTCGGGTTCGTGTTTACCTTTGGTCAGCCCTTGTGGTGATGACTCAGCGGCTCCATTTTGGTCAGCGGAAGCTGAGCTTGGGTCATCTTCGGCAGAATGAGTTATCTTTCATGTAGGGTCAGTTTCGTCGAACTCAACATGTACAGACTCTTCTACAACCTGAGTTCATTTATTATACACCCTATATGCTACTGTTAGTTGAGTACCCAAGAAAGATCGCTTCGTCAGCTTTAGCATCAAATTTAACAAGGTTTTCTTTTGTGTTGAGTATAAAAACATTTACACCCAAAGGCACGAAAGTAGCCAATGTTGGGCTTTCGTCCTTTCCAAAGTTCATAAGGGGTTTTCTTGAGTATAGGTCTAACTTAGAGCCCTATTTAGTATGTAGCATGCTGTGTGGACAGCTTCACCCCAGAAGTACTTTGGAAGCCTATTTTCGCTCAGCATTGTCCTAGCAATTTCAACTATTGTTCTGTTCTTCCTTTCAACAACCCCATTTTGTTGAGGAGTCCTAGGAGCAGAAAAATTATGGTCAATGCCACTAACTTCACAGAATTCGTCAAACTGTTGGTTTTTGAATTCTCCGCCATTATCACTTCTAATATGAGCTATTTTTAGGTCTTTGTCAGTTTCAAGTCTTTTGACTAATGTGGAAAACATCTCAAATGTTTCATCCTTGCTACTCAGCAAGATGATCCAAGTATACCTAGAGAAATCGTCTACAATGACTAAGGAAAATTTCTTACCGCCCAAGCTGAGTGGCTGGACAGGTCCGAAAAGGTCCAAATGTAGTAATTCCAATGGGCGCTTGGTTGAGACAACATTTTTACTTTGAAAAGACTTTTTCGTTTGTTTATCTTGATGACAAGCATTACATAACTGATCCTTCTCAAATCTAAGTTTGGGCAATCCCTCAACTAATTGCTTTCTTGCTAGTTTGGCAAGGAGGTCCATGCTTACATGACCAAGTCTCCTATGCCATAGCCAGGAGTTGTCCTCCTTTGACACTAAGCATATATTTTTTGAAAAATTCTTTTCTAAACTCAACATGTATACATTGTCAACATGAGGGGCAGTTAAAATCAAATTGTCTGTTTTTCCCTCGAGTATCTGACACTCAGTGGCATTAAATACAACCTTTCTACCGCTATCACGCAGCTGAGCTACGCTCAATAGGTTATATTTGAGACCCCTGACTAAGGAGACTGACTCAATAGTAGGGTTACCTCCGATAGTACCTGTTGGAATTTAGTGTCCTAAATATAATTGTTTTGGATATTAATATTAATGAATAAATTGTTTATTTGGTCATTTGTTTAATCAGATATATAGCATTAATATATAACTATATATATAAAGGCACAAATCTTTCGCAAAGGAAGTAATCCTAAGTTTATTCAAGTAGTTATAAAGTGTTCATACAAGCATGAAGTGAGACTATAATTTATAATGGACTGATAGACGTAAAGTAAACCCAAGTCAAGTAATATGTTATAGGGATTGGCATATTGCTGTTGAGACTTGAATGTAACAGTGTTTTCTATCGAGACAGAAAGCTGATCTCACAAGCTTTAGATATTCTGATATCTAGATAGTTACATGGATCTGATGAAGGAGTTCATTAGGATTGGGACCCGACTTGAGATAACAGAATGGAATGATTTATCTAATGTGTCAACAGTTCATCTCATCGGTATTAGTAGGTATAACTAATCCTCAGACTCAAACATTCATTAATTAGTAATTCTGGATTGCGGAGTCTGATACTTTGATTCTGTGTGAGCACGATCCAATAGGTGAGAGCCTAGGGTGTGTGAGAGCAGGGTTGGGTATCACGCGAAGTAATTACAGAATGGTTAATATCAGATTGAGCATTCGGCACTCCCGATAAATGGGAGATATATCCAAACGGCCGCTTGTGGTGAATTGACTGAAATCCTTGCAAGGTGATACAGTTAAGAGTAGAAATAAACATTTCACTTAACTTATCTTTTCAGAGTGAATTCAACCTGTACAAGTAAAACCGGACTCTTTGTTATATGTAACCTGATGCTCGTAAAGTATATAGCAGTTAATAAGACAAGTGTATCCTATCGCAACAAGTAATAAAGTGCTAAGCACGAGATCGAACCACAAGGACTATTCGTTATAACTAGCAAATCTACCTAGAATGATCTAATTGTTTAGAGGGTTGGATAAATGTTGGGTTTTTGAATAACTAACTAATTGAATTAAAAGCAATAAACATAACAAAATAAAGTGAACAATTGATAGGGTAGAAGGTGAATTCATGGATGACACAACCTAGGCTGAGGAATCCTTTGATTAAATCCTATGTATGAGTTTAGGGAGTTCATATTTGTGTTTTACCAATGATTGAAGGTAATTGCCCTAAGTGAAAGACTAATATGATCAGTATTGTCCTTCCTATTCACATGCATTCGGGTGACGGCTTGATTAGGCATATACCCTAGGTCATGCAAAGCATTAGGTTTATTGACAATTAAGGCTAAAGCCGTAGCCCAGCCACAAAGCCTCATTCCTAGTGGTCTCTAGCGAAGTCAGATTTACACAAGTTCGGTATAGACGATTCCGTGGTCAGGTTCTCATCTATCTATAATCCTATTTAATGTCAGGGTAACAGGCATTAGGCACATTATATACATAAACAGGCTAGTTGATCATTATCAATGTTCATTCTAGCATAAATCCTGTTCCTAACAATATCTAGGCATTAAGCATGCATAAACTGATCAATCAAAGGTCCTAGATCCCTAATCATACATATTCATATAATCAATTTCATCCCCATCCCAAATTGGATGGGGATCAATTCATAGACAAATTAATCATAGCAATAGGCATATAAGAATAATGGAAAAAGCTTCAATTAATTATAATCGCAAAAGATAAAAGGGAAAGAGATAGAAATCCAAAACCCGTTTTGCCGATTCCAATTACAGAAATAGAAGACGAGGAACTTCTCTCATCAATTGTTCTTGAAAGAAATAAAAACAGGAAATAAATCTAACCTAGAAAGCAGGAAAATCTAATCTAAAAAGAAATAAAACTACATTATGGAGGAGAGAAAGCCCTAGCGGCTCTCCGATTTATTCAATGGCTAATCCCCCCCCTGAAAGATTAGGATTAGCTCCCTATTTATAGAGTTAGGAAGGAAACCCTAATACCTCAAGGGTAAAAAAGGAAAATTACAAAGTGTTTAAATGGGCTTCTGGGCCCAAATCCGCGCATTCCAGCAAGGGGGAAAGGCGCTGGTGCGCCTTTCCCCGCCTCGTCTCGTCGAGACAAGGCATGTCTCGATGAGACGAGGGCCTGTCTCGACGAGACAGGTGATGTCTCGCCGAGACAGGTCCTATTCAAGGAACTGTGGCTCCGGCTTTTATCTGTTTAGGTCCCTGGGCTTCCGAAAAGTGCTCTAATGGTCCCTGATGAATCCCAAAAGTGCTCTGATGGTCCCTGAAGAATCCGAAAATGCTCCAATAGGCTTGGGTCTGGTTCGGAAATGCTCAAATAGGCCCAAAAACACCTGAAAACACAGAAAATGCCAAAAATAAGAGAAATTACTAATTCTAACTAAAAGATAACAAAACAATAATAAAACTGAAAGGAAATAAAGCAAAAGAAAGCTAAAAGGGGCCTAAAAACCCTATACAAATGGGAGCTATCAACCTCCCCACACTTGAATCTTGCTTGTCCTCAAGCAAGACAGAATCTAAAGCAGAGAAAAATCAACAAATAGCTCCCTTACAAAAACAAGAATCTACTACACTTTATTATCCACAACAGTTCAGACTACTCATTTTGCAATTAAAAACATAATGAACCTCAGGCGAGTCTCCAAAACTGATTAATTGGTTTTATCAATCAACACTTCATGAAAACGAAAGAAGAGAACTAAAATTGATAGCTCACAAGTGGTCACTCTAACGCTCAAGTGTTTGGGTGTAAAATTTTTTTTTTGGAAACGCTCTACATTTTATTGCACAAAGTGGTCACGTTGGGATTGCATCATCCATCCGGTCAAAATTAATGCATTAAAATTAAACAAAATCATAGGTCTTTAAGGGTTGTAACATTGGCTAAAGGTTGGGGTAGGAAAAAGGGAATTTATAGGCAAAAAGTTAATGACTCAAATAGTTAAAAAATTTGCAAAAAGGACAAATTTTCAGTGTTAGGGAGCTATAAACCACCTCCCCACACTTAAAATCTTGCTTGTCCTCAAGCAAGTCGAAATCCAAAAGGGACACGTTTTCCGCTATGTAAAAGAAGGTTTAAGCTCAAGGTTGTGTTTGTGAGTCAATGAAGTATTCGTGAAGCAACTAAAAATATAAACACGTCTTTTATCCTTTCCTCTATTTTATTGTTTTTTTTAACCATTTTTTTTCTTTTTGAATAGAGGGGATAAAGAGTGAAAATCAAATGGGTAAGGGTTGCTTCTTCTATTAAAATTACAACCTTTTAATGATTGCTAGCGAGAATTTGAAGGAGATGTGTGTCTAAGGATTTATCAAAACTAAATTGAGTCAATTAACTTGGGTGAGAAAGGGTATTTAAGAAAGCTAAGGTTTGTAACAGGGTTGATCAAAGAAATGGGTAAAAGGCTCAAAGGGGCTTATCTAGTGGAATTGTTAAGGGATTTTGGCTAAACAAAGAATAGGCTAAATTCACAAAGGGCTATACCTAGGTTGCCTAATCATTTCAAGTTTAATAAAAACACAAAATTCAACCAGTATTGGATGCAATTCCTATGAGCACAAAGACAATAAATGTAATCTCACACCTAAGAGATCAATTGTTCCTAATCATGAGTCTAAAATATTGATCTTTATGGCTCTAACTCACAATTGAAGGGTTATTTGTATCAATCCTAGCCTCAACTAACGTTCCGTTCCATGTCAATTTTAGGCAAATAATACTCTTTGGAGACTCAAACGTTGTTCAAAATTTTTCTCATGCATCAATTTCATTTAGAATGTGCAAATATTTAAGCGCATTGTCAACTGTATTGCGGGATAGCTAAATGTATCAAATTCAACTGCCTAGGATTCTTTTTATTCCCAGAATTAAAAAGCAAACAAAAACAAAAAGCATAAAATCCTAAAATTAAAACTAAAACATGAAACCTAATATAGAAAAACAAAAAGAAATTAAAAACATTCAAATGGCAGAATCAAAAATCGTCATATCCTAGTATCTCCTCCTCACACTTACAACATGCATTTACTTCCATCATTACATAAAAGTAAAACATAAAGTGCAGAAAAGAAATAGGATAGAAAAACTCCCTCAGAGGTGGCTTGTCAATCCAACCCCGAATTTCCGATGCTAAATTTTCAATCCAAGCTGCAGTCCTGAAAATCAATCTGGCGTCGGTGATTATTCCGATTAGACGGTTCTGCCAATAGAAAAAAAAAGAAAACAAACATAAGAATAAAGAAAGCAACAGAAAAGAAAAAGAAAAAAAAAAACGTTTAATTAAATTTTTTTTTAAATAGAAAATAAAAAAAAATAAATTTTTTTTTGGTGTGTCTCAGCGAGACGACATGAGAATTTTTTTTTTTATATTAATAAAAATTTTTTTTTTGTGTCTCGCCGAGATGAACAGTGTCTCGGCGAGATGACACGAGATTTTTTTTTTTTTTTGAAAAACCCGATTTTTTTTTATATATATATATACATATCTAAACAATTATCTCAACCTATTCAATTTACATAGATTATAATCGAAATAGTCCCGGCAACATTTAATCAAAAACTTGATGGTGTTATTGTCGGGTATTTCAAAATATAATCTAATTATAAATAAAATAGTTCCAAGCAAATTTAATCTAATTATAAACAAAATAGTCCCCGGCAACGGCGCCAAAAACTTGATGCTCGTAAAGTATATAGCAGTTAATAGGACAAGTATATCCTATTGCAACAAGTAATAAAGTGCTAAGCACGAGATCGAACCATAAGGATTATTCGTTATAACTAGCAAATCTACCTAGAATGATCTAATTGTTTAGAGGGTTGGATAAATGTTGGGTTTTTGAATAACTAACTGATTGAATTAAAAGCAATAAACATAACAAAATAAAGTGAACAATTGATAGGGTAGAAGGTGAATTCATGGATGACACAACCTAGGCTGAGGAATCCTTTGATTAAATCCTATGTATGGGTTTAGGGAGTTCAGATTTGTGTTTTACCAATGATTGAAGGTAATTGCCCTAAGTGAAAGACTAATATGATCAGTATTGTCCTTCCTATTCACATGCATTCGGGTGACGGCTTGATTAGGCATATACCCTAGGTCATGCAAAGCATTAGGTTTATTGACAATTAAGGCTAAAGCCGTAGCCCAGCCACAAAGCCTCATTCCTAGTGGTCTCTAGCGAAGTCAGATTTACACAAGTTCGGTATAGACGATTCCGTGGTCAGGTTCTCATCTATCTATAATCCTATTTAATGTCAGGGTAACAGGCATTAGGCACATTATATACATAAACAGGCTAGTTGATCATTATCAATGTTCATTCTAGCATAAATCCTGTTCCTAACAATATCTAGGCATTAAGCATGCATAAACTGATCAATCAAAGGTCCTAGATCCCTAATCATACATATTCATATAATCAATTTCATCCCCATCCCAAATTGGATGGGGATCAATTCATAGACAAATTAATCATAGCAATAGGCATATAAGAATAATGGAAAAAGCTTCAATTAATTATAATCGCAAAAGATAAAAGGGAAAGAGATAGAAATCCAAAACCCGTTTTGCCGATTCCAATTACAGAAATAGAAGACGAGGAACTTCTCCCATCAATTGTTCTTGAAAGAAATAAAAACAGGAAATAAATCTAACCTAGAAAGCAGGAAAATCTAATCTAAAAAGAAATAAAACTACATTATGGAGGAGAGAAAGCCCTAGCGGCTCTCCGATTTATTCAATGGCTAATCCCCCCCTGAAAGATTAGGATTAGCTCCCTATTTATAGAGTTAGGAAGGAAACCCTAATACCTCAAGGGTAAAAAAGGAAAATTACAAAGTGTTTAAATGGGCTTCTGGGCCCAAATCCGCGCATTCCAGCAAGGGGGAAGGCGCTGGTGCGCCTTTCCCCGCCTCGTCTCGTCGAGACAAGGCATGTCTCGACGAGATGAGGGCCTGTCTCGACGAGACAGGTGATGTCTCGCCGAGACAGGTCCTATTCAAGGAACTGTGGCTCTGGCTTTTATCTGTTTAGGTCCCTGGGCTTCCGAAAAGTGCTCTAATGGTCCCTGATGAATCCCAAAAGTGCTCTGATGGTTCCTGAAGAATCCGAAAATGCTCCAATAGGCTTGGGTCTGGTTCGAAAATGCTCAAATAGGCCCAAAAACACCTGAAAACACAGAAAATGCCAAAAATAAGAGAAATTACTAATTCTAACTAAAAGATAACAAAACAATAATAAAACTGAAAGGAAATAAAACAAAAGAAAGCTAAAAGGGGCCTAAAAACCCTATACAAATGGGAGCTATCATAACCTTGACACGTTCCATGGTTATAAGGAATTGACCGAAAGGATATAGTTGATGAAGGATCGTATTATACTGTACCTAATACAGAAAGGTTAATGTCAGTTATCAACCTGACTTCTTAATTGCTCTGGGGGAATATCATAGGTTCTGCTAGTAACAGCTCTCGACGGTATTCCGTTATATATATTGGAATTAATCGTGATGAATAATTTCAAATGATATATATGGCTAGTGGCAATAAAGAACCTAATGAGTCGCATATGGGACTTGGAATCAGAGGACGAAAATGTAATTAGTGGGACATACACATATGGGCCGAAATTTACATTAATTTAGGGATAAATTAATTTGATTAATAATTATAATTTGATTATGGTTATCAATTAAATTAAAAGATTATCTGATAATATTAATTAGAAGTTTTATGTGATTAAAACTCTATTTAATTATCCCTAACATTAATTAATTATTAATTTGATTAATAATAATTATCTAGATATAATTAGTTATTATTTAGATAATAGTAAAGTGTTTATTTAATTATCTAATTAGGAATCCTATTCCGAATAAGATTCCAGTTATTTAATTACCTAACACAACTGGGATTAGGGTTATGAAAAGTCTATAAATAGACTCCCCTAACCCCTAAATTTCGACACACATAAAATAGGAGAGGAGGAATCGTTCCGTCTTTCGTCTTGGCTAATTTACTTTATTTCTTACTCCATCTTTGATCTCGTATCGATTTCTGTTAGAGGCAATCATTGTGATTGCTATTCATTGAAGGTTGATTACTGATTATCTTTTGGTTTTGTGTTGAATCAAACATTCGTGGTTCACGAGTTGATAATAACAAGCTGTGGGCACTTCGTTTGCAACGGTAGATAGTTCATCAATAAAGGTATTACTATCTATCCCTCTTTATATGAAATAATAATTAACAGATCTTGGAAAAGGGAAATAGATAGAATTTTATTATTCCGCTATGCCTAGCCTTGTCTATTTTCCTACATTGGTATCAGAGCCTATGTTAATCTGTTATTTCATATATGTAAATAAAAGAGTTTTTCAATCAGATTGAATAGATTTATTGTTAGGTTAAATTAGTTAATCGATTAGTTCTATTAACCTAACGATAAATAAGTTTTGATTACTTGTTAATTAAAACTGATTATGCATAGTTCCTGATTATTTCGGTTGATAATCGGTTTTAAACAAAATCTAAAAGTTTTATAGTTAGATAATTAAAACGTTTTGTTTTATTAAATCTAAAAGATAAAACTGTTTTAATATTCTGAAAATTGTTTTGAAATTGTTTTAGAACAATTATATATATATATATATTTAAAAAAAATTAAATACGAACAGCCGTTCGGAGTCGCTGCCGCGAGGCAGCAACCCCGAGCGGCTGTCTGGGTTGGTTGCTGCCTTATGCAGCAACCAACAGTGGGGGCACCGCTGCCGTAACAGCAGCGGTTCCCCCGCGACTTGCTGCTGCTGCGAGGCAGCAGCTGTTACGGAGGGCGGGCCGATTAAATCGGCCCGGCCCGAAAGGTACCGTTTTAAAAATTGTTTTTAAAAGCAGGCCCGAGTTTTAAATATATATATGTATCTGTTTCAGAATATAATAATTTGTTTTGATTATCAAAATCAATTTATTTAAAAAATTGTTTTACCTAAATATTTGATATAAGTAATTCAAAGTATTAAATGAATTATTTGAATTAATTAGGATATGCATAATTGAAATTGGATGAAAATTAATTTAAGTTGTTAATTTGATTAACTTAAATATTACATAAATAGTTTGTGTAATCAACCAATTAAATTTAATTTAATTTAGTCTATGCATGTTTGGCATTATGGACATATTAGACCCTCTTTAATAGTTATTTAGTCTTTTGGTATTTAAATAGGACCTGCGTGTCCTGCCTTCTCTTACTCTCTATTGTATTTCTCTTCTCATCCAAATCCCTTCAAGTAAATTGAAGTTTTCTTTGAAATTGAATATTGTTGTAATTCAAGGCGCCAAGGAGAAGACGGAGGACCCAAAGAGAAATATGTAATAGTTAGTATTTCCCTAGGGTGACCCTTTATTCCGTTTCTGGCTCAACGGAATAAACTTAGAGATATGTCCATAATTGTCAATGTTGAATGTATGAATGTCTGATGTATGCTAAAGCAAATCAAGACTAGATTAGATTATGAGACTTAAATAAATCCCTCACTAATCAAAAGTTAAGTAAATAAGCAAGTTATTAAAATCGGTTGCCCCTCCCTAATATTATAATTCAGCCGGCAGTACTGGGGGCCTTTGGGTTGTTGAGTAAACTCAAGCTCGGGGTCTTATGGTAACACCTGAATTATCAAAAAACTATTTTTCACGAATATGTGGTAATGCTTAAATTAGGATAGAATAATTGGATGAGTAAACTCATGTTGTTCTAACCTAATGGGCAATATGGTTGGGATTGATAAACGACACATATCAGTTACTAATGTGGTTAGTAACCCAACAACCTAGAAATCACATGTTTTGATGTGATTGATTACATGAATCTACCTAATGAATGAAACTAGCTTGTTGAGTAAATTCAAGGTGAAATTTCAGGAGTTAGGATTCTAGCTCACTAAAGGAATTGTGAATATCCTTCGAATTAATATGGAGGGTTATTAATTTGGTAAAATAGTGGGAGCAATTTAAAAACATAAAAGTCCAACGTATTTAAATTGTAAGTGAATTAAACAAATGAATAACATCCGTCACCTTTTTCTCACTCTCAAGTTATTAATTTTTCGTACTCTAAAAACAATCATGTCGAAAACCGATCTAAAAAATATCCTTACCGATAACAAGTTGAATGGTTCAAACTTCGCCGACTGGTTTCGTAACCTCAAAATTATTTTGAAGTTCGAAAAGATAGGGTATGTACTCGATACATCGATACCCGCTCTTCCGGCTGATGATGCACCCATTGAAGAGATTGATGCCTATCAGAAGCATAAATCCGATGATGAACACGCTGGGTGCATCATACTTGCATCGATGACACCAGATCTGCAAAGGCAACATGAGGAAATGGATGCCTATTCTATTGTCATCCGCTTAAAAGAGCTGTTCGGGAAACAGACTCACTGTGAACGTTTTGAGATATCAAAACTGTTGTTTCACTGCAAGATGCAAGAGGGCACATCTGTTATGACACATTGTGTCAAGATGATTGGCTATATCACCAAACTTTCTAGTATTGGCTTCACGATGGATCATGAGCTAAGTGTCGACTTACTTCTTACATCCCTCCCAGAAAGTTATTCACAGTTCACCATAAACTACCAAATGAATGACTTAAAGACCTCTCTTGAAGAGCTCGACAATATGCTCAAGACAGTTGAGACAAATGTAAAGAAAGATAAAGTGGTACCCGCTCTTGTGATTGAGGGATCAAAGAAGAGGAAGGTGAATTTTCCCAATCCAAAATATCCCAAGAAGAACAAGGGAGGCAAGCCGGCCCAAACCAAAGGAAAGCAAGTCAAGAAGCCTAAAGGGGAATGCCACTTCTGTGGTAAAGATGGGCATTGGAGGAGAAATTGTAATGAGTACCTAGCTTCTCTCAAGAAGGGAAAGGACGGTGCTTCAACTTCTGGTATGTTCTATATTGAAATTAACTCAATTTCAAAGTCTAAATCTTGGGTATTAGATACCGGATGTGGATCTCATATTTGTATGAATATGCAGGAGCTAAAGCAGACTAGAGAGTTAAAGAAAGGAGACATAAACTTGCGAGTAGGAAATGGAGCAAGAGTTGCCGCTCTCGCAATTGGAAACTATGATCTACATCTACCATCAGGACTTGTAGTAGTGTTAAAGAACTGTTTGTATGTTCCGGATATGTCTCGTAACATTATTTCTATTAGATGTCTAGTAGAAGATGGCTTTCATGTTTCAATTAAGAACAATAATTGTGAATTTTATAGAAATAGTATTTTCTATTTTTCAGGAATATCATTAAATGGGATCTATGTTTTGAATGATAAAGTTTCTGCTTTCACAATTGATACCAAAAGACTTAGATTAGATAACTCAACTTACTTGTGGCATTGTCGTTTAGGCCATATAAACCAGAGACGCATGCTTAAGCTACATCAAGATGGGCTTATAGACTCAATTGATTGTGAATCAATGGGAACGTGTGAGTCATGTTTAAAAGGAAAAATGACAAAGACACCCTTTAGCAATAAAGGTCAGTGTGTATCAGACACTCTAGGATTAATACATTCAGATGTATGTGGTCCTATGTCAGTCCAAGCAAGAGGAGGATTCAAATACTTCATTAGTTTCATAGATGATCATACTAGATATGGTTATATCTATTTGATGAAACACAAGTCAGAAGCTTTTGAGAAATTCAAATGCTTTAAGAATGAAGTTGAGAATCAAACAGGAAAGACTATCAAAATACTTCGATCTAATCGAGGTGGAGAATATATTTCTGAAGAATTTATGAGTTATCTAAATGAATGTGGAATATGCTCACAATGGACACCTCCTTATACACCACAACACAATGGTGTATCAGAAAGGAGAAATCGCACCTTACTAGATATGGTACGATCCATGATGAGCACCACTGCTCTTCCAAAATCATTCTGGGGCTATGCCTTAGAAACTGCCCTATTTACCTTAAACCGAGTTCCAACCAAATCCGCCAGTTCCACGCCATTCGAACTGTTCGTTGGTAGAAAACCCATCTTCTCTTTCATAAGAATATGGGGATGTTCAACATACATCAAACGTATTGTGTCAGATAAATTAGATCCCAAATCTGACAAGTGTTTCTTCATTGGATACCCAAAGGAAACTGTGGGATATTACTTTTGTCATCCAGATGACCAAAAGGTAATAGTATCCAAACACGCAGTGTTTCTAGAGAAAGATTTTCTGGAAGAAACACAGAATGGAAGCGCGATTGAACTTGAAGAAGTTCAAGAGGAATCACATGTTGAAAATACGGAAGAAGTTGAACCCGAACCCGTTTCACTAGATGAAACACAAGTGTCATATCCCATTTGTAGGTCTCAAAGAATTCGTGAACTCCCAGTTAGATATGGTTTTTTAGTGGGAGATGACGAACTGGTTCCCGTGTTAGACGATGAACCCGAAACCTACGAAGAAGCTCTTGCTAGTCCAGAATCCAAAGCATGGCTTGAAGCCATGAATTCTGAAATGGACTCCATGTAAACTAACCAAGTGTGGACTTTGGTTGATCCACCCGAAGGGATAAAACCCATTGGGTGCAGGTGGATCTTCAAGAAGAAGACTGACATGGATGGAAAGGTTAGTACCTACAAAGCTAGGTTAGTAGCGAAAGGATATTGTCAAAAACAAGGTATTGACTATGATGAGACTTTATCTCCAGTAGCCATGTTCAAATCCATCAGAATATTTCTTGCAATTGCCGCTCATTTTGATTATGAGATTTGGCAAATGGATGTGAAAACAGCTTTCCTAAATGGAAACCTACTTGAGGATGTATACATGATGCAACCTGAATGTTTCACATCAAAGGATGCAACCAAGGTTTGCAAACTTCAAAGGTCCATTTATGGACTCAAGCAAGCATCTAGGAGCTGGAACAAGCGTTTTGATGAAACCATAAAACAATTTGGGTTCGTACAAAACTCAGAAGAGGCTTGTGTTTATAAGAAGACAAGTGGGAGCTCAGTCGTTTTCTTAGTACTATATGTTGATGATATACTACTTATGGGAAACGATGTGGCAATGTTGCAAACAGTAAAGGTTTGGTTATCGAGTAATTTCTCCATGAAAGACTTGGGAGAAGCAGCCTACATCTTAGGGATCAAGATCTACCGTGATAGATCAAGGAGACTGCTCGGACTATCCCAATCTACATATATTGACAAAGTGCTAAAACGTTTTGACATGCATGAATCGAAAAGAGGTAACTTACCAATGGTCCATGGTGTCAAGTTATCAAATGGTTAGTGTCCTAAAACGGACAGTGACAAGAATCGCATGGCTGTAATTCCTTACTCCAGCGCGGTTGGTTCGATCATGTATGTTATGCTATGCACTAGACCTGATGTGGCATTCGCATTAAGTATGACGAGCCGATATCAAGGGAATCCAGGATTTGATCACTGGATTGCTGTCAAGAACATTCTTAAGTATCTTAGAAGAACTAAAGACATGTTCCTCATATATGGATAAGGAGAATTGAAAATTGAAGGATATTCAGATGCTAGTCATCTGACTGATGAAAATGATTACTGATCCCAATCAGGATACCAGTTTATCCTGAATGGAGGTTCAGTTAGTTGGAAGAGTTCCAAACAAGGAAGTGTTGCTTTCTCGTCGACTAAATCAGAGTACATCGCAGCTGCATAAGCGGCAAAGGAGGCTGTTTGGATTAGAAAGTTCATAACAGAACTATGAGTGGTGCCTGACATTGTAAATCTCATTACTTTGTACTGTGATAACAATGGAGCCATTGCACAAGCAAAGGAACCACGGTCTCATAATGCATCCAAACATTATCTCAAGCGATATCATCTCATTAGGGAGATCATAGCCAGAGGAGATGTGAGAATAGAAAAGGTGCCCACTAAGGACAACGTTGCAGATCCGTTGACCAAGCCGTTACCACAAAGAGCTCACGATAAACATCTTAGTTCTTCTGGTATTAGTTTCAGAAACAATTGGCTTTAGTCCAAGTGGGAGAATGTTGGAATTTAGTGTCCTAAATACAATTGTTTTGGATATTAATATTAATGAATAAATTGTTTATTTGGTCATTTGTTTAATCAAATATATAGCATTAATATGTAACTATATATATAAAGGCACAAATCTTTCGCAAAGGAAGTAATCCTAAGTTTATTCAAGTAGTTATAAAGTGTTCATACAAGCATGAAGTGAGACTATACTTTATAATGGACTGATAGACTTAAAGTAAACCCAAGTCAAGTAATATGTTATAGCGATTGGCATATTGCTGTTGAGACTTGAATGTAACAGTGTTTTCTGTCGAGACAGAAAGCTGATCTCACAAGCTTTAGATATTCTGATATCTAGACAGTTACATGGATCTGATGAAGGAGTTCATTAGGATTGGGACCCGACTTGAGATAACAGAATGGAATGATTTATCTAATGTGTCAACTATTCATCTCATCGGTATTAGTAGGTATAACTAATCCTCAGACTCAAACATTCATTAATTAGTAATTCTGGATTGCGGAGTCTGATACTTTGATTCTGTGCGAGCACGATCCAATAGGTGAGAGCCTAGGGTGTGTGAGAGCAGAGTTGGGTATCACGTGAAGTAATTACAGAATGGTTAATGTCAGATTGAGCATTCGGCACTCCCGATAAATGGGAGATATATCCAAACGGCCGCTTGTGGTGAATTGACTGAAATCCTTGCAAGGTGATACAGTTAAGAGTAAAAATAAACATTTCACTTAACTTATCTTTTCAGAGTGAATTCAACCTGTACAAGTAAAACCGGACTCTTTGTTATATGTAACCTTGACACGTTCCATGGTTATAAGGAATTGACCGAAAGGATATAGTTGATGAAGGATCGTATTATACTGTACCTAATACAGAAAGGTTAATGTCAGTTATCAACCTGACTTCTTAATTGCTCTGGGGGAATATCATAGGTTCTGCTAGTAACAGCTCTGGACGGTATTCCGTTATATATATGTTGGAATTAATCGTGATGAATAATTTCAAATGATATATACGGCTAGTGGCAATAAAAAACCTAATGGATCGCATATGGGACTTGGAATCGGAGGACGAAAATGTAATTAGTGGGACATACACATATGGGCCGAAATTTACATTAATTTAGGGATAAATTAATTTGATTAATAATTATAATTTGATTATGGTTATCAATTAAATTAAAAGATTATCTGATAATATTAATTAGAAGTTTTATGTGATTAAAACTCTATTTAATTATCTCTAACATTAATTACTTATTAATTTGATTAATAATAATTATCTATATATAATTAGTTATTATTTAGATAATAGTAAAGTGTTTATTTAATTATCTAATTAGGAATCTTATTCCGAATAAGATTCCAATTATTTAATTACCTAACACAACTGGGATTAGGGTTAAGAAAAGTCTATAAACAGACTCCCCTAACCCCTAAATTTCGACACACATAAAATAGGAGAGGAGGAATCGTTCCGTCTTTCGTCTCGGCTAATTTACTTTATTTCTTACTCCCTCTTTGATCTCGTATCGATTTCTGTTAAAGGCAATCATTGCGATTGCTATTCATTGAAGGTTGATTACTGATTATCTTTTGGTTTTGTGTTGAATCAAACGTTCGTGGTTCACGAGTTGATAATAACAAGTTGTGGGCACTTCGTTTGCAACGGTAGATAGTTCATCAATAAAGGTATTACTATCTATCCCTCTTTATATGAAATAACAATTAACAGATCTTGGAAAAGGGAAATAGATAAAATTTTATTATTCCGCTATGCCTAGGCTTGTCTATTTTCCTACAGTACCTGAACCGACTATCTTGCCCTTTTTATTGTCTCCGAAGCTTACACTTCCACCTCGTTTACGCTCAAGTGTGATGAATTGAGTTTCATCACCAGTCATGTGCCTCGAGCATGCGCTGTCAATATACCAAAGCTTTGACTTCTCCATGCACCTCAGGCTCACCTCCATTTTGGATCATTCATCTTTAGGTACCCAATTCTTTTTGGGTCCTTGTTGGTTAGCATAGACAGGTGCTACATCATGTTTTAATTTGTGACAACATATATTTATTGTGTGGCCAGCTTTACCACAGAAGTCACAATAGGTCACCCTTTGAGAGTGATTTTGTTTCTGGTCAGCACGATTGTGCTGAGCATGCCAACATACCTTAGTGGTATGGCCTCTCTTTCCACAGAAGTCGCATTAGACATTCCGCTGAGTATACCAACACACATCTATGGTGTGTCCTCTTTTCCCACAACAGTCACACTAGGTGAACCGTTTATGCTGACCAGTACCTTGATACTCAACATTGGGATAGAACCCTTTCTTAGCCGATTTACTCAGCTGGTTCTGTATGGTTGTGATGTCCTTTCTCAGCTTCTTTGACTCAGTTTGGACTTCCGAGACAAAACCATGCATGACTTTTAAATTTTCATCTTGCCTGGTGTTGTCTTGGAGAAGATATCGGAGGTCACTCAGTTTGACCTCTTCAATCTCATCACATCGCCTGCTGAGTGCCTTTATTTTCTTTTTAGTCACTGTATATAGATCACTCAGGGCGTTAACCATTTCATTTCTAAGCAAGAGTAGAGATGTTACCTCATTGGAGTGTTCCTCTTGGTTAGAACCGTCAGAGAGGTCAGCTTGCTCAGATTGGCTTTGGTCAGCAGTGTCATCGGCTATGAAGCATATATTTGATGTCTCATTTGCATCAGCTTCTGACAAGGTTGACTCATCAATGTCACTCCATGTGGTTACCATTGCCTTTTTGCTTCCCTTCTTTTCTTTCTTTAAGTTGGGACAGCTTGACTTAATGTGCCCAATTTGATGGCACTCGAAGCATGTGACAAGTTTTGAGCTGTCCTTTTTGTATATGCTATCCCTGGACTCAGCTCTGTATTTGTCGCTTCTTCTGAATGGCCTTTTGCTGTTCTTATCATTCTTTCTGAACAGCTTCTTCATTTTCCTGATAAACATGGCCATCTCCTCATCATCTGATGAGTCAGCTTCAGTTGAGTCAGCTTTCATGACAAATGATTTTTGTTTCTTGTCTTCTGACTTTTCTTTAGCTTCGAAGTTTTTCATAAAGATCTCATGAGTCAGCAGAGATCCGATCAGCTCGTCGTATTTGTACGTGGTCAAGTCCTGAGCTTCTTCCACAGCTGTTTTCTTAGCTTGCCAGCTTTTGGGTAGACTCCTCAAGATTTTCTTCACCTGCTCTTCTTCTGTGAAGTTCTTGCCAAGTCGTTTAAGCTCATTTATAATATTTTTGAACCTTGAGTTCATCTCCGAGATATCTTCATTCTCATTCATCTCGAACAGCTCATACAGTCTCATATGTTGGTTCACCTTTGATTCCTTGACCTTGCTTGTGCCTTCATAGGTCACCTCCAGCTTTTTCCATATCTCCTGAGCTGGCTCGCAACCTGAGATTTTATTGTACTCTGCAGCATCTAGAGCACAGTGAAGCATATTGATAGCCGAAGCATTATTTTGTAATTTCTTAAGGTCATCTTCTGACCACTCAGTTTCACTTTTGACAACTTTTTCGTTGTCTACTGTTTTGTAAGGCACATATGGGCCTTGAACTATTGCAAGCCACACACTCATGTTTGTATCTTGAATAAAGTTCTTCATCCTGTTTTTCCAAAATGTATAATTTGAGCCGAAAAACAAGGGTGGCCGACTAATTGATAATCCCTCGGGGAGTATCTGTGTTGTTTGATTTCCTGGAAGGAAACGAGTGCTGTTCTCAGCCATTTATCGGGATCATCAAGGGGGGGTTAGGAACTAATGTAGCTTTTTTTTGTTTAATTATGCTGACTTAATTAATTCTTTGATTTACTCAACTTAGTTTAGGTCAGCACGACCGAGAGAAGTAAGACAGCTTTAGTCAGATGCTGACTAGAACTGCTTTACTTGTGAGTTAGGAAGTAACACTTGAGGTCAGTTCCAACTCAGCACCAAGATTACTCAGTGTCAGCTTTTACAATTAATATCCTGAGCAATTTAATCAAGCAACACTTATATAGATATATTGAGAGAGAGTTAGAAATTACTCAGCACGACTTATCCTAGTTCGGCCTCTCCGCCTAAGTCCAGTCCCCAGAGTCCCTCCGGGCTTTTTCAATCCAATACTGAGCTCTTTAAAGGTAGAGCACAAACCGTTTACAAGGTAGTTGAATATGCAAGAGTACCTTCCTCTATTCGTCTACTCAACTCCTACTAAGTGCTATAACCGAACACCTAGATTTTTCTACCACTGAGTACTTAAAACTGAATACTCAGCACAACTCTCTCAATTTTACAATTGATGCAAACTTGTTCTTTCTAGATGAAGAACACTTTAGATGATTACAAAATCAATCTAGCTTTTACACAGAAATGGAAGTTTGGTGTAAGATCTTTTTCTTGTTTGAATGTGCTTTGTATGATTCTCTTTTTCTCTTTTCTATTTCAGCAATCGGCAAAGGATCCAAGAATGAACTTGTCCTTTTATAGTTGAGGTCTGAAGCTCTAATGATTTGAATCTGGAATTATCCGTTGGATTCAAACGGCTTTTTCTTGCGACATGTTCTGGTCAGCTTCAGATTTACAGGCCAATCAAGTCGTCTGAATTCCACAGGCGTCAGGCTTGTCTTCTTCTTGCAGGTGTGTCTTCTAGTGCCAGTTCGTCTTTTAGCTAATGGACAGTTGACCTATGCATCTCGAAATTGACTCTGTGCGTAATTCCAAGGTTTCTATTATTGGTGCAGACATTTGTCGGATTTTGTCTTCTAGCAAACGGATCATTCGTGCTGTCCTGACGAACACTCAGCTTGACTGTATTGACGTTGCTTTTGTTCTTTGTTTCTGAGTCGTATTCTTACTCAGCTTCCGTGGTCAGCTTCGTCTGCAAGCATTAGCTTAGAGGAAGACTTCTCTTCTTTGATACTGAGTTGCGTTCCACTCAGCTTCTTTGGTCAGCTTCATCTTTAAGTATTTGTTCTGAAGATGACTTTTCTTCTATTATGCTGAGTTGCACTCCACTCAGCTTGTGCTGTGTTCTCATATTGACTTCGTCCTGTCTTACTTTTTGATTCTGTTTTCATTTATGCTTATACTCAACATTGAACAAACATATTAGTACAATTAAAACAAAGCACTTAAATTTAATTGCCTCTTAATCTTAAATAATTTTGTGAAATCAAAATCATGTGGAAAGATGTTTCAACATTATCCATAAGACCCCGACCCTGAGACTCTCAGATACCCAAAGGCCCCTAGATACTGCTGGCTGAATTATAATATTAAGGGGCAACCGATTTTATAACTTGCTTATTGACTTAACTTAGGTGATGATGATGATGGCGGTGAGCATAATGTATATTTGGTGACGAGGGTGCTAGTGCCTAGTGGAGAGGAGCATAGCCAACGTCATCGATTATTTAGAACTCGATGCTTAGTTCTTAGGAGGAAGTGTGAGATGGTAATCGACAGAGGAAGCCAAGTGAATATCATTAGTCGGTCCATCTTGAGTAAGTTTGGGTTGGTTCCCGAGCCACATCCTAAACCTTACCGCTTTGGTTGGGTCAATGAGGTGGAAAGGCTTCAAGTTACTCACCGGTGTAAGGTTCCTTTCACCATTGGAGCTTATGGGGATGAAGCTATGTGCGATGTTGTGGAGATGGATGCTTGTCATGTGCTACTAGGTAGGCCATGACAATTTGATTGTGATGCCTCACATGTGGGAAGAAGCAACACCTACACCATATGTAAAAGCGGAGTCCGATAAATGCTTACACCTTTGAAGAGTTCTCCTAGTAAGAAAATGAAGTCCATTTTGGAAGTTTGTCCAACTCATGATTGAATGTGAGTGGGTGCATCAGTGGAACGGGTGAGACATTGAATCATCTTGACTTGGGTTCCATGGATGAGTTAGCTAGCCACTCTCCTAATAAAGTCAAATCCAAAGAGGAGAATGAAGTTGAGAAGGGGGAGAGCAAAGTTGAAAGTGAGGAAGTTGAGCCGATCTCCGAGGATGACAAACACATGTCTTTCAACGAGCCACCTAAAGGGCTTCCACTTTTGAGAAAGCTACCATGAGTCATAGCATGGGATCCAGGAGATAGTGCACCCAGTCCTACACATGGAGAATTAAACTCTAAGGAGAAGGAAGGATAATCTATGATGCCTTTTGATAGAACCGAGACGCCTATCACATGCAATATGCAAAGGGATCAAGTCATCCACTTGGTAAAATATGAACTTATTCTTTTGTGCTTTGTTGAAATATATGTGTTGGAATCTTGGTTGTGTATGTTGAGGGAGAACCTTTCCTATGATGGGCCCATGAGGGGTGATCTTGTAGTGAGGAATGTGGGATTCGTTGATTATTTATTGAAGGGGAATGACTCCCCGGGGAATATAGAGGAGATGGAAAGAAGTCAAGACTTGGTAAATTCGGAACTCATTATTTTGTGCTTTATTGAAATGTATGTGCTGTGGTATATGTTATGCTTGTTGAGGGAACATCAACCTTACGAGGAGTCAATGAGAAGTGATCTTGTGGTGAAGAGAGTGGGATTTATGAAGTCTTTGATGAATGGGGATGGCCGCCCAGGTTATATGGAGAAGATGGGATAAACTCAAGAATGGCGGGATAATGGCCAAGTTAGTAAAAGGGAAAGTCTTGAGGTTCTAAAGTTGTTAACCGAAGGTGAGGGAGGAGCTAATATAAGTGTGCTTTAGTTCACTATGACGTGGGTTGACAAGTATCGCCGAGATATTCTGTTTGATGTCGGCCATGGGCAAGGAGAGATTGAGCATGGTAGTCGGGTTAGTGGAATGAATGATAGTAAAGTTCGGGCATATTCAATTCAAAGTCATGTTTGGGTTATGAAGAGTACTCACGGGATCGCTCCAATTTGGGTTGATATATGTCGCCGGGACATCCCATTTGATGTCGGGTACGAGCGAGTGGAGGTTGAGCCTAGCATCTAGGTTGATGGCGTGAGGTATATAGAAGTCCGGGAATATTCAACTCAAAGTCATGATGGAGTTTTGAAGAGTGTTCAATGGATCGCTCTAAATTGGGTTGGCATGTTTCGTTAGGACATTTCATCCGAGATAAGCCATGAGCGAGAGAAGGTTATGGAGAATCGTCGAGTTGGTGAAGTAAGTGATATAGAGGTCCGGGCATATTCGACTCAAGGTCATGTTGGGGTTTTGAAGAGTACTTATGGGATTGATCCTAATTGGGTTGATATGTGTCGTCGGGACACTCCATTTGAGGTAGGCTATAAGCGGAAGAAGGTTGTGATGATTCTTCAAGTTAGTGATGAGGAGATCAAGGGGATCCAAGGGTGGTCCGTTCAACGAAATGTGGGGCCTTGGAAGAGCATCCAAGCAATTGTTGGGAAGTGGTTTGACAAGCTTCGCCAAGACATACCGCTCCGCGTGAGTTAAGTCACGCTCCGAGTGGCTTTTCCCACACTCTGTGTGGGATCACTTAAAAAGCCTTGTGGATTAGCATTGCTTCTTACTCTAGCTTTCTCCTATTTACATCTTTGTCACTTCCTAATTACAACCTATGCCACTCCCTATTTACAACCATGTCACCCCTTTACCCTTACCCCAATTTACCCTTATCTTTACCCTTTCATTTAGCTATGTAATTTACATAACTTTTATATAATAGGGTTTTGAGATGATATAAATATATCTCTTTCTATTGTAATGTTCAACTTTTATCAAATACAAAATTATTTTCTTTTTTGTGAAGTTTTGTTAAGGTTTAAAACCTTCAACAATGGAGGATTTTTGATTTCCTTACGGTTTAGCCGTAAAACCCCAGGATTAACTCCTTTTAGTTTAGCAAGAGAAAACCCTCTTTGTTAATCTACCATTAAAATTAACTCGTCCCGCAATAATCTATATCACCTTGTCAAATTAAATCTATATTGTATGGAGTGAGTCCAATGACAAAGTTAGTTATATAGAAAAGAATCCACCAAAAAGCAAGAAGAGCAAACGGAGAGTCGTGTTTTCTTTTTCTCTTAGGGCATCTCCAACGCTCCCTATTTGGAGCATTGGAGATGTCAATATAGGGAGGGTTGTCATCCAACCCTCCCTATATTCTTCCCCATAGACGCTGGTTCTTCACCACAAGAGGGGAAGAAAAATGGTTCCCCATTTAATGGGGAACCATTATTTTAATATTTTTTTATTTTTTTTATTTTTTATTTAATATATATATTAGAAATTGATTTAGTTGTATTTTATTTTAGGGGTTTATTTGTATGTAGTATTATTTGATAGTTGGATAATTTAATTTAGTGTTTATTTGTATGTATAATTATTTTATACTAGTCGAAAACCCGTGCGATGCACGGGGTATGAAACTTTTATATAATTTAGATAAATAAATAAATTAACATATTTACTTTTAAATAATTTTATATCATGCTATAAATTTTTTTTATATTATGTATATTTGAAATTAATATATATTTTTTAATGATAATTCAAATTAAATTAATTTTAAAAATAATTGACTACTTTTTTTATAGAATTTTAACTAAAGATGAATGATTTATTTATTTTTACAAAATTCAATGATTTGTACTTTTTAGGAATTTTAATACATTTTCATATTCTAAATATTCTATGAAACAATAATAATAAAATAGCAGATTAGTTAAGAAATATATTAGAATATAATAAAAAACCAAAAATTGAATTAAACTATAATTAAAATTAAATATTATATTTACGATACAAAAGAATTACAATATAGGTTAAACAAAAATTGAATTAAACTACAATTAAAATTAAATATTATATCTACGATACAAAAGAATTACAATCTATGTTAAAATGGAAGCAATATCAATATATTATTCTATAAACTATTACAATCAATATTTTTCTAATGTTGCATATGAAGAAACTTTATCAATTCAATATGTTACATATAAAAAAATAACATTCGTAAGAATTAGTCACAAATTCATCTTGATGATAATTATTTTGGTTGATGGAATTTCATAATCACCAAGTATTCGAATTCAATTATTCATTCTGCTACAATAACCCAATATATCTAATTGAATCAGTTTAAGATGATGATTTCTCTTATTTTCATCTCGAAAATATTTCATCAAGACATTTGATCAATTTGTTCTTCATTCTTTCACTATATAGAATATCAGCCATACTCGCAGATATCACTTATTTGACTTCATTAATGTTTTCTAATAATTATATATTATTGAATTTTGTAAGTAAGAAAAACAAACAAAAGAATTGAAAAAAAATGAAGGGACGAAAAAGATAATTAGGAGAGAACCATCTTCCTCTCGGGTTTTTTTTTTTTGAAAATAAGAGAAAATGTCGAGACATAAGCGTATAAAGAGGAGAGTGAAAATATTTTTTGCCCATTAATTAAACATTTTATTTTTTATTAATGCAGTATTAAGTCTATAAATTAATTTTAGTTAAATAGAATTAAATCGCAATTGTAATCACTCAGTACAAAAAAAACGTTTTATAATTAATATGTGAAATTAATTATATTAATTAGAATCATTATGCTCAACATTTGAGAGTTTGAAGAAATTCAAATAATAATATTTTCTTAATTAATATTTTTCAATAATTTGTCCTATGATCATATTTCATTTTCATTTGTTAAAAATTCTTGAAATACTAACAATTTTGTATGAACCATAATATAATAGTTAAAAATTATATAAGCCAATGTTGCAAAAATAATTATCTCAATATCCATAATTAATGTACATTTTTAGGATTTTGAGCATCAAAATTTATTTTTATTTACCTTGATTTTGAATTCGTATCTAGCATAATCCAGATTTTTCAAAAATAAACATCTTATCAAGCGTATTAGACGCTTACAATCTCCTTGTCTAGAAAATTGGGAAAAAATAATTTCTTGATAATAATAATAATAATAATATAACATAATTTATATTGAAATAAACTTCATTGTAAGTATAATATTCCAATATCTCTTTAATATTTTATTTAATATGTCTCAAACTTCAATGAACAACTATCGTGTGAAACTTTATATCTATTTGTACCAAAATGCATAAAAATAAAAAAATATAATCCATATCAATTAGCTAAAGTCAAACTAAAAAAATGAGTGGATTTCAACATGTTCCGAATTAGAAAAATTAATCTAACTTCAATTAAAACTAAAAATTGAGTTCATAAAAAGCTGAAAATCTAAATTTTAGTTAGAGTTAACAATCAAAACGATAACACCTAGGAACATATACTAAAAAAGAATGCAAATATACAAAATCTTTATTTTAGTCATTTTGAAAAATAAATAAATAAAAAAGAAAACATGGATAAGGTAGCGAGAGGTATGGAATCTGGATAACGACAGAAATGGAATTTCATCTCTGAAAGATGAAACTATAACAACAATTGTTTAATAAAAATAAAACAACATCACAATTGAGAAAGCCAAAGATTGAGTTCATATAAAGCCGAAAATCTAAATTTTAATTAAGAGTTAGCAATCGAAACGATAACACCTAGCAACATATACTAAAAAAGAATACAAATTTACAAAATCTTTATTTTAGTCATTTTGAAAAAAAAGAAAAATAAAAAAGAAAACATGGATAAAGTAGCGAGAGGTATGGAACCTGGGTAACGACAGAAATGAAATTTCATCTCTGAAAAATGAAACTATAACAACTATTGTTTAATAAAAAGAAAACAACAACACAATTAAGAACAAAAATAACTACAACATATGAAAAAAATCGAATAATTACCTTGAGAAACATAAGGATTTCTTGTAATTATTGACACTTTTGTGTTTTCCGGTTTTAGTTGTTCATGCATCTTCTATTTCTATCGGATTTCTTCAATTGAAGCTATCAGTTTGGAAAAAAAACACAAATAAAAAAGAAAACATGGATAAGATAGCGAGAGGTATAGAACCTGGGTAACAACAGAAATAAATCTGAAAGATGAAACTATAACAACTATTGTTTAATAAAAATAAAACAATAACATAATTGAGAACAAAATAACTACAACATATGAAAAAAAATCGAATATTTACCTTCAGAAATATAATACTATCTATCATGACCAATGAATATAATGGTGGAATATTATCTATCATGCTTTATATAGAAGTTTATTTGTGACTTTTGGATTTCCTTTGCTTTGTGTTTTTTCATCTTCCCGTAACTCTTGCTTTCTTTTATTATTTTAATTAATAGGCTAGTAATTATTTAATATATTATAAATATAAATTGGTTATTTTTAATTAATTAAATATTTATTTTTAATTAATTAAATATTTTTAATCTGATTTTTTACTACGTTGACAACTCATTAAAAAGACCTCTAAAACACTTCTTCTCATTTCTTTCTGCTTCTGTAATTATATATAGTATAGAAATATAAATTTGTTATTTTTAATTAATTAAATATTTATTTTTAATTAATTAAATATTTTTAATCTGATTTTTTACTACGTTAACAACTCATTAAAAAGACCTCTAAAACACTTCTTCTCATTTCTTTCTGCTTCCGTAATTATATATAGTATAGATTTGGGTCGATTGTATTATAAAGAATGTACATTAATTTTAAATCATGCAAAATTTAAATATTGAAAATTAATAAATTAGAAAAGAAGTACTAAAAATATATTACACATAAATTATCATTAATTAAAACAATACATGTAATTAAAAATCTAATACAATCCATTGGATAAATAAAAATAACATAAAACAACAACAAAGACACACATTACATTGAAAAAAAAAACACATTAAAACAACTAGACATATAATTAAAATACTGAATACATTACAACAGAATTAAAAATCTCCTAGAAAATCGCTAGTCCCATTGAGAAAATTCATATAGTTGAAGTTATTGCTGGAAGATGAATGTGTCTGTGATGGCTGAGCATTGTTGGAATTCTTAGAAATCATCATTTCGTGTTGCCTTTGTATGGAATAGGCACGTTGAGCAAGATCTTCAATAACATTAACATCCTTCAACATTGTTTCATCTTCTTTCAATCTCATTTCATTTTTTCTATACGACATTTCATTTTGTTTAAATCTCAATTTATCTTGTTTCATTTGAAGATAATTTGCCCTAAGATAATTTGTTCTGCTTAATTCCGCAAGATATTTGACATTATCTTCTTCAATTGCTTGCAGTGCTTGCTTAGAGGGAGTTTCTTTTTTCTTTTTTAGTTTTTCCTTTTTAATTCCCATTGGTCTTTCAGTTGATACTGATCCGCTAACATTTTCATTAAGGTCAATAGAGAAATTAGACAAACCTGGGGATTGTTGGGTTGAAAATTCAGAAGTTTGACCTTGGGATTGCGAAGGAACAAATTCTTGAGACTGCGAAGGAACAAATTGTGACATCGTGTTTTGACTTTCAGTTTGGTTGCTATCAGAATATTTTTCAAAATCTTTTATCAAATTCCATACATGATCGAACTTGAACCCACTTCGAAAGTTGTCATCCATCTTCATAAGTTCTTTCGCTTGATTCATCTATAATACATTAAAATCTATTACGAACATATCAAAAGGACTAATTTTAAGTAACATGATTAATTTAAAGAAAAAAAATACTCACCATGTCACTGTCGTTTGCACCACTTGGATGCCTCCGTTCAATTTGTCTTAAACATCCTTTAAATTTTTTGATTGCTTTATCAATTCTCTGGTGTCTATGATCAAGTGAACCATAGTTCCTTTCTTGGTAGCTAGGATCTTTTTTTGAATTGTAGATAGCTGCTACTCTCTTCCAAAAATCTTTTCTTCTTTGATTTTTCCCTACAATTGGATCTTGTGATATCTCCAAATACGCAGAAACTAATACCACATCCTTAATATTAGTGAATCCATCTCCTCAACTGCTTGACATTCTGCAGAAGTTTATGAATATCTTAAGAATTCAGAAGTTTAGAAGAGAAAATGAAGTAGTGCAATGGTTGTGATGAGCTTGGTTCTATTTATAGAGTTGTTCCCTCCAAAAGATTTTGAAATCTCTGGCACGCTACAATGTAACCCACTACCACACTCTTAATAATGCACAAGGCTCCAAAATTATAATAATTTCACTGGCACGCTACAGTGTGCCCATTACCACACTCTAAATAATGCACAAGGCTCTAGAATTATAATAATATCTCTGGAACGCTATAGTGTAACCTACTACCACACTCTTAATAATGCACAAGGCTTCAGAATTGTAATAATTTCACTGGCATGCTACAGTGTAACCCACTACCACACTCTAAATAATGCACAAGGCTCCAGAATTATAATAATATATCTAGAACGCTACAGTGTACCCACTACCACACTCTAAATAATGCACAAGGCTCCAGAATTATAATAATATCTCTGGAACGCTACAGTGTACCCACTACCACACTCTAAATAATGCACAAGGCTCCAGAATTATAATAATATCTCTGGAACGCTACAGTGTAACCTACTACCACACTCTTAATAATGCACAAGGCTCCAGAATTGTAATAATTTCACTGGCACGTTACAGTGTAACCCACTACCACACTCTAAATAATGCACAAGGCTCCAGAATTATAATAATATCTCTAGAGCGCTACAATATTACCCACTACCACACTCTAAATAATGCCAAGGCTCCAGAATTATAATAATATCTCTGGAACGCTACAGTATTACCCACTACCACACTCTTAATAATGCACAAGGCTCCAGAATTGTAATAATTTCACTGGCACGCTACAGTGTAACCCACTACCACACTCTAAATAATGCACAAGGCTCCAGAATTGCAATAATGCATAAGACCTCCCTATATAAATGGATAACTCTATAAGAATTTTATTCACACTTTCTCCATAAGATAAATAGATAACTCCATGGATTACAATCTTGAAGATGATCTATTTTCTTTCGAAGCAATGGAGAAAGAAGATCAAATGTTTCATGAGAGATTTATGCGAAATCAACGAATTATCAATGAATTGAAGGGTTAAAGTAGTGAAACATCTCATGTTGGCTCAGTGGAAGGTCATCGAGTTGTCAATCGTAATCGTGAAGAATCACACCAAAATATGTATGATGATTACTTTACTAGTAATCCATGTTTTGATGCTAACACTTTCCGGAGAAGGTTCAAAATGTCTCGAACTCTTTTCCAACGTATCATAGATGCAGTTACAGCACATAATGTTTACTTTCAACAACGTACTGATGCTGTAGGTCGAGTTGGCTTGTCATCTATTCAAAAAGTAATTGCGGCAATGAGAATCTTGGCATATGGCATTCCAGCCGATGCTGCCGATGAATACTGTAAAATTGCTGAGTCAGCGGCAATTGAAAGCTTTAAGAAATTTTGTCGTTCTATTGTGGAGATTTTCTCAGAGCAGTATCTCAGATCTCCGAATGCCAACGATATTGCTCGATTGCTTCATATTGGTAAATCTCGTGGTTTTCCTGGAATGTTGGGGCAGTTTAGATTGCATGCATTGGCAATGGAAGAATTGTCCTACAGCTTGGCATGTGCAATATGTTAGGGTTTAGTGTCCTATAGACAATTGTTCTAGGATACAAACTTAATATAAATGAATTGTTCTTTATATCATTTGTTTTAATGAGATATATGTTTTATAACTATATAAAGGCAATCCCTTTTAAGCACTAAATAAAGTCTAATAAAAGGAAATCCGTAAGTTTGTTTTAAAGTGATTATAAAGTATTCATACAAGCATGAAGTGAGACAAAACTTTATAATAAACTAATAAACTTAAAACCACCCCAAGTCAAGTGATATGTTTAGGATTGATATATCATTGTTGAGACTTGCATGTAACAATGTCTTCTGTCCGACAGAAAGCTGATCTCACAAGCTTCATATATACAGATATCTGGACAGTTACATGGATCTGATGAAAAGTAGTTCATTAGGATTGGGGATCCGATTTGAGATAACAGGATGGGTAGATTCATCCTTATCACCTGTTCATCTCATTGGTATTAATAGGTATAACTAATCCTCAGACTCAAAGGAATATTAATTGGTATTCTGGAGTACGGAATGTGACGCTTTGACTCTGGTGTAACACGATCCTTAACAGAGATGACTCTGGGGTGTGAACAGTAGACGTTGGGTATCACAGGAAGTGATTGCGGGATCGTTATATATTGGATTGAGCATTTATCACTCCCGATAAATGGGAGATACATCCAAGGATCGCTTGTGGAAGACTCGACTCTAAATCCTTGCAAGGTGATAACTTAAGACTTGAAATACAGATTTCACTTAACCTATCTATTTGAGTTGACTCGGCCTGTACAAGTAAAACGAACGTCTCGCTATATGTGACTTGACATCATCCATAGTCATAAGATTCAGTTCAAGGATGTAGTTGATAAAGGATCGAATTATACTGTAACTAATACGGAAAGGTTAACGACAGAATCAACCTGTCTTCTTATGGCTCTGGGGGAATGATTACGGACTTGCTAATCACATACTCTGTACATCATTCCGTTATGCAAAGATTAAATATAATTCTTTGAAAATTAATTTAATAGTTGCATACGTCCAGTAGTAATAGGAACCTAATGGGTCACACATAAGACTTGGAACCTAAAAGAGAGATAGATGTTAATTAATTGATGGAAGCCCAATTGAGCCCAATGAGGCCCATGGACCATAAGGGGGTCGAAATTCATGTATGGTACATGAATAATTAATTTGATTTTAATCAATCATAATTAGATTAGAATTATGAATTAAATTAATTAAGAGATAAATAAGTTAGGAGTTTTAATTAGATTATAATACTCCTATTATTATCCAATAAGGTTATTATTATTATCCTTAATATGTTAGATATATAATGAGATAATAATTAGGAATTCTATTCCGAATTGAATTCCTATTCAGTAACCTAATTCTATCTAACTAGGGATTAGATACAAGAGATTATAAATACCCCCCACTATGTGATTTTCGAAATCCTTAAACCCTAATCCAAGGCTAGTGATTTTCGAAACCTACCCTAAAGAAAGAAAGAGAATTTTCGACCCCAGTTCGAGGACGAGATTTTCTACGGCTTCCTTCCGATCAGTTGATTTCATCTATTTCTTTTATCCTTGATTTTGTGTTGATTAATTAGAGGCAATCTATTTTGGTTGCTATTCAACAGTTGATTCTAACTTAATCTTCCCGTGTTTTATTTCGTGCTTGGGAACTCGGAGAAGAGTTGTGGGCACTTCATTAACAACGGTAGATTGATCATCAAAAGGTAATTCTTCTTATCCCTCTTTATATGAAATAACGATTAACGGATCCTAGGGTTAATGGAAATAGGTTAAAATTTTTATATTTCCGCTGCTATATCTTAGCCTAATTTCCAACACAATATAGTGGACGTTCTGGATCACCAACAATTATTCTGGAAGTAGTTGCAGATTATGATTTATGGATATGGCATGCATATTTCGGTATGCCTGGGATGAATAATGACATAAATGTGTTGGAGTCATCTCACCTATTCTCCAATCTAGCTAATGGTATTGCTCCTCCAGTGCATTACACTATTCAACACAAAGAATACCATATGGGGTATTATTTAGCCGATGGAATTTATCCCAAATGGTCAACTTTGGTTCAAACAATTCGGGATCCACAGACTCTAAAGATGAAACATTTTGCAAAGAGACAAGAATCTTATCGGAAAGATATGGAGTGTGCATTCGATGTATTACAGTCAAGGTTTTCAATTATTCGTAACCCAGTGAGATTTTGGAAGAAAAATGTGCTTCAAAATGTGATGCGAACTTGCATTATCCTGCATAATATGATAATTGAGGATGAACGTGATTTAGAGGCACCTATCGACATATTGATAGACGAATCAACTTCAAACGTTCAAATGAGACCAAATTATAATACTCAGTTCAATGAATTCCTCGAGCGTCATAGACAGATTAAAGATCAAAAAGCACATTTCGAACTTCGTAATGCACTAATAGAACACTACACGTCCCCGAAGAGCGAGGGTCCGGGGAGGGGTCCCACCACAAGGGTGTACTGGGAGCAAGCCTTCCCCTACCAATTTATTTGGCAAGAGGCCGCTCCTAAAACTCGAACCCGTGACCTCTTGGTCACACGACAATAACATTTACCGTTACGTCAAGACTTGCCCTCTTTGTTTCTTAATATTAATAAATAAATAAAATTAATAATTATTATATTATATATATTTTACATTTTAATGTATAAGTTTTTTTAATTATATATAATATTTTTAGAATTACTTTTAGTCTAAATTGATAAAGTTAATAATTAATAATAAAAGTGTATATAAAATATATTATAATATTAATAAATAATATATGTGAAATGGAATAACTAACAAAATATTTTTTTTAGGAAACAATTTATATTTTTGGGTTGGAGAAAAAACAGCGATCGGAGAAGAAAAAACGAAGAATTGGGGATGGGGAAGGGAAATATGGAGGGTAATGGTTGGAGATGCTCTTATTTCTTGCAATGCCAATTTCTTTTCTTCCCTTGATGCTATTGTGGATGAATGTTTCATATGCAGCAGACCAATATGGAAATTCTGATTTTTTCACCCGAATTTGTGGAAATGTTCATGTGGAGAATTTATCCAACTATTTCCAGTATTATTCTAAAATCACAGATTTCATGCAAGAAGAAATGATACGAAATAAGTTCGCATTTAAAGATGTAGGCGATCCTCCTGATCGCTTGTATGTGCTTTCTCAATGCTTGGATGATCTTTCTTCCCTTGAATGTGATATGTGCTTTTCCCAGATTAGTTCCCTAATCCCTACCTGCTTTCCTAACACCGGTGGTCGTGTTTATTTCGATGGTTGCTTTATTAGGGCTGATAATTATACTTTCTATCGCGAAGTTCTTACTCCTCAAGATACTACTGTAATTCCTCTTTCCTTAATTCTTCCTAATCTAATCTAATATAGGTTTCGGAAACAATCCCTAAATTGATCAATGTACTGTTTGCTTTTTCTTCCATAGAAATGTGGGGAGAATGTAAGCTCCAAAGAGGAATTTAGATATGCTGTGAAGGCAGTTCTGGATGAGATGTTGCACAAGGCTCCAACAAGAGGACCTAATTGGCGAGGGTTTGCAGCCCAGCGAGCTACTATATTTGGCGCTACAGCTTATGGCATGGCTAGTTGCTGGAAGATTTTGGACAAAGATTTGTGTGAAACCTGCCTCTCTCGTGCTGTTTCCTCTGCATTGTCTTGCCTTCCATCAACTCAGGCTCGGGTTCTGAATGCTGGATGTTTTCTCCGTTATGCTGATTTTGCTTTCGCCAAAGAATCCTCCTATGATAACAGAGGTTCATGAGAATAGATTCAACATGTTTGATTTTGTGGTTTTTGATCTCTTACCTTACCTTTGCTTTGCTTTGCAGAACAAGTATATACATATATAGCATTTTTTTGGGGTATGGCAATGGTTTCCGTAATTGCAATTAGTGTTGGTCTGTGGTTTGGCAAACACACCTACAAAAGAAACAACATAAAAAATTTGAAAGGTAATTGATTAATTAAGTAAATATGTATCATGTGCGGGTGAATTGAAATGTTTCACTGATATTTGGGGTTGCAGGGATGGAGGACTTGCAATTGTTAGATGAAGGGCTGCACTACTTCTTGCAGTTCAAGCATGCAATAATACAGAAAGCAACAGCAAATTTCAATGATATTCATAAGCTTGGAGAAGGAGGATTTGGTGAAGTATATCAAGTATATAAAATAAAATGCCTTTCATGTCCTGTATATTAATTTAATCCTTCAAATTGTGAAATCTCATATTTTTCTGATATGAAATTGTGAATATAGGGGACCTTACCAGATGGTAGAGAAATTGCAGTGAAGCGTTTGTATGTGAACAACAAGAGCCGAATTCAGGAAATTTGCAATGAAATGGATATTATTAGCAGAGCACAACACAAGAACTTGGTTCGATTTCTGGGTTGCTGTTTCACTAGTATAGACTGCTTTCTTGTTTATGAATACTTAGCTAACAAAAGCCTTGACCTGATCTTATTTGGTAAGTTACACAGAAAACTTTAGAGGTTTGTTTAAATCATACATATATAATTATATCAATGTTGTTTATAAATACATGTTCTAAACCACGCCCATGGAAGAAAGATCAAGAAAAGAAGAAAGAACTCACTTGGGGAAAGAGGCTTCTAATTATCACAGGAACTGCTGAAGGTTTAGAATACCTCCACTCGGACTGCCAAGTTCGCATTATTCATCGAGACATTAAAGCTAGTAATATTCTATTAGACTTGAGATATAAACCGAAAATTTCAGATTTCGGATTAGCTAGATTTCATTCATGTGATCATTCCCTACTCAACACAGCCATTGCTGGAACATTGTAAGTAACTGAAGGTGATTATTTTTGTTTAGTCATTCTCAATTGGTAATTAATTTATATTTATTTATTTTGTTTAGTGGGTATATTGCTCCTGAATACATGACGAGTGGACGATTAACTGAGAAGGTTGATGTTTATAGCTTTGGAGTTGTTGTGATCGAAATAGTAACTGGTGTAGAAAACAGTAAACATGAATCTGGGGATTTGTTGAAAAGCGTAGTTGCTCATGTAAGTTATTGAAAAGCGTAGTAATCTGATCTGGTAAAATATATATTTGTATCTGATTATGTCCATAATGCAGGCGTGGGATCACTTGCAATCAAATACAGTAGAAGAAATCATTGATAAAAGCATGGAAATAGAGATGGAAATAGAAGAAATAAAAAGAGTGATTAAAATAGGATTATTATGCACTCAAGAATCACCAGATTTAAGACCGAGAATGTCAAAAGTGGTTGAAATGCTTAGAAAGAAAGAAGTTGAATTGCCTGAGCCATCAAATCCTCCTTTCATTGATGAACATATGGAAGATGTTTATCGGAGAAGACATTCTTCTGCTGAAATAATAGAATACTATATCATCTGAATTTTCTTGATAACCTGTCTGTCTGTCAGAGGGTAAGACTTTTCTACCTGTTTGTTACTTGTTGTTGAGTTGAGTTGAGGTCCTATTTTCAAAATGTTTATTTTACCAAAGACATGTATTTGCAATTGCAATTAAAGATGGACATCTGGCTCCACAACTGACACATAAATATATTATATTTGGAATGAAACAGAAAATGTCTTATGTATATGTTGAAACAGAAGAACATATTTATTCATGCGGACAAGTAGCAAAATTAATACTTAAAATGAAAATGAACTGGATGGAGATGCGGCACCAATATTGCCGACTTTGATATCCAAAAGTCAAGAAAGTGGTGTGAGTAATTATAACATTATTTAACCTTCACTTTTTCAAAGACTTCACCTACTTCCATATATAATAGTAGCCAGCCCATCAAATAATTGATTGTGTAGTTAAAACTCTACTACATTTAGATTCGAATGTCTCTAATTATAAAACATATCAATCCCACAAGCCTAATATTCCTCCAGCCCCTTTAACTCATCCAAATTGATCATTTTACCCCCTCAACTTATCGAATGTCCTATTTACCCTATTAACTCCATAAAAGTAGTATTTCTCACTCCTCAACTTATTATCCATTTATCCCCCAACTCATAGAATATCCTATTTACCCCCTTAACTTCATAAAAGTGGTATTTCTCACCCCCTCAACTTGTCCATTTACCCCCTCCCCAACTCATAGAATGTTCTATTTACCCCCTTAACTCCATAAAGTGGTATTTCTCACTCATTTACAATCCTTCATCGAGGCCTAAATTGATACATTTTTTAAACATTAAACCTATATTGGTGTTATTTTGTACGTGGAACCTAAATTGATACTTCTCCAAAATCATAGGCCTATTTTGGTACATTTTCCCTACATATAATGTCTTTAACTTTTTTATATTAATGTTTTTGTTTTTTTATCAGAAAAAAAAATATTCTTGTTATTTGTATCTTTTATTCATTGTTTCTCTTTTCAACTTTTTTTTTGCTAGTTAAATTTTGATTATCTAATTATTGTAATATAATATTATTATAATAAACACATGAAGGATCGATATAATTATCAAATTAAAACAAAATAAAAAGTTGATATTAAAAATATATATTTTCAAACTCATTTGAATAAGTGCTATTAATTTTGCACTATAAAGGGGTAAGAAATACCACTTTTATGGAGTTAAGGGGGTAAATATGATCATAAAGGGTGAGAAATACCACTTTTATGGAGTTAAGGTGGTAAATAGGACATTCGATGAGTTGAGGAGGGGTAAAATGACTAATTTGGACAAGTTAAGGGGGTGAGAAATACCATTTCTAAGTAGGTAATGGGGTAAATAGGACATTTGATGAGTTGGAGGGGTAAAATGACCAATTTGAATAAGTTAAGGGGTCTGGAGGAGTATTAGGCCATCACACAAATTATAATTAAGCTCCTCAATTTACTGTTTAATCAATTATTTTTCTATATGGAGTTCCTGATCATTGTTTCTTTTATGGATTCGATCTTTATTTAACTTTTCCTTCGAGTTTGGACAACACGGGCCTTTAAGGAATTCGACCTATTGACGTGGACATTTCCACTTCTGTGTGTACAAATAAAAAATAAACTTTCTTGACAAGGGAAAAAAAGTAAAAAGTAAAACATAATTTTTTATTTTTATTTTTACAGAAATCGATTTCCACTAGGTTCTTTCAAACTGAAAATCGAGCTTGGAAGAACCTGCTAGAAATTGATTTTGGTATTAGGGGAGAAGATAAATTTGACGATTCTAATGCTTAAAATCGCGAAATGGACGAGGAGAAGATCGAGCTTGGAAGAACCTACTCGAAATTGATTTCTGTAATTTTTATTATTATTATTATTTACTCTATCTATCCTAGTCAATAAACTCTTATTTTTATTTGTCCACATTGATAAGCGGAACCGCCCTAACAATATGTACCGTCCAAACTCAATGGAAAAGTTAAATAAGGACTGAATCCATAACATAATCAATGATCAAGAGCTCAATGTGAAAAAATAATTGATTAGAAACTATCCTTAAAATATGTAAAATTCAGAGACTTAATTATGTTTTTTTTTTGCCAATATAAATTGATAGGATGAATGAATTGGTGAGAATGAATGCTCACAATTATTTGGTGATAAATATTATTTACGAATTCAAACTTCCAGTGCAAGTCATGGTGAGAGGGGTTAATGATATAATTTTTTTTTCAGGAAAGGAAAGAAAAACAAACAAAGCCGTTTGGTCCGGGATCAGCCTGGGAAAATTGACCTCCACCAAATCATCCAAGATCATGGACGGAATGAACAACGGAGGAAAAGAAAAGGAACATAATTATTTGATATGTCAATTTCTTTTATTTTTGTTAAGTTATTTTATAAATGTTGAAATTAAAATTATAGTATTTTATACGTAAAGTCTAATTAGCTCTCTTCTGAAAATCTTAGAACTAAAAAATATCTTATACTTTTATAAATTGAATTTTTAAAATTGTACATTTTTATATTATATTGTATTGAATTTTTCAGTATAAATTTGATTTATATACAATCCAGACGATTAATTGGATATTATAACTCAACACGAATTATAAATAAATATTTTTCCAATGTAAGCATAGGGAGAAAACATTGATTAGAATAGTGTCACGAACGAACCCTAGCTTGCGACAACGACTGCGACCTCAGCCTTATGCACCGGTTTAAAGTATTATTTGGCTCCTGATCTATTTAAAAAAATTTTATTTGGCCCCAGATCTATCCCAATTGGTGAAATTTCACCCAATTTGTATTAAAACCTAACCGAAGTGTTATCTCATTGATAAGTAACAATATTTTGACACTTGAACTTAATAGATTTTAGTTTAGGATTTGTTTTTTTTTTAATCTAATTAATTATTTCCACATAATGTGGCAAAAAAAAAACTTTAAAAAATATCACGTGTCAAGTTCAAGTGTCAAAATATCGTTACTTGTCAATTAGATGACGATTTCGTTAAGTATTCATACAAATTGGACGAAATTTCACCAATTGGGATAGACCAAGGGCCAAATGTGACCAAATAATAGGTCAAGAGCCAAATGACAAGAAACATTCCAGAAGACTTATCTTCTCCCAAAAGACATGTCCTTCTAGAAAGCTCTAAGACATGTCCCAATGAAGGGGGTGCTTTCATTCCTTATTTAAAGAAGCCAAATACAGAATTAGAGATACAGAAAAACATCTGATAATTGTTACAGAAGAATTAAAGAGCAACTCATCAGTTACAAGTGAATTTTGGAAAAGAGATATTAAGGAGGAAGAAGAAGACTACATGTAAAGGATATAGAGATCATCATTCCTTTTAACTTCATTCTTTCTTTTTTGAATCTCTACATTTATGTTTAATGTTATGTTGATGTTTATGAATTACAATTTTTTCACTCAAATGAATATTTAAGTGTTCTTCATTTACTACAGTAAATTCCATTACAGAGTTCCCTTATATGAATGTTTTCAATATTTTTATATGATATTCTTAAGTTAGGAAACAGATTGAGAGATTGATCATAACTAAGATTATAAGGAATTGATCATTCAATATTTGCTAAAGAGATCAGGTTTATTGAATGATTGTCGTATGTTAAGTTCTATACTTATAATTTTGTATGTTAGTACAATTAATCTGCTAAGTGAGAACTAGGAATTAATGCTTTACATGAATTTATACAGGACTCTGATGTATGTCAAGAGGGTAAGTTGGAAACTATAATTAACTTAGTCTGTAATGTCAGAATAAATATTTATAAAAACATACTTTAAGTACAGTCATTCCATTTCATTTCCATCAAATTTATTTATTCATCAAAGTTGTTCTTAGATTAGTTCAGATTAATTTAGACTTTTAAAATCAGATAACTTAATCCTATAAAATTCAGATTACTGTAAACAAAAGAAATGAATTAAGCGATAGTGAATAATAGCTTTGTTCCTCGTGTGATCGATATCTTTTATTACTACAAGAAAACCGTACACTTGCGGAAATTCCTCAATAAATTTTTGGCATCGTTGACGGGGAATTTCTGAGTTTTTGCGATGGAAAATTCCATCGGTAATTACTTTACATGCTTAATTATGGGACAGACATACTAATGACGAAATATTCCGAAGTTGATTTTGTCCAAATGCTGATTTTCTATATTTTAGCTATTTAGTTGATTTAATTATTTTTTTACTATTTAGTTATTATTATATTATTTATTTTAATTATTTATAATAATAATTATTTTAAATTAAAATAAATTAATTGTTTCCTTTAATTTCTTTTATTTTATTTTTATAATCATGTGCACAAATTTTTAGCTTTTTTTCTTTTATATTCTATAATCTCTAATTTTGGGTAGAGTTTAATAGATAAAATATTGAATTCTATTCAAACACCAGATGATTCGTGTAGCAGCAATGCATATAACAAGACAGTTTTCTTTAAACTTTTTTCTTTTAATTTTTAGTTTTTCTGGTTTGTTTGATTATTTCATATGTGTTCTATTTATTGTGTTTTATTATTTATATTTTTTATATACTCGTTTTTCTACACAATATGGACATTGTGAACTTTAAGCGTGGGGAGAATGTCATATGTTTAGGATTAGTTTGAGTTTATTTGTGTTATATTTTGTTGATTTTGGAGAAATTTTCATTGTTGTTTCAAAATGCGAATTTAATTTTTTAATAGAGTATTTTTATTTAAAATTTTAATATTGACATTTAGTATGTGGGGTTTTATGGAGCAACTTTTCAGATTCTATATTATCCTATTTTATTCACATGGTTGATTTCTTTCTTTGTTAAATTTTGGCTTTCTATCTTTCTATTCCTCACACATTGTTGAATTAATCATATAAATTTTTTGTTTTTGAACAACATTATCCAAGTGAAGATTTTTGAACTTGCATGCCATAGTTCTTTGTTGAGAAATCCTTATATGTTGATAATACAATAACTCTCCACAATTAGCAAATGAGAGGAGCATTTGATATGATAAGGGCATTAGTTTAAACCTATATTATTAACTTCAAATTTAGCCACCTAAATACTTTAGGTAGCCCAATTTGAGCGGAAACCATTTATTTGGTTTTTAACACATTACAACCCGAATATTCCTTTTGCACACTTAACCTTTTTCTTTGGTTCCCGATTTGTGAAAGAAAATTTAAAATATTTTGAGACTTTTTCATTAGTCAAAATTTTAAAAGCTTACATCATATACATGTCTTGTTTATAAATTCAGAATTGTTCATAATTCCTATTAGGATTAATTAGGGTTTCGGGATCCATATAAAAGGAGCACCACTAAACTCTAATCAACAACCTGATCATAATCAGATACTTCGAGCCTCCCTCTCCTCTCTGCCTCCTGCGCCTCTCTTTCTTTCTCGATCTCTCTGTTCGTCTTCTAGTCTGTGGATTACACATTCTTCTCCAGCTAAACACCGAGTGATTGATTATCTCCGGTGATACAAAGATCGTGGTGATTAGATCTGCTTCTGTTTGGATTAGTTGTCGCTAATCCCTTCATTGGTATCAGAGCCACATATCTTGTACTCTGTGTTTTCTGTATCCATAGATATGAAAAAAGATATAGGATCATTCGATAGAATGATCATATTGATTGATTATCGTATTGATTGATTGAGTAATTGAGTGTTTGTGTTATTTGATTTTATGATTTTGATTATCGAACAACATGAACAAAGTTTTTTTATTTGATTTGTATCAAAAAGTGTGTTTTTGATCTCCTTAAAGCGAAACAAAATCAAAGGAATCCGTATTTCATATTTTTTTAAATTGTTCAAGGTCAGAAATCTACCTTGCGATGCGTGTTTCTCGAAAAATCTATTCATGGATTGAAAAAAATGTCTTTTAGATTCGTTTTTTATTTGCTGTTTCTCTACAAATAATTTTTGGCATATTTTTCGAGAAAACCGACCCCACCATCATGTCCACAAGCCCTAAAAACCATAGGATCGATATATTACGGCAGTTGAACGGAGTTCGAGAGGATGGCGCATGGCCCCCACACGCCACCTCGTGAGCGGCGCCTCCCGATGCCCTTTTTTGCCTGTTTTTTGGCAGATTGACTCGAAATATTTTTTCGGACTTTTTGGTAATTTTTGGACTGTCGAAATATTAAATTTTACCGTATTAGATATTCTAAAAGGGATAAAACTCAGTGAAAATTGTTTTTCTTTTTACCAAAAATTAAGAAAATTTTATCGAAGTTTTATAAAATTATTGTTGTGTTTTCGAAGGTCCCTACTACGATCAAAACGTGTTTTGATTGACGAAATAAGTTTATGCACATGTACACTAACTTCATTTTTCTTTTTTGTTGTTAAGTCAACAATGGTGGGAACCGTGTTCATGCCAATTGTTCTTAGAACAAAAGCTCAATTCGCGACCTTGGAAAGATTCCACACGAGGCTGAAAAAGTGCAAAATGAGTTTTGCAACAAGATGGCATGATCCGGATGCCATCGGGCATCACATGCTCAAGGTTCACACCTTGATGCAGTGCGTAGTATCATATAGTGGTCTATCAATAGACAAGAGTAATCTTCCTCGCTTTAAGGCTATGAGGGATTCTCTTCCCCGCGTTCCTCGCTTTAAATATCTATCTAATAAGCTAACTATTAAAGTGTAAAGGGGTGATTTGAGCCATTCCTATATGGTCTCAAATTCGAATTGAAATTTAGTACTAAAATTCTTAGGTAGATATAGGTTGCTAAGAGAATTTAATGCGTGTATTGAAACCTTTAGAACTTCTTAATAAGTTGTGCAATTATATTGTAGATCGGTGAGTCACAATGGCCTTAGCTAGGAAGTCAATTGTATCAGAACTAGACAAGGACCCGAAGTTGAATGGGGATAAGTATGATGTATGAGGAATAAAGATCAAGTATATGCTAGAAGAACAAGAGGTTCTTGACACCCTGGAAACAGTTATGGCTGAACCAGAGAAAGGTACTACTGCTCAGCATTGCAGGGACAAAGATGCATATATGGCCTGGAGGAAAAGAGATTATACAGCATGTATCATTCTGTTCAGTGCAATGCAAGATGACCTCACTCGGTAATTTTGTAAGATTGAGACAGTTAAGGACCTATGGGATACCTTAAAGGAGAAATTCAGAGGCGTGCCTCTAACAAAACTCCGCTCTCTCACAATCGAATTTGATACTTACAAGAAAAGACCTCATCATACCATGAAGAAGCATTTAAGAAAAATGTCGAATATGATCAGTGAGCTGAATGAGGCAGGTCACAAGTTGACAGATGAGTAGCAAGTGCAAGCTGTTATTCGTTCTTTATCGAATAGTTGGGAGCATATGAAGATGCACCTGACACATACCGAAGACATTAGCACCGTCGATGTGGTTGTTCGCTACCTCGAACTCGAGGAGGATCATATTGCATCGATTAAGGTTAATGCAGAAGCTCACTATGTGGGTTCCAGCTCCAGTAGTGGGAGACATTCTAGGCCATAGGGCCAGAAGCGCAAGCGATCGAACAACAAAGGTAAAGAATAGGTGAAAGAGCCAAGGAAAGCGGACGGGACAAAGAGAAATGGCACAAGAGCAGAAGAAAGCCAAACATTTCTCATGTGAAATGTTTCAATTGTCAATATAAAGGGCATTATGTAAGTGACTGCACTGCTCCCAAGGTACATTTTACCAACTCAAGTGTGAGTGAACCTAATGTATCTATTATTGTTCTTATGACTAAATTTGATCCTTTGTGGATTGTTGATTCAGGTGCTACCAACCACGTGATAAGAGACATAGAATCTTTTATCGAGTTCCGATGAATTCTAGTCGGATCAAGATGGATCTATGTAGGCGACAACTCGAGAGTTAAAGTCCAAGGGATTGGCCAGTGTCGACTGCAACTGAAAGGTGGTCAGACCCTGATCCTGCATTACGTTCTCTTTGCTCCGGGAACTCGGAGAAACTTAGTTCCTATTTCTTCATTATTTAAGAATGGTTTTACTTTTCTTTTTGCTCATAACAGTTTTAGCATTCGTTTGGATGACCAATTTTATGGTCATGGATACATGTTGAATGGTTTAACCTTTTTAGATACAATTGATTGCAATGAAAGTTTTTCCCTTACTACTACTTCTTCTTCTACAAATGATAAAGATGTTAGTTTATGTCATGCTAGGTTAAATCATATTGGTCAACACCGAATGAAACGACTAGCAAAGAAGGTTTACTATGTAGTCTAAGACATGTCGATTTACCACATTGTGAACCTTGCCTAAAAGGAAAAATGCATAGAAAACCATTCGGAAAAGGTACTAGGGCAGAATTTCCATTACAGTTGATTCATTCTGATGTCTGCGGTCCAATGAATGTGAAGGCTAGGCATGGAGCCTATTGCTTCATCACTTTCATAGATGACTATACTAGGTATGGTCATGTCTATTTGATGACTCACAAGTCTGAGGCTATAAGTTGCTTTAGAAAGTTTATGAACCTTGTTGAAAACCAACTAGACAGAAACATCGAAGTTCTAAGAACTCATAGAGGTCGGGAATACCTCTCCGAGGAATTCAACACTTTGTATGATGAAAAGGGAATAAAACATCAATTATCTATCCCATACACTCCGCAACAAGACAGTGTTGCCGAGAGGAGAAATAGAACTCTTCTCGATATGGTTAGGTCTATGATGGTTGAAGCAAACTTACCCATTTCCTATTAGGGAGATGCCTTGCTGACAGCAACATATGTCCTCAACCAAGTGCCCTCCAAGGCTGTTACCTCCACTCTTTATGAGTTGTGGACCGGCCGCAAACCCGACTTAAGCACTCTCAAACCATGGGGTTGCATAATTTTTGCCCATGATACATTAAGCAAATTTGGGAAATTAGGCCCAAGAGGTAAAAAGTGTGTCTTTATAAGATACCCTGATGTATCAAAAGGATATGTCCTAATGGGAGAAAACAATGACGACCGTGTAACAGAAATTGAATCACGGGACGTAGTATTTTTGGAGAATGAGTTTCCAAAAATCGGCGATATAGACAAGGATCGCCCCTTGTTTAAGGAACTTAATTCTAATAGACCTCTCCATTCGAGTGGGAGGAATTCTAAGGAAGAAGAACAAGGCCATATTCTTAACTATGATCAAGAAACAGACTTTGCACCTCAGAATGTTACGAATGTGACAGATCCTATGGAAAGCGGGAGTGTTTTTCCTGACTCCAATGAGTACACAGAAAATAGTCTAAGAGAAAGAATTCTAGGTTACGATGAATATATGAGACATGTTTATCAGAACCAGGAAGAAACGCATCAAACAAAACGACAAAGGGTCAAGCGCCATCGATTCGGAATCGAAGGCGAAGCTCTCCTTATCACCCCAGGTGATGAAGCTGAGCCTAAAAATGTTCATGATGCTCTCTCTGGTCTCAACAAAGATAAATGGATGAAAGCAATGGAAGAGGAAATAGATTCTATAAAAACAAACCAAGTTTGGGAACTGGTTGATCTGCCTAAAGGGAGGAAAACTTTTAAGAACAAATGGGTTCTTAAAGTGAAGCAAAGGGCTGACAACAGTATCGAAAGATACAAAGCTCGCCTAGTCGCTAAAGGCTTCATATAATAGGAAGGGATAGACTATGAGGAGACATTCTCACTTGTTGTGAGGTTTACATCTATCAGGCTAATATTGGCAATCGTTGCAAGTTTAGACCTAGAGCTACATCAAATGGATGTGAAGACTGCTTTTCTCAATGGAGAATTACACGAATAAATCTACATGGAACAACCTGCAAGTTTCGTTGTACCAAGCAGTAAAAAAAAAGGTTTGCAAGTTGATCAAATCGATATATGGCCTGAAACAGTCCTCGAGACAATGGTACATTCGATTTCATAGTCAGATGATCTCGAATGACTTCAAAATACATGAAGAGGACCATCGTGTCTATATAAAACGCTGTGGTAGAAAGTTTGTCATTTTGTCTCTATATGTAGATGACATCTTAATAACAGGAAATGACATTGAATTTGTAAACCAAATCAAAGCTTGACTAAACTCAGGTTTTGAGATGAAAGATATGGGTGAGGCCGCATACATTCTTGGAGTTAAGATTTCAAGAATCGTTTAAAGAAACTGTTGGCATTGTCTCAAGGGACTTATATCAATAACGTGATTGAACGCTTTGGTATGAAAGGCTGCAAACCCATAGATAGCCCGATGACTAAGGACGTCACCTTAAGTGCCGAAATGTGTCCCCAAACACAAGAAGAAAAGGAACGCATGAAGGCAGTTCCTTATGCTAGTGTCGTTGGAAGTCTGATGTATGCAATGTTGTGTACTAGACCAGACATCTGTCACGCCATTGGGATGGTGCGCAGATATCAGTCAAACCTTGGACAAGCACATTGGACCGCAGTAAAAGGATATTGAGATATCTTAAAGGTACTACAGATTATTCTCTATGCTATCAACGCAAAGACTCCAATCTTAGAGGATATACAGATGCCGATTGGGCAGACGACTTGGACAAAAGGAAATCCACGTCCGGCTACGTCTTCTTGCTTGGCAATGGTGCCATCTCATGGAGCAGCAAGAAACAGACATGCGTAGCTCTATCTACCATGGAGGCTGAGTAGTACGTTTCTTACTTATAAGCAGTTCAAAAAGCGGTGTGGTCCTTGACTTTTATTATATTGAACAATTTAATCCTCCAATCCATTTAAATGATTGATTTGATCTTTACTTATTAGGGGTAAATAACATTTTTGGTACTTGAACTTTAGTATGTTTACACTTTGATATCTGAAATTTATTTTTCACTTAAAAACTATTATTTTAAATATTATAAATACACTTTTCTATTTCTATTTTTTATTTTTAAAAAAATATGTTCCTCGTATCTCTTTCTATTTCCTCTCCTCTATCTCATATCTTTAATAAAAATATAATTCAAATATCTTAGTATATAAAAATAAAAATATATTTTTTCAAAAATTATAAAAACAAAAATATTAAATATATAAAAGTGTATTTTTAGTATTTAAAATATAGAATTATTAAGTGTAAAATTAAAATTTAGATATAAAAGGATACTGAAAATAATATTTTTAAAACAACTGTATTTTAGTATTTTTTATTTTTATACACTAAAATATTTGAATTATATCTTTTACTAAAATTAGATATGAAAGAGAGGAGAAGAGAGAGAAACACATGGATAACAATATTTTCTCTTTAGAAAAAAAAATAAAAAATAAAAAAAGTGTATTTTTAAAATTTAAAATAATAGTTTTAAAGTATAAAAATAAATTTGAGGTACAAAAATTGTAAAGTTTAGGTATCGAAAATGTAATTTATTTTTAATAAGTAAAAGGTAAATGAGTAATTTAAATGGATTAGTGGACTAAACTATGAATAAAACAAAAGTTAAGGATTTTATAATGGGTAAATTACATTTATGGCCACTGAACGTTACCCATTTTCACATTATGGCTACTAAACTTCATTTTTTTCCAGTATGGCCATTGAACTTTACACTTTTTAACACCGGTGGCCACTCAATTTTAACTAACTTCTCAAAATGACCGTTAACGACCTCAAAATAAAAATATTCAAGAATTAAAGTTGTTCAGAACGACATTTACCATGAAACCAAATTTTTTTATTTTCGAAAATCATATTTTTTTGGAGCTTTATCTCTCTAAAAATTCACTTTCTCTATCCTAACCAAACAACATTTTAAATGACATCAAAATGAAAATTTTCAAGAATTAAAGTTTTCATAGAATATTATTAACGCTTTGGATTTTTTATTTTTAGCCGTCAACGGTTGTTTTGATGCATTAAGTGGCCATCGGTGTTAAAAAGTGTAAAGTTCAATGGTCATACTGGGAAGAAATGAAGTTCAGTAGTCATAATGTGAAAATAGATAACGTTCAGTGGCTATGAGTGTATTTTACCCATTTTATAATACATTATTGAACTTCTATCAAAAAAAAAAAAAAAATACATTATTGAACTCAGGAAAATAGGAGCTAAAATCTTAAGGTGGAGGCTTAAAACATCTTAAGCCTTATATCTACAACGGTGAGTTCCATGTGAACACTAACTGTTCTTAAATTTGAAATGACAGCATAAAAAAGTAGACACATTTATTGTGAATATGAACATAATATGTGAAATGGCAGCTTAGTTTTATATTACAGCAGCAATACACGCTCTCTCTACAAAAAGGCAGTTTTGTTATTCTTGTTGGAGATGATGCATTGTTCAAGTCCAAAGAAATACAAAAGATGGGTCTTTTGTTGTATGATATACTGCTACTCGTTGTTGATCTCTGTGTCAATCTCAGATCCTCGAATAAACCAATCCGGGCTCTACTGCGGGAAGATGGAAGCGACAGCAGCCGGTCTAATTCCTTCTTTCGTGAAAGAAATGGAAAGTCTTTCGCAGCTGATAACAAACACCAATACCCATTTGGCTTATTACCATCTAAACTCAACATTTCCTATCTATGCTTTGGCCCAATGTCATCAAGACCTTTCTCAAACCGATTGCCTCCTCTGCTACGCATCTTCTCGCACCAAAATCCCCCGTTGTCTCCCTTCTCCTTCCGCCCGAATCTTCTTGGACGGCTGCTTTCTTCGTTACGACAAATACGACTTCTTTAATGAGTCTGTCTCTCTTTTCGACACTGTACAATGTAGTACTAGTATGGATAATAATAGATTCAAGTTTGCTGAGAGTGTTGGGTTTGTTCTCGGGAATGTTACTAGAAAAGCTGTGGACAATGGTGGCTTTAGTGTTTGGGGGGTTGATGGTGTTTATGCTTTGGGCCAGTGCTGGGGAACTTTGGGGAAATATGGCTGTAGGGTTTGTTTGGAGAAGGCTAGTAAACAGCTTCAAACATGTGGTTTTAAGAATGAGGGAAGAGGGATGAATGCTGGTTGCTATTTGAGGTATTCTACTCACAAATTTTATAATTTTGATGATGGGGGACGTCAATTAGGGATTCATCATGGTACGTAACTTCATCATCTCTCTTTTAGATAAATTATTCTGTTTTATTTTCTCTATACATAATTGGTTTGATGATTTTCAGGTTTAGGAATTGCCATAGCTATTGTTTTAGCAGTTGCTGCACTTGTTATGCTGTCTCTCTCTGCAGCTTATGTCATCTACCTAAGATTATTGAAGGAAAGACAAGGTAAGGTAGTTACCATCCATGAGTTATTTAAATTTGGCATGATTTGACGTTGTAATTAATAAATAAATAATCTGTTAGAAAGGAGCAATCTTTCCATGAGTTTGAACAAATGGAGCTTGAATTTCAAGTATGAAACACTAGAAAAGGCAACAGATTATTTCAATTCTTCAAGGAAAATAGGGCAAGGAGGGTCTGGTTCAGTGTATATGGGAACTCTTGAAAATGGGGAAAGTGTTGCTGTTAAAAGATTGATTTTCAATACAAGACAATGGGTAGATGATTTCTTCAATGAAGTGAACTTAATAAGTGGAATTGAACACAAGAACCTTGTGAAGCTTATAGGGTGTAGCATTGAAGGCCCTGAAAGTCTTCTGGTTTATGAGTATGTTCATAACAGGAGCCTTGATCGCTTCATTTTCGGCAATGATAGATTTCTTAATTGGAAGGAGCGCTTCAATATAATTGTAGGAACAGCAGAGGGGTTGGCTTATCTTCATGGAGGAGGATGTCAAGCGAGAATAATCCATAGAGACATTAAAAGCAGTAACGTTCTTCTTGATGAGAATCTTGCTCCAAAAATTGCAGATTTCGGACTTGTTCGGTGTTTTGGTGCTGATGTGTCTCATCTTAGCACTGGAATTGCAGGAACAATGTAAGTCCTTGTTATCTTGTCTTGTCTTTAGAATGGAATGGATTGATCTAATTGTATTGATAATACAGAGGGTATATGGCTCCGGAGTATCTAATTCGGGGGCAACTTACAGAGAAAGCAGATGTATACAGTTATGGAGTACTAGTTCTTGAGATAGTAATGGGTAAAAGATGCAATGCTTTCATAGAAGACTCAAAATCCCTTTTGCAGACAGTATGTATGATTCAAAAACTTACTTTGATGGTTTGTTTTGTTTAAGATGATGATGATGGTGATTTTGTTTTGGACTCAACTCAGGTATGGCAACTGTACAGATCAAACAGATTGGTTGAAGCTGTTGATCCTAGCATGAAAGGACAAGTTACAGCTCCGGTTTGCCAAGTGCTGCAGATTGGGCTGTTATGCACACAAGCTTCACTTAGCTTAAGACCATCAATGGAAAAAGTTGTGGAAATGTTGACTAATCCAGAGACTCAAATTCCTCTGCCTAATCAACCTCCATTCATCAATGCCAACAACAACTAAACCTTACACTTCCTCAGACTCTTCTACTATGCAACCATAAGCCTGTTTTGAACTAGTTCTTCATCATTTCCACAAATTAACAAAATCAACTTCATTTTATATGCACCATAATGTAACCAGAACTTGCATTATTCTTTCACATTTAATCATTTTTTTTTATTATGGAGGAATCATCTTATTTTGAATCATTGGATGGATGTATTCCACTTTCTTATTCAATTCATTCACGGATTAATTTACCACGTATTACCAATTTCGAGACTATGCTAATACATTAACTTTTATTTGTTAATAATAATTATTTATCAAATAATTATATTTAATACGGAGCAAGACATGAAGTAGTTCTTGCTCTTGGAAAATACAAACACCAAGTTACAGAAATTGAAGAACAAATGAAGAGAAGATGAACATGCAAGAGAAGAGAGAAGAAGCAGGTGAAGAGTCCGGAAGAAAAGAAGATGCAAAGAATAATGAGTACTTTTCCAAGATGCAAAGAATAATGAGTTCTGGAAAAGTACAATAAATGAAAGAAGACTTTCAAGTCTTTTACGTAACCCCTTGATCAAAGGGTATTTCTGACCTTTTCATCAATAGATTATTCCAAAAGCAGTCCACCTTTGTAGGATGCACCACACCACATGTAAGCCAGGCCCGAATCAATCACAGCCATCCATCACAAGGTCTTTTGATCAACGGCTAGGATAGAAACACTTGTTATTGTCCTTGTAGTCCTTTTTACTTGTTGAGCAAACCTAGCAATAGATTAAATATGTAACTAGTTTTCATATAGTTTTTCAATGAGAAATTAAAAGGCTTGAGCTTTACCTCATTCAATCTTTATATGGTATCAGAGAAACTCTGAGTTTCTGCTTCAAGTAAGCATCAATGGCTACCCCCATAATCAACTCTAGTAGCCCTTATCATCTGCCCCCTAATGAGACCCCGGCCCTATCCCTTGTCTCATAAGCACTTGCCGGCCCTAACTACCACCAATGGTCACGAGTCGTCGAGGTGGCCCTCATGTCGAAGAACAAGTTTTCTTTCGTTGACGGAACCATCAAAGCCCCTACTTTAGACGACGCTATGTACAACCAATGGGAGAGATGCAACAACATGGTCATATCGTGGATACACTATGCTATCTCTCCCTCAATAGCTCGAAGCATCATGTGGCTGGATAAGGCGGACCAAATCTGGGCAGATTTGAAGGAATGCTTCGCTCAAGCAGATTCATTACGTATCTTGGAACTCCGACGAGAGATCCACAGCCTGAAGCAAGGAAACGACAACGTTACTGACTATTATATAAATTTGAAAATACTCTATGATGAGCTGCTCAACTTGCGACCCATGCCCAAGTGTACCTGTCGTACTGCTTGCAGCTGCGGTACCTTCAAGGTATTGCGTGATCAACAAGACGCGGATCACGTGATCACTTTCCTGCAAGGACTGAACGAGTCTTACTCTGTTGTCTGCTCTTAGATCCTCCTCATGGAGCCACTAACTTCACTCAACAAAGTCTATGCTTTGTCCATTCAGCACGAACGACAGATAGGCCTTGCGCCTGTCAAAAATGAAGGGAGTGAGAATAATCCATTCGCAGGATTCACAAACACACAAGGCAGACAAAACAACAATCACAGCAATACAAGGTATGGAAATCGCAAAAATAACAACAAAAGCTCATCCCTGTGAACCTTTTGTGGAAATACAGGCCATACTGAAGATATCTGTTTCAAAAAACATGGCTATCCCCCAAGTTATGGCAACCAAAACAAAGGGGACAATTTCAGAACTACTGTAACCCCCTCACTTGGATCACATGATATCTCACACAATATCAGTTATAGATATGCTTTCAATTCTCAATCATATAAACTTCAATCTCATATAAACTTTACATATTATACATAAGAGAAAGCATTTACAATACACGTTTAAGTCATTATCCTACATAGAGGATTTACAAAACAAAAGTACATCACAAGACTCCAAAATGCCTAGATGAGAATGGACTGACACTGACAGTGCGACCTTAAGCAAAGAACTCCACTTAACCTGTAAAATCTGTTGGCAAGGGGTGAGCTGCCTACTCAATAAACATATTACGCATATATGTATACAAAAGTAAGGTAAAGAACACAGATCAAAATATATCATACCAAGCTAGAATTTTCAATAGAATGATATTCACTTAGTATATTAATACTTCTTTTAGAAAGGCCTTGCTATACTTAGACAATATATATAAAATGGTCCTTGGGCCCAATCTGTATCCCGGCTCACTAAATTCGGAATACAATCATCTCTACGGAGGAGTTAAACTCAACTCACATACGCATATATCTCAACACATGTGCTTCCGGCTCACAATATTCGGATAGCACTCTCAACTTGGACCATTTCACATATCCATCTAAGCAAGCTCATATTCATTTCTTATCCAACCATTATCCAGTTCAAATATGTGTACAAGGCTCAACATGCCGTATTTACTCATAACACTACAACATACTCAATCATGTTACTTTCGTATCAACCACAATGTATCACAAACACTCAAACATTATCCACATCATTCACATCAGATTCAACAACATCTCACACTCAACAAGTTACAAGGCACAATACATCCATACACATATATAAGCAATATGCTTACCGTCGCTTTTGGTTCGATCTATTCAACACGATCGGGTGTGCGTTCAGTTGCACCTTGCCCTCCTTCAAGTTGTGTCTATCACCTAGTATGCTTCCTAACTTAACTTGTTTGGCTTGACAATGGAAGAAATTGGAAGAGTTTTCTTTGGAGGATGTTAGGGTATGAAAAGGGAAAGTTTGCTGAAGCTTTGGTCGAAATTGTGGCTGGAAAGCATAAAGAATGAGTTGTGTACATCCATTTGAAATGAAGAGGTGCATTTTGTCTCAATCTTGGGTGACATCATGCTTAAGTGAGGTGCTTGTTCACAAAACTCATTTCCAGCCCTCCACAAGTCTAATTTAATCAATTAAGGACATGTTCATTCATTCATTTAATTCCTAACTCAATTAATCAATCGTTACATCTTAATGACACACTAATCGTCTACTAATCGCATGATAATCGCATTATGCATACGAAACTTCCGATGCCAATGAGATGAATCTATATTCAATCATGAAAACATATATGAATGTGGGAAGATGTATATGTTAGGGTTTTAGGGATGTTACAACTACACAGCCTAAGGCAAACTCCACAAGCAACCAAAATAGAGAACATGGTGATTCAGGTGAAGAAGATAACAGACAGACCATCCTAGAACCTTTCTCTCTGACCAAGGAGCAGTACCAGACATTGGTTGCATTGTTACCACAGAATTGCTCAGGCAAATCCCCAGCAACTAGTAGCAGTGTCAACACTTTTGCTAAAGTAGACCACTCTGGTATGACTCTAAACACTATTCCTGGTAAGCTTATCAAACCTTACTGGATAATAGACACTGGAGCCACAGACCACATAGTATGCAATGTTAAATTCTATATGACATACTCCAAGATAGACAATTGTCTGATTGACTTCATGTCTACCTGATATTTGCTAGAATTGTTATAGTTACAAGTGTAGTTACTTCATATTTGGTCTAGAGAAAGATGAACATTGAATTAATCTTCAATATGAAATGTCATATAATGTTTTGGTAATATGCATGCAAACACTAAATCGAAAAGAAAAGTCACTCAGCATCACATCTCAAACAAAAGAATCACTTACATTATGGAAAAAAAGACAAGTCAAAGAAATGAAAACACACTTTCAAATCCAATAAATGGATCCATCGCCAATGAGCAACACTGCCTTTTTGCTCCATTCGGAGAATAATTCTTCTTGCTACTATACTCGTCGGATCTCCCTGAGTTCTGTGTTCGAGTATTATCCTTTACCATGGAAATGTCGTAGGATAAAATTTGGACAGAAGATGGATCATCGTTGGTGCTTGAAACTTTCCAAGGAATACTCCAACTCTCATTTGTTTCATATGTAAATTCATTCTCTTTGGCCTTCCCACATCCATTCATGACTGTTCCTCCAGGTTCTAAGTCTGAAACTATTGTAGCATTGCGGAGCTCAGTCTGATCTTCAGAGAGTAGTTCTCTTGTCAAGATTGAAGACCCTGTTTGCAAAGTCCTCGTTAACCCTGGAAAATTGTCAGCTTTTTCTCGGATGTGACTAAATGTTGTTTCTTCAGTTAACCTTTTGACCTGGCTTGTCTCAGATTGAGAAATATGCTCACCTTCAGTGATCATTGAGGAAAAGGAATAAGAAGCTAAACAAGATTATGGCGCAGAACTATAAGGTAAGAAGAGGCACCTTTGTCATTCTTGACATTTGAGGTAACCAAGTTTCCAGCAGCAGTTACATGCTTTGGGTGCAGATAGTTGTTGATATGTACACTCCGTTTGCTCTCTCTGATATCTGAAGTCAGATTTGGGAAGTGTTGTGATATTCCACTTCCTTCTGAGACTTCAATAACATCCAGCTCAAGGTCCTTCTCACGACGATGCTTTCTCTTGAAAACAATGGCCTCCGTCAATGGAGAACAGGCAGTTCTTAAAGGAGTAAAGAGAGGGAAGTTCTTCGCCTTTTCACGTATGTGGTCAAATATTTCTTGTTCGGATAGGATTCTACAGTTGTCCGCATTCATTTCAACAGCATGATCATCTTCAGATTTTTAAGGACAAAAAGTTATTGGTGAAGACAGGATCAAACAGTCATAAAATATTTAGCATATTTGTTATTAGCTCCATATACCTTCTCCCAACTCTTCGTTTAGGAGTTCAAAACTGGGCCTGTAAGGAGATATTGAAAGGTTTTATTAATACTTGGACAAAAATCTTGCAACTTTGCAAGTGAAAGAAAGAAAACATGTAGTCAGACATGATTGCATCTGATCTGATGGATCAAAATTTTTAGTATTGCAGCTTTAATATCAGGGAACAAACTCCATATACAGATTGTCAGTAGAACAAATTCTCACATCGAGTTGTTTTGTGCTCCAGATTTTGTCAAATTGCAAGTCTTTCCATCAGAAGGATAAGATGGAATTTCATTGTCATCTTCTATGACAAAAACTTTCTGAGGTGGAGGAAAATAAGAAGGCTGCCTAAGTCCGCGATTGTAATTCATGTCTAGACTGTTGTCCTTTATCAGTACACGTTTCTCATGTAAATCAAGACCAACTGCAGGAACATCAAAACAAGTGAAAACAACTCAAACATCTAACAAATTTGAATATTACACACATAATGACAAGGTTTTTACTGTATTCTTCAAAAATAAGATCAGCCTTGACTGTCAGCTTGTGCTTCTGGGGAATTGACAGGAGAATTGTTGCTTTATATGGGCTGCAACGAAAATCATCTTTTAAAAACAGTGAATGACATAACGGTTCACTGAACATTCTGCTTTAACTTATAAACAAACAGTCATATGATAAGCTTCAGCTCCTAAAACTCTGATCTGATTTTCCATAGTAAAATTATTGCATAATAGTTTTGATATTTCTGATCAACTACTTATTGGATGAATAAAATGTTTTTTATTTTTAAGATCGCAATGGAAAAAGGCGTTGTTAAGATATTTCTCTCATAATATCATTATGTCTTGTCTACAACATTTATCTTTACCAACGATTAGAATCGGAGTTTCTAATTCATGGTTACATATTGCTTCTGGAGATCATTATGACTTAGTCTAGAACTTATTTACACGTAAAAATTATAAACTATTTAGGTTATATCTTGTAGGAGGAATGATAAAACATAGGAAAGGGTTCAAGTTTCTCTACCTGGTGAACTCATCAACCCTGTTCCAACCAAGTCAAAATTAAACATAAGTGACTGGAAAAAAGTAATATTTATGTAGAATTAAAAAGAATGTCATTTATACTTCGAAAGTTTTCCTGTTCAAATTTCAAAGTAGTGGGAAATTCATGGGCATATAAGAATATCTTTTAGGAACAAATCCCTTATTATTCTTGAATGGCTGGATTGCTGGAATAGAAATTTATTTGTTTAATAATGTAAAAGAAATAGGCATCACCTTATTTTCTCATGAAAATGAATCAGGTTATCTTCTTCTGCACCAACAATCTGTAACAAAAGAACACAGCGCTCAGGTTCCATTCTTTGAAACAAAAAACAATTCTAACAGAGAAATCTTATTTGTGCTTTCCGTTATATTGTATATACAGTAGCAAGAGTTGAAGTAACTAGAGAAAAACTACTGAGCTTAGCATACCATGTCAGCATAATGTCGTTTAGCTGATTGGATGGGTTGTGATAACCTAGACAGTGTCACTAATAGTTTGGACTTTCCCTGCCTCCGGCAAACAGTTTCCTCAATAGAAATGTTTACTTTTGGAGGTAATGACAAGAGAGAATCCTTGATATGGTTCCCAAATGGGAATTTTCGACCAGTCACTATCTCAATTCTCCTTGGATCAGCCTCAGCTAGTGCATCAAATGATTTAATTCCCATCGAATGTAGAGCCTGAAAGCATAAACATAGAAGAGAAGCATCCCAGACCACAAGAATTCAAAAGAGAAAAAGAAAAGTTTACACAAGACAGATCTATTAAACCTTTGCAGTGACCATTCCGATGCCAGATAATTGCTTCAGCAAGTATGGACTGTCATCCCAGAGTTTCTGATACAATGATTTGGCTAGAAGGATTGAGTTCATAGCTCCTCTATAGTTCTTCTTGAAAATAAAATATTCTTTCATGCACTTGGCAATTCTACTCCCATTTGAACATATAGAATTAAGGTCCTAGGTGCAAACAGCAGGTGTTAATTTCCATAATTAAGGACCTTACAATGATGTATAATCATAACGTTCAATAGTCCACAAAATAAAAACCTGGGTTAGAGATAAATCACGAACTGAAGGATCCCCAGTCAAGCAATCATTTGCCAATACAAATATCTTTTCCTCTCTAGACTGGATACGCCTTTTCCGTTTCCCCTTATCACCATTTACGTGAAAGCGAAGCCGGCTACCTTTATCAATGTTGATATCATTTAGAAGCTTCTTCTCATTGCGTCTGAGTTGTATCCCTTCAATATATCATTCTTTCTGTCAACTAATATAGCAGTAGTAGGCATATATCTATTGTATAGGTACACATACAAGCAAGTTCTTCAGCACGGCAAATAACATTAAGTGCATCTTCCAAACTGCAGTTTTCTGGGGTTTGCATAATGTGTTTCATTGTATCAAATTTCAAATAGTACTTGGTCATCAATCTTCCAGGCTCTAAATACACCAAAGAGGAAAGAAGTTAGAAATTTTATCCATAAAAACTAAAAGATTCAGCTATAGCTCTAGAGTACCTAGTGGTTTCAGAAGGAATGCATCTTCACCATTCCAGATCATTTGGTGGCGTGATAACTCATTTATTTTCTGAATGGATATCTCTGGCATAACATATCATTCGTGAGCAGTGGAAAGGGGGAAACAAAAACAATTCTACCAGTGTATGAAAAGTACCTTGAACATGCTTCTCAATGCGATCTTTAGAAATTCCTTTTATTTCATATTTCTCAGGGTTCTGACATGAGATGCATGAAAAAGTTTGATGTCGTTAAATGTAAACAGGTTATTCCCTGCTGGAATCACTAAGAAACATAATACCTTTTTCATCCTCACATATAAGAATGAGCACTTCATCCACTCAATTGCCCTTGCAACATCAGAAACAGTCAATTGAACTACCTCTGCAGTCAAGTGCTCTGTCACACATGGCAGCAATCTGAAAGGAAATAACTAATCAGAAAATTAACTGAATATGAAACGCTTTCCAAGCTTCAAAACTAATTTTGGAGTTGCATGGTTCGAGCTTACTGTGATTCCACCATTTCACATCCATTTAAGAGATTTTCGTACAGATGGACCTATTTAAGCATGAATTTACAGTTCAGAACGGAAATAGATGGATGTTAAAAGCAAATGCACACAATAAAGGAAGAGAAGAACTAATTTACCGTTTCTCTTCTAGTCATGATTATAACCATTCCTGTATCATCAAATGGAGGTCGACCTGCCCTCCCACACATCTGCATAAATCAAACTATCAGTTTCAAGAAGAGGCCATTCTTGTCTTCTTCCTTTTTGTCTTTTTCTTTTTTTTTTTTGGAAGTTATGATGTAGGTTATGCGGTCGAACCAGGTTCCCCACCTATCCATTTCTGGTTAAAAAATGGTTTGTCTGGTTTTATATGCTTCAATTGACATCCACATTATGCGACTTCATTTTGATTGAATTTTGCCTCTTTACATGTTTCAAAACCTAGAAGAAAATTCTTCGGATAAATAAGATCACCTTAAACCACCATGGATTTTCGATATAGCAACTGAGAGTTCAAGTCATACTATGTGGGTTCACAAAACAGAAGCTGACAATGCCTGGCATATTGAATTATAAACTTATACTACACCAGTTTAAAGCGGCAAAGGAATTTCTTCGCTAGTCCCTCAGACAACAATCCACGAATCTCTCTCTCTTTCTCTCTCTCTCTCTCTATCTCTCTTTCTCTCTTTCATATATGAACAAAAAACACCGCATAAAATATTATAACAGACTCATGGATCTCTTTACATTTTTTAAGCTTATATAGTGGCGTGTATGGGAAGCAAAATACAAGGAGTTTCACACCTGAAGTATTGTGGACCGATCGTACTCCATGTAAAGACCTTTTTCCTTGTTGCTATAACAAAATACAGATTATAGGGATCAGAGGTAAATAGGATTATGTTTTTCATAAATTCAACTGTCCAGTTAAAATGAACACGTGCTTAACATACAAGTGTTGTGTTGATTTTATGACAACTGTATGTGCTGGTAAGTTGATTCCATGAGCAAGGGTGTTTGTAGTGCACAGAACTTGAATATCGCCCTTAAGAAACAGATTCTCAACAAGGCTGCGATCCTTCAAGCAAAGCCCACCATTGTGATAACCAACTGCTAAAATTCTCTTATCAAATTAAAGTATACTGGTTGATATAAATTTGAGTTTAGATATACGTATAGCTCAAAGTTGGTCTCTTACCACCATAAATGATGTAAGATTGCATTTGCTTGTCACTAAACGATAGTGAAGCTTCCCTTAGCCTTTCTTGTTGTTCTTTGTCTTTAATGAATGGATTTGAATATCCAAAGGTCATTGCTATCTGAGACAGTCGCTGTGCTGCTTCTTGTGCTCCCTTTCTAGTTGAACAGAATACAAGAGCAGATTGCCCTCTTGAAAATTGCATCAGAATATCTGCATGGAAGTTATAATCATATATGTTCTCTTTCCTAAGCTAACATCATCATTACAAGTTGTCTTCATGTTTATGCTTACCGAAAATATAGTTTTGAAGGCGCTGGAAATGAAGGGGAAAGAATCATCAGAAAAATGATGGTTATTTGGCTTCCCCACATAAGGGATATCTTTCGAAAATAAACAAAAGTAAATCATCGGAAGAAATATAGTTTGAGCAGTTACCTTTTCAAATAGAAAATCATTCTTTGCTGGTGTGTAGCCTGCAAAGGTACATAGTAAATCAAGACAACAAAAGACAACAAAGCAACTTGTATATCAATGTTTATATAAGTCAAGCCCTAAAAAATTGTCATATGCCTAAAATCGTGTGAAGGAAATGAAAATGCAGAAATGATCCTTCAGTCAGTTGTGATCATCAAAATTAGTAAAATTATGCTTTCAATGAGAACAATTTTGATATGGGATAAACCAAGGTGGGCTTACCAAAAACTTTAGTTGTCAACTTTACAGGCCTCATTTCTTCTCCGAACCTATAAATAATGGCAACAAAATATGCAATGAGCTTATAGGAGGTGAAGAGAAGCACACACAGAATAGCACAAAAGTTACCTCTTAATTCCTTGCACCGGAACATCGAGCCATTCAGCTTCATTTGATGACATGGCATAAAAAAATTATTGAATAATTATGCAATGACATTGCTTGGATCTAAAAACTAAAGTGTCCGATAACATAAATCCTTTAGCAAATAGCAACCATAGATATAAGTTCTACCAATGTCCTCAATGTTTGGAATTGTGGCTGAAACTGCCAGAAGTCGGACACTAGATAAAGGACTTGAATTCATTTCAGGGTTGCGAGAAAGCATTTTTATTCTACTAACTATTGCCTCCAAAGCTGCTCCACGTGGATCACTCAGGAGATGAACCTCATCAATAAGTAGAAGTGCAATGTCACTAAAAAAGCTCAAGCCACCATCCTTTATTCGATATCTAGTCACAGCATCAAATTTCTACAGAGAAAATTATGCCATTGAGAATATACATAAAGAAAGAAAGATGATTAAATTCATTATATATATATATATATAAAAGTTTGGTTTCTTAATATATGATTAAATTCATTATATATATATATATATATATAAACAAATCAATCATATATTAAGAAACCAAACTGGAAGTAGCATGCTTCCAATTGGAACATGAATTGTAATTTAGGTGGTCCATCCCAATCAATTGTGAGAAGGCATTGGTGATTTGAATTATACTTCTATTTTCAGATGCTCTCTGTATTCTTATGTGAATTTGGTTATAACTGGAAGTCAATGCCTTCCATAAATTTGCATACTGACCTCAGGAGTAGTTAGAATAATATCTGCTTCTTGTACAGTCTTTATGTTGTAAAATTCATTGTCACCTGTCAACTCCAAGCAGTTTATTCCCCACGATCCAAATTTCTGATTCCAATCCCTGAGCTTCTCCTGAACTAAAGCCTTAGACGGCGCTGTGTAGATCTTCAAACCACGTGAAGAAAAGGTAAAGGTAGAGAGTAACTGGCATGCTATTAAGTGAGAACACAGATAGACTTCTAGCACAACAATTGAATCAGATAGAAGAGAATCATATTGTTGTGCAACAATTAGTAAAAACAACTGTAAAATTGGGCATCACTTCCTGAAGTGGAGAGAAAACATAAACATAAAGCAGGAAAAATCAATGTTAAAGCAAATAGGTGACTCAGGTATGAGGATATATGCTTTTTACTTTTCTTAAGAAAACAGAATGTACTGCAAAATCTACAAGGCAGCTCAAGTACGAGGGTGTATAATCTTTAAGGAAAAAGAAAAATCAGCATAAGTTTTTTCTACATATACTGTATTACAAAATTAGAGTACAAAAAAATAAAAAATAAAATAAAATTATACATCTTCAAACTCATTGGTGTCATTGTGTTTGGAGACTTACTGTTTTTAGAGTTCCCTTGATGTGGATAAACCTCCCTTCAGATATGAACCTTGAAAGAAGCCTCAATATACAAAGCTCAAAAAGTACTGTTTTACCACTTCCAGTTGGTGCAGAAATAACCATATTTACATCGGAATGAAAACATACAGGAAAGCATTCACTTTGCAATGAATTGAAATATCTGCACAGACACACACAAGTACTGAAAATGTAACGTACTCTCTATTAATAAAGCCACCATGTTGGTTGAAGAAACATGGTAAAAGCCAATTAAGCGATAAACCAACTGTATGAGATCATTTTGTACCTGGTGCAATATAAAAAATTGAAAGACGTGGGATTTTGTTGACACAAGGAAAATGAGAAACAAATTGGGAAGTTCCCTAGCATATACCGTCTGGAATTAAAATTTTGACAATATCTTACGAAATCACAAGAAGAAAGTAGCTATTCGCAGTCGTGTGCATTGACCTAATAACTATAAGTGGAATTTAAGGTAATCATTCCAACTGTAAGCACGTCAGATCGACCTTGTATACTGTTAAAAGTGGCTATTGGTAGTACCTGAAACTGAAAACAGAACGAAATGGTGCTGGCAAATCTGACACAGACTTCAATGTATATGAATCCATTATCGACATTGTTTACTGTTAAAAGCCAAAAATCACAGCTATTAGTAAGATCGAAACAAATTAACGTACAGCAATTAGTATAATGGTAATGGTGTTAGCATAAGCCACGATAACGTTTCCAGAGAAAGGAAAATTGAATATGATACACATGAATTTTTTGTGAAGCTTTATGGAAATTCGTTGCTCCTTGCTACAAATTAGAAGACGAAACATGAAAATAAAAAGGTCAAATTATGTAGTAACCAAAATTAAGTAATCAAATGAACGAGAATACTATCGTTACTAATAAAAAATTCGCGATCTCTTCTTAAACATACATTAATGGCGAAGCGAGAGAGCCGAGAATGCAGAGAAGGAAAATCCAGGTGTGGCGACGGAAAGGATTGGTCCGCTTCCGTTACTATGAAATTTGAAAAAGAAAGGACAAACACTAAGAAAGAGCGCCAAGCGAGCGGGCACAAGTAAACTGGGTCGAAGATGGGCTTGGTCTTTTATATTAGTCCATGTGGGTTGGCCTAGGTCGAGTTTGTCGTAATCAACTTCTAAAAATATTTTAAAAACTTCAATACTCTTAACTTTGTACCTGATTTGGCTTACGTGTCCAGACCGTGATGATGATGATCCTACGAAATAGTGTGCAGGTTAGATGGAGTCAGAGTCCAGCAAACCCGCTCTGATGCTTAAGTCAGTTTATGATTAGGATCGAATGGAAGGGTATGAACTAGTTTGAAATAGTAGTTAAAGTATCGCACAGTAGTTAAAGTATCGAACCTTGTGTCTATACCTGTCTATTTATAGTGTTCAATTAGGTTTAAGGTTGTCACCTCCTTAGGAATCCTTATGGAACTAGGATTCATAATCCCTTAAGGAGTCTGAATCCTTTGTTGCATTGGATTCCAGAAGATTTCTTTGTGTCTGGAGGTCTGAATCCTGTTACCCACGTTGGCCTGCTTTTCATTGGGCTTGAACCACTATGGACACATCTGGACTGCTGAAGTGGGTCACAGGCCATCATAGATGTCGTTTTGGACCTTCATTACTTTGGACTTGTGCCGTAATAAGGATGGTACTGACGTCATACATGTGACATCATTTAGCACATATCAAATACGAATAATTTGTTTAGCAATTAATACAAATATTATTGTACTAATTAATAGCAGAAGAATATATAGAGTTTTCTTAGAGGAAATAAAGCTAAATGGTCTCCAAATAATATATCTGAAAATAGGGTTGTAAATGAGCTGAGCCATTCGGTGTTTGGTTTGATAAAATCTCGATCATATTCGGTTCGATTTATAAACGAACGAGCTTGAGTCGAAACTCGACTCGAAAGCTCGCGAGCAGACTCGATTATAGGTTTATAAACAAGCTCATGAGCAAGCTCGATCATCATGTTCGTGAGTAAGCTTGATTTGATTATTCTTTTAATGATAATATTTCTATAAAGGAAAAAATGTAAAACAAACGTAGTTTTATGTAAACTTTAGTTTTGTAGATTTCAAAACTATTTAGTTTTGTGTTTAAAAAATTCAAATCAATATAATTAATAAACATATTAATGAGTTGTTCGTGAGCGTCATGAACTGGATTATCGAGCTGCTCGTGAGAAAAACTCGTTAATAAATTCACGAACAACTCATGATCAGCTCACGAACAAAATATTAAGCATGAATTCGTCAGTTTTCTAACGAGCCATGTATAAGTAGGCTAAAACTCGTCTCGCTTACAATTTTACTTACAAAGTATTAATTCAAAATAGCAAAAACTCACAAAAAACATTCTAAGATGACATAGAATATTCAAAATAACATAAAACAAATAAGTTAATTATTTTAAAAAATAAATAAATTAAGTTTAAATTCTATTTCTATTAAATTGAAATTCTATTTGATTCTATTTCTAATAAATTCTATTAATATTAAAATATTAAAATATCTTTATAATTTGAATATTTCTATCTAATATTGATTTCTTATTTATTAATATTTATTTCTTTTTTTAATTTTTTTATATTAATATTTATTTCTAATATTTATTTCTATTTAAATAGTTGAAATAAAATTAAAAAAATGAAATGGAATGTTAAAATAAGAAATAAAGCAAAAAAAAAAAAAAATCAAAACTGGAAAGAAACTTCGAGTAATATCAGTTATTTATTCCGCTTCCTCCATATTTAATCAAGTGGTCATGCTAGAGATATAAAAGTTAGAAATAATAGGTATTGTAATAGGTATTCTTATGATCAGTTTAATATATAGACATCTATACTATCTATACTATATTCTAATTCTGTAGAAACAATGCTGATGTGTCATTCAGTTAGAGTATTAACTGCTGACGTGTCTTTATATTAGATTCTTTTTTCAAATTTCCATTTCTCATAGAGTTCTTCTTCTCACATGTACGGTTTCTCCTTCCCATTCGGTTTCTTCTTCCCATGATATGCCTAGCGGTTTCTATCCCACACGTTCTACTTTATGTCCACAACTACACGGGATAATTTTCCTATCTCCATTCACTTTCAATTGGTTGTTCAATTTTGTGTTCATCCTGCGATTATGTATTCATCCTCACTTTCGGTTCGTTCTTCAATTTTGCATTCATCATGCGATTATGTGTTCATCCTGGTTTTCATGCAATTTGTCAGGGTTTTCTCATCTCTTATGATTCATATGGTTGGTGAGTGAATTTCTCATGTATCATTGTTCCAAATTTGTTTATGGAGTTGCAATGTCCATGTTTTTGTAAAGGCTAGATAATTATGATGATAATTCTAATTCTGCTCCAGTTTTGCAGGGGAGTTCTTTCTGATTATAATGTGAAGATTCAGTTCCTAGTCTATGTTATCATCCTCGAATAAAGGGTCTATGGGATAAACATTTGGTTTTGTTTCCTCAAATTAGTATTTCAGAAATCCTTCTAATTTGTGTTTTTAAATAACTTGATTTCGAAAATCGGAAAATGGAGATTCATGGTTTTCCGATTGGATTTTGTTTTTTTTTTCATCATCTCTTTTTGATAATTTCCTAATGCTTTTTATTTTCTGCTCGGCTCAAGGTATTGATTCTACCACATGACTTCACTTGCAGTAAAAGGGTTGCAATTGTTGCAAGTGGGCCATTTGGCTTGGCTTGGCTGCTGCTGATCAACGGAATAGAATGGCTAGAGAAGGCTTCAGTTTTGTCGCCAATGCTAATGTTGGAATTGGTTTTGGTATTAGATAATCCAAATTGCAAATTTGTTAATGCTCAATTGTTCCAATGAAATTGTTTACAGAATTATTTTGGTCCTAGACTTTTAATTATCTTTTTTGGGCTCCTCATCCTTTTGTTTCATTGTGTTTTTATCTTTCTTAGATTAGATTTATAATAAGAGCTCTCCACCATTAATGAATTCGTTAGTGACTATGCTCTTGATTGCATACGGTCTCTATAGGGCTTCCACTTGCAAAAATGGTCAGTTCCATTTATCTTTTGTCTTCTCTTTGATTTTTGGTAAATCTATTTCACCTATATGCTATCAGGAGTTGTTTCTCTAACATGGCATGGTTGTACTTCGGTTCAACCATGATGTTTATATATAGTTGCATAAATACATTTACCATTAAATAATTATATCTTTTTTTAATGTTATGAGTTATTTTCATGGTTCACTTGATTTTTACTCCATTTTACATTGGTTTCAAGTCTTTATTTCTTATGCATTTGTGTTTTTTTTTTTTTTTTTTTTTGTAAATTGATTTTTCTCGGTTTTACATTTGTCTCAAGTCTTCAGAATTCGAGTATTGTTTGGCCAACACCAACTTTTTTTACATTTTCTGTAATCCTCACAACCTCCTGAAACACCAACACCAACTGTTAGGACCATTTTTTTGGCCAAACAACTAAACATCCAAGCAAATAATTCAATTATGAATTGAGAGTTTATCATCACCTTTAATTTGCATATGAATTCAGAGTTTATCTTTCTTAGCTAATAATTCAATTCTCATCTGCATTTGCTTTTCCATCTCTTAGTCATGGTCCATGAAATATAAGGTTTATAATCACATTTGAGAAGAAATTCATGTGTCCATCCAAGCAAAAAGAACAAGCAAGGTAATTTGATTGGTTTTCTAAATGCTTAAATTATTCAAGCTGGAAAGTATTTCCAACTCATATAACATGTATTCTGAGACAAGATAACATTTGATACTGACATATATTGCCTTAGTAAGGTGCAATTGATGAAATAGTACAATTATTTAAAAAGAGTTATTAAACGTATATTGTGAGCTTTATTTGAAAAAGCATGTCCACATAGAACTGACTAACATTTTTCTTTAAAATCTCACAAACTAACGTATTAAGATTGACGGTAGATTACATTCATGGCCATTTAACTTTACCTCAATTAAATTTTTCACCAATAAATTTCAAAATATAATATAAAAACCATTTAATTTTGTACTTTCTAATATTATGGCTATTAAAGTAGACGTTAATTAAAATTTAGTGGTCATAACATTAGAAAGTGTAAAGTCATTTGATTTTTACGTTACTTTTTTATGTTAGTGGCCCTAATATAAGTAGGGATAAAATTCACTGAGTTAGGTCCATTGCACCCGGTCCACTGTAGAAGTTCTCCACTGACTATAGATATAACTTATTCTAACATTGCCAATGATAAATAATTTATTAGTCACCTCATTTTTACCTAACACTGTTTAGTCTCCATATTTTGAAAAACACATTATAAGGTTCCTTATCTTTAATACGTGAACTCTAAATAATTATATAAATTTTTGTTCATTAAAAAACTATTACAATAAATTTTAATAATTATATATTCAATAAAAATTTAATACGTGAGCTCTAAATATCTATAAAATGGTGACAAAATCAAATAAAAAACCCGTGCAAAGCACGGGTCCGAGACTAGTTTTATTTAATGATTCATATTCTAAGTTGGGCTAATTTTCATAAGTAATCAAATCACTTACATATTCTTCTGAATTATATGTATTTGTATGTTTAATTTGGAAAAATTATAGAGATATGCAACAAACTATTTGTATTGAAAACATTCCTTTAATGAATTCCCTGGGAAATTTTCTAATAAATGGAATATACATATTGTAATCAATCAAATATTACAAAGTTCCAATATTTATTAACACTCAAAATTGAATCACTATGGAATTTCAGTATATATCGGGACTATAATATCATATTTATCATGCACTTTTGGGTCCTAAGGCTCTTAAAGAATCTTTTTTTTTTTTTGGTAATGGATGGAGAGATAGAAATAAAATGGCATCCACTCCATCCTTGACTACTGTCACTCTCGAGAGGCAGGAGGATATTTTGGAGCTGCCCACACAGTTAAAAAGGTGCTTCATGTTAGGGATTATAATTAGTTAATCAATTGTAGCGCTACGGAATTGCGGTTTAAAATTTATTTATAATCTCTTTTGTTTAATCTTAGTCCGTTAACCATTGATTGAATAAAATCGTTTTGATCATTTTAAGGATATAAACATACCTGGTCTGTCTCTTCTAGAGTTGGCTGAAGAATCCACAAGGTCGTCTATCTCCATAGTCAGGTACACAAACAACTATCGAGCTAGAACCGGTGCTACCCGAAGAACGAAACAAGAATGAAACAATACGGGTGAGGTGTGTATGGTGTTGGCTGAAATTCTCTTTTAGCAAAAGAGGGGTGGCCGAAAATTAATACTTAGGTTAGGGTTTAATTGTATTTCACACTACAACATTTTCTCTTTCACATGACACAATATATATGACAGACATTTATTTTCGTGCCATCTAAATGTTTTTCATGACACTGTATTAAATTTCTTTCATCTAAAAGCTTAAGTGAAAAGTACCTCAAATTACATGTAGCTTTACAATGGCACGTGTCTTTCATCCCATAAAACCTAATTTTGACAAAAAAAAATATCTATCATTTTCAGATGACACTTATTAAATTACACTGTCATTGTTGTAATTAAAGAAAAATCTAAAATTTTCTAACTTTCGCAGCCGGAGCAAAAAGTATCCAAAATAATACTGCTCAAATTGTGGTATAAAAGACACTCTAAAAACCCTGATGGGGTGTTTGTTAGTAGGGATAAAGACACATGAATATGGATACAAAAACTGAGATGAGTTATCTCATGTTTGTTTTAGAGATAGGTTAGGGAGATAAAAGAGGGATATGAGTCTTACCCCTTAAATCCTATATCCATGAGGGGGTGGTATAAGGAAGTGGGATAAGCTCTTGCGATTTTAATAGAATGAAAAAGTCCATCTTAACCCTCAAATTAATGTTACGTAGTTTAAATAAGGTTAAAATAGTAAAATGTATTATTTTATCTCTATCCATATCCCACATACCAAACATTGAATAATAATTCTCGACTATCATATTTTTATCCTTATCCCAACCATTTATCCTTATCCTTATCCCAACCTTTATCCTTATCCCTATCCCAATAGAATACCAAGCGCCCCCTAATTTTTTTCCACCATCTATAACTCAAGTTTCTCCATCTTCATCTCACTTTTCTTTCTGCAAAATCCTAACATTCCCCTAAATTACTAAATAGTGAGACATGGAGAAATAAGCGAGTATGAGAACTTGAGCCTGTTCGTTTATAGTTTTCCACTTCAAGCCTTCAATATTGCCGGTCCCCATTTAGGCCCTAGTTGTTGGAGTTTAGTGTCCTAAAAGACAATTGTTTTAGGATATAAATATTAATGAATAAATTGTTTATTTAATCATTTGTTTAATCAGATATATAGCTTTAAAATATAACTATATATAAAGGCACAAATCTTTCATAAAGAAAGTAATCCTAAGTTTATTTAAGTAGTTATAAAGTGTTCATACAAGCATGAAGTGAGACTATACTTTATAATAGACCAATAAACTTAAAATCAACCCAAGTCAAGTAATATGTTATAGGGGTTGGGATATTACTGTTGAGACTTGCATGTAACAATGTTTTCTGTCGAGACAGAAAGCTGATCTCACAAGCTTTAGATATTTAGATATCTAGACAGTTACATGGATCCGGTGAAGGAGTTCATTAGGATTGGGACCCGACTTGAGATAACAGTATGGATTAATTTATCTAAAAGTGTCAACTGTTCATCTCGTTTGTATTAGTAGGTATAACTTATCCTCAGACTCAAACATTCATTAATTAGTGATTCTGGATTATGGAGTCTGGTAGTTTGATTCTGTGCGAGCACGATCCAACAAGTGAGAGCCTGGGGTGTGTGAGAGCAGGGTTGGGTATCACATAAAGTGATTGCAAAATAGTTAATGTCAGATTGCGCATTCATCACTCCTGATAAATGGGAGATATATCCAAATGGCCGCTTGTGGTGAATTAACTGAAATCCTTGCAAGGTGATAGAGTTAAGAGTAGAAATAGAAATTTCACTTAACTTATCTTTCAGAGTGAATTCAACCTGTACAAGTAGAACAGACTCTTCGCTATATGTAACCTTGACACGTTCCATGGTTATAAGTAATTGACCAACAGGATATAGTTGATGAAGGATCGTATTATACTGCACCTAATGTTGAAAGGTTAACGTCAGTTATCAACCTGACTTCTTAATTGCTCTGGGGAATATCATAGGTTCTGCTAGTAACAGCTCGCGACGGTATTCCGTTATATACATGTTGGGATTAATCAGGATGAATTAATTTCAAAGGATATATACGGCTAGTGGCAATGAGGAACCTAATGGGTTGCATATGGGACTTGGAACTAGAGGACAAAATTGTAATTAGTGGGACACACTACATGGGCCGAAATTTATTAGTTAATTAGGGATAATTAATTTGATTTAATAATTATAATTAGATTATAGTTATGAATTAAATTAAAGGATTATCTGATAATATTAATTAGAGGTTTTAATGTGATTGAAACTCTAATTAATTATCCCTAACAATAATTAAATTATTAATTTGATTAGTAATATTATCTAGATATAATTAGTTAATATTTAGATAATAATAAATTGGAAGCCTCATTCTAATGTTTTACAAGCAGCTGAGGGCTTTAGAAGTAATGTGGTGGGCTGGAATAAAAACATCTTTGGCCATATTATCAGAAGAAAGAATAAAATTTTGAGCAGGATTGAAGGCATCCACCGTATTTTGGAGGTTAGGTTTGATAATAGTTTGGATGGTCTTCTTAGAACTCTGCAGAAGGAGCTTGAAGCTGTGCTAAGGCAGGAAGAGTTACTTTGGTTTCAAAAATCTAAGAAAGCTTGGATTAAAGATGGAGATCGCAATACCAGGTATTTCCATCTTTCTACTGTTATTAAAAGGCAGGAGAATCGGATTGATGCTATTAAAGATCTGAATGGAGATTGGGTTTATGAGGATGAGGATATTCGTCTCTTGGCCCTTAATTTCTATAAAGATCTTTTCAAAGAGGACCTTGTGGATCTGGATAAAGCTCTTTCTAGGACTACGTTTCCCATATTGGGAGATGATAAGGTTCTAGAAGCTTGTTGAAACACCTTTCCACATGATTTTGATTTGACAAAATTATTTAAGCTAATTCCATGATTAAGACAATTAAATTTAAGTGCTTTGATTTAATTGTACTAATGTTCAATGTTGAGTATATTAATAAATGAGAACAGGAATAAAAAATAAGACAGAACGAAGTCAGCATGAGCCACAGAAGCTGAGTAGAACACAACTCAGCATCATAAAAGAAAAGTCTTCTTCAGAACAAACGCTTGAAGACGAAGCTGACCGAAGACGCTGAGTAGAATGTTACTCAGTCTCCGATAAAGATAAAGATCGAAGGAAACGTCAATTAAGTCAAGCTGAGTGTTCGTCAGGACAGCATCAATGATCCATTAACTAGAAGACAAAACCCGACAAAGGTCTGCACCAATTCAGAAGCCTCGGAATTGCGCCAAGAGACCTTTTCGAGACGCATGGATCAACTGGAGTTTTGCAAGAAGACAAACCTGGCGCTAGAAGACAAAACCTGGCGTAAAAAGACAAAACTGGCAAGCCTGACGACTACTAATTTCAGACAACAGGATTGGCCTGCAAATCTGAATGCTGACCAATGAATGACGCAAGAAGACCGTTTGAATTCAACGGATATGTCTGAATTCAAATGATTGAAGCTTCAGATTTTACTATAAAAGGACAAGTTCATCACTTGGATCCTTTGCCGAAAAACAAGAAAGCACAGACTGTTGGGGTTTTGGTGTCCTATAGATAATTGTTCTAGGATACAAACTTAATGTAAATGAAGTGTTCTTTATATCATTTGTTTTAATGAGATATATGTTTTATAACTATATAAAGGCAACCCCCTTTTACGAACTAAATAAAGTCTAATAAAAGGAAATCCGTAAGTTTGTTTAAAGTGATTATAAAGTGTTCATACAAGCATGAAGTGAGACTAAACTTTATGATAAACTAATAAACTTAAAACTACCCCAAGTTAAGTAATATGTTTAGGATTGACATATCACTGTTGAGACTTGCATGTAACAATGTCTTCTGTCCGACAGAAAGCTGATCTCACAAGCTTCATATATACAGATATCTGGACAGTTACGTGAATCCAATGAAAGGAGTTCATTAGGATTGGAGATCCGATTTGAGATAACAGGATGGGTAGATTCATCCTTGTCACCCGTTCATCTCATTGGTATTAATAGCTATAACTAATCCTCAGACTCAAAGGAATGTTAATTGGTCATCCTGAATTACTGAATGTGAGACTTTGATCCTGTTGTCCCACGATCCTTAACAGAGATGACTCTGGGGTGTGAACAGCAAAGGTTGGGTGTCACAGGAGGTAATGTCAGGGTAGTTATACATTGGATTGAGCATTTATCACTCCCGATAAATGGGAGATACATCCAAGGATCGCTTGTGGAAGACTCGACTCTAAATCCTTGCAAGGTGATAGCTTAAGACTTGAAATACAGATTTCACTTAACCTATCTATTTGAGTTGACTCGGCCTGAACAAGTAAAACGAACGTCTCGCTATATGTGACTTGACATCATCCATAGTCATAAGATTCAGTTCAAGGATGTAGTTGATAAAGGATCGAATTATACTGTAACTAATACGGAAAGGTTAACGACAGAATCAACCTGTCTTCTTAACGGACTCTGGGGGAATGATTATAGACTTGCCAATAACATACTCAGTACATCATTCCGTTATGCAAAGATTAAATATAATTCTTGAAGAAATTAATTTAATGGTTGCATACGGCCAGAAGTAGTAAGAACCTAATGGATCACACATAAGACTTGGAACCAAAAGAGAGATGGATGTTATTAATTGATGGAAGCCCAATTGAGCCCAGTAAGGCCCATTTAATTAAGGGGGGCCGAAATTTATATATAATTAGTGAGTAATTATTTTGATTCTATTAATCCTAATTTGATTAGGAATATGAATTAAATTAATTAAGAGATAATTAAGTTAGGAGTTTTAATTAGATTAATATACTCCTATTATTATCCAATAAGGTTATTTATTATTATCCTAGATATATTAGATATATAGTGAGATAATAATTAGGAATTCTATTCCGAATTGAATTCCTATTAAGTAACCTAATCCTATCTAACTAGGATTTAGATACAAGTAATTATATATACCCCCTACCACATGAATTTCGACTAAGCCACCTTATTCCTCCCTTTGTGATTTTCGAAATCTTCAACTAGAGAGAGAGAGAGAATTCGACTCCCCCAGTTCGTGGATAAGAATTCATACGGCTTCCATCGATCGATTAATTTCATCTATCTTCTTTTTCTTTGATCGTGTGTTGATTAATTAGAGGCAATCTATTTTGGTTGCATCTCATACGGTTGATTCTAACTTAATCTCACTGTGTTTTACTTTGTGCTTGGGAACTCAGAGAAGAGTTGTGGGCACTTCATTAACAACGGTAGATTGTTCATCAAAAAGTATTTCTTCTTATCCCTCTTTATATGAAATAACGATTAACGGATCCTATGGTTAAAAGGAAGTAGGCTAAAAATTTTATATTTCCGCTGCTATACCTTAGCCTAATTTCCAACAGTGGTATCAGAGCCATCGTTAAATCCGTTATTTCATATATGAAAATTTAGAAGTTTTTCAATAGGATTGAATAAATATTTATGGTTAGGATTAATTAACAAATTGTTTGATTAATTAATTCTAAAGATAAATAAGTTTTAATTAATTGTTAATTAAAATAGATTATGAGTATGTTCCTAATTATTTCGGTTGATAATCATTATAACAAAATCTATTAGTTTTATGGTTAGGTTAATAAAATTAGTTTTATTATCTAAAGATAAAACGGAAATCTATTGTAGTTTTTCCTATTTCTGAAAAATCGTTTTTAAAAACCGTTTTAAAATCTGATATATATATGTGTTTATATATTTTTAAAAAAATAAATAAATATGACGGCGGCTCGGGTCGCGCCTCACGGCGCGACCAGCCGCCGTCGCGCGGCTGCTGCCTCGCGGCAACAGCCGCGTGCGCAGCCGCGGGGCTGCTGCCCAACGGCAGCAGCCCGGCTTCGGGCCCTCGGCCTGAATCCCACTTGATTTTAATTGTTAAAATCGGCTTGAATGTAATTTGTATATATATATATATATATATGTTTCGGAAATTAATAGTTTTCTGTTTTGATTATCGAATGAAAATTCGTTTAAAAGTTTGTTTTTACCAAGTTGTAAATCAAAGTGTTAAATGAATTGAAATCAAAAATAATTGGGACATGCATAATTGACGTTTTATATGGTTATATTAATCTAAGAATTAATATAAAGATACAAAACGATTAGAAGTAAAATTGGATGAAAGTTAATTTGACGAGTTAATGTGATTAACCTAAATATTACATAAGACGGTTATGTAATCAACCAATTAAATTTATTTAATTGAGTCTATGCATGTTTGGAGTTATGGACATATTTGGACTCTCTTTTAGTCTTTTGGTATTTTTGAAATAGGGACTGCGCGTCCTGCCTTTCTACTATCTATTGTAATTTCTCCTCTCATCTGATTCCCTTCAATTCAATTGAAGTTTTCTTATAGTAGTATAGAAATTAATATGTAATTTCAAGGCGCCATGGAGAAGACGGAGGACCTAAAGAGAAATATGTAATAGTTAGTATTTCCTTAGGTTTGCCCTTTTATTCCGTCTCTGGCTCGGCGGAATAATTTAGATGATATGTCCATAACGCCAATGTATGTGAATGCATGTGTCTGATGTATGCTAAAGCAAATCAAGACTAAGTTAGATTATGAGACTTAAAATAAAAATCCCTCGTTAAAAAGTTAAGTAAATAAGTAAGTTATTAAAATCGGTTGCCCCTCCCTAATATTATAATTCAGCCGGCAGTACTGGGGGCCTTTGGGTTGTTGAGCAAACTCAAGCTCGGGGTATTATGGTAACACCTGAATTATCGAAAATCATTCTTTCATGAATATGGGGTAATACTTAAATTAGATTATGATAATTGGATGAGCAAACTCATGTTGTCATAAACTAATAGGCAATATGGTTGGGATTAATGTGAATAGCATATTAGTTACTAATGTGGTTAGTAACCCAATAACCTAGGAGTCACATTCGAGATGTGATTGATTACATGAATCTACCTAACAAATGAGACTAGCTTGTTGAGCAAACTCAAGGCGAAATCTCAGGAGTTAGGATCCTAGCTCACTAAAGGATTTGTGAAATTCTTCGAATTAATATGGAGGGCTATTAATTTGGCAAAATAGTGGGAGCAATCTAAAATAAACTAAAAGTCCTATAATTTTAGATTGATATACTTTAAAGCAAATGAATGACATACGTTTACTCTTTCTCACTCTCAGGTTTTAATTAAACGCACTCTTATAATCATGACTAAAACCAATCTGCAAAACATTCTTACCGATAACAAACTGAATGGTTCAAACTTCACCGACTGGTTTCGTAACCTCAAAATCGTTTTGAAGTTCGAGAAAATTGGGTATGTACTTGATACATCGATACCTCCTGTCCCTGAGGATGATGCTCCCATCGAGGAAATAGATGCTTATCATAACACAAGGCTGATGACGATCATGCCGGATGCATCATACTTGCATCGATGACATCGGAATTACAAAGGCAACATGAGGAAATGGATGCCTATTCCATCATCGTGCACCTAAAGGAACTGTTTGGGAAACAGACCAGGTGCGAACGCTACGAGATATCCAAGTTGCTATATCGTTGCAGGATGCAAGAGGGCACATCAGTCATGACACATTGTGTCAAGATGATTGGCTACATTACCAAACTTTCTAGTATTGGATTTGCGATGGATAACGAATTAAGTGTAGACTTAATTCTTCAATCCCTCCCAGAAAGTTATTCACAGTTCATTATGAACTATCAGATGAATGACTTGCAAACCTCTCTTGAAGAGCTTGCAAATATGCTCAAGTTAGTTGAGCCCAATATGAAGAAAGACAAGACCATACCGGCTCTTGTAATTGAGGGATCAAAGAAGAGGAAAGGGAATTTTCCCAATCCTAAATATCCCAAGAAAGGTAAGAAAGCCGTGCCCAACAAAGGTAAGGGAAAGTAAGTGAAGAAGCCCAAAGGAGAGTGCCACTTCTGTGGTAAAGACGGGCATTGGAAGAGAAACTGCAAGGAGTACCTAGCCACCCTCAAGAAGGGAAATGGCGGTGCTTCAACATCTGGTATGTTTTATATTGAAATAAATACAGTTTCACAGTCTGAATCTTGGGTACTTGATATCGGATGTGGATCTCATATTTGTACAAATATGCAAGAGCTAAAACAGACTAAGGAACTAAAGAAAGGAAGCATAAACTTGCGAGTGGGAAATGGAGCAAGAGTTGCCGCCCTCGCAATTGGAGATTATGTTTTATCTTTGCCCTCTGGGCTTGTAATAGAATTAAGGAATTGTTTATACGTTCCTGAGATGTCTCGTAACATTATTTCTATTAGTCGTCTAGTTGACGACGGTTTTCATATTTCAATAAAAGACAAACGTTGCGATTTTTATAGAGATTCGATTTTCTATTTCTCAGGAATATCACAAAATGGGATTTATGTGTTGGATGATAATATTTCTGTTTTCACAATTGATACCAAAAGACATAAGCTAGATAATTCAACTTACTTGTGGCATTGTCGTTTAGGCCATATAAACAAGAGACGCATGCTAAAGCTACATTCAGATGGGCTTATAGATCCAATCGATTCCGAATCATTAGAAACATGCGAATCATGTTTAAAAGGTAAAATGACAAAGACACCCTTTAGCAATAAAAGGTGAGCATGTATCAGACACTCTAGGACTCATTCATTCAGATGTATGCGGTCCTATGTCGGTCCAAGCAAGAGGAGGATTCAGATACTTCATAAGCTTCATAGATGACCATACTAGATATGGTTACATCTACTTGATGAGGCACAAATCAGAAGCTTTTGACAAGTTCAAATGCTTCAAGAATGAAGTGGAAAATCAATAAAGACGCTTCGATCCGATCGAGGTGGCGAATATCTTTCGGATGATTTTCTGAATTATCTAACTGAATGTGGGATATGCTCACAATGGACACCTCCCTATACACCACAACACAATGGTGTATCCGAGAGGAGGAACCGTACCCTATTGGATATGGTACGATCCATGATGAGCATGGCCTTACTTCCAAAGACGTTCTGGGGCTATGCCTTAGAAACTGCCCTCTTCACCCTGAACCGAGTACCAACTAAATCCGCTAGTTCCACACCATATGAATTGTTCGTTGGTAGGAAACCCGTGTTCTCGTTTATGAGAGTATGGGGTTGTTCAGCATATGTCAAACGCATTGCGTCCGACAAACTAGATTCTAAATCTGATAAATGTTTCTTCATTGGATATCCCAGGGAAACCGTAGGGTATTACTTCTATCATCCAGATGATCAGAAAGTAATAGTATCCAAGCACGCAACCTTCTTAGAGAAAGAGTTTCTCGAAGAAACACAAAAGGGAAGCGTGATTGAACTTGACGAAGTTCAAGAAGAAGAAACACCGACTGAAACAACAGAAGCGGTTGAGGTACCCGAAGTAGTCCCATTAGATGAGACTCCAGTGCCACCTATTCGTAGATCACGAAGAGTTCGTGAACTCCCAGTTAGATATAGTTTTCTAGTGGGAGATGATAATGAGGTTCCCGTGTTAGACGATGAACCCGAAAACTACGAAGAGGCTCTTACTAGTCCAGATTCTAAAGCATGGCTTGAGGCCATGGATTCTGAAATGGATTCCATGTATACTAACCAAGTGTGGACTTTGGTTGATCCACCCGAAGGGATAATTCCCATTGTGTGCAGGTGGATCTTCAAAAAGAAGACAGACATGGATGGAAAGGTTAGCACCTACAAAGCTAGGTTAGTAGCGAAAGGATATCGTCAGAAGCAAGGAATTGATTATGACGAAACTTTCTCTCCTGTGGCTATGTCCAAATCAATCAGAATCATGCTTGCAATTGTCGCTCATTTCGATTATGAGATTTGGCAAATGGATGTGAAAACAGCTTTCCTGAACGGAAACTTGCTTGAGGATGTATATATGATGCAGCCTGAAGGTTTCATATCGAAGGATGCAAATAAAGTTTGCAAACTTCAGAGATCCATTTATGGACTCAAGCAAGCATCTAGAAGCTGGAATAAGCGTTTTGACGAAACCATAAAACAATTTGGTTTCGAACAAAATTGCGAAGAAGCTTGCATTTACAAGAAAGCAAGTGGGAGCTCTATAGCATTTCTCATACTATATGTGGACGATATATTATTAATGGGAAATGACGTTGCTCTCTTACAGTCAGTGAAAGTATGGTTATCTGGTAACTTCTCAATGAAAGACCCTGGTGAAGCAGCTTATATACTTGGTATAAAGATCTATAGAGATAGATCGAGAAGACTGCTTGGTCTTTCACAGGCTACATACATTGAAAAGGTGCTAAATAATTTTAGCATGCTTGAATCGAAACGAGGTAACTTACCCATGTTACATGGAGTAAAGTTAAACAATCATCAATGTCCTAAAACCGATGATGATAAACGATGCATGGCTGTAGTCCCGTACGCCAGCGTAATCGGTTCGATTATGTATGCTATGCTATGCACTAGACCTGACGTAGCGGTCGCGTTATCTGTAATGAGTCGTTACCAAGGGAATCCGGGAGACGAGCATTGGATTGCCGTCAAGAACATTCTTAAGTACTTGAGAAGAACTAAAGATATGTTCCTAGTGTACGGAGAAGGTGATCTGAAAATAGAAGGATTTTCAGACGCAAGTCATCTCACAGATGAGAATGATTATAAATCCCAATCAGGATACCTGTTTATCTTGAATGGGGGCGCGGTCAGTTGGAAGAGTTCCAAGCAGGGAAGCGTAGCTTTCTCTACGACCGAGTCAGAGTATATCGCAGCTGCGGAAGCAGCAAAGGAAGCGGTTTGGATTAGAAAGTTCATTACAGAACTAGGTGTGGTGCCTGACATTGTCAATCCCATTACACTGTACTGTGATAACAATGGAGCCATTGCGCAAGCAAAGGAACCACGGTCTCATAATGCATCCAAGCATTACCTTAAGCGATACCACATCATTAGAGAGATTGTGGCTAGAGGAGATGTGAGAATAGAAAGAGTACCTATAGAGGACAACGTTGCAGATCCATTGACAAAGCCATTAACCCAGAAAGTACATGATCGTCATCTAACTTCTACTGGGATAAGTTTTAGAAACAATTGGCTTTAGTCCAAGTGGGAGTATGTTGGGGTTTTGGTGTCCTATAGACAATTGTTCTAGGATACAAACTTAATGTAAATGAAGTGTTCTTTATATCATTTGTTTTAATGAGATATATGTTTTATAACTATATAAAGGCAACCCCCTTTTACGAACTAAATAAAGTCTAATAAAAGGAAATCCGTAAGTTTGTTTAAAGTGATTATAAAGTGTTCATACAAGCATGAAGTGAGACTAAACTTTATGATAAACTAATAAACTTAAAACTACCCCAAGTCAAGTAATATGTTTAGGATTGACATATCACTGTTGAGACTTGCATGTAACAATGTCTTCTGTCCGACAGAAAGCTGATCTCACAAGCTTCATATATACAGATATCTGGACAGTTACGTGAATCCAATGAAAGGAGTTCATTAGGATTGGGGATCCGATTTGAGATAACAGGATGGGTAGATTCATCCTTGTCACCTGTTCATCTCATTGGTATTAATAGGTATAACTAATCCTCAGACTAAAAGGAATGTTAATTGGTCATCCTGAATTACTGAATGTGAGACTTTGATCCTGTTGTCCCACGATCCTTAACAGAGATGACTCTAAGGTGTGAACAGCAAAGGTTGGGTGTCACAGGAGGTAATGTCAGGGTAGTTATACATTGGATTGAGCATTTATCACTCCCAATAAATGGGAGATACATCCAAGGATCGCTTGTGGAAGACTCGACTCTAAATCCTTGCAAGGTGATAGCTTAAGACTTGAAATACAGATTTCACTTAACCTATCTATTTGAGTTGACTCGGCCTGAACAAGTAAAACGAACGTCTCGCTATATGTGACTTGACATCATCCATAGTCATAAGATTCAGTTCAAGGATGTAGTTGATAAAGGATCGAATTATACTGTAACTAATACGGAAAGGTTAACGACAGAATCAACCTGTCTTCTTAACGGACTCTGGGGGAATGATTACAGACTTGCCAATAACATACTCAGTACATCATTCCGTTATGCAAAGATTAAATATAATTCTTGAAGAAATTAATTTAATGGTTGCATACGGCCAGAAGTAGTAAGAACCTAATGGATCACACATAAGACTTGGAACCAAAAGAGAGATGGATGTTATTAATTGATGGAAGCCCAATTGAGCCCAGTAAGGCCCATTTAATTAAGGGGGGCCGAAATTTATATATAATTAGTGAGTAATTATTTTGATTCTATTAATCCTAATTTGATTAGGAATATGAATTAAATTAATTAAGAGATAATTAAGTTATGAGTTTTAATTAGATTAATATACTCCTATTATTATCCAATAAGGTTATTTATTATTATCCTAGATATATTAGATATATAGTGAGATAATAATTAGGAATTCTATTCCGAATTGAATTCCTATTAAGTAACCTAATCCTATCTAACTAGGGTTTAGATACAAGTAATTATATATACCCCCTACCACATGAATTTTGACTAAGCCACATTATTCCTCCCTTTGTGATTTTCGAAATCTTCAACTAGAGAGAGAGAGAGAATTCGACTCCCCCAGTTCGTGGATAAGAATTCATACGGCTTCCATCGATCGATTAATTTCATCTATCTTCTTTTTCTTTGATCTTGTGTTGATTAATTAGAGGCAATCTATTTTGGTTGCATCTCATACGGTTGATTCTAACTTAATCTCACTGTGTTTTACTTTGTGCTTGGGAACTCAGAGAAGAGTTGTGGGCACTTCATTAACAACGGTAGATTGTTCATCAAAAGGTATTTCTTCTTATCCCTCTTTATATGAAATAACGATTAACGGATCCTATGGTTAAAAGGAAGTAGGCTAAAATTTTTATATTTCCGCTGCTATACCTTAGCCTAATTTCCAACACAAACAGAAAAAAGCAAATCTTCACAAGAGTGAAAATCCAAAATAGAAGCTGTCTAAATAGAAAAAGCAAGTTCTTACACCCAAATCCAATCTCTGTGTAAAAATCTAGAGTGAATTTGTATTCATCTAAAGTGTTCTTCGTTTGAGAGAACAAATCTTATATCAATTGTAAAGGTTGAGAGAGTGAAGCTGAGTACTCGGTTTTAGTACTCAGCGGTAGAGAAAATCTAATTGTTCGGTTATAACGCTCAATAGGATTGAGTAGACGAATAGAGGACGATACTCTTGCATACTCAATTGCTTTGTAAACGGTTTGTGCTCTACCTTTAAAGAGTTCAGTAGTGGATTGAAAAAGCCCGGAAGGATTCTGGGGACTAGACGTAGACGGTGAGGCCGAAACAGGATAAGACTGTTGAGTAATCTCTAACCCTTCTCTTGATATATATATGTATGTGTTGCTTGCTTAAATTACTCAGTATATAATTTGTATAAGCCGACGCTGAGTAATCAGAGTGCTGAGTTGGAAGCTGACCTTAAGCGTTATTTCCCAACTCACAAGTGAAACAGTTCTAGTCAGCCTCTGACTAAAGCTGTCTTACATCACGCTCAACCCTGCTGACCAAAACTGAGTGAAGTTGTTTAAAGAATCAAATTAAGTCAGCATAATTAAGCAAAAAAGTTACATTACTTCCTAACCCCCCTGGAACTAATCCTATTACATTACACGGGACCAACAAGTGGTATCAGAGCTTAGTAGCTCACTACTCAAAGATAAAACTATCTTGAGCTGATCCCTGTAAATGGATGAGAACAGCACCCGTTTCCTTCCAGGAAATCAAACAACACAGATACTCCCTGAGGGATTATCTATTAGTCGGCCTCCCTTGTTCTTCGGGTCAAATTATACATTTTGGAAGAACATGATGAAAATTTTTATCCAGGCAACAAACATGAGTGCATGGCTTGCAATAGTCCAAGGCCCATTTGTTCCTTACAAAATTGTAAACAACGAGAAAGTTGTTAAAAGTGAGACTGAGTGGTCAGAAGATGACCTTAAAAAATTTCAAAATAATGCTTCGGCTATCAATATGCTTCACTATGCTTTAGATGCTGCAGAGTACAACAAAATTTCAGGTTGTGAGTCAGCACAGGAAATCTGGAAGAAGCTAGAGGTGACCTATGAAGGTACAAGCAAGGTCAACATACGAGACTATACGAGCTGTTTGAGATGAACGAAAATAAAGACTCGGCAAGAACTTCACAGAAGAAGAACAAGTGAAGAAAATCTTAAGAAGTCTTCCTAAGAGCTGGCAAGCTAAGAAGACAGTTGTGGAAGAAGCTCAGGACCTGACCACGTATAAATATGATGAGCTGATTGGATCTCTACTGACCCACGAGATCTCTATGAAGAATTTTGAGGCCAAAGAAAAGTCTGAAGACAAGAAGCAAAAATCTCTTATCATGAAAGCTGACTTAATAGAAGCTGACTCATCAGACGATGAGGAGATGGCCATGTTCACCAAAAAGATGAAGAAGCTGTTCAGAAAGAATGACAATAACAGCAAAAGGTCATTCAGAAGAAGCGATAAATACAAAGCTGAGTCCAGCGATAACATATACAAGAAGGACAGCTCGAAGCCTGTCACTTGCTTTGAATGCCATCAAACTGGGCACATTAAATCAAGCTGTCTCACTCTGAAGAAAGAAAAGAAATGTAGCAGAAAAGCAATGGTGGCAACATGGAGCGATAGTGATGAGTCAACCTTATCAGAAGCTGATGCCACTGAGTCAGCAAACATATGTTTCATGGCTGACGAATCTGCTGACCACTGCTGATCTGAGCAAGCTGACCTCTCAGATGGATCTGACCAAGAGGAACACTCCAATGAGGTAACATCTCTTCTTCTGCTCAGAAATGAAATGGTTAATGCCCTGAGTGATCTCTATACACTGACCAAAAAGTGTAATAAGAAAATAAGCGCACTCAGCATGCGATGTGATGAGATTGAAGAGGTCAAACTGAGTGACCTCCGACATCTGCTTCAAGACAACACCAGGCAAGATGAAAATCTAAGAATCATGCATCGGTTTGTCTCGGAAGTCCAATCAGACTCTAAGAAGCTGAGAAAGGACATCACATCTATACAGAACCAGCTGAGTACATCAGCTAAGAAAATGTTCTATCCAAATGCTGAGTATCAAGGTACTAGTCAGCATAGACACTACACTCAGCAGAACAGTCAGTATGACTGTTGTGGAAAAAGAGCACACACTATAAATGTGTGTTGGTATGCTCAGCACCATCGTGCTGACCAAAAGAGGAAATACCCTCAAAGGGTAATCTTTTGTGACTATTGTGGTAAAGATGGCCACACCATAAATGTATGTTGTCACAAAATAAAATATGATGCTTCACCTGTTCATGCTAACCAACGAGGACCCAAAAAGAATTGGGTACCTAAAGATGAATAGTTTAAATTGCAGGTGAGCCTGAGGTGTGCGGAGAAGTCAAAGCTATGGTACATTGACAGCGCATGCTCGAAGCATATGACTGGTGATGAAACTCAGTTCATCACACTTGTGCATAAACAAGGTGGAAATGTAAGTTTTGGAGACAATAAAAAGGGTAAGATAGTAGGATCAAGTACTATCGGAGGAAATCCTACTATTGAGTCAGTCTCCCTAGTCATGGGTCTCAAATATAACCTATTGAGTGTGGCTCAGCTGTGTGACAGCGGTAGAAAGGTTGTATTTGATGCCACTAAGTGTCAGATACTCGAGGGAAAAACAAATGATTTAATTTTAACTGCCCCTCGTGTTGACAATGTTTTCATGTTGAGTTTAGAAAAGAAGTTTTCGAAAAACATATGCTTAGTGTCAAAGGCAGATAATTCCTGGCTATGGCATAGGAGACTTGGTCATGTAAGCATGGACCTCCTTGACAAATGAGCAAGAAAGCAATTAGTTGAGGGTTTGTCCAAACTTAGATTTGAGAAAGATCAATTATGCAATGCTTGTCAGCAAGGTAAACAAACCAAAAAGTCTTTTCAAAGTAAAAATATTGTCTCAACCAAGCGTCCATTGGAATTACTACACTTGGATCTTTTCGGACCTGTCCAACCACTCAGCTTGGGCGGTAAGAGATTTTCCTTGGTCATTGTGGATGATTTCTCTCGGTATACTTGGGTCATCTTGCTGAGTAGCAAGGATGAAGCCTTTGAGATGTTTTCAACATTGATTAGAAAACTTGAAAATGACAAAGACTTAAAATTAGCTCACATCCAAAGTGATAATGGCGGAGAATTCAAAAACCAACAGTTTGATGAATTCTGTGAAGTCAGCGGCATTGACCACAATTTTTCTGCTCCCAGAACTCCTCAACAAAATGGGGTAGTTGAGAGGAAGAATAGAACCTTAGTTGAAATAGCTAGGACAATGCTAAGTGAGAATAGGCTTCCAAAGTATTTCTGGGGTGAAGCTGTCAACACAGCATGCTATATACTCAATAGGGCTTTAGTTAGACCTATACTTAAGAAAAACCCATACGAACTTTGGAAAGGACGAAAACCCAACATTGGATATTTTCGTGCCTTTGGTTGTAAATGTTTTATACTCAATACGAAAGACAACCTTGCCAAGTTTGACTCTAAAGCTGACGAAGCGATCTTTCTAGGGTATTCAACTAACAGTAAAGCATATAGGGTGTTCAATAAACGAACTCAGGTCGTAGAAGAGTCTATACATGTTGAGTTTGATGAAACTGACCCTGCAGGAAAGTCAAGTCAGTCTGCCGAAGATGACCCATGCTCAGCTTCCACTAACCAAAATGGAGCCGCTGAGTCATTACCACACGCGCTGCCCAAAGGTAAAAACAAACCTGAAATTACCTTTGCTGACCAATCTAAAACTACAGAGATTGTTGAAACACCTGCATCTGAAAACTCAACACTACCCAAAGAGATCAAAATTCCAAGAGGACACTCAGAGAAGTCCATTCTTGATGCTGTTGAGAACACCCTGATGACCAGAAATCAACTCAGGAGATATCTCAGTAATGTTGCGTTCGTCTCAGTCCATGAACCAAAGAACTTCACCGAAGCTGAGCACGATGAATTCTGGATCAATGCGATGCAAGAAGAGCTTGATCAATTTAAGAGAAATGAGGTATGAGATTTAGTGCCAAAACCTAGGAATCAAAAGGCCATAGGTGTTGGGGTTTAGTGTCCTATAGACAATTGTTGCAGGATACAAACTTAATGTAAATGAATTGTTCTTTATGTCATTTGTTTTAATAAGATATATGTTTTATAACTATATAAAGGCAATCCCTTTTAAGCACTAAATAAAGTCTAATAAAAGGAAATCCGTAAGTTTGTTTAAAGTGATTATAAAGTGTTCATACAAGCATGAAGTGAGACAAAACTTTATAATAAACTAATAAACTTAAAACCACCCCAAGTCAAGTGATATGTTTAGGATTGATATATCACTGTTGAGACTTGCATGTAACAATGTCTTCTGTCCGACAGAAAGCTGATCTCACAAGCTTCATATATATAGATATCTGGACAGTTACATAGATCCGATGAAACGTCGTTCATTAGGATTGGGGATCCGATTTGAGATAACAGGATGGGTAGATTCATCCTTGTCACCTGTTCATCTCATTGGTATTAATAGGTATAACTAATCCTCAGACTCAAAGGAATGTTAATTGGTCATCCTGAATTACTGAATGTGAGACTTTGATCCTGTGGTCCCACGATCCTTAACAGAGATGACTCTGGGGTGTGAACTGCAAAGGTTGGGTGTCACAAGAGGTAATGTCAGGGTAGTTATACATTGGATTGAGCATTTATCACTCCCGATTAATGGGAGATACATCCAAGGATCGCTTGTGGAAGACTCGACTCTAAATCCTTGCAAGGTGATAGCTTAAGAGTAGAAATACAGATTTCACTTAGCCTATCTATTTGAGTTGACTCGGCCTGTACAAGTAAAATGAACGTCTCGCTATATGTGACTTGACATCACCCATAGTCATAAGATTCAGTTCAAGGATGTAGTTGATAAAGGATCGAATTATACTGTAACTAATACGGAAGGGTTAACGACAGAATCAACCTGTCTTCTTAACGGACTCTGGGGGAATGATTACAGACTTGCTAATAACATACTCAGTACATCATTCCGTTATGCAAGGATTAAATATAATTCTTGAAAAAATTAATTTAATAGTTGCATACGGCCAGAAGTAGTAAGAACCTAATGGATCACACATAAGACTTGGAACCAAAAAAGAGATGGATGTGATTAATAGATTGAAGCCCAATTGAGCCCAGTAAGGCCCATTTAAATGGAGGGGGCCGAAATTTATATATAGAAATAAGGAATTATTTTAATTCCATTAATCCTAATTTGATTAGGTTTGTGAATTAAATTAATTAAGAGATAATTAAGTTAGGAGTTTTAATTAGATTAATATACTCCTATTATTATCCAATTAGGTTATTTATTATTATCCTAAATGTATTTGATATATTATAAGATAATAATTAGGAATCCTATTCCGAATGGAATTCCTATTAAGTAACCTATTCCTATCTAACTAGGGTTTAGATACAAGCGACTATATATACCCCCTCCTTATGAGAATTTCGACTAAGCCTCCTAACTCCCCTTTATGTGATTTTCGAAAGCTACATTAAAAGAGAGAGTGAATTCGCATCCCCTAGTTCGTGGACAAGAATTCATACGGCTTCCGTTAATTGATTAATCTCATTAATCTCCTTTTCTCTTTGATCTTGTGTTGGTTAATTAGAGGCAATCTATTTTGGTTGCATCTCATAAGGGTTGATTTCATCTTAACCTCACCGTGTTATACTTTGTGGTTGGAATCTCGGAGAAGAATTGTGGGCGCTTCTTTAACAACGGTAGATTGTTCATCGAAAGGTATTCCTTCTTATCCCTCTTTATATGAAATAACGATTAACGGATCCTATGGTTAAAAGGAAATAGGCTAAAATTTTTATATTTCCGCTGCTATACCTTTGCCCTAATTTCCTTCAATAGGTACTAAATGGGTCTTTCGAAATAAGCTAGATGAACAAGGTAATGTAGTCAGGAACAAAGACAGACTCGTAGCTCAGGGCTACAGTCAGCAAGAAGGCATTGACTATGGTGAGACATTTGCACCCATAGCTAGGTTAGAGGCTATAAGAATATTGTGTGCATATGCTAGCTTCATGAACTTTAAATTATTCCAAATGGATGTCAAGAGTGCATTTCTTAATGGAGTTATAAACGAAGAGGTATATGTTAGTCAGTCTCCAGGGTTTGAAGATCCAAAATTTCCAAACCACGTTTATAAACTAAAGAAGGCCCTGTATGGCCTGAAACAAGCACCACGTGCTTGGTATGAAAGGTTGACCAGTTTCCTGCTGACCATGAACTATGTCAGAGGTAAAGCTGACACAACCTTATTCATTAAGAAAAAGGGTAAAGATACCCTGCTGGCACAAATATACGTAGATGATATTATCTTTGGTGCTACTAATGAATCTATGTTCAAGGAATTTAGTAAACATATGCAAACTGAGTTCGAGATGTCAATGATGGGCGAACTCAACTTCTTCCTTGGACTTCAAATTAAGCAAGGAAAGAATGGCATCTTCATTAGTCAGACCAAGTATGCCAAAGAAATATTAAAGAAATTTCATATGGAAGAATGTAAGCCCATATCTACCCCAATGGGTAATGACACTGTGCTTTGTGCTGATGAGAAAGGTAAGTCAGTAGACAGCAAGTTATATCGAGGTATGATTAGCTCTCTACTTTATCTAACTGCTAGTAGGCCAGACATTCAGTACTCAGTATGTTATTGTGCGAGATTTCAAGCTGACCCCAGGGAATCTCACTATATAGATGTCAAAAGAATTTTTAGATATTTGTAGAGCTCAGTTAATGCAGGTTTATGGTATCCAAACACAAATGACAACAAGAGTGCAATTGACTTATCCAAAAATCCAATCCAACACAGCAGGATGAAGCATGTCGGCATTAGGCATCACTTCATTAGAGACCATGTACTCAAGGGTGAGATCAAGCTGACCTATGTTTCAACAGATGAACAGATTGCAGATATCTTTACGAAGCCTTTGGCTTGTGAGCAATTTAACATACTAAGGGAAGCTATCGGTATGTCTAATCCTCTTCAATAGATTTCTGCGCTTAAATGAATGTTGGGTGATTATTACATGCTGAGTGATTAGTGCTTAATGAGTAACAATTGTATGCTGAGCTAATTTAAATAACATAAAATCACCTTATGCTGAGTAGACATACATACTGAGTGATTACTATGAGTTGAGTTACTAAGCATGATAAAATCCCTTCTACATAAAACTGAGCACTCAGAACTTCAAACGTTTCGTATTCTAGATACTGAGTAAAGCCACTTGCAAAATAAATGCTAGCACGCGCATTAAGTAGCCACCTAGGATGATGTAAGCGTAATAAATAGAAAACACATGCGCCGAATGTGTCATAAATGCCAGAGATAACGGTCGATTGATCAACTCGAGGTGAAACCGCCAGTCCGACCTATCAAATTAACTTAAAACGACTATAAATAGTGGACAATTTCCCACTAACTTCTCTTTACACTTGAAATCTTTGGCACTTAATTTCTCTCTCTCTCAAAATCCCAAAACTTCTGCATTTTTCTAATTCTTTAGAAAATCATGTCTAGCGATTCCCAGAACCATTCCGGTCAAGATTATGACGACAATCGCTCCGATCTGAACCCTCTATCTCCTGCTGAGCAGGACTATAAAGAGACTTCCACTGAGTCTCAAGAACAAGGTCAGCATGACCAATCTGTCACCAAGGTCAGCATGAACCCTAAAACTGACCGGGCAACTCCGTCGAAAAAGAAGAAGGAGAAAACCAAGGAAAAGGTGTTCCTTCCAGTCTACAAAAGCGTGCAAAAATTTAAAGTCTTCCGTTCCCGCTGGTTCTCCAAAGGATTCGTAGAAGCTAAGAAACCTTTATGCGAATGGATCTCCAAAAACGGCTGGACCGAACTCTTCAAACTCCCCGGTACCATTTACCCACAGTTGGTAAGAGAATTCTACACGAACCTCAGAGTTGCCGAAGATGATGTTGACCACTTAGTGACCAAGGTCAAAAACAAGGACATCACAATCACTTCGACCTATCTCGCTAAGCTATTAAAGCTGAAGGCTGCAGGTTCAGAACTCAGATGCACTAATGACTACACGCGCATCACGTACCCTGTTGAGTTCTGTAAACCAAAGAACCACAAAGGCAAAATCGCCAGCACCTGCATGGGTCAGCCTCAGAAGATGGCACACTATATCCTGACCAACTTCCTGTTCCCTAAGATCAACGCCTCCTCCTCAGCTTCTAACTTTGAGCAGCGCTTCATTTGGCACATGCTGAACTATAAGCCGCTCAACATGCTCGTATTTATCATCAGTGCCTTCCAACGCAGTACCGGGACACTCAAAATGGGTTCTCTCATCACAAAGATACTGCAGGATTATAAGGTCAACATGGTAGAGGAAATTGAGATCTCGGGTACGGAAATCACCGCAGCAGTACTATTCGGCTTAGCCTACAACCAACCCATTAAGCCCAAGAAAGGAAAAGGGACTATGGTTGATAACTCGGGGAAAAATCCTTGATCGGAGCACGTCCCTGTGAGGCACCGTTGGGATCGGCCGGGGACACTCCGATGCCAAAGTCAGTAAGGAAGATCAAGAGAGCAAACTGAATTGACAAAGAGTAAGTGAATGTGTACCTTGATAGCCTAGGGATGTAGGCTATATATAGCTAAGAAGTCGTAACCTTCAGCAACTAGAAGGTCTCCATTAATGGCAGTTACTAGTTACCTTTAAGCTGGCGGTTACTGGTTACCTTTAACCTGGCGGTTAGCTAATTGATAGCTCATTAATGGTCTTTATGGCCGAGTCGGCGGTTAGCCGTTACTATGATGAATCAGGTGAAAGAGGAGATTCGCCTCATAGGTTCGCCAACGGATCTCACTGAGCTGAACCGTGGAGATCCGCCATCCGGTTCTTCTTGCGGCGTTCTCAAGGTGAATATCCCTTTTGGTCCTTGGGATAATATTCTGTCAGTAAGATGAATATCCCTTTTCGTATTCTTTTATCTGTCAAGGCATATGTACGCCCTCCTTAAGAGCTATGGCGGGTCTCCGCTACTCGCTCTCATCGGGCGTATCTCGTTATGGCGTATCTCGCCATGGTCCACGTGGCGTGGCATAATGCTAGAGACTCCTTCCTTTTCCTCATTATTTGCATATTCTCCCCTGCATTAATTATCATTAATTCCACATTAATCATGTATAAATATCTCTTTTAGAAGGAATAATGGTTTGCCATTATTTCTATTAATTTTCCCTTATTCCTTATTCAAGAATAATTTGGGTTGTTATCAGAAGCCCCCCCTAAAGGTATAAAAAGCTCGTTAGGGCTGTCTAAATGGTGTTTTATTTTTCTATCTTGGAGGAAAGTGGACCCGCCCTAGATGGGGGATCATATATGGAAATGATGCGCCTTTTGGGGCTTCCTTATGCGGGATCTTATGAACAAGATCCGCCCTATGTGGGATCATATATGGATATGATGTACTTTTAGGGGTTTTTGCTTCCTTGTGGATAGGTGGCCAACCGTATCCATTGTTATCCTCTAGGTGTTTCTTGAGAGTTATATTTCCTTTAGAAAGGAATAACCTGCCCTTTATGGGACCATTTGTTCCTACCGCATAGGATTATGATTCGCCTTTAGGGACTTATTTTCTTCAGTTCTGCCATATTGAGGAGAATGACCCGCCCTTAGGGATCAGTAAGAATGATCAGCCATTTAGGGACTTTTGTGCATTTTGTGGAGGCGAGACTTTGTTATTTCTATGATGAAGATGTGAATTCATTACTTTGATGAAGACGAGGCTTCATTGTTTGGATAAAGACGAGACTTCATTAATTGGATGAAGACGAGGCTTCATTGATTGGATGAAGACGAGGCTTCATTAATTTGATGAAGACGAGGCTTCATTGTTTGGAGATGAAGACGAGGCTTCATTATTTGGAGATGAAGACGAGGCTTCATTACTTGGATGAAGATGAGGCTTCATTGTTTGGAGATGAAGACGAGGCTTCATTACTTGGATGAAGACGAGTCTTCATTACTTGGAGATGAAGACGAGGCTTCATTACTTGGAGATGAAGACGAGGCTTCATTACTTGGAGATGAAGACGAGGCTTCATTACTTGGAGATGAAGACGAGGCTTCATTACTTGGAGATGAAGACGAGGCTTCATTATTTGGAGATGAAGATGAGGCTTCATTACTTGGAGATGAAGACGAGGCTTCATTAGTTGGATGAACCCTTTGCTTTCCAGAACTATTTTTACTAATGCATTATATCTTTTAGCAAGTAATTTTCTAGAATCTGGTTTAGGATTTCTCCGATTGTTTAGGGTAGGTGGCCAGCCGTACCCCAATGTGTGAACCTTTGTGAAGGTTTAGAAGCTGTTCTATTCCTTCTAGAGGAAGTAAAGCTGCCTAGGGGATCAACTTGCTACCTATCTTTGAGGTGAAGCGATCCGCCCGTAGGACTTGTGAACCCTTCTTTGGGAAGGGAGTGAGAGAGTGTAAAGTCCTTGCGTCCAAGGAATGTTTTAACTCTTTCTCGAATGGTGATCATCTAAAGATGGATCCGCCCATGAGAGTGTTCTCCTATCTTTGAGGAGAAAGTTGAGGGTGTAATGATCTCATGTTTGAGACGATTTTAACCCGCTTTTGATGGTGGTCAATCCTTTTCCTGTCTTTGAGGAGAGAGTTGAGCTTATTTGAAAGCTCCTGAGGATTTGTGCTTCTTATCTTTGTGGAAAGGGGATCCGCCCGTGATGGGATCAATTGTCCTATCTTTGAGGTAATTGATCCGCATGTGGAACTTTTCATTCGCCAGCCACTGGGCGTATATCAGCACTAAAAGCTAGGCAAATGAATATAAGAAGTATGGCGAGAAAGAATAAATTATAAAATATAGGATACTATAACAGTTTAATGCACATATAAGAATATGTAAAAATACTCATTTTTAGGCCCATGGTTCCGTCTTTTCTGAGCAACTAGAACCGCATCCTCAATGATGTTTAACTTATGAGTAATCACATCTGGGCTTACTCTTGTGGGGATCTCATTCTCCTATGTAAATACGCTTTCAGACTCAATGAGAACTTTTTTAACATCCTCTTTGATCTCAAGTTTTAATCCTTTGGCGATCCGCACCCGCTTTCCATCAGCAATAAGGAGCGTTTCTGTGTCGCCCAAAGCTGTAGTGACAAGTTAATATTTCTCACCTTCGTCCTCTTTGGATTGTGGGCGGATTGATAGTGACGCCGAGTATAAGTCTCTTTAGCCACCTTTTGGTTCCCGCTAATCATTACTCCTCCTTTGCTGGTGAGAATGTACATTGTCAGACAACAGATGGAAATTAAGGCTGCAACCTCTGGCCCTTGGTCTGGATAGTGTGACCCGTCACTCCAATGATGTCAACAATGGTTGTTTCTATTTGGATCAGATCAACCTTTAGTTTGGCGAATGCACCTATGGTGATGACATTGCAAGAACTGCCCGTGTCTACCATTACTCGCTTCATTTCATCTCCCATCCTTCAATTGTCAACGCATCTGTATGTGGAGAGATTACTGGACATGTTTCTGCAAAAGGAGCAATGGAGGGATGTTTTATCCAGAACGGATATTTTTGCTTTTTCCACGGGTGGCTGATACACTGGTCCATCTGCTATGACATTAATGACACTTTTGAATTTCTTTTTGGGATCTGTCTTCTGCTTGTCATCTTGTTATTTGTCATTCTGGACAAAGCTATCTAGTTTGCCAGCTCCCAGCAAGCTTCAGTGTGGTGGCCAACCAATGTGGTGGCCAACCTGTAGTACGCTTTGGCGTTTCTTCCAACGGTTACATGCTCCCCTCCTTTGGGTTCGGGATATATAATGTCCCTCTTATATTGAATCTTTTCTTTTATATTGTGGTAAGTTGGAAGCTTTAAACATTCTGTCCGCTTCGTACCCCAAGATCCGTGCTGTGAATGGCGAATTCATGTTAACTTGATGGCGTACCTTTCTGCATTGTTCTCTTGTCTATATAGAGTGGCATGCACTCGCCTTTCAATCTCATCATTCGTGTGTTCAATGTTGAATCATGATGGTGAAGCCGGTTCTTGATCTTGATCTCGATCATGTTGAGGTTATGCTTGGAGATATGGTTTAACGCGGATGGATGTTGTCACAACCGTGGGAGCCATTTTATCTAGCTTCTGATATCTTGTCTCTGCATCCTTCAACATTTTGCTAACATAATAGATGGAGAACTGCTGACCTTCTTCTTCTTGAATAACCACGGTGCACATAGCTTTATCCATGACAGATTGATACAAATGCATGTCTCCCCTTCAGATTGGTCTGCTCATCAAGGGTGGTTCTGCTAGGAATTGTTTTATACCTTGATATGCTTGTTGACAATCTTTCTAGTATGATGATCCGCCCGTTCAACCTCTAGATCTTTCTCACCCATTATGGGGTTTTCATTTAGGCGCTCTTTTCACCTTTTTCCTCGCATGGCTTTTATTTAGGCGCTCTTTTCACCTTTTTCCTCGCACGGCTTTTATTTTATTTGGATTTGCTCTAACTCCTTTTTGGCCGATGACATAGTCAAGGAATTTTTCTGAAGTGACTCTGCATATACACTTCTTTGGATTGAGCTTTATTTTTCATATCAGTGTTTGCACTGGTTGTAGTATTAGCAACTCCCTTGTACCTGTGGGTTAGCACTGAAAGAACTCCAGAAGTGGGGCATACTCTGTCTATTATTAAAAGATTGTGGTAAGGCATAAAAGCTATATTCACTTGCCTTGGGGATCAATGGCTTGATCCATGGAACATACTTCATAGCAAAAGAATGTTTGCATTGGCCTTGTTGGCAAATATCATGTATGATGCAATTCTCTTTATGGAATTTTTAGTTCATCTTGGAATCAACTTAATAATTCCTTCACGTTGGTCACTGCCTCTAGAATGAACTTAGTCAAAGGATAAAACCGAGTAAATATTATATGTCAAACAAATTCATAATAGAATTTTAATCGTGCTTGTTTTAGTAATAATATCACGTATAACGGTCATAACCATAAAGATTGCTACTGCACATGAATATCATAATGAATTCTTAATAAATAACCATAATGAGAATGGTTTAAGAATAATGTCCTTTTGTATTTCAATGCGCATTAATATCCAAGATAACATATTTATTTTAAACCTCATAAAAGTTATGACATTCTATATTGGGTAAGATATCTTACATAGTTGCTATTTACTTGCAATTAATATTGTGCATCCATACATTAATGGCATTCAGAGATCATTAAAGCCTCATTTGAATGAGGTGTAATTAAAGAAAGGTAAGTGATGATTTAATAATATAGTTATATATAAAATTACTCTTATATCATTTCATTTGTACGAATAAAATAAAAGAGAAAGGGTAATTTTGGAAGAAAAATACATGTACCATGATTCTCCTCCAATTTGGAGTGTAAGGAAAATTACTCAAAATCCACTCTCACCTACCTTCACATACAATCCTCCAATCTTTAAGGAATTCTCATGTATATCCTAAGAATTTTGCATAAATTAATGTTCTGATCCGAAACCGACACTTGCACTATTTTGTAGTTAGCTCAGGACATGAAAGTTTTGTTTATCCAATTTGGTAATTCATCAGCCCATAATGGCCTTAATAGTTAGGGACAATTACAGGATAATTACAAATAGACTCAATATTTTCAAGTCTCTTGTGTTGGTAACAGAAATTCTAACAATGTCAAATAAACAGTTTTTTATATGAATAGACACATCCTTGTAAAAAAGGGAATGAAATAACTGTTTGACAAAACAATATTCAAAAATATGAATTTTTGATATTAAAAGTACTATATAGGAGAAAAGCCATATATAGATGGTGAATTGTACAAGGAAAAACCAAATATGATTTTTTTGTAATTTCTTCTAATAGTTATATGCATGTTCATCCAAAAGACCGACCAGATCTAAATCATTTGTAATTACATGAGCCCTTTTATGATATTTTAATATCAAATGACAAAATCACATTGAATGGATGATTTTTTTTTTGTAAATCCCAAGATTACGGGTTTTATACATGCGTTTGTACTAATTCAATGATAATATCATATTACACTTGTCATGCATAAAAATATGAGGGCATAGTAAGCATGCAAGATTTAATGAAAGATTTGTGTTTATAACTTCATCTTTCACAGTTTATTAGATTTATCATAATAACATGTAATGATATTCATAGCACTTTATAAGAGTGAGGGATCTCAATTTTCTTTAATTAAAAATGGAATAAGGAAGGGGAGGAAACTTATCTTTTTCATCATAAAATTCCAGATTTAATGTAGAAAACTCTTTCCCACCAATATATGGAGAACTGTATCTTTGGATAGATTTGTTGTACTGATTGAGCCAAAGTTTGAGATTGTGATTTCTATTCTGTTGACTCCATTGTTTTGTTCTTTGTGAAACTCTATACAATCAAGATTTTGTGATCTTCTGTTTGTTAGAGATCCACGCTCACCGCACCAATTGATAACTCGGGGAAAAATCCTTGATCGGAGCACGTCCCTGTGAGGCGCCGTTGGGATCGGCCGGGGACACTCCGATGCCAAAGTCAGTAAGGAAGATCAAGAGAGCAAACTGAATTGACAAAGAGTAAGTGAATGTGTACCTTGATAGCCTATGGATGTAGGCTATATATAGCTAAGAAGTCGTAACCTTCAGCAACTAGAAGGTCTCCATTAATGCTCCATTAATGGCGGTTACTGGTTACCTTTAAGCTGGCGGTTACTGGTTACCTTTAACCTGGCGGTTAGCTAATTGATAGCTCATTAATGGTCTTTATGGCCGAGTCGGCGGTTAGCCGTTACTGTGATGAATCAGGTGAAAGAGGAGATTCGCCTCATAGGTTCGCCAGCGGATCTCACTGAGCTGAACCGTGGAGATCCGCCATCCGGTTCTTCTTACGGCGTTCTCAAGGTGAATATCCCTTTTGGTCCTTGGGATAATATTCTGTCAGTAAGATGAATATCCCTTTTCGTATTCTTTTATCTGTCAAGGCGTATGTACGCCCTCCTTGAGAGATATGGCGGGTCTCCGCTGCTCGCTCTCATCGGGCGTATCTCGTTATGGCGTATCTCGCCATGGTCCACGTGGCGTGGCATAATGCTAGAGACTCCTTCCTTTTCCTCATTATTTGCATATTCTCCCCTGCATTAATTATCATTAATTCCACATTAATCATGTATAAATATCTCTTTTAGAAGGAATAATGGTTTGGCATTGTTTTTATTAATTTTCCCTTATTCCTTATTCAAGAATAATTTGGGTTGTTATCAATGGTTGAAGAAGATCCCTCTGATGAAAATGAAGAAGGGGATAATATGGTTGAAGGGGACAATATGGTTGAAGTAGCACAGGATGTGCTGACCAAGAAAGGGAAGAAAGTGATGGGTGACAAAGAACCCGCTGACCGCACTAGGCAGGACAAAAAGAGGAAAGTTGACCAATCCTCCTCCAAAGATATTAACACAGCTCTGAGGAAGCTTCGGATAATCTCTAGTGCGAAGAAAGCTGCTGCTGAGCAAGCTCAAGGGGAACCTAAGTCAGCGGAGAAACAGAAAAGGCAAGTTGAGCCTGAGGAAGAAAGTGAGGAGACACCTGATCAGCCCCTGAAGAGGAAGAAAACCTCTAGGTTGAAGCCGATTGAAGCTGACCCACTTGACTTCGTGATTACAAAGGAATCACACTTCGCGCGGAGTCAAGAAATTGATCTAGAAAAAGTTCCTTCTGGTCAAGAGGAAGAACTGGGTGATACTGAGGGACAGCCTCAAGCTGACAAGATGGGTCCTGCTGAGCAAAGTAAACCAGTTGATGTTGAGCAAGCTGAGAACCCCGCTGAGTCACCAACAAAGGACAAGGTTGTGGAAGGCCTTGATACTGACCTTAACTCCTCCTGTGAGTCCCTTGAGTCTATTCCTGCTGATCCTTCTCCACCAATCAAAACTCTTAAGGACAGTACGGACAAGCGTTTCAAACGCAAAGCTCAAAAACCCAACCTCATCGATTTGTTGGATGACTCCCCACTCAGAGATCCAATCACAGATTTGACCGGACTTCAGTTCCAGTTCTTCACCAACATCGTTGAACCTACTCCGGACCAAATTAAGGAAAAACAAGCCTCTGTTTCTCGAGCTGAGGAACAAGCCGACCCAGCAGTCCCTCAAGGTCAAAACTCTGCCGACACCGCTGTTCATCCTTCCACTGAGCAAGTGCTCGAAGTCCATGCTGCTCAACCAAACGAGCTAGCAAAGGAAACTCCTGCTCAAGACAGTTTTGAGTTGCCTCAACCTCCAAAATCTACTCAACCTCAGACTGACACTGAGCAGGTTAATAACTCTGCTGATCCACCACTTCCTACCCCCTACGAAGCAGAAAGAAAATCAGTTAGCACATGCTGCTGACCTGAATAAAAGTCCAGCTGCTGACCATGTTGGTACCTCTATTTCTGGACAACACCAAACACCTCCTCTATCCGATGCTACTAACATTCCGGCCACTGAGCAACACACTGATGAATCCTACGCTTACTTGAATGCTTCTGAGTCTGGCAAAAAAAATCATTGACTCAGCTCAAGCTCTACTTCAGGATATTCATCAAACTCACGCCGATGCTGCTGGGTCTGTTCATGTTGAGCCAACTCAAATCTCCTCTGTCACTCAGCTTCTGACTGAAATCAAGGGTCTCAAAGAACTGATGAGCGTCATGACATCTTTCGTTTCTCAACAGCCCAAGCAAGAGTCAATAGTGAAGCTGGCCGAACTCCAGCTGATGATGGTGAATCATATGAACTCCATCCAAGGCCAACTCAATGCCTTATCAGCTGTGAACTCAATATATGCAACCTCTGTTGAGGTTAATCAACACTTCTCCCAACTGACCTCTGAGCTAACCGGAGCTCGTGACCTTATCTCCTCCTCTTCTCAGTGCTCCATTGAACATATTGGTGAAGCCATTCGCCCACTTAACTTGAGCAAAGAGGAAATGGACACTGACCAGGTCAAGACCAATGAGATTCTGCAGTGCACTCAGTCCACACTTGCGCAAGTCCGGCATACAAATTCTCAACGTTAGACATATGATACTGCATTGCTCAGGATGTATCATCAATCCTATGCCCGGATGACAGAATCAATTACTTGGATCGGGAAATCTCAAGAGTATCTGCTAAGTATGCTCAGTGCCAACATTAAAATCCCCACTTCAAGTATGGCCGATGGCATGCAGGTCTTCCAAGGTCTAAAGGAAAGTACGAGTCAACTGCAACTGTACTCATCCAAACTGACTCGTGCTGTTCAACAGGGAATCTTCTATGCTCCTCCTCCATCTCATAATGCTGGAAAAACGGGGGAGAAAGAACGAACAAAGCAAGTTGCTGGAACTCAGCAGAAAACGGGGGAGATATCTAAGCCAGCTGCCGGAACTCAGCAGAAGCCTGGTTCAACTTCTGCTGACCCGAGCACCCACACTCAGCAACAACGAACTTCCCAAACCAAACCCAAGTCAAATCAAGTTCAAGCCAATATTAGGAAATAGTGTTAGCAATAGTCTATAGTGCTTGTAACTTATATTTTATGGCGTGTTCTTGTTAAGCTGAGTTATATGATTTATAAGCATCTTTTATTAAAACTGACTTTATATACGCGATGCTTACTTGTTGTGCTTATATGCTGATCTGTCATACTTAACTATTCATTGAACAACAAATTAAATCATGTGAACATAAGGAATATACAAGTAAAACATACTCAACACACAACTCTGATACCTATATGCGACACTGAGTAATAACTAAATGTTCCAAGCATTGACCTACTTCTGAAAACTGACCTAGGCTCATCTGAATTAGATCTTGGAAGGTTTAGAATTGAACTAAGTCAGTAAAGGCATGTCTTAATTTCACCCGATTAAATCTTAGAAGGTTTAGAGTTAATTTAAGTCAATAGATGCAACCCTTACGGGGGAGTAACTTCAGAAGAATAAAAGGTAAATCAATCATGGGGAACCTCAATGCTGAGTTCCACAATTAAATACTTTTGCCAACATCAAAATGAGGGAGTTTGTTGAAACACCTTTCCACATGATTTTGATTTGACAAAATTATTTAAGCTAATTCCATGATTAAGACAATTAAATTTAAGTGCTTTGATTTAATTGTACTAATGTGTTTGTTCAATGTTGAGTATATTAATAAATGAGAACAGGAATAAAAAATAAGACAGAACGAAGTCAACATGAGCCACAGAAGCTGAGTAGAACACAACTCAGCATCATAAAAGAAAAGTCTTCTTCAGAACAAATGCTTGAAGACGAAGCTGACCAAAGATGCTGAGTAGAATGTTACTCAGTCTCCGATAAAGATAAAGATCGAAGGAAACGTCAATTAAGTCAAGATGAGTGTTCGTCAGGACAGCATCAATGATCCGTTAACTAGAAGACAAAACCCGACAAAGGTCTGCACCAATTTAGAAGCCTCGGAATTGCGCCAAGAGACCTTTTCGAGACGCATGGATCAACTGGAGTTTTGCAAGAAGACAAACTTGGCGCTAGAAGACGAAACCTGGCGCAAAAAGACAAAACTGGCAAGCCTGACGACTGCTAATTTCAGACGACAGGATTGGCCTGCAAATCTGAATGCTGACCAATGAATGACGCAAGAAGCCCGTTTGAATTCAACGGATATGTCCGAATTCAAATGATTGAAGCTTCAGATTTTACTATAAAAGGACAAGTTCATCACTTGGATCCTTTGCCGAAAAACAAGAAAGCACAGACAGAAAAAAGCAAATCTTCACAAGAGTGAAAATCCAAAATAGAAGCTGTCTAAATAGAAAAAGCTAGTTCTTACACCCAAATCCAATCTCTGTGTAAAAGGCTAGAGTGAATTTGTATTCATCTAAAGTGTTCTTCGTTTGAGAGAACAAATCTTGTATCAATTGTAAAGGTTGAGAGAGTGAAGCTGAGTACTCGGTTTTAGTACTCAGCGGTAGAGAAAATCTAATTGTTCGGTTATAACGCTCAGTAGGATTGAGTAGACGAATAGAGGACGGTACTCTTGCATACTCAATTGCTTTGTAAACGGTTTGTGCTCTACCTTTAAAGAGTTCAGTAGTGGATTGAAAAAGCCCGGAAGGATTCTGGGGACTGGATGTAGGCGGTGAGGCCGAACCAGGATAAGACTGCTGAGTAATCTCTAACCCTTCTCTTGATATATATATGTATGTGTTGCTTGCTTAAATTACTCAGTATATAATTTGTATAACCCGACGCTGAGTAATCAGAGTGCTGAGTTGGAAGCTGACCTTAAGCTATATTTCCCAACTCACAAGTGAAACAGTTCTAGTCAGCCTCTGACTAAAGCTGTCTTACATCACGCTCAACCCTGCTGACCAAAACTGAGTGAAGTTGTTTAAAGAATCAAATTAAGTCAGCATAATTAAGCGAAAAAGTTACATTAGTTCCTAACCCCTCCCCCCCTTGGAACTAATCCTATTACATTACACGGGACCAACAAAGCTTTCCACCCTATTGACCAGACAGAGATTGATCAGGCAATCTTGAGTATTGGGGCTACTAAAGCTCCTGGGGTTGATGGTTTCCATGCTGGTTTTTATCATAAACACTGGGAGACTGTAAAGGAAGGTATTTATAGATTCATTAAAGGAGTTTTTAATGGTTCCGATGATATTAGGCTTGTGAACAAAACTCTTCTGGTCCTGATTCCTAAAGTGGAGAAGTCGTCTTCTTTCTTACAAATGAGGCCTATTAGCCTTTGTAATATGCTTTACACGGCTATTACCAAATTTGTGGCCAATAGACTCCAGTGTATTCTTCCTGATATTATTAGCCAAAATCAAGGCAGTTTTGTTCCTGGGAGACAGATGATGGATAATGTGGTCATAGCTCAGGAGATGGTCCACTCTTTGAAAATAAAAAAGGGAAAGAGGGGTATTGTGGCTCTGAAGCTGGATCTGGAAAAAGCTTATGATTGCCTAAACTGGAGTTTTCTTCTTGATAGTCTGAAGGGAGCAGTGATTCCGGATAATTGGAAGAGTTTAATTGAGGTCTGCATTTCTTCTCCTGTTTTTCAAGTTTTGATTAATGGGGATATGTCTGAGGAGTTTACTCCTTCCCGGGGCATCCGTCAAGGGGACCCTATGAGTCCTTTCTTATTTGTTATTACGATGGAAAGGTTGACTCACCTTATCCAAGAAGCTGTTATCAATGGGAATTTCCATCCAGTCTCCATCAATAAATTCTGTCCCCAGGTGACTCATTTTTTCTTTGCGGATGATGTTATGATCTTTGTGGAAGGCAACGAGGAGCAAATTGGTGTGGTTATGGATATCCTTAACTGTTTCTGCTCTGCTTCTGGTCAAAAGTTTAATATCCAAAAGTCCCAGATGTTGTGTTCTAAAAACATGAGTCAAAGAGTCTGCAAAATGTTAAGTGAAATTTCTGGTATACCTCTGACTAATTCTTTGGGTAAATATCTGGGGATTCCCCTCCATAGTGATAGAGTCTCCAAAGCTTCCTTTAAGGAGACGTTAGATAAAACTAATAGTAAATGTGCCAATTGGAAAGCTAAAACCCTTTCACTTGCGGGCCGTCTTACTTTGATTCAGTCGGTCAATTGTGTGGTTCCTAATCATATTATGCAAGCTTGTCGGCTGCCTGAGCCTGTTCTTAATGATCTTGATAAAATCAATCGTCGGTTCCTGTGGGGGGACGCTGAGGAGGGGAAAAAATTCACCTTGTTCCTTGGAATGAGGTTTGTCAACCTAAAAATATGGGAGGTCTGTGGATAAGAAAAGCTAGGGACAATAATAAAGTGTTATTAATGAAACTTCTGTGGAGGATGTGGCAACTTCCGTCTTCTCTTTGGGTTCAGTTATTGTGCGGGAAATATAGAAAGGATAGGATTTTTGGGGGTCCTAAGGAGAGAGTTATTAATTGTTCTTTTCTTTGGAAAGGCCTTAGTGCTGTGTTTTTAGAGTTTTGCTCTGGGATTGGTTGGGATGTGGATAATGGTAAATCTATTAGCTTTTGGAATGATATCTGGATTGGTAAGAAGCCTTTATTAGAGGTTTGTAACTCCCTGCCGCCTTTAGATATTCGGAATTGGAGGATTGCTGATGTGGTGGATTCTGAGGGTGATTGGATTTGGTCGAGGTTCGACTCTTACCTCAGTCTGGAAACGCTCCTGAAAATTAGAGGAGTTAAAATTAGTAGCAAGGAGGAAGATAGGGACAATCACTGTTGGTCTTTGACAAACAACGAGGCTTATTCTTGTAAATCTGCTTTTGAGGCCTTCAATCAAATTTTGGAGACTCCGCACCCAGAAGTTTGGAAGAATATTTGGGCCTTGAAAGTTCCATACCGCATTAGGAGCTTCCTGTGGCTTGGTGTTAAAAATAGGTTGCTTAATAATACTGATAGAAAAAGACGTTATTTGGTGGAGTCTGGTGCGTGTAGTAGATTCAGAGGGCATGAAGAAACCATTTGCCATGCTCTTAGAGATTGTGCTAAGAGTAAAGAGGTGTGGAGGAAAGTTCTCCCTAACCAGTTGCTGTCTGCTTTCTTGTCCCATTCTGATCTCGACTAGTTTGTAGATGGTGTTAGTGGGAAGCTGCTGGCCGATCTGGAGCATGGTGTTATCATATTTGCGGTTGTCTATCACCAGATTTGGAAATGGAGGAATGAGGAGATTTTTGGAGGAGAAACTGTTGTTATTCCTAATTTATTTGATTTCTTCTCTAAAAAGATTTGTACTATTGCAGATAGCTTCAAAGAGGATGCTTTAGCTAGGTCTATCCAGAGGAAGGATGTCCATCTCTTTAGTTGGAGTAGGCCAAGTGAAGGGGTGGTGAAGTTAAACACTGATGGCTCTTGTCTAAAGGACGGTAAAATTGCTATTGGAGGGGCTCTGAGAGATGCGGGTGGTGCTTGGGTGTCTGGGTTCGCTCAGAATCTGGGCATGGGTTCTTCCTTTTTTGCGGAGCTTTGGGGGATATTTTCTGGCCTCAGGCTTGCTAAGAATCTGGGCTTGAAGAAGCTGCTTGTGGAATCTGACAACCTCGAAGCTGTCAAAATGATCTCTGATAATAATGTTATTTGTTTAAGTAGCTAGAATTTAATCAAAGGGATTAGAAGGGTTTGTTCTTCCTTTGATTCCATTAGCTTCTGCCATATTTTCAGGGAGCAGAATCGGGTGGCGGACCGTCTTGCATGTGAGGGCCATGTGAGGATGTTGGGAGTCTCAACCTTCTCTTCACCTCTTGAGTTCCTGTCGTCTCTTCTTTTGGATGATGTGGTGGGGGTTAGCTTTCCTAGGCTAATCTCGGGTTAGGTTTTTTGGTTGTTTTGTTTGTCTTTTTCTTTCCTTTTCCTACCAAAAAAAAAAGATAATAATAAAGTGTTTGTTTAATTATCTAATTTGTAATCCTATTCCGAATAAGATTCTAATTATTTAATTACCTAACACAACTGGGATTAGGGTTTTGAGAAGTCTATAAATAGACACCCTAACCCCTAAATTTCGATACATACACATACAAGGGGGCAAGAGGAACCGTTCCGAAACCGTCTCGGCTAATTACAATCTTTCTTACTCTCTCTTTGATCTCGTATCGATTCTGTTAGAGGCAGTCATTACGATTGCTATTTATTAAGGTTGATTACTAATCGTCTTCCTTTTCTGTGTTGTTTCTTTTGTTGTTCGTGATACACGGATTAAGAGTTGTGGGCACTTCGTTTGCAACTGTAGATAGTTCTTCAGAAAATGTATTTCATTCTATCCCTCTTTATATGAAATAACAACAATTAACAGATCTTGTAAAAGGGAAATAGATAAAATTTTATTATTCCGCTGCGCCTAGGCTTGTTTATTTTCCTTCATTGGTATCATTGCCTATGTTAATCTGTTATTTCATATATGTAAATAAAAGGGTTTTCAATCAGATTGAATAGATTTATTGTTAGGTTAATTAATAAATTTGTTTTAGTTAATTAATCTAAAGATAAGTGGTTAAGATGAGATTAAGATGTTTTATGATTCGGTTAATTAACAAAGGGGTTTGGGGTTTGTAGAATTAAACGGTTGATTAAAACGATGTTTGTATATGTGATATACGTGTTTTGTGGATTAAGGGTTTAACCGTTTGAATCGTTAAAAGAGTTAATTAGATTAATCTTTGAAATTTTTTATTTTGTTAACGATTTAGACGAAACGGTTAGAATCGATTAATTAGGAATATATAATTGAAAATTATATCATTATAAATTAGTTTATAAAATATATATATACATATATATAGGGGTGAGATCCAGTATGACAATGGGTTAGGGTGCGACAATGAGCTTATTGTGTGACATAACAAAACTACGCAGTTTTGATGATAATTGAAAAGGGCAAGGTGGCAAATTTATAAATAAAAGGAAAGAGATGATATAGAAAATTGTTTTATTTCTTTTCTTTAGAATACATTTTCCTGACATCTCTAACATCGTTTTTCGAAATTTTTTATACTATTAGACTCGTCTAAATTAGACGGTCATTTTAAGATCCCTGAAGCTCAAGTAAAAAAATTTCCGGTGAACGGAATCCGTGTGGACGTTTTCCGGCGAGAAAAAAAGTGCCCAGAAAATTCTCAAAAAATCCATAAAATATAAAACATTATTCTAAGAAACTTTAATTCTTGGGTCGAAGCGGGATTTCTTACGGTTTAGTCCCAATAAAACTTTTTCCTTAATTTTATCCATTTTACATGCTTCAACAATTTGTTGGGTCAAAACTGTAAGGAATCTCGCTTTGAGCCAAGAATTAAAGTTTCTTAAAATGATGTTTTAAATGTTTTAGAATTTTTTGATAATTTTCTGGACACGTTTTTTTTATCCTACTTACATTGTTCCAAATCAGTGTACCATTTGTTCCAACATAATACTTATATTGTTCAAACACAAAATTGTTTTATTTCTTTTCTTTAAAATATATTTTTCCGACATTTCTAACCTCGTTTTTCGAAAATTGTTATACTATTAGACTCGTCTAAATTAGACGGTCATTTTAAGATCCCTCAAGTTCAAGTAAAAAAAAAAATCCGGTGAACGGAATCCGGGTGGGCATTTTCTGGCGAGAAAAAAAGTGCCCAGAAAATTCTCAAAAAATTCCAGAAAATGTAAAACATTATTCTAAGAAATTTTAATTCTTGGGTCGAAGCGGGATTTCTTACGGTTTAATCCCAATAAACTTGTTCCTTAATTTTATCCATTTTACATGCTTCAACAATTTATTGGGTCAAAACTATAAGCAATCTCGCTTTGAGCCAAGAATTAAAGTTTATTAAAATGATGTTTTACATGTTTTGGAATTTTTTGATAATTTTTTGGGCAAGTTTTTTATCCTACTTACATTGTTCCAAATCAGTGTACCATTTGTTCCAATATAATACTTATATTGTTCCAACAGAAAAATGTTTTATTTCTTTTCTTTAAAATACATTTTTCCAATATTTCTAACCTCATTTTTCGAAAATTTTATACTATTAGACTCGTATAAATTAGACGGTCATTTTAATATCCCTGAAGCTCAAGTAAAAAAAATTCCGGTGAACGGGATCCGGGTGGACGTTTTCTGGCGAGAAAAAAAGTACCCAGAAAATTCTTAAAAAATTTCAAAAAATGTAAAACATTATTCTAATAAACTTTAATTCTTGGGCCGAAGCGGTATTTCTTACGGTTTTGACCCAATAAATTGTTGAAGGATGTAAAATGGATAAAATTAAGGAAAAGGTTTTATTGGGACTAAACCGTAAGAAATCCTACTTCGACTTAAGAATTAAAGTTCTCCAAATAATTTTTTACATTTTCTAGAATTGTTTGAGAATTTTCTGGGCAATTTCGGGTTTTTTATCGGAAAACGCCAATCTAACCGCCGGATTCCGTTGATTTGGGACTAAACCGTAAGGAATCTCATTTTGAGTCAAGAATTAAAGTTTCTTAGAATAATATTTTACATTTTCTAGATTTTTTTTGAAAATTTCCTGGATATTTGTTTCTCACAGAAAAACAGATCGCCAGATTCCATTCACCGGAAATTTTTTTACCCGAGCTTCTGGGATCTTAAAATGACCGTCTAATTAAGACGAGTCCAACTGTATAAAATTTTTTGAAAAAAAAGGTTGGAAAAGTTGGGAAAATGCATTTTAAAGAAAAAAATAAAACAATTTTCTCTTTCCTTTTATTTACAAATTTGTCACCTCCTTTTGGTTAATTAAAAAATTGGTCCTTACATACAATAAGGCTTATCACATCATAAGAAATGTGTCACACCCGATCTCTCCTATATATATATAATCGAAAGATGTTGATTTGGAAAGATTAAATGGGAGCTTTGTTTTAATTTATTAAACAAAAGAAAATAATTTAATTAAAAAAAAGGTTTTACATGTTGTGTTCGACAGTAGCTCTTATGCTACTGTTGTGTCCAAACACAACAATTAAAATTAGTTGGGTGCATTGCTACCCTTTTGGCAGCAAAGCCGGCAGCGTGCCGGATGTGATCCGCGACGGGGACGAACTCGGTTTTTCGTCCCCGTCACGTGCATTTTATGTTTTAATTTTTCTAAATGTTTTGGCTTTTCAGAAAACTAAAATTGATATATATATATATAATTAATTAGTCCACATGATTTTGATTGTTGTCTATTTTATAATTGTATAGACTGAATTGAGTTGGGCAATTAAAGATATTTTGATACGGTTAATTAGACGAACTATTTTATTGATACAAAATTAAAAGTTTGGAACAACGAATCAACCCATATAAGTTTATTAATTTATAATTGTTATAATTAATAAAAGGATATGGTAATTATGTGTGTTTTAATTTGATTTTGCAAACCATTTTGTGCTTAATAATTATATTTCGATATGTTAGTTAAACATGTTAAACAGTTTCGGTAAAATAGTTAAACACAATAATTTAATAATCTCTCGTCTTAAAAGTTTTGTGTTTTGGAATTGATTTTGCAAAGTTATTTGATGTTTAATTATTTGTATGTGATACGGTTGAATTAAACACGTTAAATAATTTTGGTAAAATAATTGAACACAAATAATTAATATTTTGTATAGTTATATTTTGAGTGTCTAATTAAGTTTATATTTGATATATTTTAATTAGAATGAAATGTAAATGATACAAAATTAATTAAAGGTTAATTTGATAGTAAAGTTAATTAGAGGACTAAATTGATAGTAAAATTAATTTAAGGGTTAATTTGATTAACTAAAATATTACATAAACAGTTTATGTAATCAACCAATTAAATTTATTTAATTGAGTCTTTGCATGTTTGGAGCTATGGACATATTTGAACCCTCTATTTAGTCTTTTGGTATTTTTTGGAAAATAGGACATGCGAGTCATGTCTTATCTACTCTCTATTGTATTTCTCTTCTCATCTAAATCCCTTCAAATTAGTTGAAGTATTCTAAAGTAGTATAGAAATTAAATATTGTTGTAAATCAAGTCGCCAAGGAAAAGATAGAGGACCTAAAGGATAGATATGTAATAGTTAGTATTTACCCTAGGGTTGACCTTTTATTCCGTTTCTGGCTCAACGGAATAAATTTAGATACTATGTCCATAACCGCGAATGTAAATTGTATGTGTCTGATGTATGCTAATGCAAATTAAGACTAGGTTAGATTATGAGACTTTAAATAAAACCCCTCACTAATCAAAAGCTAAGTCAATAAATGAGTTATTGTAAAAATCGGTTGCTCCTCCCTAATATTATAATTCAGCCGCAAGTACTGGGGGCCTTAGGGTTGTTGAGTAAACTCAAGCTCGGAGTCTTATGGTAACACCTGAATTATCGAAAATCGTTTTCACGAATACAGGGCAACGACTTGGATTAGGTTAGAATAATTGGATGAGTAAACTCATGTTGTTCTAACCTAATTAATGGGCAATATGGTTGGGATTGATAAACGAAACATATCAGTTACTAATGTGGTTAGTAACCCAATAACCTAGAAGTCACATGGTTGATGTGATTGATTGCATGAATCTACCTAATGAATAAAACTTAGCTTGTTGAGTAAACTCAAGGTGAAATTTTAGGAGTTAGGATTCTAGCTCACTAAAGGGTTTGTGAATATCCTTCGAATTAATATGGGGGGTTATTAATTTGGTAAAATAGTGGGAGCAATTTAAAAACATAAAAGACCAACGTATTTAAATTGTAAATGAATTAAACCAATGAATAACATCCGTCACTCTATCACACTCTCAAGTTAAAGTAAATACTCCGAATCATCATATCTAAAATGGATCTACATAATATTTTAACCGATAACAAATTGAATAGTTCAAAATTCACCAACTGTTTTGGCAAACTCAAAATTGTTTTGAGGATTCGAAATGATTGGGTATGTATTAAGATACACGGATACCCATCGTCAAAATTGTTTTGAAGTTCGAAAAGATTGGGTATGTATTAAGATACGCCGATACCCAATGTCCTTGTTGATGATGCTCCTGTCAAGAAGACTGATGTTTGCCGGAAGCACCAATCAGATGACGAACATACAGGATGTATCATACTTGCAGCTATGGCACTAGAGTTACAAAGGCAACATAAGAACATGGATGCGTATTCCATGGTTATGCACTTGGAGGAGGTGTTTTGAGAAACAGACTCAAATGCGAACGCTATGAGATAGCGATGATTGTTTCGCTCCAAGATGCAAGAAGGTTCTTCTGTTGTGACACTTTATATCAAGTTGATTGACCACATCACCAAAGCTTTCTAGTATTGGATTTGTGATGGATAATGAATTAAGTGTCGACTTAGTTCTACAATCCCTACCAGAGATTTATTCATAAGTTCATCTCGAACTGTCAGATGAATAAACTCAGAGACCTCTCTATAAGAGCTCTTGAATATGCTCAAGTCAGTTGGGCCCAAATCTTAAAAAAATGATGTCAGCACTTATTATTGAGGGATCTCACGAGAGAAAAGGAAGTTTCCCAATTCTAAAGATTCCAAGAAAAACAAATGCATTAAACCCCAAGTCAATAAAAGCAAGAAGGGAATGCCACCAATTTGGTAAAGAAGGGAATTGGAAGAGGAACTGTAGGAAGTACTTAGACTCTCTCTAGAAGAAGGGTCATGATGGTGCTTTTACTTTTAGAACTAAAGGATAGATAATTCAACTTACTTGTGATAGTCACCTAGGCCGTGTAAACAAGAAACACATGTCTAAGCTGCATCAAGATGGGCTTATAGACTTGGTTGATTTTAAATCAATGGGCACATGTAAGTCTTGTTTAAAGGAAAGATGACAAAGACACCCTTTAGCAATAAAAGAGAACGTGTATCAGACACTCTAGGACTAATACATTCAGATGTATGTAATCATATGTCAACACAAGCAAGAGAAAAGTTCAGTTACTTCATTAGCTTCATAAGATGATCATATCGAATATGCATACATCTGCTTGATGAAGCATAAAGTCAGAAGCTTTTGAGAAAGTTCAAATGCTTCAAGAATGAAGTAAGAAAAACAAACTAGAAAGAATATTATAGTGCTTCGATTAGATCGTCGTGGAGAATATCTTTCTAATGATTTTTCTGAATTATCTAAATTAAATATAGGATTCGCTCATAATGGAATCCTCCATATACACCATGATGTATCTGAAAGGAGAAATTGTACTCTATTAGATATAGTACAGTCCATGATGAGCACAACCTCTTTTCCAAAGATGTTCTAAGCCTACGCCCTAGAAAACGCCTTATTTACCTTGAACCGAGTATCCATAAAACCGTTAAGTTCTATTCCATTTGAATTGTTCATTGGAAAAAAACCCAGTTTCTCTTTCATGAGAATTTAGGGGTGTTCAGCACATATTAAATACATAGCATCAGATTAAGTTAGACCCTAAATCTGATAAATATTTCTTCATTGGAATTCCGAAAGAAACAGTAGGATATTACTTCTATCATTCGGATGATCGAAAGTAATAGTATCCAAACACTCTGTATTTCTAGAGAAAGAGTTTCTTCTAGAAACACAAGTAGAAAGCGTGATTGAACTTGAAGAAGTTCAAGAAGAAGGATTGGTTGAAATAGCGGAAGCGATGGTGGAACCCGAATCTGTCTCACAAGATGAGACACTGGTGACATTACTAACTCATAGGTCTGGTCTAGTTCATCAAATCCCAAAGAGATTTGGATTTCTAGTGGGAGCCGATGAAATCCCAAAGAGATTTGGATTTCTAGTGGGAGACGACGAAGAGGTTCACGTATTAGACGATGAACCTACGACTTATGGGAAGACTCTTGTAAACCTATACATGTAAGCTAGTGGGAGCTCATATGAGCCTTTACATGTAAACTAGTGGGAGCTTGATCGTTTACTTAGTATTATATGTCTACGATATTCTACTAATGGGAACGACGTAGCTATACTGCAATCAGAAATTTTTTTGGTTATCGGGTAAAATTCTCCATAATAGACTTAGGAGAAGCAGCTTACATCTTAAGGATTAAGATCTATGGAGATAGATTGAGAAGACTGCTTGACCCCTCCCAGTCTAAATACGTTGACAAAGTGCTCAAAGCGCTTTGCACTAGACCTAACATCACTTTTTCTTTAAGCATGACAAAGTCGATTATAGGTCAATCCGAGTGATGGTCACTGGATTGTTGTCAAGAACATTCTTAAGTACTTAAAATGACTGAAGACATGTTTCGAGTATATGGAGATAATAAATTGGAAGTTGGAGACTTTCATATATAAGTCATCAAACAAATAAAGATGTTTTCGCAGAATACAAGTTTATTCTCGAAGAGGTGCGGTTAATTGGAATAGTTCCAAGCAGGAAACCGTAGCCGAGCCAAAGATTAAATTAGAGTATATATATGTAGCAGCTTCGGAAGCAGCTAAAAGGAAGTTTGGAATGGAAGTTCATCAATGAACTAGGCGTGGTACCTGACATTGTTAATGAGATTAACAATAGGGCTGTTGCTCTTGCTAAGGGCCCGCAGTCTCATAATACGTCCAAACACTACCTCAATCGTTACTATCTCTTTCGAGAGATAACAACAAGAGTAGATGTGAGGATTAAAAGAGTGCCCACCGAGGCACAATCTTATAGATCCATTTAAAGAATGCCTTACCCCAAAAGGTTCATGATCGTCATGCTAACGCTTATGGGAATGTTTTTAGAAACAATTGGCTTTAGTCCAAGTGGGAGAATGTTGGAGTTTAGTGTCCTAAAGATAATTGTTTTAGGATATAAATATTAATGAATAAATTGTTTATTTAATCATTTGTTTAATAAGATATATAGCTTTAAAATATAACTATATATAAAGGCATAAATCTTTCATAAAGAAAGTAATCCTAAGTTTATTTAAGTAGTTATAAAGTGTTCATACAAGCATGAAGTGAGACTATACTTTATAATAGACCAATAAACTTAAAATAAACCCAAGTCAAGTAATATGTTATATGGGTTGGCATATTACTGTTGAGACTTGCATGTAACAATGTTTTCTGTCGAGACAGAAAGCTGATCTCACAAGCTTTAAATATTTAGATATCTAGACAGTTACATGGATCCGGTGAAGGAGTTCATTAGGATTGGGACCCGACTTGAGATAACAGTATGGATTAATTTATCTAAAAGTGTCAACTGTTCATCTCATTTGTATTAGTAGGTATAACTAATCCTCAGACTCAAACATTCATTAATTGGTGATTCTGGATTATGGAGTCTGGTACTTTGATTTTGTGCGAGCACGATCCAACAGGTGAGAGCCTGGGGTGTGTGAGAGCAGGGTTGGGTATCACATAAAGTGATTGCAAAATAGTTAATGTCAGATTGAGCATTCGTCACTCCTGATAAATGGGAGATATATCCAAATGGCCGCTTGTGGTGAATTAACTGAAATCCTTGCAAGGTGATAGAGTTAAGCGTAGAAATAGAAATTTCACTTAACTTATCTTTCAGAGTGAATTCAACCTGTACAAGTAAAACGAACTCTTCGCTATATGTAACCTTGACACGTTCCATAGTTATAAGGAATTGACCAACAGAAATAGATAAAATAGATAAAATTTTATTATTCCGCTGCGCCTAGGCTTGTCTATTTTCCTTCACTAGTTTCCCTCTACTATCTCCAGTTTTCATAGGTGGTATGTGAAAGTTAAGGTATGTAATACCCTATACCCTAAATATCTAACCTTTTGTTGCTTTAATTGTTTATGTGTTGCTTCCTAGTGCCTCTTGCTTGGATGTTTTTTTTTAATTTTGATGGAGTTCAATGTGCTTTAACTCAATGTTGCTATTGACTGAATGACTGGTTATACTGGTTAATTTGCATGAGATTCGACTGTCAATTTGAGTCATGAGTGCAATGCTTTAGTGGAAATTGAAGTTCTTTGTTATGTAATAGGTTAGTGTTGAGCGATTTCCACAAGTTATGTGTAGATTAAATATGACTTAAGATTTATAAAAATAGATAATCGTTATTTGAAATTGGTTTTGAAATTGATTGAATAAGAATTAGGTTAGAATATGTAGAATGTTAGAAATCAATTATGTTTTGAATATGAATTACAAAACAGAAATGTTTAGTGTTTTAAAATAAGAGAATAACTGTATTCATTTGCATTAAGCAAAGAAAACAACTTTAAACTTTGTATAAATTATAAAATTGTAATAACGTAAACTCATGTAATTAATTGGCTTTGAACCGCAGACAATCATCCTACAGAAGTGCTACATAAAAATATATTGAATTGCATGAACTTTATTAGATGAAGTGTGAATTTGATACAAGTTTACAGAGAATAAAAAGCATGGAAGCATTCAAAACTACTTGAGAGTTCCGGGTCATCAATCCTTTCCTCAAACCTCGTTAGAGTTTGTCAGGCTCCGGGGTCGAATCCGCTACTTAATCTTCTCGCTGAATCTTCGGAATAGAGATGGTTCTTCTACTACCAAAATGTAAACTAGTCTGAACAGATCTTAATCTAAATCTAAATGCTACTGTGTTTGTAATTAATGAGTAAACAATGTGTGTACATCATATCATTTTTACAAAATCGAACTTCTAACTCTGAATCGTTTGACTCAGAATTTCTGCATAAATTCTGTACTAAAATCTTAACTCTTAATTATCATATCTTCAACTCTGAATCAACTCTTTATTTATAGATGTTGAAGAGTCGTGTCTAGGGGACGTGTCTGCTGCGAAGAGACATTTCTATCTACTCGAATGGACGCGTATCTTTGAAATCGAACATGTGTAAGATATGCTGACACCAAATCTGAAGTTACCGAGAATGAAAAATCTCTACCGAGATTAGGGGGGTAGATTTTTGTCTTTGAAAACGGAGGAGAGGAATGGCTGGAAGACACATGTCGCGACCGAGAATAGGGGATCTCAGTCGCGACACGAGTGATTATTCCCGGCGTCGACTTCGTTCCCATCTTCATTTCAGTGCGTTTGATTTTCTTCGTCTTTGACTCTTTTCGTAGGGTTTTTTCCTTCGTTTTGACCTGTTTTCGTTCCTATTTGTATTTTACCAAATATTTAGGTACCTTGCATGAAAGAAATATATTCGAACGTAAAAGTACTCTAAATAGATATAAACAACACAAATTCGTAGCAAAACTGATGTAAATATTGATGATATTTTAGGTATATTTTGGGCTTAAAAGTTATATTGAGTGCAGTGCCTTAGTTCTTTCTCTTAGTGAAAGTTGAAATCAGTTGAATAACATAAAAGCGTCTGTCTTTGTGCAACAAGAGGTTATAAAGTGTGCAGTTGAAAAGGGGAAGAGGTTATAAAGTTAGATAATTGATCCCGATTTTTTGAGTAAGTACCAAGTATCATAATGCAGAGATGTCTAGCACTTTGAAGAATTTGAAGGTAATGAAGTGATAAACATTTTCAAACCCTATTTCTGTCGTCTTCATTCCTTTTCTACTATTAAAGGTTGGGTTTGGATCCAGTAGCTTAACCTAACAATATTTTCTTAGATTTCGTGTACATCTGAACTTCAAATATGTTACGTTGACATTGTTAAATTTATAAATTTTTCTGTTTGCAGTTGATTTATGAAAGATGCAATTGCAATTGGTACAATGTTGATTTAATCCTCTTCCTATCTTTGAAGGAATTTTTGTTCCTCCCTATCTTTGAAGGAAAGGCTGTTACATTTTACTTTTGATGATATTTGCGGAGGTTCTGAATATTCCACATGCAGGGTATTTATTTCCCTTCCATATCAACTAATTTGAATGTCACAGGTCCTATCTTTGACATGGATCCGACATGGTCTTGTCCAGGTGACTCCAAGCTTGCCTTTTCCTTTTGCTGACTGGATTTTTTCTACTTTATGCAACACTAAATCCCCTTCATTCAGATCTATCTGTCTCACATGCTTGTCATGATACGCTACAATTTCATCAACCTTTTAGATGTTTCAAGTTTCTGCAACACCTTTCGCATTGAAAATGTTGGTTCTTACAATCACTATATGCGCTTGAAAATATGGTCTAAGGCGTATGGACGGCCAGAGATATTTTGTCTAGCTTCGAATATCGTGTATCAGCATCTTTTAAGACATTGCTAACATAATAAATTGGGAATTGCTGATCTTCTTCTTCGTGGATCATCACCATGCAAATAGCTTTATCTGTAACAGATACGTAAAGTGTAGAACTTCCCTTTGAACGGGTCTGAGCATCAATGGTGGTTCTGACAAGAAATGTTTGATGTCTTCAAATGCCTACTGACAAGCAGGTGTCCATTCGAATGTTTTTTGTTTCTTTATTACTTCGTAAAAAACGGAGGCATCTTCGTGCTAAGCAAGAATAAATCTTCATAGGGCAAAGAGCCGTCCATTTAACCTCTGGACTTCTCTAACGTTCTGGGGTGCTTTCATTTTTAACACAGCTTTGAATTTATTTGGGTTCTCTCCCACTCCTTTTTTTACTAATGACATATCCTAAGAATTTACTTGAAGTTGCACCAAATGTACATTTCTTAGGATTCAATTTGACATTGTATTTTTTGGGGACCTGCATGATCTCTTTTATGTCTTGTTTCTTTATTGAGGTACTTGATGCGTCTCCAGGAGACTCACTAAGGAATAAGTGTACCCCGTTGTTATCAAGTAATAAAATCTGGTCAAGTCCAGGTATCGAATCTACAGGATTTATTCCTGCAAGTATCAAGCTACTCGGTCTTTAGTGTTATCTAGGCTTTGGGGGGTTTGATATTGATTTTGATTAAGTTAAACTACTCCTAGCTAAATTATTCTACTCCTAAGTGATCTTTCACTAAAGTAATTACCCGAAGGGATATGGAAGGATACGATAATGATGAATATGAGATGATCATACAACTGATTTAAAAACCTAATCTAAGTCACTTGTGTCCGAGGCGATTAACCCTACTTATCCTTCTGAGGTTCCTAGTTCGTGATTCCCTTGTAAGACCGAAACTAGCTCTAAGGCTCAGCAATTTGGGCTTAATCATCTATAGGGTCGGCAATCCTATAAGCATTGACTAGGTCAGATTCAGCTCGCAATATGTGCCAACTTAATTTTTGGATTTATGAATGAGTTAAACCAATCAGACAAAGCATAAGACAAAGATTAAATAAATAAACCAATTGAACAAACATAAACTATATTATCATTAAAGATGGAGAAATATTGTCACAAAGATACAATTAGCCTATGATTCATAGACTGTATCAAGAGCTAAACAAATTATGAAAAGGGTAAGAAAATCCCTTTCATGGAACCTATCTACCACTGCAGGCGTCTTCCTAGGACTTAAGGAGGAACCTTGAACAATCTTCGGTGAGCGGAGCTTCGAAGATTCTTCAATGGAGGTTGAAGGAGATGGAGGAGGTGGAGAGGATTCTTCAAGGGGGAGAGCTAGGGTTTTTTTTACAATAATGAAAGATATTTAATTTACAAGATAAAAGTCCTATTTATGGTTGTGGTTCGGGCCCCGTATCTGACCTAATTCATTTCCTTTTGCAGGTGGGAAAAGTGGGGACCGATCGTGGTATTATGGGGCTGAGAATCAGTCAAAAGACTGATTCCCACAGGTCAGCTCGTCGAGCTGGGCGAGCCAGCTCGGCAAGCTGACCTAAAAAGGCCAGTTCCGATGAGCAAAACATGCCCAAATGCCCTGCGTGACTGTCGGATGTCCCCGAGACGTGATTTTCGCCCGAACTTGTTCCTGTTTTGACCTGCACATGCACGTAAACTCCAAACGACATTAGTTCTGAGGCTAAATTGACCCACCAATCGCTTGTTTTGAGTAAACACACTCCGTTTGGTGCGACTTTTGGTGGATCATTTAGCCATAAAAGTAATTGAAAGTTAACGTACATGCTAGTTTGGCCATATTTGCCTAAAAACGATCAGAAAACGAGCTTAAACCACAAAAGTAAATAAAACATATACAAATTCTAACTAACATATACAAGTAAACTAAAACCGTCCTAAAACCGTACCTAAAGATAGGGGTTGTTTACCCCTATCAAACCTCCTCGCACTTAAAACTTTACTTATCCCTAAGGAAACTAAAAAACTAAACCCGCAATCACATGCCAAGCTAGAAAACCTCCTGGTTTTACTAGGTGCCTGACACAATTTCGAGCATCTATAACTACATGCATTCGGAAGTACAAAGTAGATACACGATATTCAAAAGCCGCATTTCAATTATCACATGTCATATTCTTAAGAAAAGGATACATGTTTAATTAAACGAGCTTAAAGGGATAGCTAAGTAAAACACCTCACCATGGGTAGTTCACTCAATTCACATAATTTTGGTGGCTGAAGTGTTTACTCTCGGCTTATGTTCTTGCTTAGGATTACGTTGACTTTGCACGTTCATCCGAGTTCCTCTACTATGCTACATAACTCCAATGATATAAAAAACATCCTCGAATTGGGGTTGTAATGTGGTTAGAAGAGGGTTAAAGGTACAACAAGGGTTAGGAGTTCTAGCGCTAGAAAAACAAAGTTAAAATGGATTTAGCAAATATGAAGTGACTGAGCTTTTTATTCATTATTATTTTTTTCTGAGACGTTTTGATATTTAAGAACTAGGGAACGAAGTTCTCCCCTTTTTGTTCGTCTCTTTTCTTTTCTTTTTCTTTTTCTTTTAATAGTGGTGCTCATTCACCTCTTAGCCTTTTGGCTTGCTCTTACAGTGCCATAAACAAAGAAAAAGCACTAGAAGAAAATAAAGGCTTAATGCGAGCTTTGCAAAAACTCGGGTTAGGTAACAAACTAAGTGATAGTTTGCAAAAATAAGGGTTAGAACGAAAGAAAAACTACAAGCTACAAAAATTAAGGCTCAAAGGGGCTTCCTAGAGTGGATGAAAAAGATAAAATAAGGTAAAGAAAAGGTTAGTTCTAATAAGGCTGATTCATCATTTACCATCTTAAATCAGTGCATGCAGGTTCAACTCAGTATTAGGTGCAAAATTTGTAATCTTCCACAAGTCAAAGCATTCACACAAAAATGTCAAGAAAAAGAGCTTTTTTATGTTTGCTCTTAGGCTCAAATTTAACTCACAATTATTTGGGTTTCAATTTTATGCTTATTAGTTCTCCCCAAGCTCAAATTCAATATCACATGCCTTCAATCCTTAAGTTATCTACCTAAGTACTGATTTTAGCATTTCTTCAAAAGTAGGGTCTAAATGCAATATTTAGCTCATGCGCTTACAGATACAAGGGTTGTGTCCCACACCTAAACTAGTTGTCATGCAATTTTAGATTCGGTTCTCAGTCCCCAGAAACAAATAACGAAGTTTAGCTTCGAAGGAATTTTTCGGTTTTAGGTCCTAAACATGTAAAAACAGAAAATAAAATCCAAAAACGTTAAACTAAACTAGACACGACGCAACAAAAATTCAAAATTTTGTACAATTTTTGTAAGTTTGTCTACCCCTCCTCCTCACACTTAAATCATCTAATAAGTTCCAATATTGCATATAGAGACAGTAAAACACATGTGAAAGAAGTTAGGGTGGAGAAGACAACTTACTGATGGGGTTCCCTTTTTAATCGTCCTGCAGGCGTAGGACTTGTACATCCGAATTATCTTTGCCAACATAAAGCTTAAGGCGATGTCCATTTACTTTTTGGGTGATCCCATCTTTTCCCTCGATTTCAACCATATCGGAGGGGTGTGCATCAATAACTGAAAATGGCCCGTACCATCTACTTTTGAGTTTGCTAGGAAAGAATCTCAATCGGGAGTTGTATATAGCAGCACTTGGTCGCCTTTCTGGAAGGTTTTCCTTTGCACTTTCTTGTCATGCACCCTTTTGGTTCGTTCTTTGTATAGCTTGGCAGAACAGAAATAAGTAATACAAATTTTTATAGAATAACATGATACAAACGTATAGTTTTAACATATAAACAGAAATAGAAAAGGTATAACCTAATTTAATGAACATATGAACAAGTATAAAAAGGTATAAAACAAAAGATATTAACAGAAAGAATGCCTAAACTAACAAATTTGACCTTTGGTTCGATATTGCAGAGAAAATAAATCCCCGGCAACGGCGTCAAAAATTTGATGATTGGCGCTGCCGGGATTTTATTAATTTTTATTTTTATTTTTTTCCCCGGCAACGGCGCCAAAAACTTGATGATTGGCGCTGCCGGGATTTTTTTAAATTTTTATTTTTATTTTCTCCCCGACAATGGCGCCAAAAACTTGATGCGTCTCCAAGAGACTCACTAAGGGATAATTGTACCCCGTTGTTATCAAGTAATAAAATATGGACAAATCTATGTATCGAATCCACAGGATTTATTCCTGCAAGTATCAAGCTACTCGGTCTCTAGTGTTATCTAGGCTTTTGGGGGTTTAAGATTGATTTTGATTAAGTTAAACTACTCCTAGCTAAGTTATTCTACTCCTAAGTGATCTTTCACTAAAGTAATTACCCGAAGGGATATGGAATGATATGATAATGATGAATATGGGACGATCATACAACTAATTTAAAAACCTAATCTAAGTCATTTGTGTCCGAGGCAATTAACCCTACTTATCCTTCTGAGGTTCCTAGTTCGTGATTTCCTTGTAAGGCCGAAACTAGCTATAAGGCTCAACAATTTGGGCTTAATCATCTATAGGGTCGTCAATCCTATAGGCACTGACTAGGTCAGATTCAGCTCGCAATATGTGCCAACTTAATTTTTGGATTTATGAATGAGTTAAACCAATCAGACAAAGCGTAAGACAAAGATTAAATAAATAAACCAATTGAACACAAAAACTATATTATCATTAAAGATGGAGAAATATTGTCACGAAGATACAATTAGCCTAGGATTCATAGACTATATCAAGAGCTAAACAAATTATGAAAACGGTAAGAAAATCCTCTTCAGGGAACCTGTCTACTGTTGAGCGATTTCCGCAAGTGCACGATTTCGCTTGTAGTAATAAAAAGATATCGATCCCACAGGGAACGTTTTTCAACAAAAACTTATTTAAATGTAGTTTAAATACGACTTAAAGTTTATAGAAATAGATAATCGTTATTTGAAATTGGTTTTGAAATTGATAGAATAAGAATTAGATTAGAATATGTAGAATGTTAGAAATCAATTCTGTTTTGAGAATGAATTATAAAACAGAAACGTTTAGTGCTTAGAAAAAGAGAATAAATGTATTTGTTTGCATTAAGCAAAGAAAACAACTTTAAACTTTGTATAAATTATAGGGAAAAGTACAAAAATAAACCTTGTGGTTACACCTGTTTTCAATAGCAATGCATGTGGTTTAAAAGTTTTCAAAATGGTACCACGTGCTTCATTCCGTTAGCAAACATAGGCATTTTTATCTAACGGTGTTAAAAATGCTGATGTGGCAATTTTGGTCAAATAATTATAAGGGTAATTTTGTCTTTTTCAATAAATTAATTTTATAAACAAGTCAACTCATATTCAACTCTTTCATATTAACTAATCATATTTCTCCACCTCACCTGAATTCATCTCTTATATCTCTATTCTCAACTTCTGTCTCTATGTCTTCTTCTTCGTTAAAAATCCTCAAAATTCAGAAGGATTTACAGGAAAACAACTACAAAATATTTCTGCATCATTTTTGTAACACCGAATTATTATATCACAAAGACAATCAACAAGATTTTTCTTTTTTTTAGAGGATATAAATTGCAAATTCATCTGTAATAAAGATGAAAAGCCAAAATCTCACTACCTTCATCTTCAACATCTTCAACTCCTTAAAATCATACAAACAGATGAACATGTAGTTTTATTCCCATTCCCACTAAATTCCCATCTTTACTAACTGATATGAATTAATCACCGCATAATCGAGCCCAATGATAGTGTTATGTCGATCATTCTCATCTTCGACGATGAATATAATGCGACGAATAATAATCCCGTCATGTAGAGAATTAGGGCCGTCTTCGCTGGAAGCGGAAGTAGAAACTGCGGAAGCATGAGTGTGGAGAGAACGACGAGGAAGACGAGAGCTGTGGCTATGGAGTAACCTCTGAAGATTTTGGGGATTTTTGATGAAGAATAAGATATTGAGAGAGATAGAGAGTTGAGGAGAGTGATAAGAGACATGAAGAATTTTTTCATGTGGGTCTTTTCTGGAAGTTGCTGCCGGTATTGCCAATTCTGGTGGGTGGCTGGATGTGGTTTTGTACGACTGTAGGGTAGCGAGAAAGAGTGAAAAGAGAGAAGATGAGGTAGACGGAGGGTTAGGTGTTATCATGTGATAGGGTGTTGTATAAAAGAGAATAAATTAGAAAATATAGAATATATGAAAGGACAAAATTACCCCTCAAACCTTTTGACTTTGACTGCCATCTCAACATTTTTAACACCGTTAGACAAAAATGTCTATGTTTGCTAACGGAATGAAGCACATGGTACTATTTTGAAAACTTTTAAACCACAGGGTTGCGATTGAAAACAGGTGTAACCATAAGGTTTATTTTTGTACTTTTCCCTAAATTATAAGAATGTAATAACATAAACTCCTTCAATTAAGGGGCTTTGAACCGCAGACAATCCTCCTACGGTCGGGTTAGATTGCTACCTTAACCAAATTAATTCTCGAAGAATGAATTTGCCTAAGTATTCAACAAAGTTTCCTTGTAATGATTTTGAATTTAACTATGTTTTAATGAAAACACCAGAATTCACTTCCAATCTTTCTCAGAAGTGCTACATAAAAATATATTGAATTATATGAACTTTATTAGATGAAGTATGAATTTGATACAAGTTTACAGAGAACAAGAAGCATAGAAGCTTTCGTCGACTTTCAAGTGAACGGGTTGTCAATCCTTTCCTCGAACCTCGTTTAGAGTTTGTCAGGCTCCTGGGTCGAATCCTCTACTTAATCTTCTCGCTGAATCTTCGGAATAGAGATGGGTCGTCTACTACCAAAATGTAAACTAATAAAAACAGATCTTAATCTAAATCTTAAATGCTACTGTGTTTATAATTATTTGATAAACAATGTGTGTACATCATATTGCTTTTTACAAAATCGAACTTCTAACTCTGAATTGCTTGACTCAGAATTTCTGCATCAATTCTATACTAAATCTTAACTCTAAAAAAATTATATTTCAACTTTGAAATCAACTCTTTATTTATAGATGTTGAAGAGTCGGGTTTAAGGGACGTGTCTGCTGCGAAGAGACGTTCTTATCCAATCGAACGGGCGCGTTTCTTTGAAAACGAACATGTGCAAATTAGGCTGCCTGAAAATCTAAACTTACCGAGAATGTAAATTCTCGACCGAGAATGGGGAAACAGATTTTCAGCCTTCGAAATGAAAGGGAGGGAGAGCTGGGCGACGCATGTCACGACCGAGAATGGAGGATTCTCGGTCGCGACACAGAGTGTTTTTCTCCGTTTCTGACTTCGTCCTCGTCCTCGTTTCGGTGCGTTTGATTTTCGTCGTCTTTGACTCCTTTTGTAGGGTTTTTCCTTCGTTTTTGACCTCTTTTCATTCCTATTTGGATTTTACCAAATATTTAGGTACCTTGCATGAAAGAAACATATTCAAACGTAAAAGTACTCTAAATAGATGTAAACAATACAAATTCGTAGTAAAACTGATGTAAATATTGATGATATTTTAGGTATATTTTGGGCTTAACAAATCTCCACACTTAATCTTTTGCTAGTCCCGAGCAAAATTTCACTGAATTTGTTCTTTAACTAATCTCTTTATGAAAATAGAACATTTATCTTTGTATTACTTTTTAAATTAGTTAAGCCGAAAAGACTAACTTCGCATGACAAATTTATATGCAAAATATCAAACTAACGAGTATAAATACGATATATCATTTGTCTTGTATTTTCAATTTTAAATTGAAGTATTCGGGATGATATAAGCACACATGTTATTGAGTCTTTTGTCTCAAGGCATTTCAAAGCACAAAATTTCCTTTCCCAAACCTATTAAATTAAATGAGTAAGCATTTGGGTTAATGAATTGATTAGTTACGCCCAAGATAAGGGTGGTCTCGATCGTAACTTAATATGCATTTTATTTGTTTTGTGTTTGCTTAAGAGGTACCGACCATGCCATGGGTGGACGCAATCGTTACTTTAAACTTAAACACGTTTAATTTTTGCTTAAACGTTCCTTTCATACCTCGATTGTGATAAGGGTGGTCACAATCGTGGCCAAAAGTAAACGATACTTAATTATTCTTCCCTTTCATACCTCGATTGTGATAAGGTTGGTCTCAATCGTGGCCAAAAGTTAAGAATATGACTAATTGAATTTATGAAATTAAAATTGTAACTTGGGAAAAAGAAAAATAGCACATTCATCCTATATTGACTTAAAATTCAACATGTATTATGGCTAAAGTTTCCTTAAAAACTTCAATTGGTGTTAATGTAAGACGAAAATTTAAACCGAGCTAAAAATTGTTAGTTCAATTTAATGCCTATAAACCTAATTGAAAATTTAGAATAAGATTTATTGTATCATGAGTTTCATGATATAAAATAGAGATTGAAAATAAAGAATTTGTTTACTTAAATACATTCACTCGAGACAATTTTACTTAAAATCGCATCGGGGATTTTTTTGAAAAATATGAAAAATATTGCCCGTATAGAAATATTATTTCTAATGATAATGATAACCTAAAAATAATCATAAGTTAAAATATTTTTAAGCATATGAAAATGTAAAGTTATGAAAAATAATGTTTAAAAAGAATATCATTCTTGGAAAATAATGTTGCAATATATGTTGCATTTGCATAAAACAATAAAACAAGTGTTGCATTTATAAATGTTGCTTAAAAATTATTCTTATTCGTTGCATTTATTCGTACTAAAATAAAACGATATATGTAATATCTCCTCCCACACTTAATTTGGACCATGTCCTCATTGGTGCAAAAATTGATAAAACACGGAAAATATACGAAATAACATAGACGGAATAAGATAAAGATGAAATTCATCCAAGAAAATAGAATAAGCATTCATCATAATGGAAAAATAAAATTGTACCAAACAAGATAGAAATAAAAATATTCTACCAAACATAATTTAAAAACAACAAAATAAATGTGATAGAAAAGATAAAACCTAAACATTGGAAGGTGAATCCGGTGGAGATGGTGAAGTTTCAACGTTTTGACGACGGAAGAACGAGAGCATCTGACGACGGGTGGACTTGTGTTCCCTCCTCAAGTTGTTGAGGTTGTCATTCATCACCATATTGTTCTCAACCAAATCATCAATCCGTAAATTCATTTGTTGATTATGTGAATTGATTTGGTTCAAAATCCGCCTTAAATCAATCAGATCATCTTCTTGTGGTGCATGAGCTTGGGGTTGTGCTTATGGTGCATCTGCTGCTTCTTCCTCCTCTCCTCCTTCTTCGGTACCTACAAATTGGAAACTTGAAGCTCCTCCTCCAATATTACCACGAAGATGGACAATACGTGACTCATAAGAAACAAAAACCGGAGGAACCGAAGTAACCAATAAGTGAGCTCGTTCAAGAGCCGAAATATTCAAAAGCGGAACATATCCATGGTAGGAAGACATATCATAATCGGCTAATTCTCCATGGGCACCCAAAACTATAGCGGTAATAAAATTACCTAGAGGGACTTGAATGGTGTGAGCCCTCGAAGCACGATACAAATTATCAAATAGCATACCAATGCTATCAACACTCAAACCGTTCAACAAGCAATCAATAACAAACAAATCCCCAACTTGAATCTTGGAGCTCTCAGCATGACCAAACAACGAAAAACTCAAGAATTTGTGAAAGAAAAACAAACAATTGTCCTTAATCATCTTGCTTGAAGTGTTTTTCGAATTAAAATAGTCTTGACCCGAAAGAGTATTCCAAATGGGGTCATTATCAAAATCCTTTTGCTTGTCAAAGAAATCACTTGTAGGGAAACCAAACATATTTCCCATTGCTTCATAATCAATGGTGTAAGTCACACCATTATTTCTAAAAGAGATAGAAGTCTTCTTCTTATTAATTTTCAAAGTAACCAAAAACTCCACGATGTATTCCGTAATGCTAGGAAATCTCATTGAAACAAAAGTTTGCCAACCTAAAGTATCAAGGTAAGCATTAATCCGAGTAGAGAAGTTTAACTCTCTTACCGAATCAAAGTCAAGGAAGTGCATGTCCACAAACTCCCTCTTAGAATTGGAAAAATGTGTGAAGCGAGCGGCCTCTTCCTCGGAAGCTATATCAAAATAAGCCCCACAACGAACATGAAGGCGATTGGCTTCCATAATCACTGGCTTGTGACTGATGCGCTTGGTTCGATGTTGGGGTTTAGTGTCCTATAGACAATTGTTCAAGGATACAAACTTAATGTAAATGAATTGTTCTTTATATCATTTGTTTAATGATATATATGTTTTATAACTATATAAAGGCAATCCCTTTTAAGCACTAAATAAAGTCTAATAAAAGGAAATCCGTAAGTTTATTTAAAGTGATTATAAAGTGTTCATACAAGCATGAAGTGAGACAAAACTTTATAGTAAACTGATAAACTTAAAACCACCCCAAATCAAGTGATATGTTTGGGATTGACATATCACTGTTGAGACTTGTATGTAACAATGTCTTCTGTCCGACAGAAAGCTGATCTCACAAGCTTCATATATACAAATATCTGGACAGTTACATAGATCCGATGAAACGTTGTTCATTATGATTGGGGATCCGATTTGAGATAACAAGATGGGTAGATTCATCCTTGTCACCTGTTCATCTCATTGGTATTAATAGGTATAACTAATCCTCAGACTCAAAGGAATATTAATTGGTATTCTGGATTACGGAATGTGATGCTTTGACTCTGGTGTAACACGATCCTTAACAGAGATGACTCTGGGGTGTGAACAGTAGACGTTGGGTATCACAGGAAGTAATTGTGGAGTCGTTATATATTGGATTGAGCATTTATCACTCCCGATAAATGGGAGATACATCCATGGATCGCTTGTGGAAGACTCGACTCTAAATCCTTGCAAGGTGATAGCTTAAGAGTAAGAAATACAGATTTCACTTAACCTATCTTTTTGAGTTGACTCGACCTGTACAAGTAAAACGAACGTCTCGCTATATGTGACTTGACATCACCCATAGTCATAAGATTCAGTTCAAGGATGTAGTTGATAAAGGATCGAATTATACTGTAACTAATACGAAAAGGTTAACGACAGAATCAACCTGTCTTCTTATAGCTCTGGGGGAATGATTACGGACTTGCTAATCACATACTCTGTACATCATTCCGTTATGCAAAGATTAAATATAATTCTTTGAAAATTAATTTAATAACGTTGCATACGGCTAGAAGCAATAAGAACCTAATGGATCACATATAAGACTTGGAACCTAAAAGGGAGATAGATGTTAATTAATTGATAGAAGCCCAATTGAGCCCAATAAGGCCCATGGACATAAGGGGTCGAAATTCATGTAGTGATATACATGAATAATTAATTTGATTTTGTTAATCCTAATTAGATTAGGAATATGAATTAAATTAATTAAGAGATAATTAAGTTAGGAGTTTTAATTAGATTAATATACTCCTATTATTATCCAATAAGATTATTATTATTATCCTTAATACATTAGATATATAGTGAGATAATAATTAGGAATTCTATTCCGAATGGAATTCCTATTCAGTAACCTAATTCTATCTAACTAGGGATTAGATACAAAAGATTATAAATACCCATTCCCTTGAGATTTTCGAAATCCAAGCAAGCCATACCCTACTTGTGATTTTCGAAATTCACCTAGTCCAAGAGAGAGAAAATTCGACACCCCTAGTTCGAGGACGAGATTTCTCTACGGCTTCGTTTGATCAATTGATTTTCATCTATTTCTTTTATCCTTGATCTTGTGTTGATTAGTTAGAGGCAATCTACTTTGGTTGCTATTCAACGGTTGATTCTAAATTAATCTTCCCGTGTTTTATTTCGTGTTTGGGAACTCGAAGAAGAAAAACAAACAAAAGGGAGAAATTCGTTTTACTACTCCTACATCAGGTCAGTTCACGATTTCATGGATTCCTGGAGATTGAACCGTCGGATCGTCATGATTTTTGGACAGGAGCTTCTAGACATATTCTTCCACGTTTCCACCGAAGGGATTGTTGTTCGGAGGTCTGAAAGGTCTGTTTCGGATAGGGGCAGATTGGTAGACAGTTTCTATCTCTTTTGAAGTTGTGGGCACTTTGTTTGCAACGGTAGATAGAACTTCTAAAAGGTATTTCTTCTTATCCTTCTTTATATGAAATAACGGTTAACGGATCTTGTGGTTAAATGGAAATAGGTTAAAATTTTTATATTTCCGCTGCTATACCTTAGCCTAATTTCCAACAGTGGTATCAGAAACATCGTTAAATCCGTTATTTCATATATGAAAATTTAGAAGTTTTCAATAGGATTGAATAAATATTTATAGTTAGGATTAATTAACAAATTGTTTTGATTAATTAATTCTAAAGATAAATAAGTTTTAATTTATTGTTAATTAAAACAGATTATGCGTATGTTCCTAATTATTTTGGTTGATAATCATTATAACAAAATCTATTAGTTTTATAGTTAGATTGATAAAATCAGTTTTATTAATTCTAAAGATAAAACGAAAATCTATAGTAGTTTTTCCTATTTTCTGAAAATCGTTTTAAAACCGTTTTAGAACTGATATATATATATTTAAAATCATTTTTATATTTAAATATATATGTTTCAGAAATTGATAGTTTTCTGTTTTGATTATCGAATGAAAATTTGTTTAAAAGTTTGTTTTACCAATTTGTAAATCAAAATGTTAAATGAATTAGAATCAAAATAATTGGATCGTGCATAATTAAAGTTTTGTATAGTTATATTAATCTAAAAATTAATATAAAAGATACGAAAACTATTAGAAGTAAAATTGGATGAAAGTTAATTGATATGTTAATGTGATTAACATAAATATTACATAAGATAGTTATGTAATCAGCCAATTAAATTTATTTAATTGAGTCTATGCATGTTTGGAGTTATGGACATATTTGGACCCTCTTTAGTCTTTTGGTATTTTTGAAATAGGGTCTGCGAGTCCTGCCTTTCTACTATCTATTGTAATTTCTCCTCTCATCTGATTCCCTTCAATTCAATTGAAGTTTTCTTTAGCAGTATAGAAATTAATATGTAATTTCAATGCGCCATGGAGAAGACGGAGGACCTAAAGAGAAATATGTAATAGTTAGTATTTCCTTAGGTTTGCCCTTTTACTCCGTCTCTGGCTCGACGGAATAATTTAGATGATATGTCCATAACGCCAATGTATGTGAATGTATGTGTCTGATGTATGCTAAAGCAAATCAAGACTAAGTTAAATTATGAGACCTAAAATAAAATCCCTCATTAAAAAGTTAAGTAAATAAACAAGTTATTAAAATCGGTTGCCCCTCCCTAATATTATAATTCAGCCGGCAGTGCTGAGGGCCTTTGGGTTGTTGAGTAAACTCAAGCTCGGGGTCCTTTCGGTAACACCTGAATTATCGAAAATCATTTTTCATGAATATGGGGTAATACTTAAATTAGATTATGATAATTGGATGAGTAAACTCATGTTGTCATAAACTAATGGGCAAGACGGTTGGGATTAATATGAATAGCATATTAGTTACTAATGTGGTTAGTAACCCAATAACCTAGGAATCACATTAAAGATGTGATTGATTACATGAATCTACCTAATGAATGAGACTAGCTTGTTGAGTAAACTCAAGGCGAAACCTCAGGAGTTAGGATCCTAGCTCACTAAAGGATTTGTGAAATTCTTCGAATTAATATGGAGGGCTATTAATTTGGCAAAATAGTGGGAGCAATCTAAAATAAACTAAAAGGCCTATAATTTTAGATTGATATACTTTAAGCAAATGAATGACATACGTTTACTCTTTCTCACTCTCAGGTTTAATTAAACCCACTCTTATAATCATGACTAACACCGATCTGCGAAACATTATTACCGATAACAAATTGAATGGTTCAAACTTCACCGACTGGTATCGCAACCTCAAAATTGTTTTGAAGTTCGAGAGGAAAGGGTATGTACTTGATACACCGATACCCCCTTACCCAACGGATGATGCTCCCTACCAAGAATTTTATGCTTACTTGAAACATAAATCTGATGACGATCAAACGGGAGACATCATATTTGCATCTTTGACACCGGAAGTAAAAAGGCAACTACATTCAGATATGGATGCCTATTCCATGGTCAAGCACCTAAAAGAGTTATTTGTGAATGAAACTCGATGCGAGCGCTTCGAAATAACCAAGGAGTTATATAAAAGCAAGATGCAGATGGGCACATCTGTAATGGCACATTGTGCAAAGATGATCAGCCTTATCACCAAGTTTTCTAGTATTGGAGATGCGATGGACCATGAACTAAGTGAAAACTTACTTCTTCAGTCCCTCCCCGAGAGTTACACACAGTTCATCATGAACTACCAAATGAGTGGCTTGCAAACCTCTCTTGTAGAGCTTGCGCATATGCTCGAGTCAGTCGAGCCCATTATAAAAGAAAACGAGGAGATACTGGCCCTTGCTATTGAAGGATCGAGAAAAAGGAAAGGGATCTCTCCCAATCCAAACCATCTTGATAAAGGCAAGGGGGCTGAGCTCACCGAAACGAAGGGAAAGGAATTAAAGAGGCCCAAAGGAAAGTGCTACTATTGTGGTGACTTGGGGCATTGGAAGAGAAACTGCGTGGAGTACCTGACCTTCCACAAGAAGGAAAATGACGGTACTTCAACATCTGGTATGTTTTATATTGAAATAAATACAGTTTCACTATCTGAATCTTGGGTATTAGATACCGGATGTGGATCTCATATTTGTACAAATATGCATGAGCTAAATCAGACTAGGGAACTAAAGAAAGAAAGCATAAGCTTGCGAGTAGGAAATGGAGCAAGAGTTGCCGCCCTCGCAATTGGAGATTATGTTTTAAATTTGCCCTCTCGGCTTGTAATAGAATTAAGGAATTGTTTATACGTTCCTCAAATGTCTCGTAACATTATTTCTATTAGCCGTCTTGTTGACGACGGTTTTCATATTTCAATAAAAGACAAGAGTTGCAATTTTTATAAAGATTCGATCTTTTATTTTTCAGGAATTTCACAAAATGGGATTTATGTGTTAGATAACAAAATTCCTGCTTTTGCAATTGATACCAAAAGACATAAGCTAGATAATTCAACTTACTTGTGGCATTGTCGTTTAGGCCACATAAACAAGAGACACATGCTAAAGCTACATTCAGATGGGCTTATAGATCCAATCGATCCCGAATCATTGGAAACATGCGAATCATGTTTAAAAGGTAAAATGACAAAGACACCCTTTAGCAATAAAGGTGAGCGTGTATCAGACACTCTAGGACTCATTCATTCAGATGTATGTGGTCCTATGTCAGTCCAAGCAAGAGGAGGATTCAGATTCTTCATAAGCTTCATAGATGACCATACCCGATATGGTTACATCTACTTGATGAAGAACAAGTCAGAAGCTTTTGAGAAATTCAAATGCTTCAAGAATGAAGTAGAAAATCAATTAGGAAAGAAAATAAAGACGCTTCGATCTGATCGAGGTGGCGAATGTCTTTCAGATGATTTTCAAAATTATCTAACTAAATGTGGGATATGCTCACAATGGACACCTCCCTATACACCACAACACAATGGTGTGTCCGAGAGGAGAAACCGTACCCTATTAGATATGATACGATCCATGATGAGCATGGCCTTACTTCCAAAGATGTTCTAGGGCTATGCCTTAGAAACTGCCCTCTTCACCCTAAATCGAGTACCAACTAAATGCGCCAGTTCCACACCATATGAATTGTTCGTTGGTAGGAAACCCGTGTTTTCATTTATGAGAGTATGGGGTTGTTCAGCCTTTGTCAAACGCATTGCGTCCGACAAACTAGATTCGAAATCTGATAAATGTTTCTTCATTGGATACCCTAAGGAAACTATGGGATATTACTTCTATCATCTAGATGATCAGAAAGTAATCGTATCCAAGCACGCAACCTTCTTAGAGAAAGAGTTTCTCGAAGAAACACAAAAGGGAAGCATGATTGAACTTGACGAAGTTCAAGAAGAAGAAACACCGACTGAAACAACAGAGGCGTTTGAGGTACCCGAAGGAGTCCCATTAGATGAGACTCCAGTGCCACCTATTCGTAGATCACAAAGAGTTTGTGAACTCCCAGTTAGATATGGTTTTCTAGTGGGAGATGATAATGAGGTTCCCGTGTTAGACGACGAACCCGAAAACTACGAAGAGGCTCTTACTAGTCCAGATTCTAAAGCATGGTTTGAGGCCATGGATTCTGAAATGGATTCCATGTATACTAACCAAGTGTGGACTTTGGTTGATCCACCCGAAGGGATAATACCCATTGGGTGCAGGTGGATCTTCAAAAAGAAGACATACATGGATGGAAAGGTTAGCACCTACAAAGCTAGGTTAGTAGCGAAAGAATATCGTCAGAAGCAAGGAATTGATTATGATGAAACTTTCTCTCCTGTGGCTATGTCCAAATCAATCAGAATCATGCTTGCAATTGCCGCTCACTACGATTATGAGATTTGGCAAATGGATGTGAAAACAGCTTTCCTAAACGGAAACCTGCTTGAGGATGTATATATGATGCAGCCTGAAGGGTTCATATCGAAGGATGCAAATAAAGTTTGCAAACTTCAGAGATCCATTTATGGACTCCAGCAAGCATCTAGAAGCTGGAATAAGCGTTTTGACGAAACCATAAAACAATTTGGTTTTGAACAAAATTGCGAAGTAGCTTGCATTTACAAGAAAGCAAGTGGGGAGCTCTATAGCATTTCTCATACTATATGTGGACGATATATTATTAATGGGAAATGGCGTTGCTCTCTTACAGTCAGTGAAAGTATGGTTATCTAGTAACTTCTCAATGAAAGACCTTGGTGAAGCAGCTTATATACTTGGTATAAAGATCTATAGAGATAGATCGAGAAGACTGCTTGGTCTTTCACAGGCTACATACATTGAAAAGGTGCTAAATCGGTTTAGCATGCTTGAATCAAAACGAGGTAACTTACCCATGTTACATGGAGTAAAGTTAAACAATCATCAATGTCCTAAAACCGATGATGATAAACGATGCATGGTTGTAGTCCCATACGCCAGCGCAATCGGTTTGATTATGTATGCTATGCTATGCACTAGACCTGACGTAGCGTTCGCGTTATCTGTAACGAGTCGTTACCAAGGGAATCCAGGAGACGAGCATTGGATTGCCGTCAAGAACATTCTTAAGTACTTGAGAAGAACTAAAGATATGTTCCTAGTGTACGGAGAAGGTGATCTGAAAATAGAAGGATTTTCAGACGCAAGTCATCTCACAGATGAGAATGATTATAAATCCCAATCAGGATACCTGTTTATCTTGAATGGGGGCGCGGTCAGTTGGAAGAGTTCCAAGCAGGGAAGCGTAGCTTTCTCTACGACCGAGTCAGAGTATATCGCAGCTGCGGAAGCAGCAAAGGAAGCGGTTTGGATTAGAAAGTTCATTACAGAACTAGGTGTGGTGCCTGACATTGTCAATCCCATTACACTGTATTGTGATAACAATGGAGCCATTGCGCAAGCAAAGGAACCACGGTCTCATAATGCATCCAAGCATTACCTTAAGCGATACCACATCATTAGAGAGATTGTGGCTAGAGGAGATGTGAGAATAGAAAGAGTACCTACAGAGGACAACGTTGCAGATCCGTTGACAAAGCCTTTAACCCAGAGAATACATGATCGTCATTTAACTTCTACTGGGATAAGTTTTAGAAACAATTGGCTTTAGTCCAAGTGGGAGTATGTTGGGGTTTAGTGTCCTATAGCAATTGTTCTAGGATACAAACTTAATGTAAATGAATTGTTCTTTACATCATTTGTTTAATGAGATATATGTTTTATAACTATATAAAGGCAATCCCTTTTAAGCACTAAATAAAGTCTAATAAAAGGAAATCCGCAAGTTTATTTAAAGTGATTATAAAGTGTTCATACAAGCATGAAGTGAGACAAAACTTTATAGTAAACTGATAAACTTAAAACCACCCTAAGTCAAGTGATATGTTTGGGATTGACATATCACTGTTGAGACTTGTATGTAACAATGTCTTCTGTCCGACATAAAGCTGATCTCACAAGCTTCATATATACAGATATCTGGACAGTTACATAGATCCGATGAAACATTGTTCATTAGGATTGAGGATCCGATTTGAGATAACAGGATGGGTAGATTCATCCTTGTCACCTGTTCATCTCATTGGTATTAATAGGTATAACTAATCCTCAGACTCAAAGGAATATTAATTGGTATTCTGGATTACGGAATGTGATGCTTTGACTCTGGTGTAACACGATCCTTAACAGAGATGACTCTAGGGTGTGAACAGTAGACGTTGGGTATCACAGGAAGTAATTGCGGAGTCATTATATATTGGATTGAGCATTTATCACTCCCGATAAATGGGAGATACATCCATGGATCGCTTGTGGAAGACTCGACTCTAAATCCTTGCAAGGTGATAGCTTAAGAGTAAGAAATACAGATTTCACTTAACCTATCTTTTTGAGTTGACTCGGCCTGTACAAGTAAAGCGAACGTCTCGCTATATGTGAATTGACATCACCCATAGTCATAAGATTCAGTTCAAGGATGTAGTTGATAAAGGATCGAATTATACTGTAACTAATACGGAAAGGTTAACGACAGAATCAACTTGTCTTCTTATAGCTCTGGGGAATGATTACGGACTTGTTAATCACATACTCTATACATCATTCCGTTATGCAAAGATTAAATATAATTCTTTGAAAATTAATTTAATAACGTTGCATACGGCTAGAAGCAATAAGAACCTAATGGATCACACATAAGACTTGGAACCTAAAAGGGAGATAGATGTTAATTAATTGATAGAAGCCCAATTGAGCCCAATAAGGCCCATGGACATAAGGGGGTCGAAATTCATGTAGTGATATACATGAATAATTAATTTGATTTTGTTAATCCTAATTAGATTAGGAATATGAATTAAAGTAATTAAGAGATAATTAAGTTAGGAGTTTTAATTAGATTAATATACTCCTATTATTATCCAATAAGGTTATTATTATTATCCTTAATATATTAGATATATAGTGAGATAATAATTAGGAATTCTATTCCGAATGGAATTCCTATTCAGTAACCTAATTCTATCTAACTAGGGATTAGATACAAAAGATTATAAATACCCCTTCCCTTGAGATTTTTGAAATCCAAGCAAGCCATACCCTACTTGTGATTTTCGAAATTCACCTAGTCCAAGAGAGAGAAAATTCGACACCCCTAGTTCGAGGACAAGATTTCTCTACGGCTTCGTTTGATCAATTGATTTTCATCTATTTCTTTTATCCTTGATCTTGTGTTGATTAGTTAGAGGCAATCTACTTTGGTTGCTATTCAACGGTTGATTCTAAATTAATCTTCCCGTGTTTTATTTCATGTTTGGGAACTCGAAGAAGAAAAACAAACAAAAGGGAGAAATTTGTTTTACTACTCCTACATCAGGTCAGTTCACGATTTCGCGGATTCCCGGAGATTGAACTGTTGGATTGTCGCGATTTTTGGACAGGAGCTTCTAGACATATTCTTCCACGTTTCCACCGAAGGGATTGTCATTCGGAGGTCTGTTTCGGATAGGGGAAGATTGGTAGACAGTTTCTATCTCTTTTGAAGTTGTGGGCACTTCGTTTGCAACGGTAGATAGAACTTCTAAAAGGTATTTCTTCTTATCCTTCTTTATATGAAATAACGGTTAACAGATCTTGTGGTTAAATGGAAATAGGTTAAAAATTTTATATTTCCGCTGCTATACCTTAGCCTAATTTCCAACATTCTAGGCATGATCGTTGGTGTTAGGGTTTGAAAATAGAGAAGAAGAGATGTAGAGAGAATAGCAAAAGGTTGAAGATGAGTTGGGAATGGTAAGGGTTAATTGAATGAAAGAGAAGGTAGATGAAAGGGTAATTGATTATGAATAGTGATGAATAAATTGGGAAGAGTAAAAGTAGTGTATTGGGAAGAGTTTAGAGTGAGGGATTGGGTAAAAATTGAGGTGATTTGATGTTTGTGTAGGGAGTAGGTATATATAGGGTTGAATAGAGTGAATTATAGGTAGATTAGGAATAGGAATATGCTAATTTTAGTGCCAAATTCAGACTCCACATGCCATATAACACGCATGTCGCGACCGAGAATCCGGATTCTCGGTCGCGACACGGCAATTTCAGAGAGAAAATTTCTCTGAAATTGGCTCGTTTTCACTGATCTTTCTGAGAATAATTAATTCTCGGCCGAGAATCGGCCCATGGTGGCTGAAATTTGCGCATTTTAACTCCATTCGTGCAATTTTCTAAGTAATTATGGCCTGAAACTAATTAAAACTGTACCTCTACTTAAAAACATAAATGAAAAAGCATTAAATACAAGAAAAACCAAAGGTTTATCCTTATTAATTGGAAAATAATGAGACATAAATGCCTTAGTTAGTTTTAATAAATCATTAATGGACATTAAAACATATAAGTTAAATGAATCTTCTTAAATTTAATTAAGTGTAAGTTTATGTTAAATAATAATTCATTGTTTGAAATCTTAAATGTTTAAACAAAAGCGAATGAATGAATTAAAATATGGATACATGAATCCGTGATACAATAAATCCACGAATTAAGATAGAGATACATAAAATTATGGGTAATAAGTTCAAATGAATATGTGTGTTAATCTTTTATATAAGATCATATAAATTCATTAAAAGCATTAGCATGTTCATATTGTAATAATGAATAGTGTTTATTAACATGAAATGGATTTAATAAAGATGGATTGATTATCACATATGAACTGGAACAGATATATAAATCAGAATTAAACTAAGAAATGAACAAAAATGAATTGAAACTTTATTGAAGAACACATATGTACAGATTGAAAATAAACATATATACAAAGAAAAGTTAATTAATAACAAAGCACAAATATTTACATATTCAAAACCGAAACAAACGAAATTAATCTAAATACTCATCCCTATGAATTGGGACTCACATGGCCCTATAACGCTCTAGTTTTAACTGCACGAAGGTTTGACGTTCTGGTGCAGAAAGAAAACGCGGACCTGTCCTAAAGATACGTTTCACGAGGCCTTCATATTCCAGGAACTCATAGTCCAATGTTGGAAAAGATTCAGCATCGCTCCAAGGAACAGAAATTGTCCCCTTGGCCCCGAGAATTATGCCACAGATGATATTGCCGAAACCAATCTTCTTATCCTTAGATCGAGAAGCGGCAACAAGACCTTCCATCAAAATTTTGGAGGTATCAAATGTATTGCCTTGGAAAATATCTCCAAGGACATATAAGTCTGTGTCTTTGACAACACTGCTAAACGTGCGTCCGAACAAACTGTGACATAAAAATTTATGTAAATATAACATCGAATTGGAGTTGATGGATTGGTTGTAGGCGAGACGTGGATTGAAACACCAAAATCCCGTTAACATCCTCCAAATGTCTCTGGATGTCATATCTCTGCCAGGATGATGTATGGTTGTGTCCCTCGGGGGAAAACCAAACCAGTCATGTAATTCAGGGTATCCAAACGTAAAGGTTTCGCCATCTCTACGAAAACTAAGACACACCCGTCGCTTGTTCACAAAGCGTACTGTATAGAAAAATTCGAGAATCCAGTCTGCAATAATAGGAAACCTCATATGGGCGAACTTGGTCCATCCTAATATCTCCACATAGCGATTCATATCATCGATGATCCCGAGTTTATCATTTAAGAACTCGTCCATATCCAGCATGCCAACAAAGAATTTGTAGCGAAGTCTGTAGTAGCGTCTGCCTTCGTCATGATTGTATATAGGAAATGGCGCACCGTAGCGTTCTGACAAGTCAGGACGCTTATTGCGTGAGGCATCGATCTGCTTGGAAGTTTTGTTTTTGGTAGTCATGGTTTTGAGGGGCAAAAAAAAGTTTTTGTAACTTTTGTATAATGGTGTTTTGAGAATATCAGATATGTGTCTGACAGAGATGAATAGAAAAGTAAGTAACAGAAATTTGAACCTCTTGATTTATTTATAGGAATCATAGGATGAAAGAAAGTGTCTTTTTGATGCGAAAAGATATAAAATCAGACCTCTTGGAGTTGATGGAACTCAAATTTTCGAGTTTGAATAGCTGTGTCTGCATGAGGAAGAAGAAACAGGTCTAATGGTGCAGAAAACACCCGTGTCGCGACCGAGAATCCCGATTCTCGGTCGCGACACGCTGATTTCCTCTTGGAAATCAGGCGTCGAAACCCTTTAATTCTGATTCTCGGTAAGATCAGAAAATCTCTTACCTTCTTGGACAAATTTGAAAGTGTGAATTCTCAACTGAGAATCCTAAATTCTCGACTGAGAATCGCTGAATTTCTTCTAATTCGAACTATTAACCTAAAATCTGATTAAAAACATGACTTAAATATATTTTCATGTATCTAAAACTTGATATAAATTCATCTAATAACTAAAAATCATAAAAATGTGTAAAAATAAAACAAAATAAAAGCTAAACTATGAATTTAAACAAAAACAAAATAAAAGAAGTACATGAAAACGAATTAATCTTCATGAAATTTTGTTATGAACTCAATTTCCTTAATTGGAGCATTTTCATAATAGATTTTGCATCTATTACCATTAACCTTAAATCGAACTCCGTTAGGTCCTTCAAGTTCTAAAGATCCATAGTCGAATGTTTTAACGACTAAATATGATCCTGTCCATCTAGACTTAAGTTTACCTGGAAACAATCGGAGTCGTGAATTAAACAACAACACCTTATCTGCAACGCGAAAGCTTTTGACTTTAATCTTGGCGTCGTGCCATTTTTTCACTTTCTCTTTATATATTTTTGCATTTTCGTAAGATAAATGTCGTAATTCATCCAACTCATTCAAGTCGAACAAACGTTTCTTACCTGCTTGTTGTAAATCATAGTTAAGTGCTTTAATAGCCCAATAAGCTTTATGTTCTAATTCTATTGGCAAATGACATGCTTTCCCATACATTAATCGGTATGGTGTCATTCCTATTGGTGTTTTAAATGCAGTACGGTATGCCCATAACGCATTGTTAAGTTTACAAGACCAGTCTCTCCTTGAAGACGAAACTATTTTCTCTACAATCCATTTGAGTTCTCTATTTGATATCTCCGATTGACCATTCGATTGAGGATGGTATGGCGTAGATACGTGGTGGTGTACTCCATATTTTCTCATAAGCGTTTCAAAACTTTGGTTTATGAAATGGGTACCTCCATCACTTATCATGACTCTAGGGCATCCAAATCTACAAAATATATCTTCAAGAAATTTAACAACGACCTTAGCATCATTCGTAGGGGTTGCAATTGCTTCAACCCACTTTGAAACATAATCTACGGCTACTAAAATATAAGTTTTACCAAAAGAAGGGGGAAAAGGACCCATGAAATCGATCCCCCACACGTCGAAGACTTCAACTTCTAACATGTTTGTGAGAGGCATCTCATCTTTCCTTCCTAAATTCCCGGTTCTTTGACATTTGTCACAACGAATAACAAACGAATGAACGTCCTTAAACAATGTAGGCCAAAAGAATCCACATTCTAATATCATGGCTACTGTTTTACTAACGCCGTTATGTCCTCCATAAGAGCTAGAATGACATTCTGACATTATAGACCCGTATTCATTTTCGCTAACGCATCTCCTAATCATACCATCACCACAAGTTTTGAATAAGAAAGGATCTTCCCAAAAATATTGTTTAATATCGAAAAAGAATTTTTTTCCTTTGATGGAAACTTAACCCTTCTGGAACGCTGCAAGATAATTTGCTATATCCACATACCATGGTGACATGACATTTTTTATTTGATAGAGATATTCATCAAGAAAATCATCTCGTATACCGATAGTTTCTCCTATAGGACCATTTCATCCTCAAGTCTCGATAGATGATCGGCGACAAGGTTTTCTACTCCTTTTTTGTCTTTAATTTCTATATCAAATTCTTGTAATAACAAAACCCATCTAATCAGACGTGGTTTTGCATCTTTCTTAGCAAATAGATACCTTAAAGCTGCGTGGTCGGTATATATAATAACTTTCGATCCTAACAGGTACGACCTAAACTTATCACATGCAAAAACTACCGCTAGCATTTCTTTTTTGGTTGTGGTGTAATTTAATTGTGCACCGGACAGTGTGTGACTGGCATAATAAATAACATTAAGTTTCTTATCCTTCCTTTGACCTAAAACACATCTGACAACTAAGTCACTTGCATCGCACATGATTTCAAAAGGTAAATCCCAATCGGGTTTAGCAATTATGGGTGCACTGACTAAAGCTGTCTTCAATGTTTCAAAAGCTTTAACACAATCTTCATTAAAATCAAAGGTTGAGTCTTTCATGAGTAAATTAGTAAGTGGTTTGGAAATTACAGAGAAGTTTTTAATAGATCGTCTGTAAAGCCCAGAATGTCCTAAAAATGACCGTACTCCCTTAACAGTAGTTGGAGGGGGTAATTTTTCTATCACTGAAGTTTTTGCTCTATCCACTTCTAATCCTTTTCAGATATTTTATGACCTAAAACAATTCCTTCATCAACCATGAAATGACATTTTTCCCAGTTTAGTACTAAATTCGTCTCTTCACATCTAGACAAAACTTTATCTAAATTTCCTAAACATGCATCGAAAGAATCTCCGTAAACTGAAAAATCATCCATAAAAACTTCCATGATATCTTCAATGAAATCGTTAAAAATTGCAGTCATACAACGTTGAAATGTTGCTGGTGCATTACATAGACCAAAGGGCATTATCCTATATGCAAATGTTCCATAAGGACATGTGAAGGTTGTTTTATCTTGGTCATCCGGGTAAATATAAATTTGAAAGAATCCGGAGTAACCATCTAGAAAACAATAGAAAGCATGACCGGCTATCCTTTCAATCATTTGATCGATGAAAGGTAGAGGAAAATGATCTTTCCTGGTCGCTTTGTTTAGGTTCCTATAATCTATACAAACCCTCCAACCGGTGGTGGTTCGTGTAGGTATTAATTCACCTTCGTCATTCCTTACAACAGTTATGCCTCCCTTTTTCGGTACACAATGGATTGGGCTAACCCATTCACTATCCGAGATAGGATAAATGATTCCATTGTCTAAAAGTTTAGTAATCTCATTTTGACTACTTCTTTCATGTTCGGATTTAAGCGTCTTTGTCTATCCGCTTTAGGTGGCTTATCTTCTTCTGAGTGAATTCTGTGTATTGCAATACTAGGATTAATTCCTTTCAAGTCTGAAATCTGCCATCCCATACTTCCTATCCTATTTCTAACAACTTCTTTCAATTTTTCTTCTTGAACATTTGTTAATTTGTTAGAGATAATTATAGGTAGATAATCGCCTTCGCCTAAGAAAGCGTACCTCAAATGGTCTGGTAACTCTTTAAGTTCTAATTTAGGGGGTATTACAGTCGAAGGCAGAACTGGTCCATCTTCTCGAATCAAAGGCTCTGGGTCCTTATCTTCTAATTCTTCTCCCATTATAGGTTCTATTATTTCTTTTTTTTTTGAATAATGTCATTGACACATTCTTCAACTAAGTCAAGTTTCATACAAGCGAATTCCTCCATAGGATATTTCATCGCTTTGTTCATGTTAAACTTGATCTTATCTTCTCCTATCCTTAAAACTACTTTCCCTTCTGACACATCAACTAGAGCACGTCCCGTGTTCATAAACGGTCTATCAAAAATTAGTGGACAATTAACGTCATATGCAAAATTTAATATAACGAAATCGGTAGGAAAAATAAACTTATCAACTTTAACTAAAACGTCTTCAATTATACCATATGGTCTTTTAGTGGTTTGATCCGCTAATTGCAAAACCATATTGGTACGTTTGATATCTTCTTCTAAACCTAACCTATTAAAAATAGACAACGACATTAAGTTTATACTCGCTCCTAAATCACAAAGACAACTTGGGAATTCAATATCTCCCAATTTACACGGAATAGTAAAACATCCGGGATCTTTGAGTTTAGTAGGCAAATTGCTAGACACTATTGAACTACAGTCTTCAGTTAGCAAAATGGATGAAATTCCTTCCCAACTAATTTTCTTTGAAATTAAATCCTTTAAGAACTTACCATAGTTAGGAATTTGCATAATCGCATCCATAAACGTCAAATTAATGTGCAAATTTTTAAGTTTATCCAGAAATGTTAAAAGTTGTTTGTCATAGTCCTTATTTCGAACTTTGTGTGGAAAAGGTGGTTTGGGTACAAAAGTTTTTGTACTTGAGTCAATTGGTGAACTTTTTGCGTTTGATGTATCGTCTTTGGACTTTGGTAAATCAGATCCTGGTAAAGTCGAATCTCCGGGCATTTCCGGACCTAAGTAATTTTTCTCTGAACGAAGAGTGATAGCCTTTACATGCTCTTTCGGATTTTCTTCCGTATGGCTGGGAAGACTTCCCTCTTTTCGGGATGGAATTGATTTAGCAATTTGGCCAATTTGAACCTCCAAATTATGGATACTAGATGAGTGGTTTTTAATAAGCTGATCGAATTTATTTTCGATCCGTTTAAAACCATCGTCGTGATTACTTATTTTTCCACCGATAGCATCTATGAATTTGTTGATTTTAGAAGATAAAGTGCTAATCGTATCTCTTGATTGATTTTGATAATTATTGGTACGATTTTGATTAGCATTTGTATTATTATTATTATCTCTCCAATTAAAGTTAGGATGATTCCTCCATCCAGGATTATAGGTATTAGAATAAGGATTATTAGTTTGGTTTTGTCCTTGGACAAAATTTACCTGTTCGATCTCGCTCATACCTTCACAATCCACATCCGTTTGGATTGGATTCCCGTTGGCATCGCACGGTGCCATAAACCTATCAATTTTGTGCGATAAGGCAGAAAATTGGGCTTGTAACATCGCGACTGGATCAACATTCACTATACCTTTAACTGATGATGTGTTTGAGGATGATGGTTTCGCCACTGGTATATGTCCACGTTCCGCGGGCCACATACTGCTCTTGATTGCCATTTCCTCCAAAAGTTCTTTTGCCTGGGCTGATGTCTTCTTCATAAATAACCCTCCCGACATAGCATCTAATGAACCCCTAGTTGTAGGATTTAATCCATTATAAAATGTTTGCATTAAAAGTGCATCGGGCAATTGGTGGTGTGGGCATAAACGTTGAAGTTTTTTAAAACGTTCCCAAGCCTCATAAAGAGTTTCGTTATCATTTTGAGAAAAAGATGTTAACTCTTTTATGACTCTTGCTGTTTTTGCTAAAGGAAAATATTTTGATAAAAATGCTTGGGCTAATTGTTCCCAAGTTGCAAATGTTGCGCCTGGCATCGAAGTTAACCACTCTTTGGCTCTATCCTTCAAAGTGAAAGGAAAAAGGCGAAGTTTGATTGCTTCGGCAGTCACATCTGGTATTTTAAAAGTGTCACAAATTTCAAGGAAATTTGTCAAATGGGTGTTAGGATTTTCGTTAGGTAACCCATAAAATGTTACATTATTTTGCAACATATTAAGCAATGTTGGCTTAATTTCAAATTGGTTTGCGGTGATTCTGGGTCTAACAATACTATTGGTTACACCGGCCACCCCTGGCCTAGCGTAATCCATAAGTGTTGGTGGGTCTGCCATAATATCTGGCTCGGTATTTGTTTTTAATGGAGTTTTGTTTTTGTTTTTCTTGTTTTTCTTGTTCTTTTTAATGGTTTTTTCAATTTCTGGGTCTATAGGGTCTGGTGCAATGCCTGAACTTCGAGAACTGCGCATGAACTTGAAATCTTGCACGAACCAAAACTACCTTCAAAACAGAATTTGAAAAATAATTATGTTAGTAAATTAAAATTAATAAATTGCAAAAGTTAAAATAAGTATGTATAAACCTAGATTCGAAATAAAACACGAAAAATCTAAATTTTTGTTAAAAAATTTGGCGTTCTCCGGCAACGGCGCCAAAAACTTGTTGACCGATTTCCGTAAGTACACGGTTTCGCTTGTAGTAATAAAAAGATATCGATCCCACAAGGAACGTTTTTCAACAAAAACTTATTTAAATGTAGTTTAAATACGACTTAAAGTTTATAGAAATAGATAATCGTTATTTGAAATTGGTTTTGAAATTGATAGAATAAGAATTAGATTAGAATATGTAGAATGTTAGAAATCAATTCTGTTTTGAGAATGAATTATAAAACAGAAACGTTTAGTGCTTAGAAAAAGAGAATAAATGTATTCGTTTGCATTAAGCAAAGAAAACAACTTTAAACTTTGTATAAATTATAAGAATGTAATAACATAAACTCCTTCAATTAAGGGGCTTTGAACCACAGACAATCCTCCTATGATCAGGTTAGATTGCTACCTTAACCAAATTAATTCTTGAAGAATGAATTTGCCTAAGTGTTCAATAAAGTTTCCTTGTAATGATTTTGAATTTAACTATGTTTTAATGAAAACACCAGAACTCACTTCCATTCTTTCTCAGAAGTGCTACATAAAAAAATATTGAATTATATGAACTTTATTAGATGAAGTATGAATTTGATACAAGTTTACAGAGAACAAGAAGTATGGAAGCTTTCGTCGACTTTCAAGTGAACGGGTTGTCAATCCTTTCCTCGAATCTCGTTTAGAGTTTGTCAAGCTCCTGGGTCGAATCCTCTACTTAATCTTCTCGCTGAATCTTCGGAATAGAGATGGGTCGTCTACTACCAAAACGTAAACTAATAAAAACATATCTTAATCTAAATCTTAAATGCTACTGTGTTTATAATTATTTGATAAACAATGTGTGTACATCATATTGCTTTTTACAAAATCGAACTTCTAACTCTGAATTGCATACTGAGTAATTTAAGCAAGCAACACATACATATATATCAAGAGACGGGTTAGAGATTACTCAGCAGTCTTATCCTGGTTCGGCCCCACCGCCTACGTTCAGTCCCCAGAATCCTTCCGGGCTTTTTCAATCCACTACTGAGCTCTTTAAAGGTAGAGCACAAACCGTTTACAAAGCAATTGAGTATGCAAGAGTACCGTCCTCTATTCGTCTACTCAACCCTACTGAGCGCTATAACCGAACACTCAGATTTTCTTTACAACTGAGTACTAAAACCGAGTACTCAGCTTCACTCTCTCAACCTTTACAATTGATACAAATTTGTTCTTTCTAGATGAAGAACACTTTAGATGAATACAAATTCACTCTAGACTTTTACACGGAGATTGGATTTGGGTGTAAGAACTTTCTTTTTCTATTTAGACAGCTTCTCTTTTGGATTTTCACTCTTGTGAAGATTTGCTTTTCTGTCTGTGTTTTCTTGTATTTCGGCCAATGATCCAAGTGATGAACTTGTCCTTTTATAGCAATTCCTGAAGCTCCAATGATTTGAATTCGGACGTATCCGTTGAATTCAAACGGTCTTCTTTCGTCATTGATAGGTCAACGTTCAGTAATTACAGGCCAATCCCGTCGTCTGAAATTAGCAGTCGCCAGGCTTGCCAGTTTCGTCTTCTTACACCGGGTTCGTCTTCTAGCGCAAGGTTTGTCTTCTTGCCAGATGCCAGGTGATCCATGCGTCTCGAAAAGGTCTCTTGGCGTAATTCCGAGGCTTCTGAATTGATGCAGACCTTTGTCAGATCTTGTCTTCTAGTCAATGGATCATTGGTGCTGTCCTGACGAACACTCAACTTGACTTATTTGACGTTGCCTTCGATCTTTATCTTTATCAGAGACTGAGTAAAATTCTACTCAGCGTCTTCAGTCAGCTTCGTCTTTGAGCGTTTGTTCTAAAGAAGACTTTTCTTTTATGATGCTGAGTTGTGTTATACTCAACTTCTGTGGCTCATGCTGACTTCGTTCTGTCTTACTTTTTATTCATGTTCTCATTTATTAATATACTCAATATTGAACAAACACATTAGTACAATTAAATCAAAGCACTTAAATTTAATTGTCTTAATCATGGGATTAAACTTAAATAATTTTGTCAAATCAAAATCATGTGGAAAGGTGTTTCAACAGATTCTACAAGAGGGAGAGCTAGGGTTTTTTTACAATAATGAAAGATATTTAATTTACAAGATAAAAGTTCTATTTATAGTTGTGGTTCGGGCCCCGTATCTTACCTAATTTGTTTCCTTTTACAGGTGGGAAAAATGGGGACCGATCGTGGTATCGTGGGCTCGTCAAGTTGGGTGAGCTGACTTCCAGCTCGGTCGAGCTGGCAACTGCCAGCTCGTTGCACTGGCAGTGCCAACTCGTCGATCTGGCCTAAAAAGGCCTGTTTCGACAAGCAAAACATGCCCAAATGCCCCGTGTGACTATCAGATGTTCCTGAGACGCGATTTTTGCCCGAACTTGTTCCTGTTTTGACCTGCACACGTACGTAAACTCCAAATGACTTAGTTCCAAGGCTAAATTGACCCACCAATCGCTTGTTTTGAGTAAAAACTCAGTTTGGTGTGACTTTTGGTGGATCATTTAACCATAAAAGATAATTGAAAGTTAACGTACATGCTAGTTTGGCCATATTTTCCCAAAAACGATCAGAAAACGAGCTTAAACCATAAAAGTAAATAAAACATATATAAATCCTAACTAACACACACAAATGCATATAAATGCGAGAATTGCTTGCTTATTGGCGAAAAAGTAAACTAAAACCGTCCTAAAACCGTACCTAAAGATAGTGGTTTTTGACCCCTATCAGTACTCTTAATGATCATGTAGTCTTAATGATCATGTCATCCACGTATACCGAGAAATTAATACCTTCTTTGCGCCCTCGAAGATCTGGTTCATCATCCTCTGGTATGTTGCTCCAACATTCTTTAACCCAAAAGGCATGACTTTGAAATAATAGGTAGCTTGGTGTGTAATAAAAATGTTTTAATTTGATCCGAGGGTTCCATCCGTATTTGATGGTAGCTTGATTTGACATCCCTAAAGGAATATACCTCGTATCCTGCGGTTCCATCCACCAAGATATCAATATAAGGCACAAGATAGTTATCTTTTGGACAGGAGGAGGCAAATGCAAATATTTTTTATTAGTCGGTCGCCGCAGTTAGTCTTTCAACCTGAGGAACTTATTCTTGTTTTTCATCTTCTTTTTATCTCTCTTAATTGGAGAACGTACGCGTCAATTAGGTGTATTGTTTCTGTTCTTTTTTTCATGCGACTCTTGTATATCATTTTTTTCCTAATTCATCAGCATCAGTTTGATGATATAGGTGAAAAAGGAACGAAAGTTATCATATACAATCTTTGGTTAAATGATGACGAGGATATGGAATTAGACTTTGATTCTGATATTGAGGTTTGTTTAAAACCTTTACCTTCATTGTCTTTTGAATCATATCATATGTGGACTACATCCAATATTTTCTTCAAATATGGTTTATGTAGGATATTCAGATCAATGGGAGCTCACCTTTGTCTCAGTTTGGAAACTCTTTTAAACCAATATGTGATGCGAGCAATATATAGCTAACATATACCATTATTCTCTTCGTGTAGGTACAAAGTTCATATTCAACTTAAGGATAAGCCGGTTTCCGAGAAAGTATCAATTTAGGTTCCATGTATAAAATAATACTAATATATGTGAGAAAATGGCTTTATTTTGAAGAAAATGGCTTTGATTGGTGGGGGTATATGTGTGAAAGGGTATATAAAGAGTTGGACCTCACTATTGGGATATCTTCCCAAATCCTACATTGGTTAAAAGTGTTGTAAAGGGATGTGTGAATCCCATATTGCTTAGAAATAAGGAAGTCAAGGGGGAGTTCCCTTATAAATAGGCTTTAGGCCTTTAGTTGATGTATTCCACATTCTCAAGGCTAGTTAACTAGGAGGTGTAACTTAGGCTTTGAGTTTGTGTGAGAGAGCGAGGGTTTTTGTTACAGTTTTGTCCGTCCAAAAATTGTAATCCTTTGATAGTCGAGATTTAAGAGGTCTACGGGTCCCGTGGTTTTTATCTCTTATTGAAGAGGTTTCCACGCTAAAATTGTTGTGTGCCATTATTACTTTTCTCTATTATTTCTTTGTGTGAGTGTGTGTTTGTTTGTTTGGCCCCAACAAAGTGGTATCAGAGCCGAGGTTCGGCCTAGGGAGGGTATATAATAGAGGAAGAGCATAAGCCGAGCTGTAGAGAAGATGTCGTCTACAACGTTCAAGTATGAGATTCCGCTTTTTGATGGAAAGAGTAATTTCACGTTGTGGAAAAGTACGATTCAAGACTATTTGGTGCAGCAGGGTCTTGACATCGCGTTAGAGAAGAAGCCCAATGGTATGAAAGACACTGAATGGAGTATGATTCAGAGGAAGGCTATCAACACTATCAGGTTAGCCCTTGCTCCCCAAATTAAGATGACAGTGTTGATGGAGACATCTCCAAAAGAGTTATGGAAGAAGTTGGAGAGCACTTATTTGTCGAAGTCGTTGGCTAGCCGGTTATGTCTGAAGATGGATCTATACACACATAGAATGGAACATGGAGGTAACATTCTTGACCATATTAATAATTTTAATCAATTGGTGTGTCAGTGATTGAGTATTGGAGAGAAGATTGAGGATGAAGAGCAGTCGTTGCTCTTGTTAGCTTCTTTGCCTAGATCTTTCAAGTCGTTAGTGCAAACGATGTTAATGGGGAAGAACACGTTGCAGCTAAATGATATGATGGCGGCTTTGAAAGAGAATGAGAAGATGATGCGAGAAGATGATAGTTGTCCTAAGATACTCATAGCTCGAGAGAGTGGAGAAAGGGGGAGGAACCATAGGAAGAGTGACCGTGGCGGGAGATCAAGATCTCGGCAAAAGGATATGAGTACTGTTGAGTGCTTTTATTGTGGTGAATCCGGTCACATGCAATCTCGTTGCCCATAGTTTAGGGAGGACTTGAAGAGTCTACGGAAGGGTAATGTTAAAAATGGTGAATCCTCTGCTAATGTGGTTGAAGATCGTGATTTTTTATTGACTGTTGCGGATGATCTTGTTGAAGATCATTCTGATTGGGTGTTAGATTCTGCTGCTGATATTCGTAGTTGTAGAGATCAAGCTTATTTTGACACTTTAAAGGTTGATGGAGATTTTGGCTACATTCAGAGTGGGAGCAATTCGAAGATGAAGATTGAAGGCGTCGGAAGAGTCCGCCTGAAGCTCCACAATGGTGTTGCCAAAACACTTGCTGATGTGAAGTTTGTGCCTAGTGCTAGAGCCAATATAATTTCGTTGGGAGAGTTGGCTTCACGTGGGTACAAATATGTTGGAGCCGACAAGTTTTGCAAAGTGTTCAAAGGTGGAAGCTTGATATTGCAAGGAATGAAAAGAGGGAAACAGATTTATTATCTGGATGGATGTTTCCTTAGCAGAATGAAGAAAAAAAGACTACAAAGAGGGTTCATTTTTCTGAAGATGTTGAGATATGTGGTCATTTGGGTCGAGGGAGGATTTGTTGGGATATCTCCCCAAATCCCACATTGGTTTGTAAAGGGATGTGTGAATCCCGCATTGCTTAGAAAGAAGGAAGTCAACGGGGAGTTCCCTTATAAATAGGCTTTAGGCCTTTAGTTGATGTATTCCACATTCTCAAGGCTAGTTAACTAGGAGGTGTAACTTAAGCTTTGAGTTTGTGTGAGAGAGCGAGGGTTTTTGTTACAGTTTTGTTCATCCAAAAATTGTAATCATTTGATAGTGGAGATTTAAGAGGCATACGGGTCCCGTGATTTTTATCTCTTGTTGAAGAGGTTTCCACGCTAAAATTGTTGTGTGTCATTATTGTTTTTCTCTATTATTTCTTTGTGTGTGTGTGTTTTTGTTTGTTTGGCCCCAACACTCACAAGCCTTTAAATTGTGTTTAGTGGATTTTGGCAAATATACCACACGCGCGCGCTCGTTCGCGCGACGCCCAACTGGACTGGGCCCGAATTTTATTTTTAATTTTCTTCACAAGTTACTCCTTTGATGTTTTCCTTTTCTAACAATATATACTTAACGTTTGAAAAATGTATCAATTTAGGTCTCGATAACGGATTGGACGGAGTAATAGAAATGACGTGTCCAATCCGTTATCGAGACCTAAATTGATACCTTTTTCAAACGTTAAACCAACTATATTGGTATTATTTTATACGTGAAGCCTAAATTGATACTTTCTAAAAAAAAAAAAAAGATCACATTCTTATTTTGTTACCTTATCCCTAAACTTAATTTGCTCATGTAACTATTTTGATTAATTTCTGTTCTTTTTAATGGGTCACAGCCATACTTATCTATTTTGTATCTGCGGCTGAAACAGCCTTTTTCATATAAAATTGCGTGGACGAGTTGTTTAGCACCATAACATAGCTGATGATCTTATATTTCCTGAATACATCTTGTATAAACCAAAAGCTGGTGGAAAAGATGAGGTAAATCTCTAAAGTTATCTATTAATGATCAATGCTTTGCTGCTGTTAAAGCTGTATGTCTTGCTTACTTCATTGTGTTTTTTTGCACTAAATTGAACAGAACGTTTAGATATGTTTCACAATTTTAAAACACGTCTACATGTATTAGAAATACACCTATTAATAAGTCTCTATTGATCTCTCTTTTATTTCCAATATGAAATTCAGTTCATTCTTACCTCCATAGTCATCACTTAGAATTGCTCTTTGCTCACCCACTATGGACGGGGTCACTACCATGTACGAAGTATGGTTCAGGAACGAATGAGGCGGAGCTGGTGGGTTTGTAATAACCCGGACAGGAGTGGATGGCGTTATGATAGAAGTCTTGAGCAAGAAATGACCCTTAGGGATGATGATAAGAGCAGGAATGAACTGAATCCTATATAAAAAAAAAACTTATTAGTAAGGTGAATGTGTGATGTATATAGACTCGTTTTAAAACCAGTGAAGCTCAAGGTTTTGAATTTGGGACAAAAAGTACAATATCTACACTGCATAATAGTATTGGTACATGACAATATTTAAATAGGATAGAAATAGAGTTTATATGCTTTAATAATTTAATGGCACTGTAGTAAAAGAATTCTAACTTTTCAGGCACTAAATGATATTTGGTGAACCTAAGGAAACGTTTCATAAGTTTGACATTCCCTTTTTGCGTTGAAGTTATTTTGGTTGATGAAATGTGAATCCATAATACAATACAAAACTAGGAAAAATGCATAATTTCCTTTGAGATTTTAGTTTAATGAGAGAATGGTAATGCATTACATCCATAACATAACATAACATAACATAGGTGTGGTTTTGATTCACTCACTTAAGCAGTTAATTAAACGAAACAGGATTTGATGTGAATCTATAAATGGAATTAGATTGGAATTTCAGGCGATTTAATTGCTATGAGTTAGTGGGTTCTCTGAGCTGATACTGGTGTGTTTGTTGGCTACTTGATCATGCTTTAGCACTTAAATCAAGTTCTCCATGTCTAATTTTATGTGATGATTTTGTCATTCAGGTTAGGATTTCTGAAAGAAGCTTCAGATATAAAAGTCCACGGCTTCGATATATATCATAGTACTGGTAATGTTATCTGTCTGTTACACACAATTAAAATCCATTAATTAAGCCTATGAAACCCTAATGTGTACTGGCTAATTTATATGAACTTTTGATGGGTCGTGCTGCTGACATAAACATAATGGCTCCCTTCCCTTGTCATCACAACATGAATGATTATGATACACCTTTTTTTATCAAGTGAAAGTAGCTTAAATGAGAAATAGAATAGATCAATGTACACCTTAATGTTGCCTTTCAGGAATATTTACCCCAATATGTTGCTACTCAGCTTATGGCAAGAATATTGTTGAAAAGCAATGATGAAACTTTTGATTTAATTCCATGTATGTATTTGTATGTTAGAACTTGAAAAACAATCAGTTGGTAGTTATTTCATTAGTTTATAACTATCAAAAACTTATTCAAACCATATCCAACTTATTAATCATCAAGTAAATGGTGCAATCATTGAAGATGGACACTAATCTTGAGGTTCTGATGTCCCTTTAACTTTTTGTCATTTTAATACCTGAAAGTTCTTAAAAACAATCTTGTCTGTTAAATTCATATTGCTGTATGTATCATGTGTCGTGCATAGATCTTCGCAGGCAAACACATTGTGAGTTGATTGGTTATAAAGTAATAAGACAATGTCCTCCACTGCTTTCTCATGAGATACATTCAGTAACTCATATTTCTTCAGAAGACCATGCTGAGAATTCAAGTGCAATTGCTGCCAGTTCAGAAGACCCATGCTGAAAGAAACCAAATCAGAACTCAATTAGGTAGATTATAAATCAAAATTATTGGAATGTAGAAATTGCTTGATCTACTTAGCTAGCCGGTATCATGGAATTTTGATCTACTTACTGATCTATATGATAGTAACAGGATTATTGGAGAGTCAAGAATGTGCCGCTGATAGCAATGTTAGGTGCGTTGAGATTTCTGATAGTATTTTCAATTTCCCATACAACTTTAGCTTATAACTAAAAGAGCAACAACAACAAAGTCTTAGTCCCGAAATGATTCGGGGTCGGCTAACATGAACCATCATATAAAACCGTGAAATCAAGTCGTGTCAGCGACACAAATTCGCTCCCTCCACTCCGTCCTATCCACTACCATATTTTCCTCAATTCCCAGTAAACTCATATCACTCTCGATCACCCTCCTCCAAGTTTGCTTAGGTCTTCCCCTACCCCTCACCACTACATCCCTTTGCCACTCTTCAGTCCTCCTAACCGGCGCATCAAGCGCTCTACGTCTCACATGGCCAAACCACCTTAGTCGGTTTTCTCTCATTTTATTCTCAATAAATGTAACCCCTACTTTTGTCCTAATTATTTCATTACTCACCCGATCCTTTCTCGTATGACCACACATCCATCTTAATATACGCATCTCCACCACCGACATTTTATGGATGTGACGATGTTTCACTGCCCAACACTCCGTACCATATAACAATGCTGGTCTGATTGTCGTACGGTAGAATTTTCCCTTCAATCTATTAGGCATGCCGGGGTCACAAAGGAAACCCGTAGCACTCTTCCGCTTCAACCAACCAGATTTAATCCTATGAGCAACATCTCCATCTACTTCTCCATTCGTTTGGATGATAGATCCTAAATACCGGAAGCAATCCGATGCCTGAACAACTCTCCCATCTAGGGTGATTGTCTCTGTCTCCCTACTCCTATGGCCGCTAAACTTACACTCCAAATATTTTGTCTTACTTCGGCTCAACTTAAAGCCTCTAGATTCTGGAGTTTGTCTCCATAGTTCCAACTTCCTCTCCACTCCTTCTTTCGTCTCATCAACCAACACAATATCATCTGCAAACAACATGCACCATGGTATACCATCTTGAAGTGAACTTGTTAGTTCATCCATAACGATGGCAAAAAGAAATGGGCTTAGTGCGGAACCTTGATGCACTCCAATCGTAATAAGGAACTCTTCAGTCTTCCCAGCACTAGTACGTACACTCGAGCATGCTCCCTCATACATGTCCTTTATGATGTCAATATATTTCCGCGAAATGTCTTTCCTTGTCAAGGACCACCAAAGTACTTCCCTTGGTACCTTATCATATGCTTTCTCCAAGTCAATGAAAACCATATGCAAGTCTTTCTTCTTATTTCGATAGTGCTCCATTAATTGTCTCATTAGATGGATGGCTTCCATAGTTGATCTTCCCGGCATAAAGCCAAACTGGTTTTCCGAGATCTTCACCGTCTTCCTTAGCCTTTGTTAGATCACTCGCTTCCAAAGTTTCATAGTGTGACTCATTAATTTGATTCCTCGATAGTTGGCACAATCTTGGACATCGCCTTTGTTCTTATACAAAGGGATTACGATACTTTTCCTCCATTCTGATGACATCTTATTGTTTTTCCAAATTTTATTGAAGAACTTCGTCAACCATTCGATTCCTCTCTCTCCCAAACATCTCCAAATCTCAATAGGGATGCCATCAGGTCCTACAGCTTTCTTCGACCTCATCTTATTTAATGCCATTTTGACTTCACCTTTTTGAATTCTCTGCAGGCATTCATGATTTATCATATCGCGAGGGATACTTATATCTCCAACATCTTGTCTGCGATCTCCATTAAATAAGTAATCAAAATAGGACCTACATCGCTCCTTGATATCCTTATCTCCAACTAGGACTTTCTGGTCCACATCCTTCACACATTTAACTTTTCCTAAATCTCGCGTCTTCCTATCTCTCATCCGAGCAATTCTATATATGTCTCTTTCCCCTTCTTTCGTATCCAATCTTGTATACAGATCCTGATTCACCTTTGCTCTAGCATCTCGTATAACCTTCTTTACTTCCCTTTTAGCCTCTTTGTATTTTTCGTAGTTCTCGTCACTCCTACATTTCCCCAATATTTTATAGGATTCTCACTTACTCTTTACTACTTGTCGTACTTCTTCTGTCCACCAAGATGTGTCCTTACCCGGTGGCATGCTACCTTTAGATTCCCCTAGAACTTCCTTCGCTACTTCCCTTATACTATGCTCCATCTTAGTCCATATCGAATCTATATCTAAATCCATAGTACAAGTCCAAATATCTTTTTTGGTCATCTCATCCACAAATTTTTGTTGATTCTCCCCTTGCAATTTCCACCACTTAATCTTAGTCTCCACTTGTGGTGTTCGTTTTCTTATACATTTCCTACTTCGAAAATCAAGCACCACTACTCTATGTTGGGTTGTCGTACTCTCACCAGGGATCACCTTACAGTCAATATAATTCTTTCTCCAAGCACTCCTTACTAAGAAGAAGTCAATTTGGCTAGCATTACCGCCACTCCGATAAGTCACTAAGTGGATGTTCTCTTCATAAACCATGTGTTCATGATACTCAAGTCATAGGCTGATGCGAATTCCAAAATATCATTTCCTACTTCATTCTTATCTCCAAAACCATACCCTCCATGAACACTCTCAAACCCATCTCGCCTAGAACCCACGTGTCCATTGAGATCACCCCCAGTACCATCATTTCATCCCTAGGAACCTGTTGCACCACTTCCTCTAAGTCCTCCCAAAAAGCTTGTCTTATAGAGACATCTAATCCTATTTGTGGCGCATATGCACTGATGACATTCACAACCTCATCCCCTATCACTAGCTTAACACTCATAATTCTATCGCTCTTCCTAGACACCGCTACTACATCATCAATATACTCCCGATCAATAAGAATACCTACTCCATTTCTACCCTTATCCTTTCCTGAGTACCAAAGCTTATAACCCCAAGGAGCTATCTCTCTAACCTTGGCACATTATATTTATTCTCCTCTTCATAACATCTACAATTTCAACTAATCTTCTTGTCAAAGAACCTATGTTCCATGTCCCAAAGCGTAACCTACTACCCTTACCCCTACCCCTACCATTACCGTGGACTAGCTTATTTACCCGCAACCCTTGCATATTTGACACCACCCCCGGGTCCTGGGGTGGCGCCGCTTCGGGGCGACGACCTAGCAACCCTTGCACATTTATCACTACACCCGGGTCTAGAAAGTGTAGCGCGTCGCTGAGTAGGGAACGCCCCCACGATATTTATATTGTGGTTCATGTCATAAGATGTGGCTAAGTTTTACGCTGGCCTCCACAAACCTACCGCAACCCTCCTCCTTTGTCCGGGCTTGGGACCGGTTGTAAAGGCCACCAAGTGACCCTCACAGGCGGAGTTCTTATAACTAAAAGAACGTTTGTGTTTTATCATAATGATAGAAGGCTTTTAAACTGCTGATTCATCTGAATACATTTGTATTCTTTTTTTCAAAGAATAAAGGAGGATTTATATCCTGTTATTAGCAAGATAAATAATGCATAACAATATCCTAACATTATTTTCATGTCTAGCTGGAAATTTGTGCTCATATCACAGTCTTGTTAACTTGGCATGAGGAGGTCTTACTTCCTCATATATTGAATCTATTTCCTTCAACTGAGTTAAAGTTATTTTACATCTTTGTTGTCTAAGCTATTTCCTGCAATTTTCTATTGGCAGTCTGACTTCAGAAGTGTTAGTGAGTTGGAATATGCAAAATTAATAACTCTAAATTGAGCAAGCAGTGAGCGGTTTAACTGTTGATAATGTTTAAACTCTATTGGATTACTGACTCAATGACGATTATCTTCTACAATTTTGATCATTATTAATATATGGGCATTCTCACTTGTAAAATCCATGATATATTATAAACTGGGAATGTTTATAAAGAACTATGAGGATTGATAACGAGATTAGAATGTGAAGTCGTTCAAAAATCATTTCTTCAATTTTGCCAAAGACAGGGTCAGGATATAAGGCCATTGAGTCTCTGTCTATGTTGCACGGACACTATATTTTAGTAGCATTTATAAGTTCTGTATCTGTGCATATTTTTCGTTTGGTTGATTCTCCTAAAGTATGGGGCTTGTTTGTAAAAGGAATTTAGCTGTTGTATAGGGCACAAAAAGAAAACATCCCATATGCGCTTGATTAGAACATGCAGGTAACTTTTTAAATAGTTGAAGTTGTGTTGCAGGTGGAAAAGCTCAAGAGTGAGCTCAATGAAGTTGAATTTGAGTATACAAGACTTTTGGTTGAATCGAGATCAATAGACTTCTACTGACGAACCACAGATAGGATAACATTTTTATTTTATTTATTATAAGAAAGAGCAAAGTTTTACTTGAGTTTGATCTTCAAGGAAGTGCCATTTCAAACCTTAAAAGTTGTATAATCTCATAAATCTCAGGCGATTGCAGGTGAGTTCCATCATCTGAATAAAAAGAATGGACGCTGTCTTTAACCTCAACCCAACTGCAACCACCATTCTTGTTCAATCCCTTTTCCTTCATTAGTTTCCTCACATTCATAACTTCCACCCATCTTCCAGCTGAAGCATAGATATTTGATAGCAGCACATATCCTGCTGAGTTTTTCTCTGCCATTTCCCAAAGCCTCCTAGCTGTTCTCCCTGCTAATTCTTCCTTCTTATAAGTCTTACATCCGCTTAATAAAGCTGCCCATGCATTACTTTCAGGTTTATATGGCATGGAATTAATGAATTCTTCAGCTTCATATATGAGTCCTGCTCGGGAGAGCATATCAACAATGCAAGTGTAGTGTCTTCCCTTGGGTTTTACTGCATATACTGCCTCCATCGAATTAAAATATCCCACTCCTTTATTGATCAATCCAGAGTGGGAGCACGCGAACAGAACCGACAAGAGCATTTGCTCATTACACGCCACAGTTGAAGTTTCTTCCATTTCCTGAAATTTATCAAGACATTCCAGTGGAAAACCGCTTTCTGCAAGCCCTTGAATCATTACAGTCCATGAAACTTCATTCTTCTCAGACATCCTATCAAACACCTTTCTAGAGTACTCAATATCCCCAGACTTGGCATACATATCAGTAAGAGCAGTGCCTACAAAAACATCATACTGAATCCCAAGTTTAATTATCTTCCCATGTAAGTCTTTACCCTTCCCTAACGATGCTGTGCTCGCGCAAGCAGAAAGCATGCTAGAGAAGGTGGATGTGTTTGGAATTTCTCCTAGCAGAAGCATTTCTTTGAAGATCTCAAAGACCTTGTCAAATTGTCCACAATCTAAATAACCAGCAATTATAGCACTCCAAGTGACCCTATTTCGCAATGGCATAGGCATAGCATGAAACAAATCCTTAGCTTCTTCCATTTCTCCATTCAGACTATACCCTCCTATCATAGTATTCCAGGAAACCACATTTTTCTCCATATCTGAATCGAATAGTAGGCGCCCTTTCTTAGTTTCTCCACATTTACAGTACAAATCGATGAGAGAGCTACTGACAAAAACATCATTTTGAATCCAATTTTTTGTAACATGTCCATGGATGATCATTCCTGCTTGTAAAGCTTCAAGGGTAGCCAATGTACTTATAATACTGGAAAAACAAGAAATAGTTGGCTTGATTCCTTGTTGAACCATTTGGCGGAAGAGTTTCAGTGACTCGTCCGTATAACCCCTCTGACTGCACCTTGCAATCATGGTACTCCAAGAAATCTCATTTCTTTCTGGCATCTCTTCAAAGATCCTTCTAGCTTCTACCAAGTCATCCATGTCTAATATTGCTGTCCAAGAGACAACATCTCTTACATCCATCCTATCAAATATTTTCCTAGCTAAATCTATTTCGCCTATCTTCAAGCATAATGTAATCAAAGAATTAGATACTGCTAAATTATGTTCAAATCCAGTTTTAACAATCAAACCTAAAACACACATTCCCAATCCAAAATCACGCAAATCTCCACATGCTCTAACTACAGAGGTAAATGTAACGTTGTTTGGCATCACCCCAGATTCAAGAAGTTTCAGAAATAGCTTCATAGCTTCAAAACTGAACCCGTTACGGACATACCCACTAATTCCTGCGGTCCAAGATACCACATTGTGAAATGGGTTTCTTTCGAAATACCACATTGATTCTTTCACTCTGCCATATTTCATAAAACCTGAAATCATCGCTGTCCAAGAAACCTCATTTCTCTCAGGCATTTCGTCGAACAACTTGCGAGCTCTATCGAAATTTCCCCACTGCACATCAGCAGAGATCATACAATTATGTACAACAAGATCAAACCCATTGAACTCTTTTGAAATCTCATTAGCTTCAGCTGATTTTCGACAATTTAGGTACATTACCAGGAGTTTAATTGCTATATATCTCTCTGATGAAACACCCATTTTGATTAAATGGCCATGAAAAGCACTCCCTTCAGTGATCAAACCATGGCTGTTGAGATTTTTCAACAGGGAAACACATGTTTCTGCATAACCATTGAAGTCCTTTGCTGGCTTTGCAGATAGTATACTTCTCAAGGCATTTCTCATGTGAGATTAGGCAAGGCAAGAAACAGTTAAGTTAGTTGACGGGAAATTGGGCAGCAATACAAGAGAAATTCAAAGTACATAGTCACACGCGCTACATAAACATCATGTAATGCAATATTGATTTAGCAATAAGAAATAATCTTTCGGTTACATTTGCTTTCCAACTTCAAACAAAGAAAGGAGAAATAACATTTTTCTTAAAAATTTGAATATAACATTGTATGTGTACAACATGCCGATATTATCCGCTTTGGTCAAAATCCAACACTTTTGGCCTCACGGTTTTAAAACGTGTCTGCATGTATTGAATTTCTACTTTACTAATAAGCCTCTGTAACTTTCTCTTCATTTTCGATGTGAGATTTAATTTATTTCTGCCCCATCGTCATATATTATGATCGTTCCTTGCTCGGCCTATGGGAATTACTTATTGGAATTACATCCACAAAGATCGTAAACTCATGTTAATCCATTAACATCTAACATGAAAGCGCACCTGAATCTATAGACCAACAAATTGAAGGGAACTAGAAATACATTAGGTTGATTAGTCTTCTAGTGCAAGAAGCAACTACCACATCTACACTTGATGTGGGAAGTTATGGATTTAGAATGTTAATGACATATGAACCATAACCTTTTACTTATATAGTAAATCTAATTGTTATAATTACTATTCTGCCCATTATAGAATTAGTATATATTACATCTGGATATCTACGTATAAATAAGCTCATACCTATTACATATGTCTTAGGTTTATGAAGTAAATTATACCACTTAACATACTAATATATGATAGATGTAAAGCCCACATTGTGGATTTTAATCTAACAATATCCCACTTGGGCAAAACATGTATATCTTATAAATTATGAAACTTTTATGACGTCAAAATATGCTATCATATTTACTATAGGCATATATCAACAATTTTGTCCATTAATCAGCATAGAACCAAAGTAGAATCAGTGACCTTTAGTGTAACCTTACCAACAATCAGGGGCGGAACTAGGGGGGTTGGGGTGGGCTCGAGCCCCGGCTGGCCGCCGGAGAATTGAGAAATTGTCTGATAATATTTTGAAGAGAATTATATTGACTCTATGTAGCATTATTTTAATATTTAAAGTAGAGGAGATGGTTAAGGATGCTTACTCTATTTGAGAGGTCATATGTTTAACTCCCTTCAACCTCATTTTCTTTTAAAAAGCTTTTATTTATTTTAATTTTATTTTTCAATAATTATAAAAACATGTTACCATTATTAATTAATTTAAATGGACTCTTTATTTTTATTTTGATAACACTTTAAAAGTCTTTACCATTAAAAAAAAGTAAACATATTTAATATTCATTTTTATTATGTCTTTACATTAAAAAAAGTAAAAATGATTAATTTTCTATTAGTTCATTACTAGTTAAAATGATAACATTTTTACAATTTTAACGCGTTGGAGGCTAAAATAATTTTACCCAACCCTAACAGGCTGGACTTTGAAAATTAATCGTCAACCACATGGTTAAAATTAGCCCCCCAAATTAGTGCATTAAAAATCATTGAATTTTACGTGATATAATATTTTTAACGTTATAAAAATTTATTATTAAATATTTTAGTCCCGGCTTAGTTTGGGTTCTGGTTCCGCCACTGCCAACAATGATCGCATATGTTAACATAACCAAGCGACATGAATAAAGTATGGATATGTAACATGAGAATTACATGTAATGTGATCTCAACATGTCTATTTCCAACTAGTTCACATTAGTGAGATCGAGATAATAACATTTGCATAATTGAATAAACTTAAAACTTTATTAGCTGGAATCATTACCGAATAAACAAACTTGTCTAAACTAAAGAGCATCCAAAATACAAACTCCCACTGAACTCATCAAATATTCTCAAACAATACAACGCCCAAATAAGCAATATGCTCATTAAAGACCATAAGCAATAATTATTAATTGAGTGAATCCGTGATGGTCAATATGCTCATTAGACACCAGTCCATTCTGAACTCTTTACTAGATATTGAATTATTGGTAGAACATAAGTGTTCACTTATTGTCACAATATATTGTCTTTCTATGCCAAAATTGCAGCCTAATGACAATTTCTGTTGGAACTCGAACTCAGAAAATAAGAACAGACCGAACAAAATTAAATGGGCAGAGTCGCGGACAATGTCGCTTTCTTTAAGACGTTCGCGGAACTGCCGGAAAATAGCAAACAGTATGAACTCCGGTCGCCTCCAGGATAAAACAGCCCTCTTAAATACGATTTTTGTATTGCACCGTACAAAAATCGTTTCTGTCTACACTCTGTAAGTTGCTCAGTTTTTGGAATCGAAAAAAGGAATGAATGAATTCAATTGTGTAATTTCTGTATGCCAGTCTCACCTATTTATACAGGGAAAAAAGAGCTGTTGAGCTCTGATTTCATGGAGAAGATGAAGGAGGAAAAACAGGAAGGTGGAGGAGACTGGGTTTTACAGAAGACACGTTCAGGAAAATAGACGTTATGAATAACGTTCACAAAGACTAAATCAGAATGTAAATAATTAAATAACCAACCCAACCCGGTCCGGTTCGGTTTGGTCGGACGGACGGCGCGCGCGCGTGTGTGGTGGTCAACCAAGGAGACAGGTCCTCACCCTTTCACAAAAGTGGGTACCCCTTGGGGCACACCCCAAGCCCAACAATTTCATAGTCAACAAAAAAACTGGATTCCTCATAATGCACTATAAATATAGTTGTTATGATGAAAGAAATGATTCATCCATTCTGAACTCTCTACTAGATATTAAATTATTGATAAAACATAAGTGTTGACTTATTGTCATAATATATTGTCTTTCTATGCCAAAATTGCAGCCGAATGACAATTTCCTATTCAACAAAAAAAAAATGGATTCCTCATGATGCGCTATAAATATAGCTGCTATGATGAAAGAAATGATTCATCCATCTAATAAATTGAAATTAACTTTAAACAAAATGAGCATCCAATATGATCAGAATTAATATACATAATCTGATTTGATTCTGATATTATATGTGAGTTTTATTTAATGTGAATAGCGTATGACCTTGTTGGCTGCTTTTCTAAAGATTCAAAACTAAAATATTTGCATATCTGCTCATCAACTCAAATATAAATATATATCTGAATGCATACATACTTCAGCATAAAAAAAATAATGTATAACTATTTCAAACATCGTCCCCTTTAATCACAAAGGTATCACCTAGTTTGGAGTCTCTCAACCAGAAAAATAGATTTACTCCCAATGAATCCAAAATATATACAATTATCAACTAAATTCATCTTAAAATCAAATGAGGCAATAACTTAGTGAAATTTGTGACCATAACAAGTTGTCAATGCTATTATAATTTTAAAGAATCTTTCAACGAAAACTAGAAAGAATGTCTTTTCACAAATAGTGTCTTCCGTTTGTGTGAAGTCTTTGACAACAATAAGTGTCTTATATCTTTTCATAGTTGCCTTTGAGAAAATTGACAAGATTTGAAACTTTTTATTAATGACATCGATCCACAATTGAGAATTGAAACTCCTTATGGCGTGATAAACTCAATATCATCTTTATGTTCCTAGAGATATACAAAATAATGATAAAAAAATTGTATTTCTCCTTTCTCTAGTTAATTTCACTTTACTAGTATTTATTCTTGAGGTTTTTGAGATTTTTCTTCCGGATGAGGATTCACTTAATCATATTCCCCCCTGCAAGCTTAACATCCTTAAAGAATCTTGAATTATTTGTCTTACAAATACTTAGTAGTGGGAACATAGACTTTAGAAACCCCTATATTCAAAGCACCCAACAATATAACAAATAATAATTCTTCAAATCCAATTTCTTTTCAATTTGTCTATATGGCATAACAATAGTTCGACAACCACACACATTAAGTGTTTAAGCTATGATTTTACACCTTCCTAATGTTTGGGGGTCTAAATTGTTTCTTTTGTTAGTACTTTAGTTATAATATAAGTTGAAATATTCATGTCAACTGCATGGTTTACCTGTTGTTTGTCGTTGCTGTTGGAAAAGCTATTTTTCATGTATGAAAAGCCAAACAGCAGCTCCTTACCAAACATCTAAATCAATAGGTGGAAATGGCGTAATCAAATACGTGTTAGTTAATTAATTAGTAATTAATCTTGGATTTGTCAAGAATATTTTTGGATCACGTGATTTTTTTAATGGCAAATTGCTTGTTAATTGGGTTGAAAATGATGATTAAGTAAAAGTATAGTGAATTGAGGAGAGAAAATTGAGGTGTATGATAGTTATTGAATAGAAAAAAAAATAAAAAAAATTATAAAAAAATAAATATAAAAATAAAAATAAAAACACCCTCTTTACTTTTGAGTTTGATTGCCATTTTGATTTTTTTTAACATTGTTAGTCAATTTAGACTATCTTTGCTAACGGAATCAAGACACATGTTTGTCAACTTTTAAACCACAATAATTATGTTTGCAAATCGATCAAACCACAAAGTATATTTTTGTACTTTTTTCCAAAATTTAATACTTGGATAAAAAAACTAAACTAGAAATTCTTGAAAAACTATAACGACTTATACTTTGGAAAAAAAAAAAGAAATCACCTTCTAATACAACTTATATAATGGAATGGAGAGCGTAGAATTTCAAATAGATTTATTTATACATTTGTATATCATGTTTCTATAATGAGTAATTTTTTTTGTTTGATAGACGAGTACTTTCTTTTACTAGCAATAATATAATGTGGAATTTTGGATCATAGCCAATTTTTTTCTTACTTATTTGAAACCGAAAGACTCAGGCTGTTTTTTTACACTCTGCCCCAGCATTCTCTAGAGCTAGCAGCACTTTGAAGACTGCTGGCGTTTGTTTGGTTCATGTGATTTTTCCTTGGAATGTTGGTTAGCAGCGGACTTAAGTGTTCCGACGGGTGATTTCGTAGTCATTGCTGGATGGTTCTTACATTTGTGTCATTCAGCACCGGAAGAAACAACAAGGAAGGCAGTGAGGGTACTCCAAACGACATGGTTTCAGAGAAATAACAAACTCTGGAACGATTGTGACATCAGTCCGGTAATAAGTTTCAGGAACACACAAATTATGCTACACGACTGGAGTAAATGCAAATCCAAACAGAATAATCCCATCCTTGTCCGCTCTACTGTACCTGCTCACTGGAGAAAACTGAAGCCAGACCGCGTTAAATGCAACTAAAATGTTGTTGTATTCTGAGAGGAAGACTTCAACGGATTGGGAGACAAAGCTGGGAGTTTTATAATGTGTAGCAACAGTAGAGTGAATGGCATCCGTAATTCAAAAAATTTAGAAGCGGTAGTGCTGAGAACGAGTATACTATAGCTGAAGGCTCAACAAATGAGTAAGGTGGAATTCGAATCTGATGCAAAATTGATGGTTGATAGCATTCTATCTAATAAAGTGGATTTCTCGGATTTCGCTAGCTTGATCTAAGACTGCCAGAATATATTCAACGATAACCCAGACTTTTCAGTCTCTTTTATTCCTTGATTAGCGGACGAAGCAGCTCACTTAGTTGCTAGGTAAGCTCGTTCCAATGCTAATGATTTTATTTCTGTTATTTGTCCTGAATGGCTCATTAATGTACTGAATAAGGATTCATATCCTTCGTATAAATGCATTCTGAGTTTTCTTTAAAAAAAAAATACTATAGATATATATTTTTTTAAAGAATAATATAAACATATATTTGAAGAGTATAAAAATTGAAAATACTGTTGTCAGTAGTGCTTCACTTGCAATACTAAGGGTAAATAATTAATTAGTCCCCTAGTTTTTACCTAACACACTGTTTAGTCCTTCTATTTTAAAAAACACATTTTAAAGTCTCTATCTTTTATCAATACTTGTGGTCCTTTTATCTATTTTTTTAGATTTTTAACTGAACATATCTTAGCTTTTAGGACAACCACGGTACAATATAAGTTGACCATGTTACTCTCTTATTTTATATATATATATCTGTTTATGCTAAAATATAACGATTACAAGTCTAAAAAAACTAGACAAAATGACAAAATGATTAATATTGGCAAAAGCTAGGTACCTTATAATGTGTTTTTCAAAATAGAGAGACTAAACAGTGTTAGGTAAAAACTAGGGGACTAATAATATTAATGTTAAGTTTTAAGACATTATAGATAGATAGATTACATCAGTGGCTGAACAAAGAGAGACAGGCATGTTGATGTTTTCTAGACTGTAAATATAATTCGAGTATCATAATGTCAGTCATGACTTGAGTATAGATTAGCAACAAATGTCAAGTGCAATCAATAAAAAGCACTATCCCGAAAAACAGAAAATGCTCTCTGTGACAGTGGCAAAGCCCACCAACCACCAAGAACCCCTACCAAAGTTAGTTTGTGGTCTTTCACTTCAACTGTGGCAAGGCAGAAAAGTTTGTAGTCTTGGACTTCAACTTTATTGGCATATAAAGACTACAAAGAAAAAGGTAGCTGATCAATAAAATCTAACAACAGATATTATAATGCCTTTGAAATTCCAATATACTGATTTGCTGGTGGAGATTGGATAAGAATAATAAATTCACTGTATATAATATGCAAAGCTCATTCTTGCATACACTATGATGTGTTGTTCCATTCACTCCAGGAACTAATAGAGGTGTGTTTGACTGTCTTTCTTATTCTAGTTCACTTTTCGTCCTTTTGTGCAACTGAGGATTAACTATCCATGCATGTAGAGAGCATGTTCACTTGCAAAAGCATCAAATGAAAGAGCATTTGCAACCAATGGAAGACAATACTGAACTTGAACTACTAAAATCGTGCTAAAAAATGTGGAGGGTGGAAACAAAAGATAGGAGCAAAATAAGAGGGTACGACGTTCTCTCATGCTGTTAGCACTTCCACATTTTTCTAACTTGAAAATAATAGTAATAAAGAAATTTTAATTCAATTAACTTTATCCCAATCTGGAGGAAATGGCATGCAGGTTCCATGTATCCTGTCTTTTATCTTCAAAAACAAGGGAAATAACAAAATTCTGCAATCCCATCTATCTCCCTCTCCAAACATATCATAAAACTCAAATTTGTGCAACTAGTTTAAAGAAATATGTTTATTAGTAACAGGGATCATACCTTTAGAGAGTACAAATAGGGCTTTTGGCGCATGGATTGATGACACAACTGAAAATTTTGAAAGTTAGTTCAAATCAATAGCCAAGTACCAAAAAATAAAATAAAAAATATATCAGATGACCCATAGTACCCCTCTCAAGATTCATATGATACAGATATGACCACAAACTGAGAGGTGATCATAACCCCTTAGGTTATGCACTTTCGCTAGTGATGACCAAGAATTAGGAACACCTCCCTGTATACTCAAGATCATACTCCAACAAGGCCAGAATAACAGGATAAATCAACAGATAAAAGAAATCTCAATTCACACACATTAAAGAAGCCCAGTAATTGAGAACTCAGTTTTACTCTTGTTGACCATTTAATGCTTACATAGACATCATAAACCAATCTCACGTTTATAAAAATTCATGATAGCAACAAGAACCGTTACTAGTTCTTCTAATCAACACCCACGCTCATCCATGCTATTCTAGGCTCAATCAAAGTCCTAATTAAGCTTTAACAGCAAATCAGCGATGCTAGCTAACCTGTTCAATAAAAACATAAACTGATAAAGGGCTGGGCTTTGTGCTGACGAGGAAAAGAACAAGTTTGGTCACAAGCATGACAGGATGATGCCAATTCACCACCACAGTGAGAAAGAAAAAAGCAGGTAGCCATAATTTTCTCACAAATAGCCAAAACACAGGAGTATCTTTCCCCTCGTTCGAGTAACCAAAAATATTTGGATCATCGTCTTGACCTACATCATCAATATTAAATATTCAAATTGATGAAACATGAGGCCAGATAAAACTGCAATTCTAGGAAAGTGAACTTTAATCGCACAGGTCTTGACAGAAGCAAGTTGCTAACCATCCATGGCATACGTAACCTGCTGCGAAAGGCTTGCGTATCCAATTATACATGACACACCGAGTAGGGTTAATGTACTTCCTGAAAATTATATGCTTAACGTTTAATTAAAAACTTAAAAACATGAAAGCAAGAAAATAAAGGTAATTAGGGAAGAAGTTGAGTTAAATTACCTGAAAATTGAACATCGAGAACAGAATCTAGGTTCCATTTACACATATTTGGGCATCTAGTGAGTATTTTAGGATGAAGCTGCTTCAGCCATGTCCTTATGAGTTCAAGTTTTCCATAAACTGGAAAGCAATGAACAGCAATTAACACATAATCAAAGAATAAAATAGAAAAAGGAAATGAAAGAAGCTTACACGGCTGCCTTCTAGACGTTTGTAAAGAAGAGTAAAAGTAGGTTATTGACGAAAGAGAATGTCGAATTGGATTCAGTAATTTTACGGCATACGGCATTTCTATTTTCTCTGTCGACACCATACATATATATAGATTATTTTTCAACCGAAAATGTTTGGGTTAATCAAAAGTTAATTTCTTCATTTTCTTTTGACAATTTCGAAATATTTATTACTTTATTACTATTTTTTATATTAATTACATATATGATCAATTAACGTTGGAAATTTAAAAAGGAAAATCCGGATAGAATGTTAGAAATTTATTAATTGAAAATCCATTACTGAAATAGCCTACATTTATATCTTCTAATCCCTCCATCACTTATAAATTTGCTGTGTTACTTACTGTTTTGTTTTTTTTATTTATCAAGCCATTGATTAATAGTAGTAATAGTTAAGATTATATTTTGTTTTTACTTTTTCTTTATGAATTTTTTTCTTCAAAAAAGTCTCTTTTTTTCTCATCGCAAATTTTTATCCGATCGTGTTCAGTTCGATATACGTTCATGAAAATAATGTAAAATAACGAAGTTTTGTGTAAAACTAAGTTTTGAAGGTTTCAAAACTATGCAGTTTTGTAGTTTTGTGTTAAAGAAATTTCAAATCAATATAATTAATACGTTGTTCGCGAGTGAAGTTCATAAACTGAATTAACGAGTTGCTCGCGAGCAAAACTCATGAACAAGCTCGTTAGAAATCTCGCGAGCAACTCATGCACAGGTCACGAACATAATAGTAAGCTCGAGCTCGAGCTCGTCAATTTTCTGACAAGCTGAGCTTGAGCAGGCCAAAACTCGGTTCGGCTCGATTAAACCCCTATTGGTAACTGTAACATCCTGGCCCAATACCATATAGATATTGTCCATTTTGGCCCAAATTTAATATCTTGGGCCTCATGGCTGGAAAACATGTCTGCATGTATTGGATGTTTACCTTACTAATCCACAATCACACTATCTATTTTCGATGTGGGATTCAGTTCATTCCTACTCTCATCGTCATCCCTTAGAGTCGCTCCTTGCTCAGACCTTCTACCCCGACGTCACCCACTCTAGACCGGGTCATTACAAGTCCACCAGTTTCTATTTGGTTCGTCCTTAAACCACACATCTTTATAGGCCCAAATCCTTCTGTATTTCCATTAGTTCAAATTAATTTTTTTTAATTAATTAAATTCCAACATGCATCTCATTCGTTAAGTAATGTTGTGTTGCGTTACTTTACGTTACGTTACGTTACATTACATTATGTTATGTAATGTTATGTTTTGCAATGTTACGTTACATTACATTACATTATGTTATTTTACATTATGTTACATCATATTACCTCATATCACGTTACGTCACATAATGTTATGTTATGTTACATAATGTAACATTACATTACATTAAATTATGTTATTGTTAGACGAGGTGTCGCGGCCTAATCTCCCGGACGGACCGGGGGGTGGACAACCTCATGGCGACGTAAGCGGTGATTGGCGCCAAAAGCAACCAATCGCGGAATCAAGCTGCTCGGCAGGACCGGAGCTCGGAGATATGGAAGAGTCGCCACCCACGAATGAGAAAATGAACACCGATCCCTTGCGGGAGACCGGTGTGGGTTCGGGAAACTTAGGTACGAGCCGAGAAGGCTAGCTCCTTTCCGGAGAAAGGCTACTAGGCACCCCGACATCGCCCGGTTATGAACCACCGGCCTCCTACTCAGCATGTTAGGCGATAACGGACTAATCGTATACTTCTTTAAGTTTAAAATTCATTTGAAACCCTTTTCTTTCTCTTTTTGGAAACCATTTTGAGCATATGATATTGAAAAGCCACATCAGTAAAGAATCACCCATTTATGTTTATACATACACAGAGAGGGGGAAGAAAGAAGTGATTTATTTACAACCGTATTTAAATGTTATGTTGTGTGTCTATTCTACATTAACTTATTTCCCAAAACGGTTTATTACATGGTTCGCACCTTAATCGCCGTTGGAACGATTTAGGTGCGTTTTAAAACCCCGTTTGATGAAGCTTACCCGAATCGCCGTTGGAACGACTCGAGTAATTGAAAACGTTAAAGTAAAAGCCTTTTAATAAGAAAACGTGGTTAAACATACAAGTCAATTTTATTTTGTACAAATTCATTAAGAAAGCGATTCAAAATCTCCATTATTAACAAAGAAAACGATTTTGATTACAATGTTCGCTTAATCCGTCGTTGGAACGGACTAAGGTTTTAAAACGTGGTGTTTTGAAGACGATTTGAAATATCAACCAAAATGACTCTATTTATCTACATTAGAGATCTAAGAAAGCTCATTAGCTTAAATAATTTAATTGAAAACTCTCTTTTTGTGACTTACTTTCCCCACTTATTTAATGGATTCTCTAACTATTATAATTACATCAATAAACACATTTAGGCCCAAAAATTAATTTTTCCAAGTGAAGCCCATTTGAAACATGGACTTATAAATGACCAAAAGAAATAAAGAAAATAATATAGATATATATTTACACATTTTAGCCCAAAAGACATAAAATAAGAGTAAAAGAAAATATACTATCTAATACATATATAAGAAAGAATAATGAAAATAATATATTTATACTTTAAACATAAGAAATAGTGAATGAAATTCATAAATAAGAAAATAGCATTTATCACTCAAAATAATTTTATTTAACAATAATTAAGATAACCCAAATATACCCCAAAACTATATATATACATAACTAATATAATCCTAATGTCAAAAAGACTATATGTTCATCCCCCAATATCTACTAATTATCTCCCAAAATGCCCAAGTAAATAACATTTAAAATAGAATTTAACGTAATTTAAATGAGTAATAATAAAAAAGAAAGTAATATGTACATATATAAAAAATTAGAATAAAAATGGAATACCAATCTCCTAAAATAATTATATATGTTAAAGTTTTAAAACAATTTGAAAAGAATATATTACATAATTATATATATATATACTAAGGATTAAAAGTCTAAAAGTTAAGAAAAAGGGACCGAAATGGCATTTTTAACATTTTGGCAGATTTACCGACGGAAAATCCGTCGGTAAACAGCATTTAGTGACAGAATTGGTAAATTACAGCAGCACTCCGATATTTTCCAGATTTATTCAAAAGCTTTAAATTAAATCTAATTCAATCGTTTTGGACTTCCGAACTACCAAAAATTGATCATAGTCGAAAACGGAAGTTCCTGAACGACGTTTTTTATTTCAAAACATTATTTGGAAATTCCTTTTAGATTGAAAACTTATAATTACAACGTTTCGATACCCGAACTACCTTTTTATCGGATCACGGTTCGTATTGGGATGTCAAAATGAGGCTTTTTTTATTTTAAAACAAAACCGAATTTTATTTAACACGAAACGAAAATTAAATAAATACGCTAATTAAATAAAGTGTGACAAAATAAATAAATAACTAGCTGAATAAAAAAACTATAGCATAAAAAATAAAATAGAAGGAAAGAATAAATTAAATAAAATAAAGAGTCTAGTCCTCGGATAATACCTTTGATTCGGTATCTGACAGTCGAAGCCGATTGATTCCACGAACCGCGAGCTCCCGATTTTAATAAGAATTTAGTAAAAAATTGAACTTAGGAAATTCGGAATTTTTGAGAAAAAAAATATTTTTCTCAAAAAAAATCCACTCTCTCTCTCTAAAAATGTTTAGAGTGAGAAAGTTTTCCCCCTCCTCAAGCCCTCCTTTTTTCACCTTGGGATCCGTGCCCTTATATAGGGAAACGGATCCCGGAACAATGGGCGACGCCCAAAAAAAATTGGGCGTCGCCCATTGTGGTTGGGCGGCCGCCCAACCTAGTGTTGGGCTACCGCCCAACCTTGTTGGGCGATCGCCCAACTTTCGTTGGGCGAGCGCCCAACGCGAGGTTGGGCGCCCGCGCGGCGACCATCGGGGCGTGCCCCGCGCCGTCGGACGCGTGAACCCCGTGGCCGCCGAGCGCGCGTTCCGCGCAGCTAGACGCTCGCACGTCGCGGCCGCCGAACGCGCGCCTCGCGCTGCCAGGCACGTGTGCTCAACGGCCCACGAGGGCGCGCACCGCCAGCGGTCCCAGGCATTGCTCGGGCGTCGAGAGCGTGCCACTTGCGGTGCGTCCGACGGACGCCGCGCGCACGTCTCGAGCCGTCAAGCGGGCGTTCGACCATCGTCGTCCGCGTGCGGGATGCCGTTGCGTGCCCGCGCCGTGCCGTTAATTTTTCTCAGCTTATTATTCTTTATATATTTTTCAAAACTTCCGGAATCAATCGCTTCGACCGTCTTGTTTCAAGTTTTCATCACAGGTCCTCCGACTCGGTGTCTACAGTTGCCCCTACTTTTCTATTTTGACAGTGATGTGTGTGGTTCGAAAACGTTTTTGCTAACGTAACACATGCAATGTAAAACATATAAAAGTAAAAGACACGTAACGAGTAGGAGGAAACATACCTGACCTTTGCGCTGTGCGCTCCGGCGTTGCTCTCTGACTGCATCAAACTCTGCTTCGGGCTGCACCCTAGTTCACGACCGCAGGGATAATGGCTAAATAGCTACCCTAGTTTATGACCGCGGGGATAATGGCTAAACAGCTACCCTATTTCAAGATTGCGGGGATAATGGCTAAATAGCTACCCTGATTTACGACTACGGGGATAATGGCTAAATAGCTACCCCATTTTAAGATTGTGGGGATGATGGCTAAACAGCTACCCTGGTTTACGACTGCGGGGATAATGGCTAAACAGCTACCCTGGTTTACGACTGCGGGGATAATGGCTAAACAGCTACCCCATTTCAAGATTGCGGGGATAATGGCTAAACAGCTACCCTATTTCAAGATTGCGGGGATAATGGCTAAACAGCTACCCTATTTCAAGATCACGGGGATAATGGCTAAACAGCTACCCTGATTTACGACTGTGGGGATAATGGCTAAACAGCTACCCTATTTCAAGATTGCGGGGATAATGGCTAAACAGCTACCCTATTTCAAGATCACGGGGATAATGGCTAAACAGCTACCCTATTTCAAGATCGCGGGGATAATGGCTAAATAGCTACCCTGATTTGCGACTGTGGTGAAGATGGCTAAAAAGCAACTCCGGTCAGCGACCACGAGCCAGATGGCTAAAAAGCAACTCCGGTCTGCGACCAAGAGTCAAATGGCTAAAAAGCAACTCCGGTCTGTGACCGAGAGTCAAATGGCTAAAATGCAACTCCGGTCTGCGACCGTGAGTCAAATGCCTAAAAAGCAACTTCGGTCTGCGACCGAGAGTCAAATGGCTAAAAAGCAACTTCGGTCTGCGACCGAGAGTCAAATGGCTCAAAAGCAACTCCGGTCTGCGACCGTGAGTCAAATGGCTAAAAAGCGGGGGCTGTTTCTGGATTTTCTTACCACACTGTTGTCTGTATTTTCTCACTGGAGCTATCATCTCGAGGATTCGATGGACACACGTCTTAGTCCGAAATGAAATAGACTACTGATTGTTTTTCTATTGACTGTCGTCTGTATTTTGACTGGTGTCACTGTTCTGTAAAAATTAGCTGTTGTCTAGAATTGATATTTTGACAATGTTAGTCACTGTCTGGGAGAAATGCGGGCTGAAACGGACTGCAAATCGGAGGTCTGTGCACCTGGTAATTAATTATTTACTTTTTACCTTTATGTCAAATCGTACTTTTTTCACTATTTACGGGAATGTCATTCCCTTTTCCTATATAAGGTGGTGGGGTTTCATTTCAACCCCACACCTTCTCTCTCCTCTTTCTCTCACTAGACTTCAATTTGGATTATTCTCGGGATGGATTTAGACGAATGGGATGGCACCAGAGGCATGGACGAGGTTTATATAAACCTGGATAGAGTGGATACCTTCCACGACCCTACGACACACTTGAGCAGGACACGCTGCAACGAGGTAAGTGGTTTCTCACTTTTATTTGATTTGGACTCTAGGCTTTAGCACTCTTATACGAACATGATTTGCATGCTAACTCTTAGACTGCCTTAGAGGACTTTAGCTAGAAAACGTGAATTCCTTTATTTACACGTAACACCTGTTTGTTTTTGTAAGAATGCGCGCTATATGCATGTGAATAGTACACTACGAATTTATGCATGTTAACAGTAAAAACGATGTGAATAGTAAAAACGTGAATAGTAAAAACGTGAATAGTGCACGTGAATGGTAAAACTTAGCTAATGCACGTGAATAGTAAGAAACATGAATAGTGCCCGTAAATAGTAAAAACGTGAATAGTGCACATGAATAGTAAAAACTTAGCTAATGCACGTGAATAGTAGAACGTGAATAGTACACGTGAATAGTAAAAACTCAGCCAATGCACGTGAATAGTAAAAACATGGATAGTGCACGTGTATAGTGACAACGTGAATAGTAAAAACTCAGCTAATGCACGTGAATAGTAGAACGTGAATAGTGCATGTGAATAGTAAAAACATGGATAGTGCACGTGAATAGTAAAAACTTAGCTAATGGACGTGAATAGTAAAAACTTACCTAATGCCCGTTAACGTACGTGAATAGTAAAACCTAACCTACGCTTCTCGTCACCTGTAGACGAGGGTGGATAAAAGGATTGACTAAACCTTACGTGAATGACCCTACATGAGAGATTTTTACAGAAGATTGGTCCTAACTGACCGGATGTCTCTAGGTTAGAAAATGAAAGAATACCTAGTCTTAACGCGTTCTTATCACTCGCTTGCCTTAGGAGTTGTATTAAAATTTTTTTATCTTGTTCCTCTTTAGCTCATCGAGATTTCCGGGACCACTGCCGAGGTTCTTTCATGGTATGATAGGCTGAGCGTCGCGGCGAGAGCCCGCGTGCAGGAGTTGGGCTTCGGACCAACGGGGTGTGCGATCCCTTTGGCCTACGGGCCCTGTGTGAGCGGTGGGTTGACTCGACCCACACCTTCCACCTTTCCTTCGGGGAGATGACCATCTCGCCCCGAGATTTCTCATTATTGACCGGATTACGAGGGAGCAACACCCCCGTCCCCTTCCATTATGGCATGATGCGACCGCGGGTCGACCTTGCTAGGCTTGCCACCTTGATAGGACTAGGAGTTCCCCTATGCGCCAAATCTACCCCGACGAAGTTTATTTCGACTGCTAGCCTCTTGAGTAGACGGGACTTCTGTGAGACTGATGCTACTGATCTGGCGGTTCGTAGCTTCCTTGTATATGCTCTGAGTGAGACGATTTTCCGCACGAAGGGCGGAAAGGTACATGCGGGTCTCATCCAGGCCCTTAGTGATTTAGATGCCGCAGCTTCCTACGATTGGGCGGGGGCAGGCTTAGCTTTTCTCTACAAGTTTCTGGACCTGACTAGTCGGAAGCGTAAGGATTTCGGTGGTTACACCTTTGCTCTGCTGGTACGTGACGCCTTCTTAATTCGCCCGTCTTTGTTTTTTTTTCTTTCTCACACTCCTAGTCCTTGTTTATGCCGCAGGTGTGGGCGTACGAGAGACGCATCCTTCCCAGCCGATCTCGACCTAGATTGAGAGCACAGAGGCCGCCTTTTATGGTTCGATGGAGAGATTTTGATCTGAGCGCTGAGAGGAGGCGGACAGTGCCATGGCTCCTAGATCGGATTGACTCATTAGTCCTCACACAGGTAGATTTCGCTTAGTCTCGCTAGACTTTGGCTTGAGTCTTTCTGACCCTTTTCTTTGTGCATATTTTTTAGATTAAGTTCAGGTGGGACGATCTTGACTTCGGTCCCGAGTATTCATACACATCGACGATCCAGGAGCAGCAGTGCGTGCTCACCGGCCCTTGTGTGCGGGCGTGGTATTTGGGAGATCGAGGCATCACCGGAGTGAGTGATGTTCACTGGACGCCGGGGGAGATTCCCGTTTCCATATTTGCTGTGCGGACTCTGCCCCTATCGACCATTCATCGAGATCTGACCCGTCATTTTGTCGGTAGAGTAGTCTGGGTTCACGCCGAGGGCCGCGAGCCTTATTTGTCTACTTTACTGAGCGCGAGGGATGCCCCGGCGGCAGCGATGGAGGTAGATCCGGTAGCGGACGTGTTTTCGAGAGAGGCGGTCGAGGCCGTCTTTGGTCAGGCGGAGGTTCCGGTAAGTGATTCCGCCCTCATTTCATTTTATTCATGATATGCTCGGAGGTTTTATTGTGTGTTTTTTTTTTTGCTTTTTTTGCAGGAAGGATCCTGGCGGAGTGCCCACCTATCTGATTTTTTCGACGATACTCGGGCTCAAACACTGGTGTGCGAGCAGCCCTATTTTGTCGGCGAGTCCTCCAGTGCAGCTCGACCGGAGGGGTTGTCCATAGGCGTGCCTATACCAGGCTACGAGAGGGATTACGCTACGATCTGCTATGATGAGTCCGGGGTGCCTTATGCGGGATTTGAGGCAGTCCCTCCTATCTTCTCCTCGAGGGTCCCGTTTGATCCCTCGGACGCTTCTCTGACCACGAGAGAGACCTGTACGGATTACGTGGGGCTGTCTGGTTATCTCCGAGACCGCCTCAGCTTGCGCTGCACCGATCACCTGGTATGTATCATTACTGTACTTTAGTGTAGTGAAATGTATGCATGTATGTATGATTTATGTTTTTGCCTATGCTGCCTTTTATCTGTGTTTTTTTTTTCTTTTTCTGTAGAGTGATCTGCATACCCATGAGCGGAGACAGAGCGAGCTAGTGCGGGAAGCTGATGCCCGAGTTGGTCATGTGTATCAAGAGAGGAACAACCATTGGTCGAGGATGATGCGACGGGAGACTGAGGGTCGCCTTGCCATCGAGGAGAGGGCGCGTGATGAGTCGATCAGTCGCCTTGCTGCAGAGGAGAGAGCACGAGCTGCTGATGAGAGAGCACGGGTTTCTGATGAGAGAGCGCGAGTTTCTGATGAGAGAGCGCGTGCTGCCGAGGAGACACAATCTGCGGAGCGGGCATCTCACTTGAGAGATTTTGAGAACTATTGGGACTTCCCTCCGTATTAGGCTCGTAGCTTTCATTGTTGCTTTGTAGCTTTCATTGTTGCTTTGTAGCTTTTATTAGGGTTTTTCTGATGTATAGCTGATGTATAGGGAGTGGGGTGGATAGTAGTTAGGCTTTTTGTGAAAAGTAGGATAAGAAATGTATAACCCGTGATTCATATTACCATGCATTCGGTAGATTATAATGATTCCAATCATTCTCATCAAATATATTCATGCCTTTATTTATTTACAAACAACAGAAATACTTAGTCTTTTATACATTGTTTTTGTAATTGCTCAAGTCGTAACTATTGTTACCAGGACCCGCCTTTCGGTTTTCGGATCCCGGCGATTTTTCTCCTCCCCTTTTACTATCCCGGAATTTTTAAATGAGTGCCCTTTCGGGTTTTCACCCATTGGGATTTCCCTTATTGTTGCATAGGTCGCCCTTTGCGGGTTTTCAACCTATCGGGAATTTTTCTTTATTTTTCTTTTTTTTTTTTTTTATGAAAAGTATTTCTTAAGCTTATCCAGGTTGGTAGGTTCGGAGAATTCCATGCCGTCCATTGTGGTTAACTTCACCGCTCCTTTGCTTAGTATCTTCTTTACGACGAATGGTCCTTCCCAGTTAGGCCTGAACTTCCCCCTCGGGTCGGTGTGCGTCACACGGATCTGTTTCAGCACCAAATCTCCTTCTTTGATGGGGCTGGTCTTGACTTTTTTATTGAAAGCCCGAGCCATCCTTCTTTGATACAACTGTACATGGTAAAGGGCTTCCAACCTTTTCTCATCAACTAAAGCCAACTACTCGCATCGCCTCTTTACCCATTCCGCCTCGGGAATTTCTACCTCCACCGCAATTCTCAACGATCGCTTTTCGATCTCAACTGGAAAAACTGCTTCTGTGCCATACACCAAAGAGAATGGTGTTGCCCCAGTCGAGGTTCTGACTGTCGTGCGATAAGCCCACAACGCGAGTGGGAGGTGCTCATGCCAATTCCGATGTGATTCCACCGTCTTCACGAGAATCCTCTTGAGGTTCTTATTAGCTGCTTCTACTGCCCCATTAGCCTGTGGACGGTACGGAGAAGACCTGTGATGTTCAATGCCATATTCTCGGAAAAGATTCCTTACTTCCCCCTGAAACTGGACTCCGTTATCCGTGATCATGTGATGAGGCACTCCGAACCTGGTGATCAAGTGTTTTTCAATGAACTTTCTCATCTGCTTGGATCCCAGTTTGCTAAACGACTCTGCTTCTACCCATTTGGTGAAATAATCGATGGCGACTGCAATAAACTTATGTCCATTTGAAGCATTAGGCCTTACTTCGCCGATGATGTCAATGCCCCAGGCAGCGAATGGCCAAATAGGTGCTAGCACATGTAGTTCCATGGCCGGAAGATGACTGCAATCGCCGTGGATTTGACAATCGTGACATTTCTTCGCATACTCGTTACAATCTCTTTCCATGGTGAGCCAATAGAAGCCTTGCCTAATAATTTTCTTAGCTAGTACTGCTCCTCCCATATGGGCTCCACAAATTCCCGAATGTACTGATTCCATCGCCTCACGGGCTTCCCCCGCATCCAAGCATCTTAGTTGTAATCCGTCAATGTGCCTTTTGTAAAGCAAGTCGTTATGGATGACGAACTGACGAGCTAGCCTTCTAATCACAGCTTGATCCCTAGGTTCTGACTCTGCCGGATATGTTCCATCTTTCATAAAGTTCACGATATCGAAATACCACGGTTTTTCATCTGCCCCTAACAGCATTACGTCTTCGTAGCACGGTTTGTGAGATCTTCTCAATACCAATGGTTTCGAAGCAAGGTTTCGGGGGTTGTCCCAAACTGACACCAAAGTAGCCAAGGCATCCGCGGCCTGATTCTGAGCTCGAGGAATGTGATAGAAGCGACATTCTTGGAATCTCAATGCCAACCCTTCTAGCTGATCTAGATACGGACGTAGCCTTTCTTCTCTCACTTCCCAGTTTCCTTATGCCTGTTCGATGATCAACTTGGAGTCGCCCCAAATTTCGACATATGACGCTCCCAGTGCTGCTAATGACTCCAAACCATAAATGCATGCTTCGTATTCGGCCATATTGTTGGTAAGGGGGAAGGATAACTTTTTCGCCATCGGGATTCTTTCTCCTTCCGGGGAGATAAGTAGTACTCCTACTCCGGCTCCATTCGAATTAACTGCTCCGTCGAAGAACATTTTCCACGGTATAACTTCGATTGCGTTCAAATGTTCATCGGGGAAATCATAGCTTATCTCTTCTCTTCTGTATACAGGGGTTGATTAGCCAAAAATTCTGCCATGGCTCTTCCTTTGATAACCTTCTTTGTCACATATTCAATGTCAAACTCGGACAAAAGCAACAACCATCTGGCTAACTTCCCCATCAAGGATGGAGTTCGGTATAGATACTTCACGGGGTCCATCCGAGAAATAATGATCACTTTATACGATTGGAAATAGTGCCGCAGTTTCTTCGTCAACCACACCACTGCCACACATGTCTTTTCGATCATGTTGTATTTGAGCTCATACTCTAGGAACTTCTTACTCAAATAATACACCGCGTGCTCCACACCGGTGTCTCCCTCTTGAGCCAACATTGCCCCGATAGATCGCTCCTCAATCGCTACATAGAGGAGAAGCGGCTTTCCTAGTTTAGGCGGTCTCAACACTGGCGGATTAGACAAGTAGCTCCGGACGCTCTCCAACGCTTGCTGACATTTATCATTCCAAATGGCGGGTTGGTCTTTCCTTAGCAACTTAAAGATTGGCTCGCAGATTGCGGTGAGTCTTGCTATGAACCGACTGATATACTGAACCTGCCCCAGAAACCCTCTCACTTCCTTCTCATTTCTCGGCGTCGGTATCTCTTGTATAGCCTTTACTTTATCAGGATCTACCTCGATTCCCTTATTTCCGATTACATAGCCTAAGATTTTTTCCGACGAAACGTCGAAAAAGCACTTCTTCGGGTTTAACCTCAGCTTGAATTCTGCAATTCGGGCCAAAAACTTCTCGAGCGCGGCAAAATGCCCTTCTCTTGTCTCTGATTTGACCATCATGTCATCCACATAAATTCCACCTCCTTGTGTATCATGTCATGGAACAGGGCTGTGGCCATTCGCTGGTAGGTTGCCCCGGCATTTTTCAAACCAAATGGCATCACTCTGTAACAGTATGTTCCCCACTCAGTTGTGAATGAGGTTTTCGCTTTGTGATTTTCGGCCATCTGAACTTGCATGTAGCCCATGAAACCGTCCACATTCGTGTGTAAGACGCTTGACGCTGCACTGTCGATCAATACATCGATATGAGGCAATGCGAACTCATCCTTGGGGCATGCCTTGTTAAGATCTCTGTAATCCACGCACATCCTCACTTTGCCGTCCTTCTTTGCGATGGGCACTACATTTGCGACCCAAGGGGGATAGTCGATTACTTCGATGAACCCTGCTTCTAACTGCTTCTTCACCTCCTCTTTGATCTTATCTGCCCATTCCGATCTCATACGTCGGAGCTTCTGCTTTACGGGCTTTGCTTCGGGGTAAGTTGGAATGCGGTGAGTTACGATTGATTGATCGATTCCAGGCATGTCTTCGTATGTCCAAGCGAATACAATTTCGTATTTTTTAATTATTCTCTCAAATTCTTTTCTCTCTTCAATAGTTAATTCTTGAGCAATTTGTATAAGTTTAGGATTTTCATCCGTACCAAGATTGAAAGTTGACATTTCTATTGTATTGATTTCAAATGTAGGCATGTTATATGAATGAGAATGCATGGAATGATCATGATCAACATCAAGCAAGTAAGCAAAATCAGAATTCATTTCATTGATAGCGTGGGTGATTACATCATCGGACTCAAACAAAGCAGTAATACAATTTTCCTCATCCGGGCCTTCAGACTTCTCATATGCTCCGGAGGTACTAGGCTCAATTTCAGCTCCTGCGGTTGCTTCAATGGTAATGACCTGCTCCTCGGCATTTGAATCCAGCATCATGATCTCCTCGACAATGCAGCTTGCCTTTCCTTTGCCCCAGTCGGCGACATCATTGAAGATTTCAAACCCTGGCAGAATCTTTCCTTCCGTGCTAGTCCACGACTCGGAGGTTCCCGAATATGGCTTTCCATGCCCCTCGCTTACAAAATGCTTCCTCAAGCCTATTTTTCCTTCTGCACTCATGTTGGATGGACTCCCCTGCTCATATCCCAAACCCCTCCGGGTTTTCTGACTTTTAAAATCCGGAAACTCCGACAACCCTTGATGGTGTGCTCCTAATCCCATTCCCGGGATGAAACCTCCCTTCATCATCTTCACCACATCGGTGGTCATGCTCGACTCGTAAATCCCAGAGACTTGGAATCCGGAAAAAAGTTGAGGCTCAATTCCCAATGATGCCACCGAGCTCAGTTTTTCAGCTCTAATTGTTACTATCTCCTCCCCGAAAGGGAACTTGATCATTTGGTGGAGTGTGGAGGGCACACCTCCCAACTTGTGGAACCATGGGCGTCCCAACAATACAGCAAAAGTTACCGGGATGTCCAACACTGTGAACTCAGTCTCTTCCTCATGCGGCCCTACTTTCAATTTGGCCTTGAAAACTCCTTCAATATGCCTACGGCTGTCATCGTATGCTCTGATCACTGTTTCAGAAGCTGTCAAATCTCCTCTCTCCACTCCCAACTTGGACAAGAGCTTCAAAGGACAAACATTAATGGCCGATCCATCATCGACCATAACACAGCTAGTCTTCTTCCCGTTGATTTTCGCTCGGATATACAATGGCTTATTATGAGCCTTCCCCTCTTCTGGAAGATCTTCGTCAGTAAATGTGATCTCCGTCTTCTTTCGGGCCATAATTGCCCCTACTAGCGCTGCCGGCTCGGTGTCGGTGGAAATAACCAAATTCTGCAACTCCTTCATCAGGTTCTCACGATGGTACTTAGAATGGCATAAAACTTCCCAGACCGTAGACTTAGCTTGCGTCTTCTTCAACTGTTCAAGAACTTGGTCATCGGGCTTAGGAGCTAACCCTTCTCCAATCTCAGTCTCTACCATTGGTGCCTTTCCTTCGGCCACACGACCTGATCTCGTCATTACCGTAATTTCCGGCTCATCATCTGATTCGTCCCAGATGTTAATAGGAACCCTTCGATTAGCATCCTCCTCGTCCGAGGAACTCGCCCAAATGTCTACGACCATTAAATCCATGACGTGAGGAATGCTCGGATTCAGGAAAAAGGGATCCGCCGATCCATACAAAGCCCAACCTATCAACTCATCATAGTCACGGAGGGACACTCTACTCATCCTTCTTGCGGCCAACGGAATAGCACCTCGTTGTATGCACATAAGCTGCACCTTATCGCTCATTGTCTCATTACACTGCTCATAACGGTGCCTCCACCTTTTAGCATAATCCACAAAATGTTCCTCGGGGAATTGCCTTATCCTGTCCAGATCATCCAGGGATCCCGTCCATGGAATGTACATTTCATATCTTGCCATAAAGGCATTTCGGAGCGGTATCCAATGACACATCTCTTCCTCTGACAGACCCTGATGCCACAATAAGGCTTCACCCATCAAGGTTTCCGGAAAATGTTCATGCAACTCGCACTGTGGAAATCCAGCGTTATACATATGATCGCGGAATATCCTTGCATGCTCCACAGGATCCCGGTATCCACCATACCTAGGCATCGCTAACACCGCATCAGGTGTTTGGTAAGACGGGGAATCAGGGGTTTGCTCTGCTAGCATCCATACTGTATACTCCTTGATAAATCTCTTTGTCATAGCTGCCCAATCGGTCTTAACATACATTGGCAGTGACATATACCACATCAGCGGTTCACCCATCAATGAATTACAAAACAAGCTAGTGATCTCTTCCTCTTTGAAACTCAAGGCTGTCATAGCTGACAAATAGAAGTGAAGGTGCTCCATAGGGTCCTTATTGCCGTTATACTTGCTCACCCTTGGCAATGGACGCTTGATGGGTCCAATCTGCATTGCAAAGTGCTCTGCAGTTCTATCTTCAGCTCTTTGATACTTTTCTAGAAACAAATCCGACAACCGATCCCAATCGTGCTTGCAAGAGTCGGGCAATGAATGGAACCATTGCAAAGGCTCACCTACCAGCGAATGGTGGAACCACTGAGCAATTTCATCTACTCCGAAGGATTCAATAAACATGTCATGCATATACTCACGCAAGTGCACTTCGGGATCCCTTCCTCCACTGAACAAACCCAAATTTGGCACGATAGTCCGAGACGCCCCTTCACCGGTCTCTTCGTCACTATCCTCGTCATATGGTGCTCCACCATCTGATCCCTCCTCCATTGGTTCGTCTTCTTGTTCCTCACCCAAGAAGGACACATACAAACCATTTCCCACATTGCTTCTTTCGACGGAGTCCAACAACTCCTCTACATCTTCCTCAAAAGATTCCATCACTACAGTTTCCGTCAAACCAACTCCGATCACGCTCACCCTATGATTAGGCAATGGATTGCGCCTAACGGAAGGGTTTGCTGACGAAGGATCAGCTATCTTCTTCTCCTCAATCAAATCTTGGATTTCGTGTTTCAGCCTCTCGTAATTCTCAATCGTATGTCCATAACTGCTGTGGAATTCACAATACCCTCTAGCCTGAATCTGCGGAGTAGGTTGAGCTTTGTTATACGGGGTAAGGGCTTTCAACAACCCCTTCTTCTGCAGACGTTCAAAATTTTTCGCATAGGTCTGATCGAACTTGGCGAACCGCCTCTTTTCGATAGCATTAAGATCAACCACTTTCACTGTCGCAGATTCCGTACTCGCGCTAGGCCCTCTGATACTATATCCAGACTTCGTCCACTTGGTATAAGCTTTCTTCGGCTCCCCATCGCCTTCGACAGTCAAGGCACAACTATACATCTGATTGAAATCTGTGAACGGCATATATCTCAACTCATTCTTAATATACGGCAACATATTGCCAATCACCATTCGGATCTGATCTTGCTCAAGTGGCTTCTGTTTCATGACCGCGGCCTTAGCCCTCCATCTCTTCACGAAGTCTGAAAGGGATTCCCCAGTCTGCTGCTTAGTGCTCTCTAACTCTTTCAAAGTGACTTCCAACATGGTGTTAAAACTATACTGAGCGATGAATGACTTTGCTAACTCCTTCCAATCCTTCTTTGTCACCATTGGCAGCGTATGGAACCATGTGAGGGCAGCCCCCTCCAGGTAAGTGTTAAACAGCCCCAAGACTTGATCCTCGGTCAGGATCGTGTGCTTCATTACCGCAATGTACTGATTCATGTGAGCGGTGGGATCTCCAGTTCCATCGAACTTTTTCATGTCAGGGAGCCGGAATTTCAAAGGCAAAGCTGTTGCTGTCAAGCAATTCTTCAAGTTATAGAAATCCTGACTTCCGGAGCTTCCTCCGCGCAAGTCCTGCACTTCCTGTGTGATGTGTTGCCTCCACTCCTCTTCCTTAGCTTTCTCCTTCTCTAACTGTTTTCGGACATAATCCTGATAATCCTCCTCATTCCCAAAGCGAGGGCCATCGTTCACCTCATTCTCAGCACGCTTACTACCACTCTTGTTGTCCTTCAGTGCTAACTCAGCTAGCTGGGCCAAGATTGCGGCCAGCTGGTCGTTGATATTGTTCACAGAATTCTCCAATTCAGCCACCTTCTCGTTGGTTGCAGACATACTGACGGAAGACTGAGTATACTCGGATGAAGATGATTCAGAAGCCACAACTACTGATTCGGGACTGTCTACTCGCGACTGATCAAACTGTCTGACAAGCCGATTACTCTCGCGAAACCACAACCGCTTAATGATGACGTCTGCGCGAACGGTATCCATTAGTATGTATGCATGATTTCATATGCATGATTCGTGGTGTGTGCGTTTATTTATTTACGATTATAAAATAAGAAGAACAAACGTTAGTTCTATTTACATGTATCATAACATCTCTCTTCCACCCTTATTCCTCCACACACTCGTTGGTCCAGGTCTCTTTCCTAGGATTTTGGTTTGGGGCTCACATTGCGGTCCAGGGGACGCGTGATGCCGTCAATTATTGCGAAAAAATAAATCATTCATCAGACAATACAGTTCGTTTTGACGTATCAACGTTCAGTGACTCAGAAATCGACCAAGTTGGATTGTTCTTTCAGAATAACTCGTCTGTTGTCCTTTCGTGAGACGCATTAGTTAGGGTTTTGATTCCCTTTGAGCGCATCTCAGTTTTTAGACGTGGTACGAGTTATTCTTCTAGTCCAATCGTTCGTTATTGTCAATGACTCGTTCCCTTTTGTTCGCGCGGGTTCGTGTCTCGATTTTTGGATTACAACGGGATCTTTTGGATCCATCGAGAGACGTAACCACGTGTTTATTTAGTGATGGAATCACCTTTGGATTTTATTTTAGGGAATGGACTCATCGCGTAACGCGTTTGTTCTTAGCGTCGAGGATCCGTTTGCTCATTTTAGCTACGTGAAAAGACGGCGAGTCTTATTTTGAGCGCACGATAATCTTTCGGCTAGCAACAATTCTTTGTTCCTCCCAATCCACGGGATATATCATCTCAGTGTGGTTATAGAAAATCAACGTTTCGTTGAATCGCGTGTTTGTTCGAAGCGAGGATATCACCGTTTTCTTTCCTTTAGGCGCGAATTTAAGCAAACAAGTATATCGGGCCATATTTCTTGCAGTTTTGGTAACGGTCGAAATGATCGAGTCGTTAGTCAAAACCCGCAGTCTCGTCCATATGGCGCAATTATATGGTTTGGCTTAATTCGGCTCCGAGATTTTAAACGGGGTATACTCTCGTTCGAGGCACGTATTCAACGGTATTGGTTTATTTTCTTTAACTACTCGCGGGATTAACATATATCGTAGATTCAGAATGATTTTGATCGTTTAGTTCATTTTTATTTTCTTAGTCACTTTTTGCGGACACGTCCATTTCTCTTAAGAATGACACAAGGCATAATGTAAAAGCTCGTCTTTCATTCGGAAGGGACGGGCTACTTGTGCGAAACTTTTCACGTTACGACAGGGTCGTTCGAAACAGAAATGTTCTTCGTTTTCATTTCGTCATGATCTCGTTTTATCCTAACTTATTTAAAGAATGTGAATAACGGCTACTGTTAATATAGTCTTTTGTATCGAGATGTAACTATCCTTAACACCGAACCGATTCATACTAATACGTGCTTACGTCATAACGTATTTCCTGAACACGTGCCTTCGTCGGGACACCGAAAGGGACAAGGCGGTCGCACATGTTCATTTATATGAGATGACTAAGTCGTCTTTAGTTCAAATCGTTTCGATGTTTTAGGGTAATTAGTATGTCGATTCATGAGTATATATTAACGCATCGTCTCATTTTCTTTACATAATTTAGGATTAGACACGTATCATGGCGGTTTGAAAACACGAACTGATTCATTTATCACATCAAAAATAGTAACGGGTAATCCTACGGAAACTTCTAAGGCTACTATATGCTGACACGGCTGACCGCGGGACCTCACAGGACCGCACAGATTCGCCCCTAACGAATGGATGGGGACCCTCTGGCGCCTTACTGTAAGGGGAAACTTACGCTAGCCTCTTTCGAGCGACGAATGGACTCTCGCTAGAGGTTTCGCGGAAATTACCTAAAGGGTTTGCAATAATGCTCGTGAATGCATACGAAAAGAAGTAAAATGATCCATCCCCGTTAAGGGCTTAGTGCATGCCTTCCGGAATCAAATTTCTCGTTTCCCCAGTAGAGTCGCCACTTGTTAGACGAGGTGCCGCGGCCTAATCTCCCGGGCGGACCGGGGGGTGGACAACCTCATGGCGACGTAAGCGGTGATTGGCGCCGAAAGCAACCAATCGCGGAATCAAGCTGCTCGGCAGGACCGGAGCTCGGAGATATGGAAGAGTCGCCACCCACGAATGGGAAAATGAACACCGATCCCTTGCGGAAGACCGGTGTGGGTTCGGGAAACTTAGGTACGAGCCGAGAAGGCTAGCTCCTTTCCGGAGAAAGGCTACTAGGCACCCCGACATCGCCCGGTTATGAACCACCGGCCTCCTACTCAGCATGTTAGGCGATAACGGACTAATCGTATACTTCTTTAAGTTTAAAATTCATTTGAAACCCTTTTCTTTCTCTTTTTGGAAACCATTTTGAGCATATGATATTGAAAAGCCACATCAGTAAAGAATCACCCATTTATGTTTATACATACACAGAGAGGGGGAAGAAAGAAGTGATTTATTTACAACCGTATTTAAATGTTATGTTGTGTGTCTATTCTACATTAACTTATTTCCCAAAACGATGTTTATTACATGGTTCACACCTTAATCGCCGTTGGAACGATTTAGGTGCGTTTTAAAACCCCGTTTGATGAAGCTTACCCGAATCGCCGTTGGAACGACTCGAGTAATTGAAAACGTTAAAGTAAAAGCCTTTTAATAAGAAAACGTGGTTAAACATACAAGTCAATTTTATTTTGTACAAATTCATTAAGAAAGCGATTCAAAATCTCCATTATTAACAAAGAAAACGATTTTGATTACAATGTTCGCTTAATCCGTCGTTGGAACGGACTAAGGTTTTAAAACGTGGTGTTTTGAAGACGATTTGAAATATCAACCAAAATGACTCTATTTATCTACATTAGAGATCTAAGAAAGCTCATTAGCTTAAATAATTTAATTGAAAACTCTCTTTTTGTGACTTACTTTCCCCACTTATTTAATGGACTCTCTAACTATTATAATTACATCAATAAACACATTTAGGCCCAAAAATTAATTTTTCCAAGTGAAGCCCATTTGAAACATGACTTATAAATGACCAAAAGAAATAAAGAAAATAATATAGATATATATTTACACATTTTAGCCCAAAAGACATAAAATAAGAGTAAAAGAAAATATACTATCTAATACATATATAAGAAAGAATAATGAAAATAATATATTTATACTTTAAACATAAGAAAATAGTGAATGAAATTCATAAATAAGAAAATAGCATTTATCACTCAAAATAATTTTATTTAACAATAATTAAGATAACCCAAATATACCCCAAAACTATATATATACATAACTAATATAATCCTAATGTCAAAAAGACTATATGTTCATCCCCCAATATCTACTAATTATCTCCCAAAATGCCCAAGTAAATAACATTTAAAATAGAATTTAACGTAATTTAAATGAGTAATAATAAAAAAGAAAGTAATATGCACATATATAAAAAATTAGAATAAAAATGGAATACCAATCTCCTAAAATAATTATATATGTTAAAGTTTTAAAACAATTTGAAAAGAATATATTACATAATTATATATATATATACTAAGGATTAAAAGTCTAAAAGTTAAGAAAAAGGGACCGAAATGACATTTTTTACATTTTGGCAGATTTACTGACGGAAAATCCGTCGGTAAACAGCATTTAGTGACAGAATTGGCAAATTACAGCAGCACTCTGATATTTTCCAGATTTATTCAAAAGCTTTAAATTAAATCTAATTCAATCGTTTTGGACTTCCGAACTACCAAAAATTGATCATAGTCGAAAACGGAAGTTCCTGAACGACGTTTTTTATTTCAAAACATTATTTGGAAATTCCTTTTAGATTGAAAACTAATAATTACAACGTTTCGATACCCGAACTACCTTTTTATCGGATCACGGTTCGTATTGGAATGTCAAAACGAGGTTTTTTTTATTTTAAAACAAAACCGAATTTTATTTAACACGAAACGAAAATTAAATAAATACGCTAATTAAATAAAGTGTGACAAAATAAATAAATAACTAGCTGAATAAAAAAACTATAGCATAAAAAATAAAATAGAACGAAAGAATAAATTAAATAAAATAAAGAGTCTAGTCCTCGGATAATACCTTTGATTCGGTATCTGACAGTCGAAGCCGATTGATTCCACGAACCGCGAGCTCCCAATTTTAATAAGAATTTAGTAAAAAATTGAACTTAGGAAATTCGGAATTTTTGAGAAAAAAAATATTTTTCTCAAAAAAAATCCACTCTCTCTCTCTCTAAAAATGTTTAGAGTGAGAAAGTTTTCCCCCTCCTCAAGCCCCCCTTTTTTCACCTTGGGATCCGTGCCCTTATATAGGGAAACGGATCCCGGAACAATAGACGACGCCCAAAAAAAATTGGGCGTCGCCCATTGTGGTTGGGCGCCCGCGCCCAACCCTCGTCGGGCGTCCGCCCGACGCATTGGGCGTTCGCCCGACGTGGTTGGGTGCCCGCCCGGCGACCCTCGGGGCGTGCCCCGCGCCGTCGGACGCGTGCGCTTCGTGGCCGCCGAGCGCGCGTTCCGCGCAGCTAGACGCTCGCACGTCGCGGCCGCCGAACGCGCGCCTCGCGCTGCCAGGCACGTGTGCTCAACGGCCCACGAGGGCGCGCACCGCCAGCGGTCCCAGGCATTGCTCGGACGTCGAGAGCGTGCCACTCGCGGTGCGTCCGACGGACGCCGCGCGCACGTCTCGAGCCATCAAGCGGGCGTTCGACCATCGTCGTCCGCGTGCGGGATGCCGTTGCGTGCCCGCGCCGTGCCGTTAATTTTCTTCAGCTTATTATTCTTTATATATTTTTCAAAACTTCCGGAATCAATCGCTTCGACCGTCTTGTTTCAGGTTTTCGTCACAGGTCCTCCGACTCGGTGTCTACAGCTATGTTACGTTATGTTATATCACGTTATGTTACATCACGTTACGATACATTACATTACGTTACGTTACGTCACGTCATGTTACGTTACGTCACGTTACGTGACATTACATCACGTTACATTATGTAACATTACGTTACGTTATGTTACATCACATCACATCACGTAACGTAACGTTACATTATGTTATGTCACGTTACATTATGTTACGTTATGTTATGTGAGATCGTGTTACATTATGTTACGTTATGTTACATTATGTTATGTTACATTACGTGATGTTACGTCATGTTACATTACGTAACATTATGTAACATGGCGTTATGTTATGTTACATTACGTCACTTTCTGTTATGTTATGTTACGTTATATTATGTTACATCATGTTCCATTACGTTATATTATGGTACGTTACAACATGTTACGTTAGGTGACGTTACGTTACGTTACGTTACGTTACGTTACGTTACATGATTTTTTTCTTCTAAACTTGTCCAAAAAGCTTGATTGGCCTCCTGAGCTTTCAAAGTGTTCTGATAGTCCTTTCAACTTGCGTAAAATGTCTCAATACCCCGCAACTTGCTTAAAATGTAGTCAATTAATCATTTGTTTACCAAAAAAAAAAGTTGCATGCAAAATGTGTGTTGCACTCACCTTGAAAACTTAAAACGACCAAGATCAGGTATGCTAAGTTATGTTATGCTAAGTTACATTAATTTTCTTTAAGTTACATTACGTTATGTTATGTTACCTTACGTTACGTTATGTTAAGTATGTTACGTTATATTACGGTACATCATGTTAGGTCACGTCACATTATATTACGTTAGGTTACGTTACGTTACGTTACGTTACGTTATGCTATATTATGTTACGTTATAGTACATTACATTATGTTACATTACTTTACGTTATCTTACGTTTTGTTATGCTAAGGTACATTACGTTATGCTAATTTACTAACCACATTAATAACTAACATGTTTTAATATTAATCCCAACCATATTGCCCACCAGTTTCAAATAATCTGGATGATTCACCCAATTATTCTAGGCTAGTTTAAGCCGTTAACCTTATATTCGTGAAAACATTTTTTTTATAATTCAGGTGTTATCCATTGAACCCAGAGTCTTGAAACTCTCAAATATCCTTAAATAGAGAACTAAATCCAATCCATACAATTTAAAATAAACAACAATTATAATTATATAGATTAATTAATTGTATATATGTTAATTTTAGTTTTCTTAAAATCAAAATACTTGAAAAAAAACAAAAATCGAAAATAAACGTGACGGAATCAAAAAATCGGATTAATCTCACGGATTACATCCGCGACACTGGGCGGCATTGCTGCCAAAGGAGCAGCAATTGCCGCCCAACTGAAAATTTCTTTTAATAAGTTGGCAGCAACTTTGAGCTGATGTACAACTTATTCCTAATTTTTTTTTTCTTTTAAAAATTAAAATTAAACAAATTAACTTTAACTTATATACTTTAAAACCTTTTTAATATTTTTTCTCAAAAACCTTTTTAATATTAAGATTTAATATTAATCCAAATTACATACTTAATTTTGTATTGGTTAATGTGTCATATGAAAAAAAAATTAATTTAAATTACTTTTTTCAAAATGACTAACTTTCAAAATTTATATTTTTATTTCCTAGAAAAAATTTATTAGGAAAGAAAAAATAAATTAGAGCAAAATAGTTAGGTAATAAATTGCATTAATTGATGTACACATTTTTTTAGGTACTTATGGATGAGTAATATTATCCATTAAAAGTGAATATATATATATATATATATATATAGGGGAGGGATCAAGTGAGAACCCTCACTTAGGTGAGAACCACCTAAAACTACGTAGTTTTGAGTATAAAATTTAATAAAAAAACGCTAATGCTGCTGTTGGGGTTCAAACCTTAGCCTCCTTACTTATACTCTACACTGCTTACCACTGAGCCATTTGCTTTTCTTGTGTATTCTACCGCGCGCTGATTAATATACCAATACCCTTGTAGCTTCTATTGTTTTTTTTTTTTTTGGTAGAAAAGGAAAAGAAAAACGAATAACAACAAACTACCCAGGAATTAGCCTAGGGAAGCTAACCCCAATCCTATCTTCTAAGAGAAGATGAGAGATGAAACTAGGGGAAACAGGAAGGGTAGTAACGCCTAACGTCCCTTCATGGCCCGCCGCCGCCAAGCGATCAGCAACACGATTCTGCTCTCTAAAAATGTGTCTGAACTCTACGAACTCAAAGGAGGAGCAAAGCCTTATAATAGCTTTGATGAGGTTGTGACTGTTAAGACCCATAGAATGATTCTCAGAAATCATTTTGATTGCTTCCAAATTATCAGACTCCATAGAGAGCCTCTTAACACCCAACCTTTTAGCAAGATTGATTCCAGTAAGAATAGCCCAGAGCTCCGCAGAAAAGGAAGAACCCAACCCTAAATTCTGGGAGAACCCAGAAAGCCAGACGCCCCCTACATCTCTAAGCACACCTCCAGCCGCAATCTTACCGTTACTGAGGCAGGAACCATCAGTATTCAGCTTCACAACCCCCTCTCTTGGCCTGCTCCATCCCACGAGATGGACATCACAACACTGAGAGGCTCTGGCAAGGGACTCTCCTTTGAAACTATCGATAATAGAGAAAAGTTTTTTCGAGAAGAAATCAGCTAAGTTTGTCATAAAAACAGTTTTATCTCCAAAAATCTCCTCGTTTCTCCATTTCCAAACTTGGTGACAGATAATAGCAAAGAAAATGTCACCATGCTCCATGTATGGAAGCAACTTTCCTCTAACACCATCAGAGAACCAGTCGACCTCAGAATGTGCCATGAAGGAAGAAAAAATATGGTGTGGGAGAATTTTCCTCCAAACCTCTTTACTATTAGAGCAATCTCTAAGAGCATGGCACAAAGTCTCAACATGGCCTCTGCATCTACTGCAAGCTCCAGAATCAGCCAAGTGCCTTCTGTGCCTATCCGAATTAGTAAGAAGCCTGTCCTTAACGCCCAGCCACAGGAAACTCCTAATACGGAAAGGAACTTTAAGGGTCCAAATCGACTTCCACACATCCGAGGGAGGATCAGATCTAAAGAGAGAGAAAGCTTCAAAGGCCGATTTGCAAGAATAAACTCCATTGTTAGTCAGCGCCCAACAGTGCCTATCCAAGTCTTCCTCTTGATTACTCACCTTCACTCCCCGCATTCTAAGGAGAGTCTCAAGGCTAAAGAAAGTATCAAACTTTGACCAGATCCAGTCCCCTTCCGAGTCAACCATATCGGCAATCCTCCAGTTGCGTATATCACTAGGCGGGGGGGAAGAACACACCTCAATTAACGGTTTATCCCCAATCCAGTTATCAAACCAGAAACTAATGGACTTACCATTCCCCACCTCCAGGCCAACTCCCAAGCAGAACTCATCAAACACAGCACTAAGTCCTTTCCAGAGGAAGGAACAATTAGCAACTCTCTCTTTCGGGCCCCCGAAGATTTTGTCTTTCCGATACTTACCACAAAGGAGGCGAACCCAAAGAGAGGAGGGGTTTTGCCACATACGCCAAAGGAGTTTCATTAACAAAACTTTATTATTGTCCTTTGCTTTCCTAATACCCAGACCCCCAGAATCTTTAGGCTGGCAAACCTCACTCCAAGGCACAAGATGGATCTTCCTGCCCTCCGCAGCTTCCCCCCACAGGAACCTACGGTTAATCTTGTCAAGATCATTAAGCACAGGATCCGGAAGCTTACAAGCCTGCATGATGTGATTGGGAGCAGCACAATTAACAGATTGAATTAACGTGAGGCGGCCAGCGAGAGACAGAGTCTTGGCTTTCCAAGTGGCACACTTCGAATTAGCTTTATCCAAAGTCTCTTTGAAGGAGCCTTTAGACACACGCTCACTATGGAGGGGAACGCCCAGATACTTCCCAAGAGAATCAGTAAGAGGAATACCTGAGAGATCACTTAATCTCTTACAGACTCTCTGATTCATATTCTTAGAGCACATCATCCTAGATTTCTGGATATTAAGCTTCTGCCCAGAGGCCGAACAAAAACAATCCAGAATATCCATAATGACTCTCAACTGCTCCTCATTACCCTCAAGAAAGATAAGGACATCATCTGCAAAGAATAAGTGAGTCACCTGGGGACAGAAGCTGTTGATCGCCACAGGGTGGAAACTCCCATTATCAATCGCATCCTAAATCAGGTGAGAGAGCCTCTCCATAGCAATAACAAAAAGGAAAGGGCTCATAGGATCCCCCTGACGGATTCCTCTGCCCGGGGAAAATTCCTCCGACATATCCCCATTGACCATAACTTGAAACACAGGAGAAGAAATACATACCTTAATTAAACTTCTCCAGCTGTCCGGGATTCTAGCTCTCTCAAGGCTTTCCATCAAGAAATCCCAATTAATTCGATCATAGGCCTTCTCTAAATCCAGCTTCAGAGCCACAATGCCTTTCCTCCCCTTCCTAATCTTCATCGTGTGGACCATCTCTTGGGCGATCACCACATTATCCATCATTTGTCTACCAGGCACAAAGCTACCCTGATTCTGACAAATGATCGCAGGAAGAATGCCACGGATTCTATTAGCCACAATCTTTGTAACAGTTTTGTAAAGAACATTACAAAGACTGATAGGTCTCATATGCAAAAAGGAAGAAGGCTTATCAATCTTAGGAATCAGAACCAGGAGGGTTCTATTAACCAGCTCAATATCCTTCGAACCACTGAACACCCCCAAGACAAAATTATAGATGCCTTCCTTCACTACATCCCAATGCTTATGGTAAAAGCCCGCCGGAAGACCATCAATCCCAGGAGCTTTAGAAGCCCCAATGCTGAAGATAGTTTGGTCAATCTCTTTTCGGGAAATAGGTTGAAAGGCCTCCTGACTACAATCCTCACTGATTAAAGGAAATGTAGCAATAGAGTGAGCCCTCTCCAAAAGAACAGGTTCCTCTTTGAACAGCTCTCTGTAGAAATCCAGGGCTAAGTTCCGAATAACCTCATCTTCATAAACCCAATCACCATTAGAATCCTTAATGGCCTCAATTCTATTTCTCTGCCTTCTGATCAGGGTAGAGAGATGGAAGTATTTGGTATTACGATCCCCATCTCTAATCCAGGACTTCCGAGACTTCTGGAACCAAAGGAACTCCTCCTTATGTAGCTTCTATTGTTTAATATTTGATGCATGCACTTATTAATATTAATTAAATTCGCATAATAATTATTAATAGAAAAAAACAAATGTGCATAATAATTAATTATTAATAGAAAAAAAACCAAGAACATGCTCTAATTTCTTATTTATTTAATTCCTCTATATTTTTGTAATTTATGTTTTAAATTGTTAAGGACGATGTTCTAAATATTGTTACATATGTTCTAAACTTTATAATTTGTGTTCTAAAAATTAAGATAATATTTTAAAAAAATAGTAAATATATGGGCCATTTTTTTTGTTCAAAAAAAAAAAACTCACATTCTAAATAACATAACGTATGTTCTAAAAAACATAACATATGTTCTAAAGTTTATAGTTTGTGTTCCAAAAATTAAGTATAATTTTCTAAAAAAATCAGTAGATATCTGGATCGTTTTTTCACTTGTTCTATAATATAATTTATAACTCATGTTCGAAAAAACATAACACGTGTTCTAAAAAACATAACGTATGTTCTAAAAAATATGTCGTACGTTCTAACTTCATAGTTCGTGTTTTAAAAGTTAAAATATATGTTATAACGTATGTTTTAAAAAATATATAGTTTGTGTTCTAAAAATTAAGTATAATGTTCTAAAAAATCAGTAGATATCTGGATCGTTTTTTCATTTGTTCTATAATATAATTTATAACTCATGTTCGAAAAAACATAACACATGTTCTAAAAAACATAACGTATGTTCTAAAAAATATGTCGTACGTTCTAAACTTCATAGTTCGTGTTTTAAAAGTTAAAATATATGTTCTAACGTATGTTTTAAAAAATATATTTTCTTATATAACATAAATTACAAAAATATAAAGGAATTAAATAAATAAGAAATTGGAGCATGTTTTTGGATTTTTTTCTATTAATAAGTCATTATTATGGACATTTTCTTTCTATTAATAATTGGGAAAATTACACAGAAAATCATCTTTTAAAAATTATTTACAACTATGTCAAGTCATAATTTTAGATTATGTCAAACTAGTAAAATCGGTACTTTTAATATATTTTAAGGATCAGAACTTATAAATTAGAAGTGTAAAATATATTTTCTAGGGTTTATAATTTATGAATTGGAGTCTAGAATTTTTAAATTATAGTATAAAATCAGAATATATAGAGAATAATGACATATTAAGAATTAAATTTGGTGATATGACTTAGTTGTAATTTTGTACTTAATTATGATATTCATGTATTTGGCCCTTAATAATTCATTATTATTCAAATTTATTTTTTTTCTATTAATAATTTATTATTATGCACATTTAATCAATATTAATAAGTGCATGCATCAACTATTAAACAATAGAAGCTACAAGGGCATTGGTATATTAAGCAGTGCGCAACATAATACACAAGAAAAGCACATGGCTCAGTGGTAAGGAGTGTGGAGTGTAGCTGAAGGGTCCAAGGTTTGAACTAGATTTGTTAAAATCATATGATGGAGATTAAAACAATCATATGGCTTAAATTTACACATTCTAGATCTAATGGTGACTGACCAAATTCACTTGGTCAGTCACTGACCAAGATCTAATGGTGACTGACCAAATTCACTTGGTCAGTCACTGACCAGGTGAAAACTACTGAATGGAAGAGTTCTCAATGGAGAATCTCCATTCATGGGGACTATTATATTTCGAATAAATGACATGCTAAATACATATGTTTCTCTCACCATAATAAATTCTTTTTCTTCTCTACCATCGTTATGCTTAATGTGTCTGGTTCTTTACTAATTTGTGTATTAATCTTACTCATGGATACTAAATCCTTATCTTTCTTTACGATCTTTTTAAGTTAATTTTTCTGATTGATTCAAAATCCATATCGTTATGATAAATACATCTCCTTCTTCTTAATTTTTTCTGGCTGGTTCGAAATCCATATCATTAATTTTTCTGATTGATTCGAAATCCATATGACAAGGTATTTCGATTTCCTTTTATCTTTATCATTGATTCATAAATCGATTTTAGTTTCTGATTTCGACTACCATATTTATTTTTGATTTCATTCAAGTTCATGAAGTTGAAGATAAGCTTATGGATTTAAGTTTATTTATATCATTCTGTATTCGGTTAATTTATGATTTTGGATATACCATTAGAATTGGAAGTTTGGGATTGGAGTATGATCAAAAATATGTTTACATGTTGGAAATTCAGGATTGGAATGACAAAACCAAAATCTATATGAAGGAGTGGATCTGTGTAATGAGAAGTATGATCAAGAAGATGTTTGCATATTGGAAATTCAGGATTGGAAGTGACAAAACTATGGGTATATGGAGGTGTGGATGCTTCAATTATGAAAACTGAAACACTTTGTAACGAGAAATATGATCAAGAAGATGTATACATATTTTGTAGAAATTCAGGATTGGAAGTGACAAAACTATGGGTATATGAAGGTGTGGATGCTTCAATTATGAAAACGGTAACACTTTGTAATGAGAAATATGATCAAAGAAAATGTATATATATTTTGTAGAAATTTGAAACATAAGTCAGAAGAAGGTGTCTTTATATGCAATATATCTCAGAAGCGTATACCTATTAATCAAATCTATACTATTTAAACGCTAGAATCTCTTTATATAATATGTCTTACTCAATTGTTCACAATTCTTTCTAATTTGAGTATGAGTTGCAAATTGTTTAATTAATTGAAAGATATTCTTTTTTTTTTTGTATTGTTTTTTAAGTTATAAAAAAATAACAACCATGAGATATAACATTGTTAAATTATGTTGTGACTAATATTAAGATGAACAATGAAAAGGTACAATAAGTAAAGATTAACATTTGATGAACTAATCAATATAGCTAGTTTTCTTCTAAAGTGGCTTTCTTCTTTTTAGGACAATTCCTTGAATCATGACCAGTTTGACCATAAATTTTACAATGGGTAGGAGTTGCCCTTTTTCTTTTGGTTTGGCCTATGAACTCGGGTTTTGATGAAGAAGTTGTTGTTGGGGTTTAGTGTCCTATAGACAATTGTTCTAGGATACAAACTTAATGTAAATGAAGTGTTCTTTATATCATTTGTTTTAATGAGATATGTTTTCATAACTATATAAAGGCAATCCCTTTAAGAACTAAATAAAGTCTAATAAAAGGAAATCCATAAGTTTGTTTAAAGTGATTATAAAGTGTTCATACAAGCATAAAGTGAGACGAAACTTTATAATAAACTAATAAACTTAAAACCACCCAAAGTCAAGTAATATGTTTAGGATTGACATATCACTGCTGAGACTTGCATGTAACAATGTCTTCTATCGAGAGAAAAAGCTGATCTCACAAGCTTCATATATACAGATATCTGGACAGTTACGTGGATCCAATGAAAAGGAGTTCATTAGGATTGGGGACCCGACTTGAGATAACAGGATGGATAGATTCATCATTGTCACCTCTTCATCTCATTGGTATTAATAGGTATAAGTAATCCTCATACTCAAAGGAATGTTAATTAGTAATTCTGGATTACGGAATGTGACGCTTTGATCCTGTTGTAACACGATCCATAACAGAGATGACTCTGGGGTGTGAACGGCAGACGTTGGGTATCACAGGAAGTAATTGCAGGATAGTTATACATTGGATTGAGCATTTATCACTCCCGATAAATGGGAGATACGTCCATGGATCGCTTATGGAAGACTTGACTCTAAATCCTTGCAAGGTGATAACTTAAGACTTGAAATACAGATTTCACTTAACCTATCTAATTGGAGTTGACTCGGCCTGTACAAGTAAAACGAACGTCTCGCTATATGTGACTTGACATTATCCATAGTCATAAGATTCAGTTCAAGGATGTAGTTGATAAAGGATCGAATTATACTGTAACTAATATGGAAAGGTCAAAGACAGAATCAACATGTCTTCTTATAGCTCTAGGGGAATGTTTCGAATTTGCTAATCACATTTTGCGTACTCATTCCGTTATGCAAAGATTAAATATAATTCTGTGAAAATTAATTTAATAGTTGCGTACGGCTAGAAGCAATAAAAACCTAATGGGTCACACATAAGACTTGGAACCCAAAAGAGAAACGGATGTTAATTAATTGATGGAAGCCCAACTGAGTCCGCTAAGGCCCAGTACATGGGGTGGGGCGATTTTATGTATATATAATACATAAACATTTAATTTGATTTTAAACAATTCTAATTAGATTATAATTGTGAATTAAATTAATTAAAGGATAAATAAGTTAGGAGTTTTAGTGAGATTAAATTGCACCTATTATTATCATATAAGGTTACTATTATTATCTTTATATTTAAGATATAATTATAGATAATAAATAAGAATTATATTCCGAATTAAATTCTTATTCAGTAACCTAATTCTATCTAACTAGGGTTTAGATACAAGAGAATATAAAGACCCCCCCATGTGTAATTTTCGAAATACACATACTAAGCCGGGAGAGAGAATTTCGACCCACACCATAAGGATGAGATTATCCACCGTCAATTGATTACATCTTTTTTCTCTTTATCCTTGATCTTGTGTTGATTAATTAGAGACAATCTACTTTGGTTGTTATATACGGTTGAATTCTAACTTGATCTTCAATTGTTTGTTTTGTGCTTGGGAACTTGAAGTAAGAGTTGTGGGCACTTCGTTTGCAACGATAGATAGAACTTCTAAAAGGTATTTCTTTCTATCCCTCTTTATATGAAATAACGATTAACGGATCTTGGGTTAATGGAAATAGATTAAAATTTTTATATTTCCGCTGCCAAACGTTAGCCTATTATCCTTCAGTGGTATCAGAGCCTGCGTTAAATCCGTTATTTCATATATGAAAATTTAGAAGTTTTTCAATCAGATTGAATAAATATTTATAGTTAGGTTAATTAACAAAACTGTTTTGATTAATTAGTTCTAAAGATAAATAAGTTTTAATTAATTGTTAATTAAAATAGTTTATGCATATGTTCCTAATAATTTTGGTTGATAATCATTATAACAAAATCTATTGGTTTTATAGTTAGATTGATAAAAGTTAGTTTTATTAATTCTAAAGATAAAACGGAAAATCTATAATAGGTTTTCTTACTTTCTGAAAATCGTTTTAAAACCGATATATATATAATTATTTATATTAAAAAACTTGACAGCAGCTCGGGTCGCGCCTCACGGCGCAACCCCGCTGCTGTCGCGCGGTCGCTGCCTCGCGACAGCAACCGCGCAGCGGCGGGCCAGACGCGTTAGGGCTGCTGCCAAACGGCAGCAGCCGCGTCCTCGGGCCCGGCCCGAGACCCACTTATTTTAAAATCGTTTTAAAATTAGTTTTAAATATATTTATGTATATATGTTTCAGAAATTAATAGTTTTCTGTTTTGATTATCGAATGAAAAGTTTATTTAAAAGTTTGTTTTACCTATTTGTAAATCAAAAGTATTAAATGAATTGAAATCAAAATAATTGGGACATGCATAATTAAAGTTTTTTATAGTTGTATTAATCTAAAAGGTTAATATAGAAGATACGAAACTGTTAGAATTAAAATTGGATGAAAGTTAATTTGATGTGTTAATGTGATTAACCTAAATATTACATAAAGTACTTATGTAATCAACCAATTAAATTTATTTAATTGAGTCTATACATGTTTGGAGTTATGGACATATTTGGACCCTCTTTTAGTCTTTTGGTATTTTTAAAATAGGGCCTGCGAGTCCTGCCTTTCTACTATCTATTGTAATTTCTCCTCTCATCTAATTCCCTTCAAGTTAATTGAAGTTTTCTTTAGTAGTATAGAAATTAATATGTAATTTCGAGGCGCCATGGAGAAGACGGAGGACCTAAAGAGAAATATGTAATAGTTAGTATTTCCCTAGGTTTGGCCTTTTATTCCGTCTCTGACTCGAGGGAATAATTTAGATAATATGTCCATAACGCCAATGTATGTGTCTGATGTATGCTAAAGCAAATCAAGACTAAGTTAGATTATGAGACTTAAAACAAAAATCCCTCACTAATTAAAAGTTAAGTAAATAAGCAAGTTATTAAAATCGGTTGCCCCTCCCTAATATTATAATTCAGCCGGCAGTACTGGGGGCCTTTGGGTTGTTGAGCAAACTCAAGCTCGAGGTCTTATGGTAACACCTGAATTATCGAAAATCATTCTTTCATGAATATGGGGTAATGCTTAAATTAGATTATGATAATTGGATGAGCAAACTCATGTTGTCATAAACTAATGGGCAATATGGTTGGGATTAATATGAATAGCATATTAGTTACTAATGTGGTTAGTAACCCAATAACCTAGGAATCACATTAAAGATGTGATTGATTACATGAATCTACCTAACAAATGAGACTAGCTTGTTGAGCAAACTCAAGGCGAAATCTCAAGAGTTAGGATCCTAGCTCACTAAAGGATTTGTGAAATTCTTCGAATTAATATGGAGGGCTATTAATTTGGCAAAATAGTGGGAGCAATTTAAAATGAATCAAAAGACCTATAATTTTAGATTGATGTACTTTAAAGCAAATGAATGACATACGTTTACTCTTTCTCACTCTCGGGTTAAATTAAAACAATCTTAAAATCATGACTAAAACCAATCTGCAAAACATTCTTACCGATAACAAGTTGAACGGTTCAAACTTCACCGACTGGTTTCGTAACCTCAAAATTGTTTTGAAGTTCGAGAAGAAAGGTTATGTACTTGATACACCGATACCCCCTTACCCGGCAGATGGTGCTCCCTACCAAGAATTTTATGCTTACTTGAAGCATAAGGCTGATGACGATCATGCGGGAGACATCATACTTGTATCAATGACACCGGAATTGAAAAGGCAACATGTATAAATGGATGCCTATTCCATGGTCGCGCACCTGAAAGAGTTGTTTGTGAATCAAACTCAGTGCGAACGCTACGAGATAACAAAACAGTTATATAGATGCAAGATGCAGGTGGGCACATCTGTAATGGCACATTGTGTCAAGATGATTAGCCTTATCACCAAGTTTTCTAGTATTATGTTGAGTGATTTCCGCAAGTGCACGGTATACGCTTGTAGTAATAAAAGATATCGATCCCACAGGGAACGTTTTTTAACGAAAACTTATTTTGAATCAGTTACATTTACTTTTAAGGTTTATAATATGGGAAATCGTTAAATTGGATTTGGTTTTGAAATTGCTAGAATAAGAATTAGATTAGAGTATACAAATGTTAGAAAACACTTCTGATTTAGGGATAAATTTACAAAACAGAAACGTTTAGTTCTTTAGAAAAGTAAACAAATGTATTCGTTTGCATTAAGCAAAGAAAACAACTTTAAACTTTGTATAAATTATAACAATGAAATAAACGTCGATTCCTCTAATTTTAGGGCTTTGAACTGCAGTCAATCCTCCTACGGTCGGGTTAGATCGCTACCTTAACCAAATTGATACTCTACTGATGATATCAATTTGCCTGAGTGTTCAACAAAGTTTCCTTGTAAAGATTTTGAATTTAACTACGTTTTAATGAAAACACCAGAACTCACTTCGGATCATTTACCAAAGTGCTACATAAAAATCTATCGAATAGAATGAACTTTATTAGATGAAATATGAATTTGATACAAGTTTACAGAGAACAAGAAGCATGGAAACTTTCGACGGCTTGCAAGTGAACGGGTTGTCAATCCTTTCCTTGGGTTTCGTTAGAGTTTGTCAGGCTCAGGGGCGGATCCTCTACTAAATCTTCTCGCTGTAACTTCATAATAGAGATACGGTCGGCTACTACCAAAATGTAAACTAATATGAACAAATCTAAACGCTACTGTGTTTGTAATTATTGAATAAACAATGTGTGTACATCATATTGCTTTTTACAGAAATGAACTTTAAATTCTGAATCGATTGACTCGGAATTCCTGCATTAATTCTATACTAATCTTCTCTTTTTCTATCTCTCCAACTCTCCATCAACACTTTATTTATAGATGTTGAAGAGTCGTGATTGAAGTGTCGTGTCCGTTGTGAAGGGTCGTATCCTCTGCGAAGAGATGTTTTTATCCACCCGAACAAATGCGTTTCGTCGAAAACGAATGTGTGCGAATGGCTCTCCAGGAATTTCTGAACTTGCCGAGAATGCAAATTCTCGGCCGAGAATGGGGGAGCAAATATTTGGTCTTCAAAATCGTCAAGGGAAAAAGCTGGTGACGCGTGTCGCGATCGAGAATGGAGGATTCTCGGTCGCGACATCCATTGTCTTTGACTTCGTCCTCGTCCTTGTTTTGGCGTATTTGATCTTCGTCGTCTTTGACTCCTTTTGTAGGGTTTTTCCTTCATTTTTGACCTCTTTTCGTTCCTATTTGGATTTTACCAAATATTTAGGTACCTTGCATGAAAGAAACATATTCGAAAGTAAAAGTATTCTAAACAGGTATAAATAGCACAAATTCATAGCAAAACTGATGTAAATATTAATGATATTTTAGGTATATTTTGGGCTTAACAAATCTCCACACTTAATCTTTTGCTAGTCCCGAGCAAAATTTCACTGAATTTATTCTTTAACTAATCTCTTTATGAAAATAAAACATATATCTCTGTATTACTTTTTAAATTAGTTAAGCCGAAAAGACTAATTTCGCATGGCAAATTTATACGCAAAATATCAAACTAACTAGTATAAAGGCGATATATCATTCGTCTTGTATTTTTAATTTCGAATTGAAGTATTCGGGACGATATAAGCACGCATGTTATTGAGTCTTTTGTCTCAAGGCATTTCAAAGCACAAAATTTCCTTTCCCAAACCTAAACTAATATGAAATATATTAAATGAATAAGTACTTAATTTTAATTTATTTGCTTAGTTACGCCCGAGATAAGGGTGGTCTTGATCGTAACTTTATACGTATTTTATTGTTTAGTGTTCGCTTAAGAGGTACCGACCATGCCATGGGTGGACACAATCGTTACTTTAAACTTAAACACGCTTAATTTTTGTTTTTAAACGTTCCTTCCATACCTCGATTGTGATAAGGGTGGTCGCAACCGTGGCCAAAAGTAAACGGTACTTAATTTTTCTTCCTTTTCATACCTCGATTGTGATAAGGTTGGTTTCAATCGTGGCCAAAAGTTAAGAATTCAACTAATTGATTAATTAATATGAATTATGAAATTTAAATTGTAACTTTGGGAAAAAGAAAGATAGCACATTCATCCTATATTGACTTAAAATTCAACATGTATTATGGCCAACGCTTAAGAGGTACCGACCATGCCATGGGTGGACACAATCGTTACTTTAAACTTAAACACGCTTAATTTTTGTTTTTAAACGTTCCTTCCATACCTCGATTGTGATAAGGGTGGTCGCAACCGTGGCCAAAAGTAAACGGTACTTAATTTTTCTTCCTTTTCATACCTCGATTGTGATAAGGTTGGTTTCAATCGTGGCCAAAAGTTAAGAATTCAACTAATTGATTAATTAATATGAATTATGAAATTTAAATTGTAACTTTGGGAAAAAGAAAGATAGCACATTCATCCTATATTGACTTAAAATTCAACATGTATTATGGCCAAAGTTTCCTTAAAAACTTCAATTGGTGTTAATGTAAGATGAAATCAAACCGAGCTAAAATTGTTAGTTCAATTTAATGCCTATAAACCTAATTAAAAATTTAAAATAAGATTTATTGTATCATGAATTCATGATATAAAATAGGGATTGAAATAAAGAATTTTATTAACTTAAATACATTCACTCGAGACGTTTTTACTTAAAATCGTATCGGAGATTTGTGAAAAATTTTAAAAATTATTACCCATATAGAAATATTATTTCTAACGATAATGATAACCTAAAAATAATCATAAGTAAAAATATTTTAAACATATGAAAATATATGTTTTATAAAAACAATGTTAAATAAATTGTGTTGCAATATATGTTGCATTTGCATAAAACAAGTGTTGCATTTATAAATTATTCTTATTCATTTCATAAAAATTATTCGTTGCATTTATTTGTATATGTATAAATGATATATGTATATCTCCTCCCACACTTAAATTGGACCATGTCCTCATTGGTGCAAATAGTGATATAACATGAAAAAGAAGCACGAAATAAAGCATACGAAATAAAATAGAAAGTTAGCAAATAAAAAACATTCAACATAAAATGAAAATTGTACGAAACATAATAAATAGAAATATTGTACCAAACTGAAATTTAAAAACAACATAATAAGATAAAAAGAAAAGATAAAACCTAAGCATTAGGCGGGGAATCCGGAGGGGTTGGTGAAGTTTTCACATTTCGACGACGGAAGAATGAAAGCATCTGATGTCGTGTTGACTTGTGCTCGCGCCTCAAAGTATTGAGGTTGTCATTCATCACCATATTATTCTCCACCAAATCATCAATTCTTAAATTCATTTGGCGATTATTGGAATTGATTTGGTCCAAAATCCGCCTTAAATCCACCGGATCATCATCTTGAGGTACTTGGGGTTGTGGTTGAGCTTGCGGTGCATCTTCCTCTTCCTCCGCCGCGCCTCCTTCATCGGTACCTACAAATTGGGAACTTGAAGCTCCTCCACCCATAGTGCCACGAAGATGGGCAATACGGGAAGCATATGAAATAAAAACGGGAGGAACCGAAGTAAGCAATAAGTGAGCCCGCTCAAGCGCCGAAATGTCCAAAATCGGAACATACCCATGGTAAGTGGACATGTCATAATCGGCTAAATCACCCCGTGCTCCCAAAACAATTGCAGTGATAAAATTACCGAGAAGGACTTGAATGGTATGAGCCCTCGAAGCACGAAATAAATTGTCAAATAGCATACCGATGCTATCAACCCTCAAACCCTTAAACAAACAATCCAAAACGAACAAATCCCGAACTTGAATTTTGGAGCTCTCAACACGACCAAATAATGAAAAACTCAGAAATTTATGAAAGAAGAACACACAATTGTCCTTAATCAACTTGCTTGAGGTATTTTTGGAGTTGAAATATTCTTGATCCGAAAGAGTTTGCCAAATAGAGTCGTTATCAAAATCCTTAGGCTTGTCATAGAAATCATTAGTAGGGAAACCAAACATATTCCCCATAGCCTCATAATCTATGGTATAAGTTACACCATTATTTCTAAAGGAGATTGATGTCTTCTTCTTATTCATGGTCAAAGTGACCAAAAATTCTACGGCATATTTCGTAGTACGGGGAAAACGCATAGAAACAAAAGCTTGCCAACCCAAAGTTTCAATGAAAGCATCAATTCGAGTAGAGAAATTCAATGCTCTTACTGAATCAAAGTCAAGGAAGTGTATATCCACAAACTCCCGTTTGGAATTGGAAAAGTGAATGAATCGAGCGGCTTCCTCCTCCGTTTCAATGTCAAAATAGGCTCTGCAACGTATACGAAGGAGATTAGCTTCCGTAACTTGAGGCTTGTGACCAACACGCTTTGTTCTAGGCATGTTAATGGTGTTTAGGGTTTGCAAAGAAGAAGAAGAAGAGATGAAAAGAGAGAAAATCAAAGGTTGAAGATGAGGTGGGAGTGGTAATGAGGAATTGAATCGATAAGTGATTAGAGAGGGTAAAGAATAAATTGGGAAGAGTAAAAGTAATGTATGGGGAAGAGTTTAGAGTAGGGGATTGGGTAAAAAGTGAGGTGATGTGAGGTTTGTGTAAGGAGTAGGTTTATATAGGGTGAAATAGGGAGATGTATAGGTAGAGTAGGAATAGGAACAGGCTAAAAATATGTCAAAAATCCGGAATGAATCGCCCTACAGGTCGCGTGTCGCGATCGAGAATGCCGATCCGCGGCCGCGGCACGCGAATTTCGGAGAATATGTTGCTCTGAAATCGGCCTGTTTTTGCTGGACTTACCGAGAATATATAATTCTCGGCCGAGAATCGGTCCATTGTGCTGTTATAAGTGTGTTTTGACTTGGTTTGTGCAATTTTTTTGATTAATTGTGTCCTGAATTGAATTAAAACTGTACCTGTACTTAAAAACTTAAATGAAAAATATTAAATACAAGGAAAACCAAAGGTTTATCCTTATTAATTGTAAAAATAAAGAGAAATAAATGTCATATTAAGATTTAATGAAACATTAATGTACATTTATGCGTATAAGTTAAATGAATCATGTTAAGTGAAATAAATACAAGTTCATATATTAATTAATTGAGTTAAACCTAAAGTTAAAATGGATTAAATGGATAATGTGAGAAAAGTATGATCATATTTGTTAATTAATAAAAGCCATATTAGTGCATTATAACCATTTTTATTTCCATTTGAGCAAGAATGACTAGAATTGGTCAATATGAAGAGATTTAGTATAGATTGATCCATGATCACATAGGAAATGGAGCAAATGTATATTAACTATAGTCAAAACAAGAAATCAACGAAAATAAGTAGAAATTTTTATTGAATCAACATATATGTACAAAAATGGAGACAAAACATAAAAACAAAGAATGAAATGAAATCACACAAAATACATAAATATTTACAAAATATTAAAAGAAAAACTTATAAACTTGAACTATTCTATATACTCATCCCTATCAATCGGGATTTCTCTAGCCCTATAGCGTTCAATTTTCAATTGCACGAAAGCTTGACGTTCTGGTGCATAAAGAAAATGCGGGCCTGCTCAAAAAACACGTTTCATTAGACCTTCATATTCTAAAAACTCATAGTCTAGTGTCGGAAAAGATTCATCCTCACTCCAAGGAACAGCAATAGTACCCTTGGTACCGAGAATTATTCCGCAAATTATATTCCCGAATCCAATCTTTTTATCCTTGGATCGAGAAGCGGCAACAAGACCCTCCATCAGAATTTTTGAAGAATCAACTGTATTCCCTTGGAATATATCTTCAAGGACATATAAGTCGGTGTCGCGGACCACACTGCTAAATGTGCGACCGAACAGATTGTGACACAAAAACTTGTGTAGATACAACATTGAATTGGAGTGAAAGGATTGATTGTAGGCGAGTCGAGGATTGAAATGCCAGAATCCAGTGAGCATTCTCCATATGTCTGTGGATGTCATATCTTTGCCAGGATGACGTTTGATTATATCCCTCGGGGAAAACCAAACCAGGCATGCAACTCGGGATATCCGAAAGTAAATATTTCGCCATCTCGACGAAAACTGAGTCGCACCCGTCGTTTGTTAACAAATCGAATGGTACAGAAAAACTCGAGAATCCAATCGCCAATTATAGGAAATCGCATGTTGGCGAATTTTGTCCATCCCAATCGTTCCAAATAGCGACTCATGTCATCGCTTATGCCGAGTTGTTTATTCAAAAACTCATCCATATATAACATTCCAACGAAGAACTTGTAACGAAGCCTCCAGTAGCGCCTGCCTTCATCATGATTGAAAATAGAAAATGGCGCACCATATCGTTTGGATAAGTCGGGACGTTTATTGCTTGAAGCAACATTTTTCCTAGGGGATTTGTGTTTAGTAGTCATGGTTTTGTGAGGAACTAAAGAAACAAATGTGTCTGTAACTTAGTTAATAATGGTGTTTTGAGAAAATCAGAATCTTGTTTTGACAGAGATGAAAAGAAAATAATGTAACAGAACTTTGATCCTCTAGGATTTATTTATAGGAAAATAGGACGAAAAGAGGTGTTGTTTTGATGCGAAAAGGCATAAAATCATACCTCTGAAAGTTGAAGAAACTCAATTTTTCGAGTTTGAAAGGCCATGTCTGCAGGATGAAGAAGAAACAGGTCTGATGGTGCAAAAAACTCCCGTGTCGCGACCGAGAATCCCAATTCTCGGTCGCGACACGCTGATTTCCTCGCGGAAATCAAGCGTCGAAACCCTATATTTCTGATTCTCGGCCGAGAATATAAATTCTCGGTAAGTTCAGAAAATTCCTTACCTGTTTGGTCAATTCTGAAAATGTGAATTCTCAACTGAGAATTCCAAATTCTCGGCTGAGAATCACCAAATTTCTCCCAATTCGAACTAAAGACCTAAAATTAAAATAAAAGCATGACTTAAACATATTTTTATGCATCTAAATCTTAATATAAAGTCTTGATTGCTTCTGCAGTCACATCTGTTATTTTAAAAGTGTCGCAAATTTCTAAGAAATTTGTCAAATGAGTGTTAGGATTTTCGTTAGGTAACCCATAAAATGTTACATTAATATTTTGCAACATATTAAGCACTGCTGGCTTAATTTCAAATTGGTTTCATTTATTTGGGGTCTAACTATGCTGTTTGTTACACCTGCCACTCCTGGCCTAGCGTAATCCATAAGTGTAGCCATAATTTCTGGCTCAGTAACTCTAGTTTTTATTGGGGTCTTGTTTTTGTTTTTCTTGTCTTTCTTGTTCTTTTTAACCGTTTTTTCAATTTCTGGGTCTATCGATTTTGGTGGAATGCCTGAACTTCGAGAACTGCGCATGAACTTGAAATTTCGCACGAACCGAAACTACCTTCAAAACAGAATTTGAAAAATAAATATGTTAGTAATTTGAAATAGGTAAAATATAAAATTTTGAATAAGTATAAATAAACCTAGATTCGAAATAAAACATGAAAAATCTAAATTTTTGTCAAAAAATTTGGCGTTCCCCGGCAACGGCGCCGAAAACTTATTGAGCGATTTCCGCAAGTGCACGGTATACGCTTGTAGTAATAAAAGATATCGATCCCACAGGGAACATTTTTTAACGAAAACTTATTTTGAATCAGTTAGATTTACTTTTAAGGTTTATAATATGGGAAATCGTTAAATTGGATTTGGTTTTGAAATTGCTAGAATAAGAATTAGATTAGAGTATTAGGGATAAATTTACAAAACAGAAAAGTTTAGTTCTTTAGAAAAGTAAACAAATGTATTCATTTGCATTAAGCAAAGAAAACAACTTTAAACTTTGTATAAATTATAACAATGAAATAAACGTCGATTCTTCTAATTTTAGGGCTTTGAACTGCAGTCAATCCTCCTACGGTCGGGTTAGATCGCTACCTTAACCAAATTGATACTCTACTGATGATATCAATTTGCCTAAGTGTTCAACAAAGTTTCCTTGTAAAGATTTTAAATTTAACTACGTTTTAATGAAAACACCAGAACTCACTTCGGATCATTTACCAAAGTGCTACATAAAAATCTATCGAATAGAATGAACTTTATTAGATGAAATTTGAATTTGATACAAGTTTACAGAGAATAAGAAGCATGGAAACTTTCGACGGCTTGCAAGTGAACGGGTTGTCAATCCTTTCCTTGGGTTTTGTTAGAGTTTGTCAGGCTCAGGGGCGGATCCTCTACTAAATCTTCTCGCTGTAACTTCGTAATAGAGATACGGTCGGCTACTACCAAAATGTAAGCTAATATGAACAAATCTAAACGCTACTGTGTTTGTAATTATTGAATAAACAATGTGTGTACATCATATTGCTTTTTACAGAAATGAACTTTAAATTCTGAATCGATTGACTCGGAATTCCTGCATTAATTCTATACTAATCTTCTCTTTTTCTATCTCTCCAACTCTCCATCAACTCTTTATTTATAGATGTTGAAGAGTCGTGATTGAAGTGTCGTGTCTGTTGTGAAGGGTCGTATCCTCTGCGAAGAGATGTTTTTATCCACCCGAACGAACGTGTTTCGTCGAAAACGAATGTGTGCGAATGGCTCTCCAGGAATTTCTGAACTTGCCGAGAATGCAAATTCTCGGCCGAGAATGGGGGAGCAAATATTTGGTCTTCAAAATCGTCAAGGGAAAAAGCTGGTGACGCGTGTCGCGATCGAGAATGGAGGATTCTCGGTCGCGACACGGAGTATTTTCCATTGTCTTTGACTTCGTCCTCGTCCTCGTTTTGGCGTATTTGATCTTCGTCGTCTTTGACTCCTTTTGTAGGGGTTTTCCTTCGTTTTTGACCTCTTTTCGTTCCTATTTGGATTTTACCAAATATTTAGGTACCTTGCATGAAAGAAACATATTCGAAAGTAAAAGTATTCTAAACATGTATAAATAGCACAAATTCATAGCAAAACTGATGTAAATATTAATGATAATTTAGGTATATTTTGGGCTTAACATATTGGAGATGTGATAGGGGTATTTTACCCCTATCTTTTAGCGTGATTTACGGGTTGATTTTGGATAAAATAAATAAGTTTAATTACAAAAATAAAGCGTTTTGATAAAATAAAGAAATAAAAATAAATTTCGTACTTTCAGTTAATTTTCCGTATTTTTGATTAGTTTAGGAAATAAAAACGTCAAGCTAACTCGGCTCGCAAGATTTGTATTTCAGGTACGAGCAAGGAGAAAAAATCTACTCAAATACGCGGGGCGTATCATCCCTTACGCGGGGCGTGAAATATGGTGTCAGCAATAATAGCCTTATCCACAGACGCCATGTGGAATTGACTCAGCATACGCGAGGCGTATGCCACCCTACGCGAGGCGTATGACACATGTCGGAAATGATTGGCCTAATCCTGAAAGTCAGACTGCATTGTCCCCCTGAGTCAACTCTTTGTACGCGAGGCGTATCACCATATACGCGAGGCGTATCAGGCAGTTCCTCAATGTTAAAAGCTCAGAGATTTATTTACGCGGGGCGTGCTTCAGCTACGCACGGCGTAAAAGCTCCAATTCAAGCAATAAAACTTCAGAGACTCAAACACGCGGGGCGTACTTTAGCTACGCATGGCGTGCTTGAGACAACAAGACATGGAATTGGTCCACATGCAGGAGATTTCTGACGGAATGGGAACTTACGCAGGGCGTAGACCACCTTACGCGGGGCGTATCATGGGATTTCTGCACCAAATAATGTTGCTCCATACTTGTGCTTTGTGAAGTTACAACATTGCCCTTGCTTGATGTTTATAAATAGGAAGCTCTTGAACTCCATTTGATACCAATTACACACTAGAGAGCAAAACTATACTCTTTTGATTATTGTAATTTAGATTCAAATTTTGTAGTTAAACTCTCCCCCTCGAGAGCTTGTTCGGTTGTTCCGGCGTTCCATCGAAGTTCCGTTCCACCACTCGTCACCAAGCTCGAAAGTTCCACCTCCACCACCTAGGAGACGGCTTTGAGTCTGGTTAGCTAGTTCCAAGGGCGGATTCTCCCTTTTTACCTGCTAATTAGCTTGTACTCTTCCTATGTACTAGGCTTGGTTGTATTTCATCTATTCACTTTCCATATTTATAATTTATGATTCATAATCTCTATTTCCCTTTACGTGTTAATGTTTATTACTTGTTTTGATATTCGTAATTGATTATTGTGTAGGAGAACGCGATTTCCGTCGCCATTCAGGCTATCCTTAGGGAGTTATATATGTGTTGCCTTACCGGAAGTGACAAACCGGAAACCGTAGGAATTGACAAGCCACGAAACTTACGGGCCCTAGTTTCTAATTCCCCCGCATTAGACACGCCTTGACTAGGAATCACGTAGTCTAAGTGCTTCACGGGTCGGTCCTACTACACTTAGTAAAAAAGGGAGCAAACTAAGCTCTTCGATAATTTCTGTAAATATAGTTTTTGGTTTTTGTTAAATTCTTTTGAAGCGAACAATCCGTTTTGCAGGTACGGGTTGTTTATTCAAGAATTTGAATTTCTAACGCGAATGGAAGCATACACCTAGGAGGAAATTCTAAGTCGAGCTCACCGACTATAAAGTAGCGCTTCTTGGGAGGCAACCCAAACTCGAATAAGGGAGTTTTTCGTTCCCAACTTTTACTTTCCACATTTTGTTTTCTAACCGATTCATTTCACTTCTTTAAGTTATTCTTATCACTTTTTATTTTTATTTTTATTTTTATTTTTATTTCTTTTTTTTTTAAATTAAAGGAAAAAGAAATCCCATATTAATTCCAAAATTATTTAAGATACGCGGGACGTACAACCCCATGCGCCCCGCGTAGTTGTGTGTCTACCCATTTTACTCAATAAAAGACACACTACGCGGGGCGTATCTCCTATCACGCCCGCGTACCCATCGGTGAATAAACCCCTTTCGAATAAATGCCACGTGGGAGGACACGCGGGACGTGCCCCAGGGCACGCCTCGCGTATCCTCGGGGAGTTGCAAATTACAACTTCCCATGGCAGTTTCTTCCCTCAAACTTCTCATCACTCCTCTTCCCTATACACCTTTTCCACTTCCACACTCCACCTTCTCTTCCATCCAATCAACCTCCATCTTTTCAAATTCAAAACTCCCTCCATAATAAATTTGTATTAACTACCTCCTTAATTACAAATTAAAAATAAAAACATTACAAACAATTAATAATTAAACATAAAAATCATAAAAACTCATTAAAAACTCATAAACCATAAAATTAAAAATTAGAAAACTGATCAAAAACTGAAAAAAATCCTTCCACTTCCCCCTCTTATGCGGGGCGTATCCCCATATACGCCCCGCGTCCTCGCCCTTTTTTCCATCAAAAAGGGGCAGGAGGTGCAATACGCGAGGCGTGCCCCCTTTCATGCCCCGCGTACCGCACCATTTTTTACGAAAAATAAGTTCAGGGGGAGGGATACGCGGGGCGTGGCCCCTTCACGCCCCGCGTACCCCTCTGGGAATCCGAGTTTCACTTGGATTCCCCACTCTCCCCTTATATAAACCCCTCATTTTCTTCTTCTTCTCCCTCACAACTCACTCAACCTTCCCACAACCTTCCTCCACACTCTTTAAAACCCCCTCACTCACACCATGGTTAGGCAAAAACACACCGCCGACATGCGTCCCCCACGGTCCACTAGGGCCCGTTCTTCCCGTTTCGCCCAAAATCAACAACCACTACCATCACCCGAACGGGAACAAACACCACCACTTACCCGCCTACACCGGGCTCCTTTTCATCTCCTAACAGAGGGGGAGGCCGAGAACTACCAAACACTTTCCGCCGCCCACTTTATGGAGCTCCCATACATTGAGCGGAGCACTCTTGACCGCTTCGACCTTGGCGGGACTTTCGTGGAGCGCCTCCGTGCCCTCTCTTGGCACGATCACTTTTTTGCACGGCCCCACGTTTACCCCTCCTTAGTTTTGGAGTTCTACACCACCCTCACCTCTAACAACGTCCCTGGTGTCGCCATCTTCAACTTCCGCCTCCACAACCACCCCTTCACCATTGACACCCAATGGCTCCGCAATCACTTCACCAAACAAGTGGAAGATGGTATCTCCCATTGGCCCGAGGGTGTTTTCGCTCGTGATTTTTGGACCTCCATCACCGGGTCCGAGGATTATGATGTCTCCAACCTCCGCCCCTCTCTCATCCGTGATCCAATCCTCCAACTTCTCGACCGCTTCATCTCCTTCTACTTTTCGGGGAAGTCGGAATCCACCAAGGTCAACAAGGACGAACTTTTGGCGCTCTATTGTTGTGCCAACAACCGTGCTTATGACCTCTCCTATCTTGTGGCCGTCCAACTCCACTACATTTCCACCCGAAAACATGGCAAGATCGGGTTGGGTCATCTCGTCACTCTTTTCGCCACCTCCGCTCTTGGCGAGGCTGCCCTTGCTCGCCTCCCAAGCCTTTTGCCTCGGCCCGTGGAGAAAAATGCCTTCAAATCCCTTAGGCACTCCACCTCGAGCCCGGGTGAAACCTCAAGGGCAGCTCACTCTCACGAGGAGGAGGGTTCGGATTCGGATATGGGCCTCAATTTTAGCCCACCACCTCTCCACGACTTCAACTCTATCTACGCCTGTTTGGATATTTTGGAGGATAACCAACGTCGGGATCGGGTTCATTATGACTCCCAATTTGCCACCCTCAACACCCGCTTCGACTCCATCGAAGCACAACAACAGGAGGATCGGGTTCATCTCGATGCTCGCTTCGATGCCGTCACCAACTCCTTCGCCTCCTACTTTAACATCCATGGCAATCCGCCTCCACCACAACCATAGTTTCCGTTTTTCTTTATATGTTTTCTTTATGTATTTCCTTTTGATGTTGTTTTTGTTATTTCCTGTGTTATTTTTTATGTTTTCAGTGTACGATGTTTTTTTTTCTAATATCGTTAAGTTCCGTTTGTGTTTTGTGCTTTCGTTGTGTTTGTTTTTGTTGTTTGAAATAACATCACGCAGGGCGTACCACATGGTACGCCCCGCGTACCCTGCATTCTCCTACTTAAAAACGTTCAGAAACTCAAACACGCGGGCGCCTTGTTCCCGCGCCTCGCGTATTTGAGTCTCTGACTCAAAAAGAGACACAAACGCTACCCTACGCGGGGCGCCCCCCTGGGCACGCCTCGCGTAGGGCCCCTGACCACTAAGGGTCTTCTTTTCCTTCCTTACCTTTATTTTTGTTTTTGTTTTGACTTCTTTTTACGACGCCCTTGGAACAAGCGTCATTTTAAATAATGCGGAGGGACGTGCAACACCGCACTTAACGTTTATTTTGCACTACCAAAAACAAAAAAATTAAATAACCAACAGAATAATTAAACTAATTTATTGACTCTTCTAATTTTTCCCGACACGTTATCCCTCCTTCAGAAATTAATTAAAGTTCCGTTATTTGTCATCAAAAATAAAAGACGTCGACACAAGGGGATGATCTAATTAAGGAATTTTAGTCTTGGTTTTGAAATTAGGGAATTTGTGCAAAGCTTAGGTTAGTACTAAACTAAGGCATTGAGTCTTAACCCAAATGTTATCTCCATAATGAACTTTGAAAAGGCAATAAAAACGGGATAGTTGAAAATTTAGCGAACACTTGATAGTACACAATTTAAACCCGAATCTTTATGAGGTATTTTTGAGCCTAAAGGAGTTCGTACGAGAACTCTAATTCTTTCACAATTTTTCGAGAGCTTTGACTTCACTCGACTCATAGAATTTGCATCCAATACCGGGTTAAGTACACTTATTTTTGGTAAAAAGGCAATAGATGATAAACCGAACCCACTTAGGCTAATTTTTCTTAATTTATTTTTCTCGTTTTCATTAAACATTAGGAAACCCCTTCGAGCCTATTAACCAACTTTTTTGTTAATACCCTTTTTCCTCTTGTTCGAATACCGACAAAATCAATTTGCACCCAAATCACTCGGAAAAAGTCACGGCCTTAACAAACGAGCACCATAAGCCTTCAAAATATTGTTTTTGTGCCTCTATCAAAACAAAGGATACGATAAAAATAAAAAGGCATTCTCAAGCTCCACCCGAGCAATTTTGAAGTATATTTTGTAAAATTCGCCAAGGCCGAAATAAACAAAAACACGGTGCAATCACAAAACGGTATTTTTGAACTCGAGTTTCTTTAAACTAACCACTAAAGAAGCCACCCACATTACAACCCCCCTCCGGGTTCATTTTTAATATTGCCTAACCATATTTTAGGAGGAAAAACCCGGATGAAAATGCAAATTCAATATAATCTCGAGTAAGTGCAAAGAAGAGTGCTAAAACACCGACCCACCTAAAATTGAGCGTAAGAGCGAAATCCCTTGGTGAGGTACTATCGGGTTCTCAAAAGATAATCAACCCCCGTTAATATTGCCTATTAATCTTGATCATGGAGGTTTCAAACAAGTTTTGTACTCAATTGTTTGCGTAGGTACTTACCGAAACCTTTGCATAAAACCATAACTTTGAAATCACGCACTTGGCAAAACCAACCTTAGGTTTGTTTCTTAATTTTCTCAATCCCTTGTCTTTCGATTTCTTTTACTTGACAAGTAAAACTTTAAAGTCCGAGGAGGTTTGATAGGGGTATTTTACCCCTATCTTTTAGCGTGATTTACGGGTTGATTTTGGATAAAATAAATAAGTTTAATTACAAAAATAAAGCGTTTTGATAAAATAAAGAAATAAAAATAAATTTCGTACTTTCAGTTAATTTTCCGTATTTTTGATTAGTTTAGGAAATAAAAACGTCAAGCTAACTCGGCTCGCAAGTTTGTATTTCAGGTACGAGCAAGGAGCAAAAATCTACTCAAATACGCAGGGCATATCATCCCTTACGCGGGGCGTGAAACATGGTGTCAGCAATAATTGCCTTATCCACAGACGCCATGTGGAATTGACTCAGCATACGCGAGGCGTATGCCACCCTATGCGAGGCGTATGACACATGTCGGAAATGATTGGCCTAATCCTGAAAGTCAGACTGCATTGTCCCCCTGAGTCAACTCTTTGTAGGCGAGGCGTATCAGGCAGTTCCTCAACGTTAAAAGCTCAGAGATTCATTTACGCGGGGCGTGCTTCAGCTACGCACGGCGTAAAAGCTCCAATTCAAGCAATAAAACTTCAGAGACTCAAACACGCGGGGCGTACTTCAGCTACGCATGGCGTGCTTGAGACAACAAGACATGGAATTGGTCCACATGCAGGAGATTTCTGACGGAATGGGCACTTACGCAGGGCGTAGACCACCTTACGCGGGGCGTATCATGGGATTTCTGCACCAAATAATGTTGCTCCATACTTGTGCTTTGTGAAGTTACAACATTGCCCTTGCTTGATGTTTATAAATAGGAAGCTCTTGAACTCCATTTGATACCAATTACAAACTAGAGAGCAAAACTATACTCTTTTGATTATTGTAATTTAGATTCAAATTTTGTAGTTAAACTCTCCCCCTCGAGAGCTTGTTCGGTTGTTCCGGCGTTCCATCGAAGTTCCGTTCCACCACTCGTCACCAAGCTCGAGAGTTCCACCTCCACCACCTAGGAGACGGCTTTGAGTCCGATTAGCTAGTTCCAAGGGCGGATTCTCCCTTTTTACCTGCTAATTAGCTTGTACTCTTCCTATGTACTAGGCTTGGTTGTATTTCATCTATTCACTTTCCATATTTATAATTTATGATTCATAATCTCTATTTCCCTTTACGTGTTAATGCTTATTACTTGTTTTGATATTCGTAATTGATTATTGTGTAGGAGAACGCGATTTCCGCCGCCATTCGGGCTATCCTTAGGGAGTTATATAGGTGTTGCCTTACCGGAAGTGACAAACCGGAAACTGTAGGAATTGACAAGCCACGGAACTTACGGGCCCTAGTTTCTAATTCCCCCGCATTAGACACGCCTTGACTAGGAATCATATAGTCTAAGTGCTTCACGGGTCGGTCCTACTACACTTAGTCGTCTTTACAAGAGTAAATTATTATCCGTATACATTTAGAGTCGTTATTTATCGTGGTTATAACTTATCGTTATTCATCCTACTTCATAGGGTTTTAGCTACATAAATCTGTGTCGCCAATAGTTAGGAATAGTGTGTAGTTGCGTCTTACTTTACCCCAAAGTAATCACCGCTTAAATAACATACGAAACCGAGTCGTCTAATACTTGTAATTATAAATCCCGTGGATTCGATACCCGGTCTTAACCGGATTATTACTTGATACGATGGGGTACACTTGCCCCTAAGTAGTCGTAGTGTCTGGTGGAGTTAGAACATTTAAAAGATCACATCCATATTCATAGTACATTCACCGCAATACACATTTAGTCGTCATTAGAAAACTCTACCTAGATCCTACGCCCATCAAGATGCGATGGATCATGAACTAAGTGTAAACTTACTTCTTCAGTCCCTCCCCGAGAGTTACTCACAGTTCATCATGAACTACCAAGTGAGTGGCTTGCAAACCTCTCTTGAAGAGCTTGCAAATATGCTCGAGACAGTCGAGCCCAATATGAAAGAAAACGAGGGGATACCGGCCCTTGCTATTGAAGGATCAAAGAAGAGGAAAGGGAACTCTCCCAATCCAAACCATCCTAAGAAAGGCAAGGGGGCCATGCCCACCGAAACAAAAGGAAAGGAAGTGAAGAAGCCCAAAGGAGAGTGCCACTTTTGTGGTGAAGAAGGGCATTGGAAAAGAAACTGTTTGGTGTACCTAGCTACCCTCAAGAAGGGAGAAGCCGGGACTTCAACATCTGGTATGTTTTATATTGAAATAAATACAATTTCACAGTCTGAATCTTGGGTATTAGATACCGGATGTGGATCTCATATTTGTATGAATATTCAGGGACTCAGACGGACTAAGGAATTGAAGAAAGGAAGCATAAACTTGCGAGTAGGAAATGGAGCAAGAGTTGTCGCCCTCGCCATTGGAGATTATGCTTTAAGTTTGCCCTCTAGGCTTGTAATAGAATTAGGGAACTGTTTGTATGTTCCAGAAATGTCTCGTAACATTATTTCTATTAGCCGTCTTGTTGACGACGATTTTCATATTTCAATAAAAGACAAACATTGCGATTTTTATAGAGATGGGATTTTCTATTTTTCAGGAATATCACAAAATGGGATTTATGTGCTAAATGACAAAATTTCTTTTTTCACAATTGATACCAAAAGACATAAGCTAGATAATTCAACTTACTTGTGGCATTGTCGTTTAGGCCATATAAATAAAAGACGCATGCTTAAGCTACATCAAGATGGGCTTATAAATTCAATTGATCCTGAATCATTGGAAACATGCGAAGCATGTTTAAAAGGTAAAATCACAAAGACACCCTTTAGCAATAAAGGTGAGCATGTATCAGACACTCTAGGATTAATACATTCCAATGTATGTGGTCCTATGTCAGTCCAAGCAAGAGGAGGATTCAGATACTTCATAAGCTTCATAGACGACCATACCCGATATGGTTATATCTACTTGATGAAGCACAAGTCTGAAGCTTTTGAGAAATTCAAATGCTTCAAGAATGAAGTAGAAAATCAATTAGGAAAGAAAATAAAGATACTTCGATCCGATCGAGGTGGCGAATATCTTTCAGATGATTTTCTGAATTCATTTGATTGCTCCTCATCGTCAGATGCAACGGAGGGATCAGCATGCTCAGAGACGTACGGCTCAGCAAGTTCGTCAGCCATGAAGCATATCTTTGCTGACTCGGTGGCGAATATCTTTTAGATGATTTTCTGAATTATCTAACTAAATGTGGGATATTCTCACAATGGACACCTCCCTATACACCACAACACAATGGTGTATCCGAGAGGAGGAACCATACCTTACTAGATATGGTACGATCCATGATGAGCATAGCATTACTTCCAAAGACATTCTGGGGCTATGCCTTAGAAACTGCCCTCTTCACCCTAAATCGAGTACCAACTAAATCCGCTAGTTCCACACCATATGAATTGTTCGTTGGTAGGAAACCCGTGTTCTCATTCATGAGAGTATGGGGTTGTTCAACATTTGTCAAACGCATAGCGTCAGACAAACTAGATTCTAAATCTGATAAGTGTTTCTTCATTGGATACCCTAAGGAAACTGTGGGATATTACTTCTATCATCCAGTTAATCAGAAAGTAATAGTATCCAAGCACGCAACCTTCTTAGAGAAAGAGTTTCTCGAAGAAACAGAAAAGGGAAGCATAATTGAACTTGATGAAGTTCAAGAACAAGAAACACCGACTGAAACAACAGAGGCGGTTGAGGAACCCGAAGCAGTCCCATTAGATGAGACTCAAGTGCCACCCATTCGTAGATCACAAAGAGTTCGTGAACTCCCAATTAGATATGGTTTTCTAGTGGGAGATGATGATGAGGTTCCCGTGTTAGACGATGAACCCGAAAACTACGAAGAGGTTCTTACCAGTCCAGATTCTAAAGCATGACTGGAGGCCATGGATTCTGAGATGGATTCCATGTACACCAACCAAGTGTGGACTTTGGTTTGATCCACCCAAAGGGATAAAACCCATTGGGTGCAGGTGGATCTTCAAAAAGAAGACTGACATGGATGGAAAGGTTAGCACCTACAAAGCTAGGTTAGTAGCGAAAGGATATCGTCAGAAACAAGGAATTGATTATGACGAAACTTTCTCTCCTGTGGCTATGTCCAAATCAATCAGAATAATGCTCGCTATTGCCGCTCACTACGATTACGAGATTTGGCAAATGGATGTGAAAACAGCTTTCCTAAACGGAAACCTGCTTGAGGATGTATATATGATGCAACCTGAAGGTTTCATATCAAAGGATGCAAACAAGGTTTGCAAACTTCAGAGATCCATTTATGGACTCAAGCAAGCATCAAGAAGCTGGAACAAGCGTTTTGACGAAACCATAAAACAATTTGGTTTCGAACAAAATGACGAAGAAGCTTGCATTTACAAGAAAGCAAGTGGGAGCTCAGTTGCATTTCTGATATTATATATGGACGATATATTATTAATGGGAAATGACATAGCTCTACTACAGTCGGTAAAAGTATGGTTATCAGGTAACTTCTCCATGAAAGACCTTGGTGAAGCAGCTTATATACTTGGTATAAAGATCTATAAAGATAGATCAAGAAGACTGCTTGGTCTTTCACAGGCTACATACATCGAAAAGGTGCTAAAGCGGTTTAGCATGCTTGAATCGAAACGAGGTAACTTAGACATGATACATGGAGTAAAGTTAAACAATCATCAATGTCCTAAAACCGAAAATGATAAGAAGCGCATGGATGTAGTCCTGTACGCCAGCGCAATCGGTTCGATTATGTATGTTATGCTTTGCACTAGACCTGACGTAGCATTCGCGTTAAGTATAACGAGTAGTTACCAAGGTAATCCGGGAGACGAGCACTGGAATGCCATTAAGAACATTCTTAAGTACTTGGGAAGGACTAAAGACATGTTCCTAGTGTACGGAGAAGGGGATCTGAAAATAGAAGGATTTTCAGATGCCAGTCATCTCACAGATGAGAACGATTTTAAATCCCAATCAGGATACCTGTTTATCTTGAATGGGGGCGCGGTCAGCTGGAAGAGTTCCAAGCAAGGAAGCGTAGCTTTCTCTACGACCGAGTCAGAGTATATCGCTGCTGCGGAAGCAGCAAAGGAAGCGGTTTGGATTAAGAAGTTCATTACTGAACTTGGTGTGGTGCCTGACATTGTAAATCCCATTACACTGTACTGTGATAACAATGGAGCCATTGCGCAAGCAAAGGAACCACGGTCTCATAATGCATCCAAGCATTACCTGAAGCGATACCACATTGTAAGAGAAATTGTGGCAAGAGGAGATGTGAGAATAGAAAGAGTACCTACTGAGGACAACGTTGCAGATCCTTTGACAAAGCCCTTAACCTAGAAAGTACATGATCGTCATCTAACTTCTACTAGGATAAGTTGTAGAAACAATTGGCTTTAGTCCAAGTGGGAGTATGTTGGGGTTTAGTGTCCTATAGACAATTGTTCTAGCATACAAACTTAATGTAAATGAAGTGTCCTTTATATCATTTGTTTTAATGAGATATGTTTTCATAACTATATAAAGGCAATCCCTTTTAAGAACTAAATAAAGTCTAATAAAAGGAAATCCATAAGTTTGTTTAAAGTGATTATAAAGTGTTCATACAAGCATGAAGTGAGACGAAACTTTATAATAAACTAATAAACTTAAAACCACCCCAAGTCAAGTAATATGTTTAGGATTGGCATATCACTGCTGAGACTTGCATGTAACAATGTCTTCTGTCGAGACAGAAAGCTGATCTCACAAGCTTCATATATACAGATATCTGGACAGTTACGTGGATCCAATGAAAATGAGTTCATTAGGATTGGGGACCCGACTTGAGATAACAGGATGAGTAGATTCATCCTTGTCACCTGTTCATCTCATTGGTATTAATAGGTATAAGTAATCCTCAGACTCAAAGGAATGTTAATTAGTAATTATGGATTACGGAATGTGACGCTTTGATCCTGTTGTAACACGATCCATAACAGAGATGACTCTGGGGTGTGAACGGCAGACGTTGGGTATCACAGGAAGTAATTGCAGGATAGTTATACATTGGATTGAGCATTTATCACTCCCGATAAATGGGAGATACGTCCATGGATCGATTGTGGAAGACTTGACTCTAAATCCTTGCAAGGTGATAGCTTAAGACTTGAAATACAGATTTCACTTAACCTATCTAATTGGAGTTGACTCGGCCTGTACAAGTAAAACGAACGTCTCGCTTTATGTGACTTGACATTATCCATAGTCATAAGATTCAGTTCAAGGATGTAGTTGATAAATGATCGAATTATATTGTAACTAATACGGAAAGGTCAACGACAGAATCAACCTGTCTTCTTATAGCTCTGGGGGAATGTTTCGGATTTGCTAATCACATTTTGCGTACTCATTCCGTTATGCAAAGATTAAATATAATTCTGTGAAAATTAATTTAATAGTTGCGTACAGCTAGAAGCAATAAGAACCTAATGGGTCACACATAAGACTTGGAACCCAAAAGAGAAACGAATGTTAATTAATTGATGGAAGCCCAACTGAGTCCGCTAAGGCCCAGTACATGGGGTGGGGCGACTTTATGTATATATAATACATAAACATTTAATTTGATTTTAAACAATTCTAATTAGATTATAATTGTGAATTAAATTAATTAAAAGATAAATAAGTTAGGAGTTTTAATGAGATTAAATTGCACCTATTATTATCCTATAAGGTTACTATTATTATCTTCATATTTAAGATATAATTATAGATAATAAATAAGAATTATATTCTGAATTAAATTCTTATTCAGTAACTTAATTCTATCTAACTAGGGTTTAGATACAAGAGAATATAAATACCCCCATGTGTAATTTTCGAAATACACATACTAAGCCGGGAGAGAGAATTTCGACCCACACCATAAGGACGAGATTATCCACCGTTTCCTTTCGTTCAATTGATTACATCTCTTTTCTCTTTATCCTTGATCTTGTGTTGATTAATTAGAGACAATCTTCTTTCAAAAAAAAAAAAAAATTAGAGACAATCTACTTTGGTTGTTATATACGGTTGAATTCTAACTTGATCTTCAATTGTTTGTTTTGTGCTTGGGAACTTGAAGTAAGAGTTGTGGACACTTCGTTTGCAACGGTAGATAGAACTTCTAAAATGTATTTCTTTCTATTCCTCTTTATATGAAATAACGATTAACGGATCTTGGGTTAATGGAAATAGGTTAAAATTTTTATATTTCCGCTGCCAAACGTTAGCCTATTATCCTTCAGTTGTCACGTCCGTAGCCAAAACTTTTTAAAAAATAGTATTGCTATAAATGTATGATAAAGGGAATTAGAAGATTTGAGATTAAATTAAAGGGGAATTGTAACACTAAAAGGGTTTAATTGCATAATTTAGTAAATTCAGGGGATAAATTAAAAATTAGAAAAAAAATATACATAATAAAATTCTACATTAAGAGCAAGGAATAGGAAGGAACGAGAAGGTTCCTTTCATTCTAGATTCTTCAAGAACAACCTTCACCATTTATTGATGATTGATTATTTGCTTTAGTTCATGGAATTCAATTTCAATTTTATTTTGGACGCAGGAAAACGTCTTTGGCATAGTTTTGTTGATCTGCACTGTATCTAATGTGTAATTGGCTCTTCTTTCCATGGTGATATATTGCTTGAAATCTTTGTATGTGATTCACCAAAGATTTCAATATTCATAGGTCATAATTCGTAAATGGAGCTTATTTGTTATATGATTAGCAAGTTTTTGGACGTGTTAATAGTATTCGCTCATAATTAAATCGAGGTATATGGATCTCAATCATAGGTCGATTTAACGAATATTTGGAACTTCTTAAGGATTTAAGTAATCTTAGCTTACAGTTGCGAATAGAGTTTCGTCAAGTTTTAGAAGTTGAAAGGGATTTGAATGATTTTTACTCATAATTTGAAATCGACTTATATGGATCTTAGTGACCAAAAGTGAGTTGGATTCATTTTAGTTTATTCACGAGTTGTAAGGATTTCTTTGATTGATTGATGACTATGTGTTTGTTTATTTGCTTCTGATACTTAATAGGAATTGAAGATTAGTTTTGGAATTGTTTGCCACAAAGAACTGTTTTTAGAAAGTCTACTAATTAATGATTTTACAACATGTATGCATTGTGAATGAGGAATGTAACTAAGTTATTCTCAATTGATTTGATTCGTTAAATGATGAACCTAGTTTTGGACATAGGAAAGCTTAAAACAACTTGAATTTCATAAACTGCTTCTTTTTCCCAACTGAGCATATTGCTTTTCGAAAGCATGTAATTTTACTCAAATATAAGATATAGGAAGATAATTTTTAGTTGTGTAGAGATTTAAAGCTTTAAACTTCTATATAGTCTTATCTTGGGAACATAGATTGAAGTCAGATGGTTGCAAAAGATTTTCACTCCTTAGTATGATTTAGGTGTTGTCGTGTGATTGAGAGGTTACGGGTTCGAGTCTTAGGACCGGCCTCTTGCCAAAAAATTAGCAAGGGAAGGCTTACCCCAGTACATCCTTATGGTGGGACCCCTCCCCGGACCCTCGCTTAAGCGGGGACGCATAGTGCACCGGGCCGCCTTTTTTAGTATGATTTAGGTGTGAATATTAGTTAAGATATCTAGTTTGATCGTGATTGAGGAAAAAATTAAGAAACTTGTAATGTTGAGTTAAGGATAGAACTACGTGGCTTTGATTCTCAATTTAGAATTATTGAGATATGTAGGAAGCTCGATAATAAATTATTATCGAGTCCAAGCCAGACAAATTAGTGATAGACCAAATAAATATCTTTTGGGGGGTTTTATTAATTGATATTTTATTGAATTAAAAGTGTTATAGATTGATTAATGGTGATATGTTGTAGGGTAATCTAGTAGGTGTCTGTTCTTGTATTATATCCTCATATTCGATGCTGTTTAAGGTCGGGTGTGACAATTTGATATCAGAACGATGTTAAATTCTTCGGACCTAACCTGAGAGATTTAGTGATCGAGAAATATGAATAGTTGGTGATAGTGAGAAATAAGTTGGAGTATACTAGATTTTGAGTAATAAAGTGGAGATTATAACAGAGAATAATTTTAAATTTAACATAAATACTTTATGTGTGGAAAATATGATAGACATTTTGTGCAAAATGACAGGCTTCGGGGTTATGTCCAATAAGGTCCCCAATCCTGACATTTTCTCCAGTTACATGGGCTCAATTTCATCAAATAAAAGGTCAGAAGCGAATTACTGTTTGGATGAAAATGAGAAATTGAGAACTTACAGTAGATAGAAGACAGAGTAATGATTGCATTTGGTTTCTTCCCATAGGGTCCCAACAAAAGCCATTGATTTTCCTCTAATAAGCTCCAAGAACATGCACTGCATTAAATAAAGGTAGTTCACATTCCGTTGGTCCCCCTCTTCATTTCATGAACTATTAACCAGGTCTCCCAAATTTTAAGCAGTTTTGCTAGTCAATAATCATATTACATGTTTCATTGCTATAATAAGTTGGACCCTTTTGGACAAGGCACCCATTTTCCAATAAAAATATCACATTCTTTATTTTTTTTATGCATCTCAATTCATTAAAAAAATATATAGAATCAGCTCTAGGAGAAGCTAGAGGTGAAAGTGGATTTTTTTTTTTTTTTTTTGCAACAGAAAGAGAGGAATTGTGGCGAGAAAAATTAGGAAGATAGTTAACGAGAATAGCTTTGACCACTAGAAATCTTAGTGCATGTAGCTTCATGGTGGAGTTTGATTAAAACACATTGAAATTGCCACTTTATATATATGTATTTGGATGGTACCACACATCATAATAATTACTTTGAAACTGATGAGATTAGAGTGTATATGTGTTGTCCTCCGAACAGACTCTAGTAAGTGCATTAGATACAAGTAATAAAGTGATAAGTTGAGTATCGTCTCCATAGGGATTGATGACCGGAATTTAGCAGAAAAACCTTGCAGAACAGTGTGTTCGTGGTGTTTGAATTCCTTTTTAGTTGAGAAATGATGTGATGTGTGTACAACAATACTAGTTAAGAGATTTAGTGTAATAAAATGAGTTTTGATAGTGATAAAGAGGTAGAACAGGCTACGCACAGCGGAACAGGTTACCTTAAGTCCCTAAACACCCTATTTATTCATGAATGACGCAAAGTGAAGTCAAGGTCTCTGCTTTAATGCTCACTTAAGTCAACTCTCATGTGTTCTTAAGATTCTAAGACTTACTACAACCATAAGCATCCCTAAGGTTGGTTCTTTCTTGCATTACGATTGAAACAACATTTCAATAAAGAAAACCCTTGATACAACCACCTAACATCTCTGCTTCGGGGTTGGAAGTTTGATAAACGGTTCGGTGTAGATGAAAGCAGTTCCCTATCATTCATCTAGCACTAACATTCATGCATGAGAAATGTAATATAAAGCTTTATCAAACACTTCATAAATTAACAACATTCATTCATAAATAGGAATTAGGAAACTTACATAACCGGTCCTAATTGGCCGAACCTATTCAAAATGACTACTCACTCATAGTGGTGAGTGAACAGTCTGCGTTACTTCTACCGAGCTCCATCAATGGAGTCTTCTTCCTCGAGAGCTCTTCTCTCTATCAAAAGGTCTATTTTACATTCCAACAAAAAGATCCTCTCTTTCCTTTCCTTACTACGCCTATTTAAAGGAAAGGACAAGGTCAACACGGTACATAAAGTATCCGAGCAAAATATTACAAAACCAAGTAAATTGTTCATAAATCCTAGAATGCTAAAAATGGTTAAGATCCTTTTGACCCTTGAACACTCAAGGGTCGAACTTTCATGTCATCATGCTACTTTCGAACTGCTCTTATCCGCCTTTCTGACTGCTGCTCCTGCCGTACCTGCCTTCCATCTTGTCGTTGTCCGTCATCAGACGTTCCAGCGTTTGACCGCTGGATCAAAGAATGGCTTAACTCCTTATGGTATGTGCGAAACAGGCTGCTTCCAGACTGTTCGACTTAATCTTTCCTTATCTGCACAAAAACACTTATAAGACCTTCTTTCATGTAATTTCATCCTAAAAACACCCTTAATTCATTATAAATAGCATGTTAAATTGTAGTCAAATTCACGCCTAACAATATGCGAAATAATTAATATAATATATCTTCATTGTTTGGTAAGAAATCATAATTAGTGGTTAATTGATTCGGTTTTGATTTCGTAACAGCTGAAGAAGAAGAAGTATTCGGTTTTTGCTTTGTGAGGACCGAAGAAGATTGCTTCGGCTTTGTTTGAGCCAGGGAGGGCTTCATCTTTGTTTGAGAAATGCCCAAGTCCTCAATCACCAAAGGGCGCTATTCGGAATTCGGTTCCTTACTCTTCTGGGCAGCCTCTTACTTTTTTTCCATCTTTTTCAAGCGGGCTAGCATGGTATCACGAACAGACATGGTCAGAATGGCCTGCAAAAAAGAAATTTGAAGACAAAATCAAAAATTAAAATTGAGAAGTCACCTTCGGCATCAATAAACATAAGACTTTTTGGGTAGATAATCCCATGGTTGGGGGAGTAAAAGCAAGTCCTGCCACGACTTTGAAGCACCCTGAGCATATCTTTGTAATCCCAATTATACTTGTAAGCTTCAATTCGAGGGCAGGATGTTTTTTCAACAACGGCCAAAGCGCGCTCTAGTTTCCAGGTACTAGAAGATTTAGGATCGGCATTCCATTTAGTGGGAAAAAGATACCTATGTAAAGATAGGGGTTATTATTGAGATCTACAACATTTGGTTCCATCCAGAACCACTTCGGCTTTAAATCTTTATGGCTCTGAACTTTATCCTTGCTGAAGCCTCTACGTCTGGAGTTATACCTCTAATATATCATATCCTCATCTTCTTTCTTCGTCGGTTTCTAGTAAAACCGAAAGAGCGGACCAGGAAGATCAAGACCCAGATCTATGCATATCTCATTACAACTCAACAACTCCAGCCAAGAATTCGGGGTAATTTGACAAGGGCTAATGTTGAACTCTTGCAAAACTGAAACAACACCTTCACGAAGAGGAAAGGTCATTTCCCACTCTAGAAACTGAGAAAAGGTTTCTAATTTCAACTCTGGTGAAGGGAGATGAGCTCTCTCATTTGGTCCAGGAAGAGATATAGTCATCGAATTAAGCCAACTATGCTGCTTCCTAAGATCTACCAAACCTTTCTGAAAAAGAGATGAAGGCTGGTTAGGAACCCTAGGATTTATCTTCTTAGGTTTCTTGACTTTTTCATCCTCTGAAGGAGGATTCTAGATGGGGGTAGAAGCTTTTAGTTTGCGAATCTTCTTGGTTCCAGCTCTAGGTGCCACAAAAGTCAAATACAAAAGAAAAGAAAAGAACTTACAGGTTGATCGAAGACGACAGAAATTGAAGGTGAAGGCTTTCTTCTAGTCTAAAAGTTGGAGAAAGATGAAGTGGTGATCTTGTGAAGCGTTTTGAATCACTAAGGAAAAATAATGATTCAGAACGGTGGGGGTAGCTAAAAGGATTATTTTAAGCAAGCTGGTGTGATTAATAGATGGCAGTAATGATAACGATTCATTAACCAAGGAAGTCCTAAAGAACGGTTCCAAAATGGGCTTAGGGGGCTTCTGATATGGTGTATAATGAAGTTGGGACCTCAAATGGTTCTCAAAGGCCCATTAACCCATACTTTTGGGCCGACCCATCTAGGGTTCCCAAAGGTAATTAGAGGAAATGGTAAGAGTGATGGCTTCAGATCTCAGTCACACGCTAAAGCCATTTGGTACAGGTATTTAGATTCCGGATCAATATGGTAATGACACGTGTATCCAAGCCTAAGCTCAAATGTCTATAAATAGGAGCCAAGTTCAAAGAGGAAGGTACACAATTCTATATACTCAAACTCTGTTACATTCTCCCTAAGCTTTGTATTCACATACTAACTTAGGCGTCGGAAAGGGTTTGTCAGTCCCCGGCCCCCCATCTAACTATTTTCTGTCTTATAGGTCATTGAAGGTAGTATTCAAGTACTTTAAGGATATTCCGATATCAATTGCTATTGCCTTTTACTTCTACTGAATATTTCATGCTATAATCTGTATCTCATATACTAACACTCTGAATATTCTGTGTGTAACTTAAACATCATTTGCTATAAGCTCTTCAGAGCCTCTGATAACATAGTTATCCTCTAAGTGGAAATCTTTAGCAGCTAAAGCAATCTCAGTAGATTGAAGTACTGAAAAGCTCAGTAGACTGAAGTTGCCTCGGATTCTGAACATCGCTCTCTATTTTTTATTGACTTGAGTAAGAAAAGTTTTTAAAGGCGTAAATAACTCAATAGTTCTATTCACCCCCTATAGAACTAATTCGCCTTATTAACAAAGAAATAGACTCTTCTAAACTTTGAAGCACCCCCACAACTGAAGTAGAGTCTGTCTCAAATATAACATTAATGTATCCCATCTCTTTAACCCAGCTTAAAGCTTATCAAACACCTGTAAATTTTGCAAGCAATGGATCCACAAGATAATTTAATAAATCTTCTTTAGCTACCACAAAGTTACCTTGAGCATCACGCACCACACACCCAAAATCGATTCTAGCAGAGCTAGAGAAAATCACAGCATCAACATTACACTTTAAAACCCCAATGGATGGTGGAATCCAAATAGAGCTCGACTAAACTGGGACAATGTAGTGCAAGATCACCGATCAGGCTTGCTTCCAACTTGACCATGGAGCAGTGGCATTAGAAAAGATTAAACCCACTGGAGAAGATTTCTTATTCCACACCAAATTATTCTGATTATTCCAAATACTCAATCGTAATAGGGAAGCAAGACATAAATGTATTATTCATACCCTTTAGTAGGATTTTTAATGACCACTTTGCGGGGAAGTGAGTCTATCCGTTGCGGGACATTTATTTTTGGATCCGCCCTTTGAAGGGACTTTGTGTAAGATTTCTTCATGGGGAAGAGAATCTGCCCTTTGAAGGGACTTTTGTGTAAGATTCCTTCACGGGGAAAGGAATTTCGCCTTTTGGAGAGATTTTGTATTTGATCAACGAAGGAGAATGTAATGCCTTTTGATGAGGATTCCCCCTTTCTTTGTAAGAAGACATTTATGTATTCTAGTATAGAAATGCTACATAAAACTTGATAATAAGAGTAATTTATTAATGAGCAAAGAACGACTTGCCTTTATTACAATCGATAGAGTAAAAAATGTGACGCCTTGGTAAAAAATGTGACGCCTCTTGATGAGGACTTTGTCTGCCCTTGACGGGACTTTGTCTGCCCTTTGGCAGGACTTTGACGCCTTGGTAAAAAATATGATGCCTCTTGACGAGGACTTTGTTTGCCCTTGATGGGACTTTGTCTGCCGTTTGGCGGGACTTTGACGCCCTGGTAAAAAATATGATGCCTCTTGATGAGGACTTTGTCTGCCCTTGATGGGACTTTGTCTGCCCTTTGGCGGGACTTTGACGCATTGATAAAAAATGTGTCGCCTCTTGATGAGGACTTTGTCTGCCCTTGATGGGACTTTGTCTGCCCTTGACGGGACTTTGTGTTCTCTTATGACAAGAGTTTTGAGCTTTGCCCGTGGTGAGACTTTTATGTAGGATCTTATGGATAAGATCCACCCTATATGGGATCATATATGGATATGATACGCTTTTAGGACGAGGTGAATGTTTCTCCTCCGGCGCCTTAGTTTATTTTTTGCTTTTCGTTTTTCCAAGGCTTTCAACACTTGTGTAAAATTTTAACAATTTATAGTATTTTTACGTACTTTTTGGATGCTTTTAACAAAATATCATAAAAGGGCTCATGTAATTACAAATGATTTAAATCTGATCGGTCTTTTGGATGAACATGCATATAACTATTAGAAGAAATTACAAAAAAAATCATATTTGGTTTTTCCTTGTACTATTCACCATCTATATATGGCTTTTCTCCTATATAGTACTTTTAATATCAAAAATTCATATTTTTGAATATTGTTTTGTCAAACAGTTATTTCATTCCCTTTTTTACAAGGATGTGTCTATTCCTATAAAAACTGTTTATTTGACATTGTTAGAATTTCTGTTACCAACACAAGAGACTTGAAAATATTGAGTCTATTTGTAATTATCCTGTAATTGTCCCTAACTATTAAGGCCATTATGGGCTGATGAATTACCAAATTGGATAAACAAAACTTTCATGTCCTGAGCTAACTACAAAATAGTGCAAGTGTCGGTTTCGGATCAGAACATTAATTTATGCGAAATTCTTAAGATATACATGAGAATTCCTTAAAAATTGGAGGATTGTATGTGAAGGTAGGTGAGAGTGAATTTTGAGTAATTTTCCTTACACTCCAAATTGGAGGAGAATCATGGTACATGTATTTTTCTTCCAAAATTACCCTTTCTCTTTTATTTTATTCGTACAAATGAAATGATATAAGAGTAATTT